>NC_090840.1:30026950-30685100 GCF_028021215.1 Eschrichtius robustus | reverse complement strand
GAACCTTTACTGAGTTATGGATATTTTACTAGTTGTAGATTAAAGGGGAGAGAGGAAGGGAGCTTCTCATGCTGCCATGATGCTGATGTCACAATATTACTTGTTTTTAATCCTAGAATTTTAATTTGGTTCTTTTTCATAGTTTCCTTGTTTGGATTCCCCATCTGTTATTTCATTATGATTCTGTTTTTCTTTCAGTTCTTGAACATATTAATAATAATTGCTTGAAAGACCTTGTTTATTATTTCCAACATCTGTATCATCTTAGAGTTTCTACTGACTGATATTTTTATTGAGTAACTTTTTCCTGCTACTTTTTGGCTAGTAATATTTTATTGTGTGTTTGGCATTGTGTTGTATACATTGTAGATACTCTGTATTTACTTTCCTCTGAAAGGTTTTGAGGTTTTGCTCTAATAGGCAGTCAGATTCAAATTGCAAAATCTATCTCCTGCAGTAGGCAGAAGCTGAAATTTATGTTCATTTCTTTCTTACAGCTACTGATTTTAGAAGAACTGGAAACTTCCCTACATGCATAGTTCAGTGGGAAAACAAAGATTTTGGTAGAGTTACTACATAGACTTTGAGGCTCACCCACTCTACTTTTCCACTTAAATTTTCCATGTACATTGCCAGCTCTGCACTCTAGCTGCTGACAACTTAAGCCTTTAAGACTTGGATTTCTTCTATCCTGACCTCAGATTGAGAATTCTATCAGGACAAAAACAAGTTGCAAATACACAAATCTCATCTGATATTGTTTTCATTTTTAAAGTCAAATTCCCTCCAGTTTCTGCCTGTTTTTTGGTTTTTCTCCAGTCTTTCAAACAGATGTTTTCTTTTAAAACATCTTAAAATACTTTATCCAGATATGATTATTGTTATCTGTGTATTGGTTAGAATGACAAAGCTTATCTAGTACCAAAAGCCATAGCCCTAACTCTACAGAAACTACTTTTGTTAGCACCACCAATAGCCCCACATTACTAGGTCTAATAGTTAATTCTCAGTCTTCAACTTAACCTAAACTTTCAGCAGAATTTGACATGTCCTCCTCCTAGAATCACTTTTCTTACTCTCCTGTCTTCCATCTACCTAACTGACCTTTTCTTCTTAGGCTCTTTTCCTGATTCTTTATCTTCTTCCAGACCTCTTAGCTTTAAAAATATGACATGAATCAACTTTGCAACATCTATTTTATATCTACAAGCATTTCCTTGGTGATGTCATCCAATGTAGTGGCTTTAAAAATAACCAAATGTATAGCTATTCTCCTTGAATTCCAGGCATACATATCTAACTCCCTGCTTACCATCTCCACGTGAAACATCTCCCTCGGATGTTCTATTTTCTCATATTCACATTCAGAATATCAGAAAATATTAAGTGCTCAACCCTCAAAACATAGTAGACAAAGAATATGTGTACTAATTGCCTCTGAAATTGGTCAAATCCACCCTGGTCATTATTGCTTGTTTTGATATTGCAATTTCCTCCTTATTGATTTATCAACTTCGACCATTGCTCTTCCACTATTTTTCTCAAGTCAGTAGCTAAGTCATTCCTTTAAAATATAAAATAGGTAATATTACTTCTCTGCCAAAAATTATTTTTAAAAATATAAAACAGAAATATTATTTCTCTGTTCAAAGCTTTCCATTTCATTTATAGTAAAAACCAAAGTCTTCACAGTAACCTAAAGAGTCCCATATGGTCTGGTCTCTCTCTGACGGATTCGACTTTTCTCCTATCTGTTTAGTATGTGGTTGTCATTCTGGATAATTTTTTCTAAAAATGCACTCCCTTAAGTTTGTGCCATATTTTAAATCTGTTTTTCCACAACAACACTGATATTCTTACTTCAAATACAATCTATTTATTTATTATATTTAGTTTGTTTTCTCCCACTACAATGTAAGCATGAGGGTAATAATTTTTACGCTTGCTGCTTGTTTGTTTACTGTTATATTCTTAGAATCTAGAATAGTGCCTAACACAAGTTTGGTAATGAATAGTTGTTGAATGAATAACTAAATAAATGAAGCAAATCCTACCTGACTTCTCTCTGATCTTTGGAAATAGTCCAAAATCCTAATATGTTTTATAATCTTCAGCATACTATTGTTTCTATGTACCTCCAAAGAGCTTCATCTCTAAAGTAGTCTTTCTCCTCACATGGATGATTTAAGTTTCATCTTTCAAAAAGTTTTCTCTTACTTTTTTAGGACCATCTTACCCCAGTCTAGATTAGTTTTATCTTGTTCCCAGAATACCTGTTACTCACTGTAGTATTTGTTTATTCAACCAAAGCTTAAAACTGTAAGTCATTCATAGCAAGATCACCTCTCTTTTATGAACTATTTTTTCCCAGTTTGTCAGATATAATATTTGTCAAAAATAAAACTTGAAATGTGTTGTTATTGTTAACCTGAAGTTTTTAGAAGTGAGTAAACTAAGATTTGCTTATGGCTATAAAACCATGATGTGAATAAACTAGTATCTGAACCCAAGTCTTTCTAACACCATATTCTTTCCACATGAAATATTCATGAGTTATAAAATTTTCTTTTTTTTTTTTAATAAATTTATTTATTTATTTTTGGCTGTGTTGGGTCTTCGTTTCTGTGTGAGGGCTTTCTCTAGTTGTGGTGAGCGGGGGCCACTCTTCATCGCGGTGTGCGGGCCTTTCACTGTCGCGGCCTCTCTTGTTGCGGAGCACAGGCTCCAGACGCGCAGGCTCAGTAGTTGTGGCTCACGGGCCTAGTTGCTCCGCGGCATGTGGGATCTTCCCAGACCAGGGCTCGAACCCATGTCCCCTGCATTGGCAGGCAGATTCTCAACCACTGCGCCACCAGGGAAGCCCTATATAATTTTCTTATAAGAGTGCTTTAATAAAAATTTATCATAATATATTACACCTTTTTTCCAGTATAAGTTATTGATCATCCTTGGGAATTTTTCATTGACAAAATGAGTTTTTTCCCTATAGCAATATGCAAAGGTTGGCATAACTCTGTTATATTCATCTTTAGATACATATTTATATATCATCAATCTTCAAACCATTTAAAATACTTTTTAAGGATTGTGTGTCACAACACAGTCAGAATTATGATGACTCCAGTGGAATTTGACAGACCATGAAGTTAATTTACCTGTTAAGGTGTCAAGAGTGCAAATCTCCTTAGTTGCTGATCATTGCAGGAAACTAAAAAGCACCTAAGGCAGGAAGGAGGAAAGTTTGAGGCAAAGCACAATCAAAAGTCAGTAAATCTAATCAAATTTGTAGTGGCATGCATTGCACTAAAATTCTTCACAAAAAGACAAAAAGCTCAACATGTTGTAAACTACTGAAGAACAAAGTCAAAAATCATAGTTAAGATGTTACTCTTCCTTACAAGACATACATCAAAGCAGAACACTGCTTCCTGACCCACTGTGAAGACTGTAATTATTTCTAATGGTCTCTAGAGACAGGGTCTGTGCTTGTCAAGTAAAGAAACATAAATGCTTTTCTAGGTATACATTGAAGTATTTTATATGAAAAGACAACAGTCTTTGGAGGCAGACACGTTTGGATATGAATCAACTTTACCAAGTGGGAAGTATGTGATCTCATACATGTTGCATAAACTGAGAGCCTCAGTTTCTTCTTTTGCAAATTACAGAAAAATTTTTATCCTCACACTCTTTTTTAGGTCCAACTAATACATCAAAAATTAGTTTTAAACACTATAAGTACAGTATTAAAAGAAAAAATTACATGATATCAAAATCAGAATAGAAATGGAAAAGCAAAATGAAGTTTATATACACAAGGTTCATTGCATAAGGAAATAAAAGAAAACCCAGCACTTTCCTTTACCCCAAAAAGTTCAAAATAGCCTATAAACTTTTTTCCTCACTAAAAGTGAACTGTTGATGCTCAGGAAGAGCTCTGGAAAGGATAATGTCAAATGAGGAGAAAGTCATGTGATTAAGGGAGCTATATCTGCTTCCTGGTATACCTTGAACTCCCTCTTCTCCTTGCATTAATTTCCACTTCATCCAGTGCTTCATGCACTACTCTTTGGCACTTAAATTTGCCTTCTCTCAAATTTCCTTTTAATATGTTATCACCACTATGCACATCTTTGTAAACTGAAGACTTAAAGAAAAAAAAAAGCAGAATCAAAAGAAACAAAGCTCCCTCATCTTGGTCTGCTCTGTGAACTTTTCTACCACACTGACTCCATTTTCTGGCCTGTGATCTGTAACTCAGCAGCTAATTGATTGTACTGGAAGTAAGATGCATGGTTTTCCTATTCTCTTTCCATGTGGAGGGCAGAGAACTTGTAGAAGGGAAGTGCCCTGTTGCACATTTGTAGCTTTGCTAAGTTCTTTCTCAGATTCCTCATATTTAATTATGCTTTTCAGCATTAAAAATAGACATTTACATTAAAAATTATTCAATGTCCCTGCGATGAACAGAATTGTGCACTCCCGAAATTCCTGTGTTGAAACCTAACTCCCATGTGACCGTATTTGGAGTTAGTAATTAAGGCTAAATGAGGTCATAGAGTGGGGCTCTAATTTGATAAATGAGCATCCTTATAAAAAGAGACACCAGAGTGCCACCCCATATGAGGACACAACAAGAAGATGGCCATCTGCAAGATAGGAGGAGAGCTCTCACTAGCAATTGAGTTAGCCAGCACTTTGATCTTGGACTTCCCAGCCCTCATAACTGTCAGAATAGAAGTTTCTGCAGTTTAAGCGACCCAGTCTATATAGTTTTTGTTATAGCAACCTGCGTGACTAATATAGCTGCTGTTTGACTTCCCACAAAACAGTTACTTTCTGTGATATTTAAAAACACCTGAAAGGACTAATTACCTCAGAGTATAAGGGTGAGTCTACAGGCAGGAAAAGACAAATTGCTTAATACTTGTTACCTAAGAAACTCTGAAGTTTCATTCAATAACACAAAAAAGCAAGGGATGTTTCAAAGACAAAAGCAAATACATAACCATTCATTCATTCACTCAGAAGGTAATAATTGAGCAGTTGTCATAGGCCTAGTAAAAAGCACAATAAGATTACCACTAATCAACAGGCAATTTAGTAGAGAACATACACATATCTAGTAATTATGAGGAAAAATAACAAATCAAAAATAAAACTTATTTGTTGATTGTTATAATAGCAGAGAAGAAAACATATACTATAGTTAGAGTAAAGGAAAATAAGAAAAAAGATGATATTCAAATAGGAAGGTATCAAAAAAGTACAGGTTTGTCTTCTAATCAGTTTACTATGTTCAATATAGACCATCAAGTGTATTATCTTAAGCAAGCAAGAGGTTTTCCAAGAATCCAAATTTAAACTAAACAATCTCTTAACCCCCAAAAGAGAGTGAAAGGTAATTCCAATTTGCAGCTTCTAGGTTATTTTGTTTTGCATTTTTCACTTTGTAAAAACAAACATAGTAGAAAACAAAATTAACCTTCATTTAATCTGAAGCTTTCACTATTTAGGTGAAGAGGGTATGGTACTGTGAATATGATGCTCTAGTAGGTTATAGACATCTAATCACAATGCATAAATTATTTTCATGGATATAACACAACTAGCCAGGGCAAAATTCACTAATAAGCTGATTTCTGGAATAACTCTTAGGTTCCAGCAGTTTCTGTTCACACAAGGTTTACAGGATCAAACAATTAATAGTCATAACAATGGGACTAGGTCATCCATCATTTCAGAGAGCTAGACATAATTTGAAAATTTTAAAAATTAGCGTTCTCATTATAAAATGAATAAATGCATAAATATGGCATTTATTTCTTTTGATGGGTATTTAACCATTTTAAGTAACCCTAACCAGTAAAATAAAAAAATAATTATTTAAATTTTATTTTATTTATTTTTCTATTTTTTAACACCTTTATTGGAGTATAATTGCTTTACATTGTTGTGTTAGTTTCTGCTGTATAACAAAGTGAATAAGCTGTACGTATGCATATATCCCCATATCCCCTCTCTCTTGCGTCTCCCTCCCACCCACCATATCCCACCCCTCTAGGTGGTCACAAAGCACTGAGCTCATCTCCCTGTGCTGTGCAGCTGCTTCCCACTAGCTATCTATTTTAAATTTGGTAGTGTATATATGTCCATGACACTCTCTCACTTTGTCCCAGCTTACCCTTCCCCCTCCCCGTGTTCTTAAGTCCATTCTCTACATTTACGTCGTTATTACTGTCCTGCCCCTAGGTTCTTCAGAACCACTTATTTTTTTGTTTTAAATTCCATATATATGGGTTAGCATACGGTATTTGTTTTTCTTTTTCTGACTTATTTCACTCTGTATGGGAGATTCGAGGTCCATCCACCTCACTACAAATAACGCAATTTTGATTCCTTTTATGGCTGAGTAAATTTCCATTGTATACATGGGCCACTTCTTCTTTATCCATTCATCTGTCAATGGACACTTAGGTTGCTTCCTTGTGTTTGTTATTGTAAATAGTGTTGCAATGAACATTGTGGCACATGACTCTTTTTGAGTTATGGTTTTCTCAGGGTATATGCCCAGTAGTGGGATTGCTGCGTCACATAATAGTTCTGTTATTAGTTTTTTAAGGAACCTCCATACTGTTCTCCATAGAGGTCGTATCAATTTACATTCCCACCAACAGTGCAAGAGGGTTCCCTTTTCTCCACACCCTCTCCAGCATTTATTGTTTGTCGATTTTTTGATGATGGCCATTCTGACTGGTGTGAGGTGATACCTCATTGTAGACTTGATTTGCATTTCTCTAATGATTAGTGATGTCGAGCATCCTTTCATGTGTTTGTTGGTAATCTTTATATCTTCTTTGAAGAAATGCCTATTTAGGTCTTTTGCCCATTTTTGGATTGGGTTGTTTGTTTTTCTGATATTGAGCTGCATGAGCTGCTTGTATATTCTGGAGATTAATCCTGTGCCGGTTGCTTCGGTTGCAAATATTTTCTCCCAATCTGAGGGTTGTCTTTTCATCTTGTTTATGGTTACCTTTGCTGTGCAAAAGCTTTTAAGTTTCATTAGGTCCCATTTGTTAATTTTTTGTATTTCCATTTCTCTAGGAGGTGGGTAAAAATGAATCTTGCTGTGATTGATGTCATATAGTGTTCTGCTTATGTTTTCTTCTAAGAGTTTTATAGCGTCTGGCCTTACATTTAGGTCTTCAATCCATTTGGGGTTTACTTTTGTGTATGGTGTTAGGGAGTATTCTAATTCCATTCTTTTACATGTAGCTGTCCAGTTTTCCCAACAACACTTATTGAAGAGATTGTCTTCTCCATTGTATATTCTTGCCTCCTTTGTCAAAGATAAGGTGACCATATGTGCGTGGGTTTATCTCTGGGCTTTCTATCCTGTTCCATTGATCTATATTTCTGTTTTTGTGCCAGTACCATACTCTCTTGACTACTGTAGCTTTGTAGTATAGTCTGAAGTCAGGGAGCCTGATTCCTCCAGCTCCATTTTTCTTTCTCAAGATTGCTTTGGCTATTCGGGGTCTTATGTGTTTCCATACAAATTGTGAAAAGTTTTGTTCTAGTTCTGTGAAAAATGACATTGGTAGTTTGATATGTATCTCACTGAATCTGTAGATTGCTTTGGGTAGTATAGTTATTTTCACAATGTTGATTCTTCCAATCCAAGAACATAGTATATCTCTCCATCTGTTTGTATCATGTTTAATTTCTTTCATCAGTGTCTTATAATTTTCTGCATACAGGTCTTTTGTCTCCTTAGGTAGGTTTATCCTTGGTATTTTATTATTTTTGTTGCAGTGGTAAATGGGAGTGTTTCCTTAATTTCTCTTTCAGATTTTCATCATTAGTGTATAGGAATGCAAGAGACTTCTGTGCATTAATTTTGTATCCTGTTATTTTACCAAATTCATTGATTAGCTCTAGTAGCTTTCTGGTAGCATCTTTAGGATTCTCTATGTATAGTATCATGTCATCTGCAAACATTCACAGTTTTACTTCTTCTTTCCTGATTTGGATTACTTTTATTTCTTTTTCTTCTCTGCTTTCTGTGGCTAAAACTTCCAAAACTATATTGAATAATAGTGGTGTGAGTGGGTAACATTGTCTTGTTCCTGAACTTAGTGGAAATGGTTTCCATTTTTCACCATTGAGAACCATGTTGACTGTGGGTTTGTCATATATGACCTTTATTATGTTGAGGTAAGTTCTCTCTATGCCTACTTTCTGGAGGGTTTTTATCATAAATGGGTGTTGAATTTTGTCAAAAGCTTTTTCTGCCTCTATTGAGATGATCATACGGTTTTTATCATTCAGTTTGTTACTATGGTGTATCACATTGATTGATTTGCATATACTGAAGAATCCTTGCATTCCTGGGATAAACCCCACTTGATCATGGTGTATGATCCTTTTAATGTGCTGTTGGATTCTGTTTGCTAGTATTTTGTTGAGGATTTTGTATCTACATTCATCAGTGATATTGGCCTGTAGTATTCTTTTTTTGTGACATCTTTGTCTGGTTTTGGTATCAGGGTGATGGTGGCCTTGTAGAATGAATTTGTGAGTCTTCCTTCCTCTGTTATATATTGGAAGAGTTTGAGAAGGATAGGTGTTAGCTCTTCTGTAAATATTTGATAGAATTCACCTGTGAAGCCATCTGGTCTTGGGCTTTTGTTTGTTGGAATATTTTTAATCACAGTTTAAATTTCAATGCGTGTGATTGGTCTGTTTATATTTTCTATTTTTTCCTGGTTCAATCTTGGAAGGTTGTGCTTTGTTAATAATTTGTCCATTTCTTCCAGGTTTTCCGTTTTATTGGCATAGAGTTGCTTGTAGTAATCTCTCATGATCCTTTGTATTTCTGCTGTGTCAGTTGTTACTTCTTTTTCGTTTCTAATTTTATTGATTTGTCTCTTCTCTCTTTTTTTCTTGATGAGTCTGGCTAGTGATTTATCAATTTTGTTTATTTTCTCAGACAACCAGCTTTTAGTTTTGTTGATCTTTGCTATCATTTCCATCATTTCTTTTTCAATTATTTCTGATCTGATTTTTATGATTACTTTCCTTCTGCTAACTTCGGGGTTTTTTTTTTCTTCTTCTTTCTCTAATTGCTTTAGGTGCAAGGTTAGGTTGTTTATTTCAGATGTTTCTTGTTTCTTGAGGTAGGATTTTATTGCTATAAACTTCCCTCTTAGAATGCTTTTGCTGCATCCCATAGGTTTTGAGTCATCGTGTTTTCATTGTCATTTGTCTCTAGGTATTCATTTCTTCTTTAATTTCTTCAGTGATCTCTTGGTTATTTAGTAGTGTATTGTTTAGCCTCCATGTGTTTGTATGTTTTACAGTTTTTTTTTTCCTGTAATTGATGTCTAGTCTCATAACATTGTGATGAGAAAAGATACTTGATACAATTTCAATTTTCTTAAATTTACCAAGGTTTGATTTGTGTCCCAAGATATGATTTATCCTGGAGAATGTTCCATGAGCACTTGGGAAGAAAGTGTATCCTGTTGTTTTTGGATGGAATGTCCTATAAAAATCAATTAAGTCCATCTTGTTTAATATGTCATTTAAGCTTGTGTTTCCTTATTTATTTTCATTTTGGCTGATCTGTCCATTGGTGAAAGTGTGGTGTTACGTCCCCTACTATAATTGTGTTACAGTCAATTTCCCCTTTTATGCCTGTTAGCATTTGCCCTATGTATTGAGGTGCTTCTTTTGGGGGTGCATAAATATGTAAAATTGTTATATCTTCTTCTTGGATTAATCTCTTCACCATTACATAGTGTCCTTTGTCTCTTGTAATAGTCTTTATTTTAAAGTCTATTTTTTCTGATATGAGGATTGCTACTACAGCTTTCTTTTGATTTCCATTTGCATGGAATAACTTTTCCCCTCCTGTCACTTTCAGTCTGCATGTGTCCTTAGGTCTGAAGTGGGTGTCTTGTAGACAGCATATACATGGGTGTTGATTTTGTATCCATTCAGCCAGTCTATATCTTTTGGTTAAAGCATTTAATCCATTTACATTTAAGGTAATTATCAATATGTATATTCCTATTACAATTTTCTTAATTGTTTTGAGTTTGTTTTTGTAGGTCTATTCCTTCTCTTGTGTCCTGCCTAGAGAAGTTCCTTTAGAATTTGTTGTAAAGCTGGTTTGTCAGTGCCAAACTCTCTTAGGTTTTGCTTGTCTGTAAAGGTTTTAATTTCTCCTTCAAATCTGGATGAGATCCTTGCTGGGTTGAGTAATCTTGGTTGTAGATTTTTCCCTTTTGTCACTTTAAATATGTCCTGCCACTCCCTTCTGGCTTGCAGAGTTTCTGCTGAAAGATCAGCTGTTAACATTATGGGGATTCCCTTTGTGTTATTTGTTGCTTTTCCCTTGCTGCTTTCAGTATTTTTTCTTTGTATTTAATTTTTGATAGTTTGATTAACATGTCTTGGCGTGTTTCTCCTTGGATTTATCCTGTATGGGACTCTCTGTACTTCCTGGACTTGATAGACTCTTTCTTTTCCTATTGGAGGTAAGTTTTCAACTACAATCTCTTCAAATATTTTCTCAGTCCCTTTCTTTTTCTCTTTTTCTTCTGGGACCCTTATAATTCGAATGTTGGTGCATTTAATGTTGTCCCAAACGTCTCTGAGACTCTCCCCAACTCTTTTCATTCTTTTTTCTTTATTCTGCTCTGTGGTAGTTATTTCCACTACTTTATCTTCCAGGTCACTTATCTATTCTTCTTCCTCAGTTATTCTGCTATGGATTCCTTCTAGAGAATTTTAAATTTCATTTATTGTGTTGTTCATCACTGTTTTTTGCTCTTTAGTTCTTCTAGGTCCTTGTTAAACGTTTCCTGTATTTTCTCCATTCTATTTCCCAGATTTTGGATATTCTTTACTATCATTACCCTGAATCTTTTTCAAGTCGACTGCCTATTTCCTCTTCATTTGTTTGCTCTGGTGGGTTTTTACCTTGCTCCTCTATCTGCTGTGTATTTCTCTGTCTTCTTATTTTGCTTAACTTACCCTGTTTGAGGTCTCTTTTTCGCAGGCTGCAGGTTTGTAGTTCCCATTGTTTTTGGTGTCTGACCCCAGTTGGTAAGGTTGGTTTAGTGGCTTGTGTAGGCTTCCTGGTGGAGGGCACTGGTGCCTGTGTTCTGGTAAACGAGGCTGGATCTTGTCTTTCTGGTGCCAGGACTGCATCTGGTGGTGTGTTTTGGGGTGTCTGTGCACTTATTATGCTATTAGGCAGCCTCTCTGCTAATGGGTGGTGTTGTTTTCCTATATTGGTAGTTGTTTGGTGTGGGATGTCCAGCACTGGAGCTTGCTGGTCGTTGAGTGCAGCTGGGTCTTAGCATTGAGATGCAGATCTCTGGGGTAGCTGTCACCAATTGATATTACATTGGGCTGGGAGGTCTCTGGTGGTCCAATGTCCAGCTCAGCTCTCCCACCTCCAAGGCTCTGGTCTGACAGCTGGCTGGAGCACCAAGACCCTGTCAGTCTCATGGCTCAGAAGAAAAGGGAGAAAATAAAGAATGAAAGAAATAAAATAAAATAAATAAATTTATTAAAATAAAAATTTTTTTAAAAATTTTTTAAATACTGTAAATAAAAGAAGAGAGCAACCAAACCAATAAACAAATCCACCAATGATATCAAATGCTAAAAGCTAAATTAAGATAAACATACAAATCAGAAACTATTCAGTTGCATACAGCAAACCCCAAGACTACAGTTGCTCCCAAAGTCCACTGCCTCAATTTGGGATCATTTGTTGTCTATTCAAGTATCCCACAGATGCCGGGTACTTCAAGTTGATTGTGGAGATTTAATCCACTGCTCCTGAGGCTGCACAGAGAAATTTCCCTTTCTCTTCTTTGTTCCCACAGCTCCTGTGGTTCAGCTTTAGATTTGGCTCTGCCTCTTCATGTAGGTCGACCTCTGGCATCTGTTCTTCGCCCAGACATGAGGGAGTTAAAGGAGTGGCTGATTACTGGGCTCTGGCTCACTGCAGCCTGGGGCAGGGAGGTGTACAGAATGCGGGGTTAGCCTGTAGTGGGAGAGGTCAGTGTGCAACAGCCTGAGGTGTGCCGTGTTTTCTCCTGGGGAAGTTTTCCCTGGATCACAGGACCCTGACAGTTGCTGGTTGCACAGGGTCCCAGGAGGGGAGGTGTGGATAGTGACATGTGCTCGCACCCAGGCTTCTTGGTGGCTGCAGGAACAGCCTTAGTGTTTCATGCCCGTCTCTGGTGTACTTGCTGATAGCCGTGGCTCACGGCTGTCTCTGGAGCTCGTTTAGGCAGTTCTCTGAATCCCTTCTACTTGCACACCCTGAAACAATGGTCTCTTGCTTCCTAGGCAGTTCCAGACTTTTTCCCAGACTCCCTCTCATTTAGCTGTGGTGCTAACTCCCTTCAGGCTGTGTTCATGCAACCAATCCCAGTCCTCTCCCTGGGATCTACCTCTGAAGCTCAGGCCTCAGCTCCCAGACCGCACCTGCCCTGGCAGGTGAGCCAACAAGCCTCTCAGGCTGGTGAGTGCTGGTTGGCACCGATCCTCTGTGTGGGAATCTCTCCACTTTGCCCTCCGCACCCCTGTGGCTGCACTCTCCTCCTTGGCTCTGAAGCTTCAACCCCCCACCCACACCCTGTCTCCACCAGTAAAGAGGCTTCCTAGTGTGTGAAAACTTTTCCTCCTTCACCAATCCTTCCCAGAGGTGCAGGTCCCATCCCTATTCTTTTTTCTCTGTTTTTTCTTTTACCCTACCCAGGTACATGAGGAGTTTCTTGCCTTTTGGGAAGTCTGAGGTCTTTTGCCAGCATTCAGTAGGTGTTCTGTAGGAGCTGTTCCACATGTAGATGTATTTTTGATGTATTCATGGGGAGGAAAGTGATCTCCACATCTTATTCCTCTGCTGTCTTGAAGGTCCTCCTAATTTAAATTTTAAAAAGTACTGGAGAAGAAAGAAACATCAAGGAAAGTAACAGGAAAAGGAAGCATTTGCTCTAACACCTGAGAAGAGCTTCACCTAAGAGCGTAAGCTTAATATTTCCAAAGCTTGGGCCCTTCCTACCTGTAGTAACCTTCAGTTCTTCTCATTATAGCAGCACCTTGTAAAGAAGAGAAAAGAAAAGCTAAAAAGTGAATCCACTAGCACCTTATTCTGGGAAGCCTGAGCCTTTAATATCTTTGTTTTTTGAGATTCCTAGCACAATCATCAGTGGACCAGCCCAACCCACAAGATATCCTTTTCCCCTGTAATTAAAGGGAGAGATGAGAAAGGGGGCTTGTCATAGATGTCACCTTCAGCAAAGCAGAAATTTATGAAAGACACTGTGTAGAAGTTTGTTCTGAAGTGGATCCAGCCATGATTTCAATAGTTATTGCAGGCCTAGTATGTGCTAATATGCCTAGAAAGGGATAGAGATTTTTAAACAAATGATAATAGCGTTTTAAGGAAGCATTTAAAGAGAAATTAACCTAGTCCTTGGAGTTAGTATAGATCAAATGACATTCAAATTGAGAACTAAAGAAATGGAAATGGTTTCCTATCATAAATATGGTAGAAGAATAATATCTGGGGCTGAGAGGAGAGACAGTGAGAGGCCACTGGACAAAATTTTTTTAAAAAGTGAATTACTGGAACTGAAGAAGAAGGCCAGAATGTAATAGACCTAGAACACCTAAGGCACAGATAGGAGAAGAAAATGACTTAAGTTGAATTTGGAAATATAGTCAAGAGGCTTATAGTCAGTGTTAAGCCCTGGGCTCTTCAGGCTAAGAGTGAAACACTTGACTCTCATTTTTTAGAAGTCACATAAACGTCATAAACTGAACATGGAGAAAAAAGACTGGGGAGGAGGACAAGAGTTACTATAGGGAGACTAACTGGGTAACAATTACCATACTTCAGGTAAGAAGCAACCCTCCAAATAGAAGTATGGCAGCAATGGGGTGAAAAGAAATGGATGTATTAAATATGTTGTTTAAATGAAGTTGATGCCCCACATGGCCTAGGACTGCATTAAACATTAATCAAAGCTTTGAGAACCATGGCGCTCTTTACTGAATTTTATGAAGGAATGGCTTGAGAGCTTTGCACACTACTTCTCATGGAAATTTCCTTTAAAATCCCCTGTAGATATGCTCCCTCTCCCTCTCTGTGATGATTAATTTTATGTGTCCATTGGCTAAGCTATGGTACCCAGTTGTTTGGTCAAACAACCATTTAGAAGTTGCTGTGAACATTTGCTTTATTTCTTTTTTTTAAAATTTTTATTGGAGTATAGTTGTTTTACAATATTGTGTTAGTTTCTACTGTATAGCAAATTGAATCAGCTATACATATAAATATATCCCCTTTTTTGGATTTCCTTCCCATTTAGGTCACCACAGAACCCTGAGTAGAGTTCCCTGTGCTATACAGTAGGTTCTCATTAGTTGTCTATTTTATACATAGTATCAATAGTGTATATATGCCAATCCCAATCTCCCAATTCATTCCACACCCCCTTTCTTCCTTGGTATCCATATATTTGTTCTCTACGTCTCTGTCTCTATTTCTGCTTTGTAAATAAAATTGTCTATACCAATTTTTTTCAGATTCCACATATATGCGTTAATATACAATTATTTGTTTTTTGCTTTCTGACTTACTTTACTCTGTATGACAGTGTCTAGGTCCATCCACATCTCTACAAATGACTCAATTTCATTCCTTTTTATGGCTGAGTAATATTCCATTGTATATATGTACCACATCTTCTTTATCCATTCCTCTGTTGATAGACATTTAGGTTGTTTCCATGTCCTAGCTATTGCAAAGAGTGTTGCAATGAACATCGGGGTGCATTTGTCTTTTTGAATTATGGTTTTCTCTGGATACATGCCCAGTAGTGGGATTGCTGGGTCACATGGTATTTCTATTTTTAGCTTTTTAAGGACCCTCCATACTGTTCTCCATAGTGACTGTATCAATTTACATTCCCACCAGCAGTGCAAGAGGGTTCCCTTTTCTCCACACCCTCTCCAGCATTTATTGTTTGTAGATTTTGTGATGATGGCCATTCTGACTGGTGTGAGGTGATATTTCATTGTGGTTTTGATTTGCATTTCTCTAATAATTAGTGAAGTTAGCATTTTTTCATGTGTTTGTTGGCCATCTGTATGTCTTCTTTGGAGAAATGTCTGTTTAGGTTTTCTGCCCATTTTTGGATTGGGTTGTTTGGTTTTTTTTTCTATTGAGCTGCATGAGCTGTTTGTGTATTTTGGAGTTTAATCCTTTGTCAGTTGCTTCGTTTGCAAATATTTTCTCCCATTCTGAAGGCTGTCTTTTCACCTTGTTTATGGTTTTCCTTGCTGTGCAAAAGCTTTTAAGTTTAATTAGATATGATTAACTTTTAGGTCAGTAGACTTTGAATAAAACAGATTACCCTTCATAATGTGATTAGGCCTTATCTAATCAGTTGACAGTATGAAGAAAAAAGACTGAGGTACTTCCTGTAAGAAGGAATTCTGCCTCCAGCTGCCTTATGTGGGACAAGCAAGAACTTCCCTATTATTGGGCATAGATAAAGCCAAAATAGGACTCAAACTGCAACATCAAGTCTCTCCCAGGTCTCTAGTCTTCTAGTCAGATATTGGCCTTGCCAGCTCCCACAGTCACATGAGCCAGTTTTGTAAAAATAAATCCTTATCTCTAAATACATACATCTTATTGGCTCTTCTTCTCTGCAGAATCACGACTAATACACTCTCTTTTCTACCCATGGCAATCGGTTTTTCCTGTCAACATGCTGCTGTCTCCTAGCCATAGAGAGTTTCCATTCACTTCCTTCTGCCAAGTCCCTAACCACTGCCCATGCCAGGCTACTTACTCACTTTCTGCCAGCCAGAAGGGGCCTCAGGCTTTCTATTCCCATCTGCCTTTTGCTGCTCACAGGTGGCCAGAAAATTAACAGCTCCACTCATCCTCAACAACAAGCCAAATTCCCCACATATGGGAAGCCCTTTTATTTAATGCATTTCCTATAAGAACTGGCCCTTTTACCAAATTCTGTACAGGAAAGGAGTTGTCAAGAGTTCACAAAGAAAATAATATACAATTTTTTTAACATCTTTAGAAAATAATATACAATTTATCCTAGAAGTCAGAAGGTGAAAATACCGTGTTTATTCATACATTAATAATCCTTAGTCCCTGTCGCAGATATTTAGGAGATAAAAGCAAAAGACTCAATGATAAAATCAAAATGGCAGACATGAATGAGGGAGAGAGGAGGAATAGAGGTGACTCCCAGGTTTCTGTCTTATGTAATTGTTAGTGAAAAAAAAAATGCACTTCATTTTACTAGGGAAGTAATAGGTTTGAAGTCACAAGACTTTGGAGAGATGAAAAGTTAACTGTTGAGGATGTTGAATATGGGTGGCCATGAAACATCCAATTTTAGAACTGATAGATGCATCTGGAGGTCAGAAGAGAGGTAATGTCTGGAGATATAAGTCTATGAGATGATGACTTATAGACTCTTATCTAAGTCATTGGTGGTCTAGGAAAAATGAATAGAGTAAGAAAAAACCAATAAGCTCTAAAAAATTCCAAAATTTAGTAGTCATGTACAGGAAGAGGAGCCAGCACAAGAGATAAAAGTGAACAACCAAATAGGTGAGAGGGAGGGGAATATTATTTTATACATATATTCTGTTATAGAATATATATATATATATTATATTATAGAATCAATTGCATATAACTATGTTACCCTAAAAGCACCTCAGCTGTTAATGCAGTAGAATATTGGAAACTGATGTATTCTGATGAGTTAATATAGTTCCAATCACTTCCTCATTTTTGACAGATGTTGGTGAACACAGCATTGCCATCAGTCAACCATCTTAGAAGGTTATTAACTTCCGCACAAGGCAGTTATTCACAACAAATTAACATTCTCCAGAGGGCATATTAGAGAATGACAGAAAGGAAATAATCTTATTTCAAGCTATCTTTTAAAACATGTCCTGTCTTGCACATTCTCAAATCACTGCTTGCTTATCTTTTGTGAATTACTAATCCCCCTCGCTCACAAACTACACACTGTTTAAACTGTAATTAAGTGAAATAAAAAATTTACATTCCTTGAAAGTGTGTACCAGAAGAACTATGTGATTAAAAATTAAAATATTATAAAGGAGTATTCACTTTGCATTTGTATTTCTGAAAAAAAACAATAAAATAGAAGAATGGGACAAATTAAAAACAAAGAAATATGTCCAACCAGAATTTCCTATTTATACCTGTAAATTAAGACTATCTGAATATCCAATCTGAGGAATTGATTAGCTATATTATCAAAATCTACACATTACTAAACATTACTAAGAAAAGACATTTGTATGAACAAGTGACATTTTCAATACTATCAAAGTCTAATACTATACAAATATTTTTAAATAGAAGGAAAGAAAAAACAATCCTTTGGGAAAAAGCAAGAGTAAATTGTAACTCCAAACCCATTTTCTCACCCCTCACCTATCCTCAAATTTTGCAATATTATCTCAGTCCTATGACTCTATAACACTGATCTTTACAGAAAGATGGGTCTTCAGTTACCAAATTCAATAGCTGCTTTCAGTCTTCATTCTTCCAACTTTCCGTAAATTAACTGACACTTTTTTTTTCTCAAATATATTCCTTAATCCTTGACAAATTCAGATATACCTTCAGTAAGTCACTCTGTCCTGTCAATTTCTATAGGTTAATTTTACTTAACCTCTTCTTTCCATTGCCCACTGCCAGAACTGAACTTAATGTCTCTGGTTAGGAATATGCGATAATATCATTCGATTTTTTTCCATGTCCCCCTGTCCCATCTCTTCACACACATACACACACATGCACACACGCACATGCACACACATTTGAGTCTATCCAATACGGTTGGAAAATAATATTTTTTATTTGTACTTACATACTTTGACCATGTGACTCTCAAGATCATACTTTTAGTGACACTGACTATAGAATCAAGTCTATAGTCTGCCTAATACTATTCACAGCACTATTAGACCTAGTTCCACCTGCTTTTTCATCTGATTCCATCTACTTCACTTCATAGATGCATCTTTCCCATAATGAAGACTCCCTGCCATTCCCTGAAAATTCTATGATCCTTCCTGATTTCATGCTTTGATGTTTCTTCTGTCCAATTTATACTAAGCCTTTTTAAAGCTTAACTCAACTACTTTCTTCTATATAGAGTCTTCCCTAAATCTCTTCCATCAAAATCATATCTTCTCCTGTGTTCACTAGTTACTATATGTTACTCATGTAGCCCATATCACATTTAGCTATATATATTTACTTATGTTCATGCCATATTTCTTTTACAAGATTGTCAGCTTTGTTAAGATAGAAATTCGTTTTTGGTCATATTTCTGTCCACCAAAATACTTAGAACAATATAAGTGCTTAATTATTTTTGTTATAGTACATTAAAATTTTCAATTTATTTTCAAGAGTACTTGGCTTATAGACTTATCTTTTTTTAAAATACACTTTACCTTTAATATAAAGAGATGGGGTTGATGAAGACATTTTATAACAAAATGCTAGTAAAACCAGTGTCAAATTTACTCCTCCTCAATAAATTTTTTAATATTTTATTTATTTATTTATTTATTTATTTTTTATTTCTTTGGCTGCATTGGGTCTTAGTTGCAGCACGCGTGATCTTCGTTGAGGCATGCTGGATTTTTCATTGCTGGGCACGAGCTCTTCATTGTGGCACGTGGGCTTTGCTCTAGTTGTGGCATGCGGGTTTTCTCTTCTCTAGTTGTGGTGTGAGGGCTCCAGAGTGCATGCGCTCTGTAGTTTGTGGCACATGGGCTATCTAGTTGAGGCGTGTGAGCTCGGTAGTTGTGGCGCTTAGGCTTAGTTACCCCATGGCATGTGGGATCTTAGTTCCCTGACCAGGGATTGAACCCACATCCCTGGATTGGAAGGTGGATTATTTACTACTGGACCACCAGGGAAGTCTCCTCCTTAATAAATTTAATCATACAACTACTGCTACTTTTAACATATAAATTATTTCCTTCAAGTGTGATTTAAATTTTTCTCAATTAAATACTATTATAAGTTAATTTAGCTTGATTTTTAAAAGCAAGCACTACTAAAAAGAGTCATAAGTATGAATGGCACAGTACAGAAGAAGTGGTAAATTCAACAATAATTTATAAAATAATTTATAAAAATCACAAGTGCTCTTTTCAGATTATCATGACAGACATAGGCCATATGAATATACAAAACATCCTATTGTCCTCAGTCAGGCACAATATAACTAAGACTACTTAGTTTTGCTATAAAAAGAGCATTTTATTGGGCATTTCATGCCAAAGGGGCCAACTGAGTTACAACAACCTATCATTAGCAGTGCATTAACCTCTAACATTAGTTAATATTCATAAATGTTAATAGGTAGTGGTGTCAAAGGTGAAACATTTGAAAAATGTCTTTGAAACAGAGGGGGAAAAACTAATATGCTTTTTAATCTGAAAGTTACATTCATAAGCAGGGATACTTACAACCTGGCCTTTGGAAAGGAGGATGGAACTGTTGCAATCAATTTATCACTTGAAAAAAACCATTATATAGTGACAAATGACTTTATGTGCACATAATGTGATCACAAACATTTTCTGTTTCAGAATAAATATGAGGTAATGAAAAGAGCTCAAAGCCAAAGAATTGTATTCTCTCCCAGGCTTCACCACCTGCTGCCTACATGACCTCTGTCAAATCATTTAGCATCTCTGGTCTTTGTTACCTCATCTGTAAAATGAGAAAGGTGAACTCAATGATCTCTCACATAATTCTAAGCTCTAAAATCCTGACTCTCAGGAATATATTTCAATAGAAGAATTTCCAAAATTTGTCTCTTATGATAGTCCCTCAACAACATGCTTACCGATATTTTGCCATATATTTTCATATTTTGCTCTATTTTTTAATGTAGATAGTGAATTTTCTCCATGCACTCTAAATCTCCAAAGTGTCCAGTTTGGTACTTTATACCCACTGGGCACTCAAAAATTATGTAGAGTGGATACTAAGAAGTGTTCTACTAGCAAGCAGTTTTCTGCCTCCCAAGTATTCCTGATATTCATTCAAATAACTGGCACTTCCAGGAAAGAATTCTGTGATTTAGACAAATCCAGGAAGCATATTACATCCTTTTGGGGACAGTCATTGGTTAGGGGTAGGCATGTGACCAAACCTGAATTGAACAGAATGACTCTTGAGTTTTTGCCTTGAATGCTGGGCCCTCTTCCTTCCTTTGACAGTGTCATATCTAAATGTAAGGTCTGAATAGCTTGGCTGGACAAAGGATTAAGCTGACACTCAAAGGAAGGCCAAGGGGAGCAATTGCAGAGGAATGTCACTGGAGCACTGTTAAACATTATGAGCCTCTTGTTCAATTGGTGCATAAAATTCTTACTGCCTCTGGATTTTTGGTTTTATGAGAAAGCTCATTTACTTTTCAGTTTAAGGTGGTTTAAGTTGGATTTTCTTTTACTTGCAACAGAAGTATTCAAACGCAGGTAATTAATGAACATTAAAAGGATCCGATTAGTAACACCTCATGGAACTCTCAATACTGACTATATGACATATGTTATTAAACTATTTTGTTTTCTTTTATGGTTTAACGTCAATTCTATAATTTGTACTTTCAGCAAATATAATCTCATAATTTAAGGAGTTCTTTCATTTTTCATAAAACCATTTTGAAAATAAATAATGCTTTGGCCTTAAAAGCAGGCTTATAATATTTGTATTGCTCAAGGGACAATATTTCAAAATAGTAATATCTGAAAATCTGAATATAATAATCATTGCTTCAGAAATATCTCCATATTCTTGTTAAAAAAAATTCTATTCTCTACCTATATACCTTATTTTTCTACTTTTCAAAATCCTATTTGAATTCTGCTCAGCATATATAAAACCAGAAAGAATGTCTCTCTCATGCTCTAACAATCAGAAAAAGCCAAACAATCTATAAAAGTATATTTTTTAATAAATTAGAGAGCTGAGGTTGCAAGACAAAAAACACACCTAAAATCTAAGGAAAGCCAACTGTGTCAAAGGAGATAAGCACATAAGTGAGGCAGAGGATGAGAGAAAGAAGAAGCACTGGGTGCTATACTGATAAGAAAAATCATTTAAAATATTCTAAAAGGATGTGAGTGAGGACTATGGTGGGATAATAAAACCATTAAGAGCTTCAGACTCAAGGACAGTTCACATTCACTTGCCGACTCTTCATTGATCTCACCAGGACCTTGGGAAAGATTCTAGTGGCAGCACAGAATAAAGAAACTGAGGGTAACCATACAGACTACGGGTAACCATAGCAATAAAAACTCCAAATGCAGCTCAATCTTCCATTCTAAAAACTGAACAAAGAAAAAAGTGAGCCCTACTTCCAGCATAAATACTATTTACTCTCCATCTTACATACATGAGAGCTTACCAAGTACAAATTTTGAGAAACACGAAGTAGCAAGGAAAAGCAAAACACTGGTAGAAGACAGAGAAATCAAATGAACCAGACCCATATACGATCCATATGATTAACAAGGTGATGATTGAAATAAAAAGCATGGTACAGATAAGAAAAACACTTTCAACTGAGTCACTGGAAACTCATAATAGCTGAGGAAATAATTAATGAACTTGATGACAGGTCAATGAAATTACTCAAACTAACACCCAAAGAGAAAAAAAGATTTTAAAAAATTCAGAATAGAATATCCAGGAGTTGTGGAAGAATTCCAAAAGGTGAAGAGAAAGAGAATGGGGCATAAAAAATACTTAAAGAAGTAATGATTGGCAAGTCTTCAAAAATAATGAAAGCCATCAAAATACAGATTTAAGAGGCTTCAGAAAACACCCCGCAAGATAATTTTTTAAAGATACCTAACACATTGTAGTCAAACAGTGGAAATTTTTTTGAAAAGTAAAAATCTAAAAATTGGCCAGAGAAAAATAGCACATCCCATACAAAAATTGTAATCATTTCAATTTCAAATTATGCAAACCAGAAGACAGCAGGATAACATAAATAAAATGTACAATTAAAAAAAAAGATTAACTCAGAATTCTATATCAATGAGAACATCTCTCAAAACGAAGGAGAAACAAAGGTAAAATAAACATATGTGGGGACAAACAAAGGCTGAAATAATTTATTATCAGCAGTCCTGTGCTACCAGAAATATTAACTCAGTTTCTTCCAGTAGAAGTATCATAATACCAAACAGAAATTTGGATCTACATAAGCAAATGAAGGGTTCTGAAAATAACAAATATAAAGATAAATATAAAAATTTTTGTTAATTGCTTTAAAAGACACTTTCATTATCTAAAGCAAAATAGTATCAATGTATTGTGGATTTTGAAACATATAAGATATAGTATATGAAAATAGAAGCATAAAGAATTATATGGAAATGGAAATATGCTGTTGTAATACTTTAACACCACGTGAAGTGGTATAAATAATATTTAAAGGTAGATTGTAACAAATTAAGATTGTGCATTGTCAACCCTAGGGGACCACTAAAAAGTTTTTAAAAGATCTATGATTGATAAACCTATAGGGGAAGTAAAATGGAATCATTTAAAAAATTGAATCCAAAAGAAAATTCTAAATGTGAAAAAAGAAAAAAAGAACAGATGGAACATGTAGAAAACAAGTAGAAAATTGGTAGGTTTATTCTAACTACAACGATACTTAAGTGAAACGTAAATGGTCTACACACCTGAATTAAAATATAGAGATTGAATTAAACACACACACACGTAGAATTCAGGTATATGCAGTATACAAGAAACCCACTTTAAATAAAAAGACATAAATAATTTAATAGTAAAATGAAGGGGGAAAATATACCATTCAAACATTAATCAAAAGCAAGTTACAGAGGTTATGTTAAAGCAGACAAAGTAAATAACAAAATAAGGAATATTACCAGGGTTAAGAGGAATATTGCAGGATTATAAAGGGATCAAGATTTCATTAATATGCTAAATGTGTATTCCCCTAATAGCAAAATTTTAAAATGCACGAAGAAAAAACTGATAGAACTGAAAGGAGGAATAAACAAATCCACAATTATTATTAGAAACTTCAGCAATCCTCTCTCAGTACTCAAAGAAGTACATGGGGAAAAAAAAATTAGAGAAGACATTGCATACCTGAATAACATTATCAAACTACTTGAACCAATTTACATTTATAGAATAATCCATCCAATAACAACATAATGCACATGGTATGTTAACTAAGATAAACTATAATTTAAGTAATAAAGCAAACCTAAATTAGAAACCAAACTGAAAACATACAAGGGAATTAGATTAGAAATAAATAACAGAAAGATATTTGGAAAATCCCAAATATTTTGAAACTAAGCAATACAGTTCTAAATAACCTGAGTCAAGAATAATCAGTAGGAAAAATGAGAAAATATTTTAAATTAAATAAAAATGGTAACATACATATCAGAAATTATAGGATGCAACTAAAGCAGTGTTTAGAGAAAACTAGAGCAATAAATGCTTATTTAAAAAACAAGGATAGTTTTGAATCAATGATCTAAACATCCATCTTAAGAAACAAGATAATAAAGAGCAAAATAAACACAAACCAAGAATAAAGGAGTAAAAAACAGATAAAATTGATAATATAAAAATAGAGAAAATGAATGAAAGCAAAAGATGGTTGTTTGAAAAATTATGAAAATTGACAAATGTTTAACCACAACAAAGAAAAATAAAAGAAGGCACAAATTATAGATATCAAGAATGAGAAAAAACATTAGTACTTGTAGATCCTACAGACATTACAAGAATATTCAGTTAATATTATGAACAACATTATGGTAAAAACATATTGAATACTTAGTTGAAATGGAGGAATTCCTTGAAAGACTCAAACTACCTCAGCTTACAGAAGTAGAAATAGATCACCTGGATATATCTGTTAAGAAAAATAATTTGTAATTCAAAATCATCCCACAAAGAAGACTTCTGAGAAAGTTCACTGCTGTGGCAAATTCAACCAAATATTTAACAAAGAAATGATACAAATCCTACATAATCATTTCCAAAACAACAGAAGAAAGTTGACAATCTATTTCTAGGAATTATATAAAAGTTTAGTGCCCTAAAATATCCTAATTAATTTTTAAAAGGAACAAAATTGGAAGACTTACCCTAATTAATTGCAAGACACAAAATTAAGACAGTGTGATATTCACAAAAGAATAAATATACACATCAATGAAGTAGAATACAGAGTTTAAAAATAGACATAAAATTTATGTTCAGTTGATTTTCAACAAAGTGCCAAGAACTGCCAATAAGGAAAGGAAAATTTTTCAATAAATATTGTTGGAACAATTGGATACCCATATGGACAATATCAACGCTGACTTTTACCTCACATCGTACATAAAAATTAACTCCAAATGTATCAAAAATCTAAATGTAAAAGTTAAAACTGGAAAAATCTTGAAGAAACTCTTTGCATCCTTGAGTTAGACAAATATTTGTTAGAAAGGACATAAATATCACAAAGCATAACAGAAAAACCTAATAAATTGGACTACATTGAAATCAAAATATTCTGCTCTTTCACATATATTTTTAAAGTGAAATTGCAAGCCATAGAATGAGGAAAATATTTGCAATACATTTGTCAGACAAAAGATTTATATCCATTTAAGGAGTTCCTCCTAACCCAATAAGAAAATTTAAAACTCTATTTGAAGACATGTACAAAAGAAGATATACAAATGGCCAATATGCCCATGAAAAGTGACCAGGAGTCATCAGGGAAATGCAAATTAAACGCCTAGTCAGATTCCACTACACATGCATTAGAATAGCTAAAATTAAAGAGTGACATTACCAAGTGTAGATATGGATGTGAAGGCAACTGAGATTTATACACTGACAATGGAAATGTAAAAGAGTACAGCCACACTAGAAAAGTATTTGGTCATTTTTGAAAATGTTAAAAAATACCCTTGCCGTGCAATGTAGTCATAAGTATTTATAAAAACTTGTACACAATTCTTCATAGCACCTTTACTCACAGCCCCAAAATTGGAATGAACATGAATACACAATGAATGAAAAAACAAAATGTAATATATCCTGACAATGGAAAATAATTCAGTATTAAAAACAAACAGATTATCATAAAACATTGATGATCTCAAAATCAGTATACTGAGTGAAAGAAATTAGACACTACATAGTACATATTGTATTATTCCATTTATATAAAAATCTTACAAATGGAAACAAATCACAATGACCAAAAAAAAAGCAATGGGTGGTTTCCTGGGACCAAGAGAGGAGGGAGGAATATACTGTCTGTCAGCCCATGGGGACAATGAAACTTTTGGAAGTTTTATGGGTTTTTTTGTTTTTTTTTTTTTTTTAGGATACATTTTATTTTATTGGGTTGGCCAAAAAGTTCATTCAGGTTTTTCCATAACATCTCCAACACTACTGGAAATAAATATTTGAAGGATAAAATGGTACTTTATTATATCATTATTGCCAATTTACAGTCATGTTTGTTTTAATTCAAACTTTTCATCTTATTTACAGCTATTATAATAAAATCAAGCAAAGGTTTCACAATAAGACACTATATACGTGGGCCACCTTCTCTTTTCACATACAAGTCAGCCAGGACCACCATTTCAAGCCAGACTTCCTGTGATTTAGTAACAGTAGAAGCGGGTGTTTGTATTTCCACTAAGCAGATCTGTATGGATGTTCACTCATGCATCCCACAAACACTGACTGAGTGCCAGTTTCCTATGGGAACTGTGCACAAAGTTCCATTCGACTGACCAGGGGCAACATCATGCATTAGGGAACAGGGTTTCAGAAGCCCTCACCCTGGTTTTCTATCCCTCTGCCTTCAGGAAGCATTGGAGAGGCCCCAGCACCCAGGTTTCTTCTACTATTCCATTTCCCCATGCCCCAGAGAGAGAATCTGATTACAGAAACGAATTCAAGTTCTACTGTTATGCATATAAACATGATTTTATATGAAGAGCTCAAGGTCCTAACACTCGATTTTCTCTCCCTGATCAGAAGACAATGACTCAAATAATAACTAGGAAGGGACACTCCAGAAGCCAGAACCCAAGGTCTCTGTGAATTGGGGACACCCCACTGCCTCGTCAAGGATATCCTTTCCCAGGAGAGCTTGGCTTTTGCTATGGGCTGAATTGTGTCTCCTTAAAATGCACATGTTGAAACCCTAACCCCCAGTATGACTCTTCCTTGGAGGCAGGATCTTCAGGAGTTAATTCAGGTTAAATTAGGTCATAAAGGCGAAGCTCTAATCCACCAGCACTGTGGCCTGACAAAAAGAGGAAGAGAGTAATCTCTCTTCACTGTGAGAGAACACAGCAACAAGGCAGGAAGAGCATCCTCACCAGGAGATGAACCCTGTTGGGACCTCCACCCTGGACTTTTCAGCCTCCAGAAGAGTGAGAAGATAAATTTCTGTTGTTTGAGCCATCCAGACTATGATATTTTGTTATCCAGCCCAAGCCGACAAAGACAGTTTTCATCAGGGGTTTTGTCAGCAAGAGAGATAAAAATTTACTGTGAAACTGAAGGAGCCCTGGAGGAAGCTGGAATATTGTACAAAGTGTCCCAACCTGATAAATAATATTAGCTATTATTTATTGAATAATTAAAGCCAGGCACAGTGCTTTGTGGGCACACACACACACACTAGAAGTGATTTTTTTATCTTGTGTTTGTAGTTTCAGAGTTTATAATATTTGTCACAACTTATCAAATTATATATTTTAAATGCATGCAGTTTATTGGAACTTATGCCTACTTAAAATTTATATTAAAGTAATTCTCAATAAATTCCTAAGAGCAGACACTATGCAGATCCATAGACACTACTTTACTTATGGTATTCTGGAATAACCCCAAATCAAGCAGGAATAGCTTTAGAAAATTCACAACTCTTTCACATACTAGATCTCTAGTGGTATTTTCTGTGGAAGGACGTTCTTAAACACAAACAAAGGAGTTAAAGCAACCAAGGCTATATTAGTCCCTTTTAGCCACCTAGTCCCAACTATAGTGGACTTCTCATAACTGGAGAAACCCAAGCATATGAGTATCTTTGATGAAGAATTCAGGGATCCAGTGCAATGATTCATCTCTAACTAATTGTGTTTATTTTCTCAAAGGAGACATTAAAACCAGAGTCTGGTCTCTGCAATGGTTCCTAGGTCTCTTAAATTACCCTCATGGCATGTGTTCCTTGTTACTTTGCTTGGAATGGGTATTTTATCTACAAATGCACAGCTTTGGGAAGTGAAACCAGCTACATTCATACAGCTTGTAATTCACATCAACAGTACTATCCCAGCAAACTCTTCCCAACAAAGTAAAATTGCATATGAATTCAATTGGTGTTTCAGGAATTTACTGAAAGTACTCATCAAAAAACAATAGATATGCCAATAAAATGGACAACCTGGAAGAAATGGACAAATTCTTAGAAAGGTAAAACATTCGAAGACTGAACCAGGAAGAAATAAATAATATGAACAGACCAATCACAAGTAATGAAATTGAGACTGTGATTAAAAATCTTCCAACAAACAAAAGTCCAGGACCAGATGGCTTCACAGGTGAATTCTACCAAACATTTAGAGAAGAGCTAACACCCATCCTTCTCAAACTCTTCCAAAAAATTGCAGAGGAAGGAATACTCCCAAACTCATTCTATGAGGCCACCAAAACCCTAATACCAAAACCAGAAAAACATACTACAAAAAAAAGAAAATTACAGACCAATATCACTGATGAATATAGATGCAAAAATCCTCAACAAAACACTAGCAAACAGAATCTAACAACACATTAAAAGGATCATACACCACGATCAAGTGGGATTTATCCCAGGGATGCAAGGATTCTTCAATATATGCAAATCAATCGATGTGATACACTATATTAACAAATTGAAGAATAAAACCATAGGATCATCTCGAATGATGCAGAAAAAGCTTTCAACAAAATTCAACACCCATTAATGATAAAAACTCTCCAGAAAACGGGCATAGAGGGAACTTACCTCAACATAATAAAGGCCATATATGATAAAAAACCACAGCCAACATGGTTCTCAGTGGTGAAAAACGGAAACCATTTCCTCTAAGATTGGGAACAAGATAAGGATGCCCACTTTCACCACTATTATTCCACACAGTTTTGGAAGTTTTAGCCACAGCAGTCAGAGAAGAAAAATAAATAAAAGGAATCCAAATCAGAAAAGAAGAAGTAAAACTGTCACTGTTTGCAGATGACATGATACTATACATAGAGAATCCTAAAGATGCTACCAGAAAACTACTAGAGAAAATCAATGAATTTGCTAAAGTTTCAGGATACAAAATTAATGCACAGAAATCTCTTGCATTCCTATACACTAATGATGAAAAATCTGAAAGAGAAATCAAGGAAACACTCCCATTTACCACTGCAACAAAAAGAATAAAATACCTAGGAATAAACCTACCTAAGGAGACAAAAGACCTGTATGCAGAAAACTATAAGACACTGATGAAAGAAATTAAATATACTACAAACAGATGGAGTGATATACCATGTTCTTGGATTGGAAGAATGAACATTGTGAAAATGAGTATACTACCCAAACAATCTACATATTCACTGCAATCACTATCAAATTACCAATGGCATTTTTACAGAACTAGAACAAAAAATCTCTCAATTTGTATGGAAACACAAAAGACTCCAAATAGCCAAAGCAATCTTGAGAAAGAAAAATGGAGCTGGAGGAATCAGGCTCCCTGAATTCAGACTATACTACAAAGCTAGAGTAATCAAGACAGTATGGTACTGGCACAGAAACAGAAATATAGATCAATGGAACAGGATAGAAAGCCCAGAGATAAACCCATTCACATATGGTCACCTTATCTTTGATAAAAGAGTCAAGAGTATAGAATGGAAAAAAGACAGTCTCTTCAATAAGTGGTGCTGGGAAAACTGGACAGCTACATGTAAAAGAATGAAATTAGAACACTCCCTAACACCATACACAAAAGTAAACTCAAAATGGATTAAAGACCTAAATGTAAGGCCAGACACTATCAAACTCTTAGAGGAAGACATAGGCAGAACACTCTATGACATAAATCACAGCAAGATCCTTTTTGAAACACCTCCTAGAGAAATGGAAATAAAAACAAAAATAAACAAATGGGACCTAATGAAACTTAAAAGCTTTTGCATAACAAAGGAAACCATAAACAAGACGAAAAGACAACCCTCAGAATGGGAGAAAATATTTGTCAACAAAGCAACTGACAAAGGATTAATATCCAGAATACACAAGCTGCTCATGCAGCTCAATATAAAAAAAAAACAAACAACCTAATCCAGAAATGTGCAGAAAACATAAATAGATATTTCTTCAAAGAAGATATACAGATTACCAACAAACACATGAAAGGATGCTCAACATCACTAATTATTAGAGAAATGCATATCAAAACTACAATGAGGTATCACCTCACACCAGTCATAATGGCTGTCATCAAAAAATCAGCAAACAATGAATGCTGGAGAGGGTGTGGAGAAAAGGGTACCCTCTTGCACCGTTGGTGGGAACATAAATTAATACAGCCACTATGGAGAACAGTATGGAGGTTCCTTAAAAAACTAAAAAGAGCACTACCATATGACCCAGCAATCCCACTACTGAGCATATACCCTGAGAAAGCCATAATTCAAAAAGAGTCATGTACCACAATGTTCACTGCAGCACTATTTACAATAGCCAGGACATGGGAGCAACCTAAGTGCCCATCAACAGATGAATGCATAAAGAAGATGTGGCACATATATACAATGGAATATTACTCAGCCATTAAAAAAAAACGAAATTGAGTTATTTGTAATGAGGTGGATGGACCTAGAGTCTGTAATACAGAGTGAAGTAAGTCAGAAAGAGAAAAACAAATACCGTATGCTAACACATATATATGGAATCTACCAAAAACAAACAAAAAAAGTTCTGAAGAACCTAGGGCCAGGACAGAAATAAAGACGCAGATGTAGAGAATGGACTTGAGGACACGGGGAGGGGGAAGGGTAAGCTGGGACAAAGTGAGAGAGTGACAGGTATATAGATACACTACCAAATATAAAATAGATAGCTAGTGGGAAGCAGCCACATAGCACAGGTAGATCAGCTCTGTGCTTTATGACCACCTAGAGGGGTGGGGTAGGGAGGGTGGGATGGATACTTAAGAGGGAGAGGATATAGTCACATATGTATACATATTGCTGATTCACTTTGTTATACAGCAGAAACTAACACAAAAATGTAAAGCAATTATACTCCAATAAAGATTTTAAAAAAAATAAAGATAGCTCAAGTAGTCTCATGGACTCTTCAAGACTTACTTAGAAACTCTTGCTTCATTATTCTTGTCTCTCTGGGTCTATCATTTATAAAAATATTATATCCTGAATCTTGCCCAATCCTAACCAAGCCCAATCATTGAAAAGAACCTTGTTAAGCCATGTCACTCAAAGCCTCATAAATATCTTGCCTTTGCCCTCCCCGTTCTGAGACACTACTAAGCACTATTAAGATAGATACCTCCCTTTCTGTGGTAAGCCATTTATTTCAACAGGTTATTTGGTGGTGTTTTCAAAAAACAAGCATTTAACAGCTTTTGACATCAACAAAGTAAAGCAGCTTCAGAATGTTCAATTCCTCATTCAAATCATGGACACTGATCAAAACAGCCTCAAAGAAACCAATTTATATAATCTCTATATTTTTCACCATGAATGTTTGTCCCTAAATTTCTCAACTAAATCTCTCAGTTACATTTTCCTGACATAAGTCACTCAGACCTTTATTGTACTTAACTAGGTTAGTAGCTGTAATTATAACTGCAATTCTAATTAATATTTCCTTACACTATCTAATGTTCATTATAATTAGGATACCTAATAATTTAAGCTATAAAAATACAAACCACCAATAATATCAGTCAAAAGTCCTATTTGGAGAGTGACTATATCTTTGGGACAAACTGTATCAGGCCCTATTAACATACCATCCAGATGTAGGCTGTAATTATTGTTATGGAATCACCACTCTGTGTGGACTCTAGAAACCAGGGCATTTCTCAGAGGTTTAATAAGAGCTACTCCCTTCCCTGTCACTCAACCTCCTCTGTAGTTCTCACTCACTTCATGCTAGGAATATTATACCTTTTTCTACATAAGGGGTAAATCTCTGCCTTCCTCTCTCTCAGCCTAACTGCACTTTCAGAAATGTCTTGAAGTTGCTGCATGTTTAATGTATACTGATTTATGCCACTGATATGTGTATTTTTCTTGCGTATGTCAGTGGAAATTTGAAAGACAGAGGCTACACCCATGGGCTAAAGAAGTCTCTCTCAGAGAGCTATTAAGGTCAAAATAACAAGATAAACAGAAAAATATTCCAAAATCCTATGTACATGCATTTCAAAAAGGAAGAAATAGAAATGGCATATGGGTATACTATACGCTTTTACCTCATTAACAATTGAGATGTACAGATAAAAGCATTTTGTATTATGTGCTTTTAAGTGTCAAAGAGTGTTCTAAGAGTTTTACAAATATTAATGTGTTTAATCCTCATAAAATCTCTGAGATAGCTATAATTATTATTCCCGTATATATAGATAAACAATTGAGACATACAGAAGTTATGTATTTTTTCCAAAAGAATAAAGTAATTGGAAGAGCCAAGATGCATGCTCCTAACTACAAACTTATAATGCCACTCAATCTCTAGAGCTAAAAAAGAAGAGGAACCAAACTTCCATAGATGCTTCCAGAAAACAGAAAATGGGGCAACATTTCATAATTCACTTTATGAGGCCAGTATAACCTTAAAAATAAAACCTGACCAGGACTCTGTACAGAAAGGAAAATAAAATACAAAATTCACCCATGAAAATGAGTCAGAAGAATTTTAAATGAAATATTGGCAAATTTATCCCAGCAATAATCAGAAAGATAATACATAAGACCAAGCTGGGTGTATAATAAGAATCAATGATGCTTTAATCTTCAAAAACTTACCAACATAATTCACCATTGAATAAAGGAAGAAAAAAGCCGTATTATCATCATAATAGAAAAATATTTCAGTCAAATTCAACAATCTTAACAAAAAACATTAAGAAACCAGGAATATAAGAGAGTATCTTTATTATGATAAGGTAAACATATCTATTTAAAACAGTCATCATACATAAAGCTGAAAGCTTTCCCTCTAAGAGACACAATGGCATTTGATAGTTGTCATCATTCCTAATGAGAGTGGATTTTAAGCCCAATATTGTAAGATAAGGAAAAGAAATAAAGTTATATAAAGAGGAAATAGAAAAAATGCTTTCATTGGCAAATTGTACGATTTTGTATTTGTAAAAAATACAAAATAGGGGCTTCCCTGGTGGCACAGTGGTTAAGAATCAGCCTGCCAATGCAGGGGACATGGGTTCGAGCACTGGTCCAGGAAGATCCCACATGCCGCAGAGCAACTAAGCCCGTGTGCCACAACTACTGAGCCTGTGCTCTAGACCCCGTGAGCCACAACTACTGAAGCCCGCACACCACAACCAAGAGTAGCCCCCGCTCGTCACACCTAGAGAAAGCCCACACGCAGCAATGAAGACCCAACACAGCCAAAAATAAATTAATTAATTAATTTTAAAAAATACAATATTATCTAAATAAAATTTAATAAAATAACTGTTAACATTACTAGATATAAGGTCAATATCTGAATTAATTGTACTTCTTTATCGCAAACAAAAAAATTTTTAAAGATACTATGTGCAGCAGTATCAAAAATAACAAATAGATCTAAATAAAATTAACAAATTCAAATAGAAAAATAAAACATTATTGAGAGAAAATAGAAAGGGCCTAATAAGTGGAGAAACAAATTATTTTCATACATGGGAAGACTACTATAAAACTGCAAGTTCACCCCTGATTAATCTCCAGATTGAATGAAATCCCAAATATTTTCAGGTGGATTGTAAATCTAAATGTGAAAGACAAACCATAAGCTCCGGAAGGTAACAAAGTATGTTTTCTAAAACTCTGGCAGAGAAAGATTTCCTAAACAAGACACAGAAATTTTTAACCAGAAAGGAAAAGATCAATACATTAGAGTATATTAAAATTTAAGATAGTGCTTATTAAGTGATAACATTAAGAGACTGAAAAGTAAAGCCTCACAGTGGGAGAATATATTTGCAACACATATAACCAGCAAGGGGCTTATACCCTCAATAAGAAAAAGACAATCTAATTTTTTAAATGAACAAAATATTTGAACAGTTTTCATTAAAATTCATATTTCATTTGTCAATAAACAAGTGAAAAGGCACTCAAACTCACTAATCATCAGAGAAAGTCATAGTAACTAAACAATGAGATATATCCACACCCAACGATATGGTTAAAATTAAAAACTGATCTCTCTCTCTCTCTTTATATATATATATATATATATATATATATATATATATATATATATATATATATATATATATATATATATAAAATTGCAGAATTCTCTGCAATTATTAATCACTGTATTTTATGTTTATTTCTCTCCCTCTCACCTTTTCCTCCAACAATACCAAAGGTAGTTTTTCCCTCCGCATGCCAGACAGAAACAAGACTCGAAAAAGCTTTAATGCTATTCAAAAGAGAATAATCTGATATATGCTGGATAGGACTAGAGCTGCAAAAAGTGAAAGAAGATAATGGAACAAAGACTGAGCCAGAGAGTAGGGTGTAAACAGAGAATAATCAGAGAGGCAGCAGGAGAAGTCTCTTCTCTCACAAGGACTAGGTGGTGAAGGGAACACCATGCCCAAATGTCCAGAAGTTTGGACACCCCCTTATTTATTGTCTGTGAGCATCCAGCTCTCTGACACCTCCTGAACAGAGAGTAAAGGATTACACATTTATTTGGAGATTGAGACATCAAATAAAATCCTCACCCTCCAACAAAACTGAAACTGATAGAACCAAATGGGAGCTCTCCTAGGAGTTTAGCAGCTGTGTACACAACACCTCTCTTAGGAATGAGTGAGTGAGTTAATGAGCAGAGGAAGTTGGAACATTTGAGTACAGAGTAAATCGCACATAAATGCCGATATGAGATTTACCTACACCTAAAATGCTAAATTTCAAAAGCACTAAAGATTAAGACAAAGTTGAAGTGAAATGAAAATGGCAACTCCAGTGGATCCCTAGAACTTTTCATTCCAAGTTTCCACTGTTCACTATATTTGTTACTGCCTGACATAAACATCCACAAAATTTCTTCCCTATGGTTGTAATTATTCAAAACTAGTTTTTCAAAACAGTAACAACAGCAAAAGCAGCCATGGTAACAACAAATAAATGATGAAATAACACCAAAATCATTTAGATAAAACAAAAGATATAAACAGATAAGTTTACAAAGAAGAGATTTGTTTATTCATTCTAAAAATCCTTCATCTTTGCACCAAATTAGCAGGTGTAGCTAATTTGAGAACAAGACCAGTCCATTTTTCTCACTTCAAACAGGTATTTTCTTGGTTCACATGTCTCGAGTAACACACAGTTTTGTTGAAGATAATTTCTGCACTTGCAATATTCCTGGGCAATCCCAAAAGTGCTTACTATATTTCTTTCTGTGTGAGAAGGTCTTACATTAGGCTAAGAGATCTGGAGCTTTACCTACTTCAAGGGTACAATATTTATATCTTTCTAGTGCACTGCCTTCCTGGCCAAGAATACTTTAGGAGAAGGGAAAAATTAAGTGAGAGGAAGTGGCTTGGCTGAGAAGGGAAGAGAAAATAGCTTTATTTTCAGATTCTTTAAGTACATTTTTAATGATGTTTTACATATGTTGAACATCAAACCCTAAACAGGTTCTGACAAATTATCTTTTTCCTCTTATTAAGTTCATAGATGAACTTATTGATCAATACGACCCTTTGCTCTAGAAAAGATTTGAAATTAGCTCATCAAAACACAAACTAGGGTAACTATACAAGCTTAGTCTCACATCCTGGCCTAAACACACATAAACTGAGCACATATAAACATTGGCACATTGGTAAGTTATTTAACCACCTGGAACCTTGGTTTTCTTATGTTTTTTAATATGAACACAAAGGTTTGTTGTGAAGACTAAAATTAAGTGAAAGTGGAAAATCAACTAATACTTCTTTCTCAGACCCCTTAACCCATTCAAAATGAAAAAAAAAAAAAAAACTAGGGTTTTTTTCTTACCATTTTAAGAACATATTACTTAAAACATTATTACATTCATTTATTGAAAACACATTTTAAGTGCCCCCCAAATGCAAATTATTTGTAAATTAACTAAAAACTATCAGAATGTGATGAATTAGATAGCATCCATCTACAAGTGATTCTGCTGCTCTATGAGTAACCCAATAAGTCATGCTTGCTTTTTGTTGGAGGTCAAAATCACAGATGCAATTTAAAAAGCAATTAAACACTGCAAGAGCAGATGATTAATTGTTCACACCTCAGCATGCTTAATGTATTATCAAAGTCTAATTTGCTAAAGCTATAGAGGAGATTATTTGTTACATCTTTTTAGAGTACTGTATAATAGTTACTCAGTATTTTTTTGGATAATTATTTCCAAGACAAGCTCAGTTGATAACTATTCTTAGGTCAAATTAGTCTCTCCTATTTGTGAGTGATTATTTAAATTATTTATTGGAGAGAAACATGAAAATGAAAGGATAGTCTTAGTTCTCCTCAGATGAAAACCCTAAGTATATTAGGAGGTATGAAAAAAATTCCACAGAGAAATAACACACTGGTAGAGATCAATCACATTTTAAAGAGGCAAATTTTAAAAATACAAGGTTATGAGTTAAGTACTGAGTAAAAACAGATGGCCTTTGTTCAATAATTTTAATTTGTGATGAATGAAAAAAGAAAGGAATGCTCTGAAATCTCTAAAAGAAAGCCTATATTTACCCTGGAGAAAGGTGGGGAAAAGATTTAAATATTGTGACTAAATACAATTTGCTTTCACTTTAAATCTCCGTTATTGGTCTTATTTTAAATTTTTCAAACATTAAAAATCTGTAAAGGAACACTGTGTCATTTAAAACTGCCATCAGTAACATCTTCAAAAATCAAAGGAGAAATGTTATACTTATGCACAGCAAATGTTTTCTGGTAACATCAAGGAGGTTAAGATCTCAAGAGCAAAGTCAAAAGACCAACAATAGAATTAGTAATGCCAAAAAACTGCACAATTATTAAAGTGGACCTTTATTTTTAAGGCATACCATATATACACATTGAGAAATGCTTGTGTTTTCTCCTTGTACTTTTTACCCATTTTTCCTCAAGCTTATTTACTGGAATTAATACAGTCAAATTATCAATTTGTAAAGGCTTTGTTCACATATGAGGCCAACTTGTAGACATGCTTAATATTCCATCTCTAGAGAAATGAGCTCAACTCTCAAGTGCATGATCATGTAGAAGAGATAATGCACCGACCAACGATGGCAGCAAACAAGTAGATTGTACCTAAGTTAAAAATGCAACCAGTAGAGTCATTTTTTCCAAACCTACATGAATCACAGAGTCATGAAATTTTAGATCTGGAAGGAACCATCAATATTATCTAATCCAAAACTTTTACTTTACAAACAAAACCTGGAAATGCAAATTCCCTAACTTGAAGACATGAAGACGTAATTATATTTTAAATTGTAACACAGTTAGTAGATCATAGGAAGTAAAAATAAAATACATTTTAACAATTGTATGATCATATACAAACATACAGATATATGATTTAATCACGCTTTTTGAAAGAATTATTGGTTTTCAAAATATTAAATTACAATCTAATAGAGGCAGTTTCCAGAATTTGTAAAATTCTAAATACATGAGTTTATCAATAAATCAGGCAATAAAAATGTGTATAACTTCCATCTGGAATTAAGATACATAAGGCTGTACATTAAATTAAAAAAAAACAATGACACCCGCCTAATCTATCAAAGTAACAACTACTCTAGTAATAAAACAAGAATGTCTGTAATTATTCAGTTGAAAGGTTTGGGAATACCTAAAGCTCTGATCAAATTATCTGGGATATTTCTTTAGGGAGGAAGGACTGGAATAAAAAGAGAGATGAGGCGCCCTAGTGGATAAAAAACGGAAACCCACCAAATTTATAAGGCAGCAGCACTCACTCCTCCAGGGAAGAGAATGTTCTGAACCATGGATTTCAGCTCTCTTTGTCCTGGGAGTAGGATAGCTTATGTAACGTCCAAATAACTCTTGTTCTAATTACATACAACCTTCTGATTATAGTTCATGTTTTTTTTCCAGTCACTTAACAACAGTAATAAAGATCATTAATTGACTGACATAAACCTAGTTTTCATGACCGTTTTGAGTAGGTTGACATTTGGATTTATACATCACGTTCTATGAGATTGCTATTGTGACTCTATGTCCGAGGATTTGTCACCATCATGCTGACAACACTGCGTCACTAAAACTGAAAGGATGAAGTCTAGCCCTGGTTGTAGTTAATTCCCAAAGGTTGTTGCAGGACTGTACTGAAGTTCATAACCTCCAGTAATCTCTACTTCCTTCATGACCTCTAGGAATCACTGTGTTTTTTTCTTTGAAACTTAGATATAGAGTTAGTAGGAAAAAGCCACATATTAGTTAGGAGTATGTACTTTAGAACTAGAGAGAGATGGATTCGAGTCCAGCATACACATTTATAGGCATGTGTCTTTTGGCAAGGACCAATTTACTCCTAAATTTGGTGGAAATTTTGGAGGACAACTTTAATGCCTGGAAAAAATATAAAAATATTTACCTGAAGGCATCAGAGGGTTAATAATGCCATGAAGAAAAGTGCACTCAGTATTTGGAGTTGCCTTTCCCTTATAAATCTCTCAATTCCTATAGTTTTGAGACGGAAAATGGAGAACAAAAATTGGAATCCAGGCCTGCTAAAGATGTGCCTAGTAAGTATGCTACAAATTGGTTGGTAGCCCAAAAGGTTAATTTTCAGAGTAAAGGTGAGTTAGAATTAAGACCACAGAGGGACTACGGCCCACTGTTGAATCATCTCAATTCCTTAAATTGGATTAAGAAGTCCATATTGCTAGTGCTCCTCAAAGCCCACCAGAAGCAATGTAAATCCTGTCTGGAGAGAAAAAAACATCTCTAATGCTCTCAGAGTTTCTACGATTTTTCAAATACAGTGGTTGGCACATTAAAAAAAAAAAAAATCAGGCCCAGTTGGAGAAAGACACCATAAACAAAACAAAACAGCAGAAAAACAGACAATAGAAATAAACCCACAACTCTAGATATTAGAGTTATCAGGCATAGGCCGTAAAATAAACTTTGCTTACTATGCTTCAAAGAGACTTGGACTTCTTCAGAGAACTGGAAAATCTATAAAAAGCATATGGAAGATTTGAAATTACAAAAATGAAAAACACAACAGCCAAATTAAGAACTAAATAGATGGTAGTAACAGAAGAATAAACATAGATATAGAATTTATGAACCAAAAATAATCAAAAGAAAATAGGCAGACTGAAGCATGCAGAAAAAGAATGAAAAATATAAGGAGTAAGAGTTATAGATGATACATTGAGAAGGTCTAACATACATGTAATGTTGCTGCAGAAGAAGAGAAGTGAGTGAAAGGAACAGAAACAAATTTTTAATAGATAGTGCCTGTTTTACTGAGCAAGAAAAGGCAAGCTACAGATTTTAAAAGCCCATGGAAGATAAAACAGAATTAGTAATAAGAAACCTACCTACAACACAGCAAAATCTAGAAATCTAATCCTGGAGAAAATGTCCTTTAAAAGTGAAGTAATAACATTTTTCGACAAACAAACAAAGTGAGTAAATTTGTCACTAGAAGACCTGAGCTAAAAAAAACAAAAAACAAAACAAACAAAAAAAAAACTAAACGTGTGTTTTTCAGACAAGTAAAATTGGATATATGAATAGAAATAAAAGGCAACAAAAATATAATACTGACTTTTTAAAATAATAACATCTTTTGTAGTAAAAATATGGAGACTTTAAAAGACATGAAAAAATAGCATGTTTTTTAGGGTGGAGTACAGTGGATTTACAGTGTTCTAAGGCCCTTTCCTTACCTAGGAAGAGAATAAAATGTCAATTAACATTACACTTTGACAAGTCAAGGATACATGTGGTGATTTCTAGAGAAACAAATAAATATAAAATAATTACTTTCAAGCTACTATACTGGAAAATTACATAATAAGAAATATCGAAATGAGGACAAGATAGGAGAAAAACATAATATAGAAAATTTTAAGCAGAAAACAAGTGAGATAACTGATTTAAAACAAGGTATGTTAATACTTTGGTATATATCAAAGGACTAACCCCTATAGTAAAGGTTACATGGAGTAAAGGTTGCATGGGGTAGAGCGGGAGCGGGAATCTTCAACCTTGTTTCCAAGGGTAAGATTTTACTGAAGATAAAAGCCAGTGTAGTAATAGTGTTATGGGGAAAAGGGTATAAAGATTGGAAAGAAGGAAAAAAATTCTCAACATTCACAGATGATAAGATTGTGTATAGTGAAAACAGAGAGAGTTACAGATGAATTATTTGAATTAACAAGTGAGTTTAACAAGGTTCTACATATATTGCTATTTGGTCAGTATACCAAAATCAGGCATATCCATACAGTAGCATTAAGTAAACTGAATATAAAAATTTTTTAAAGATACCATTTATAATAGCATCAAAATATGAAACTCCTACAAGTAATTATAACAAAAGATATAATGTCCTATTCTTTTAAAACTATAAATGCTATTGAGATAAATTTTGAAAAATTTAAATAAATGAAAGGACAAACTATTCATGAGTTGGAAGACATACTGAAAAGATGTCAGTTTTCCTCAAATCAATATATTGATGATGGAATCTCAATTAATATTCCAAATCTTGATTCTAAACTTTATGTGGAGATTCAAGGAACAAAAATAGCTATGTTTCTATTAAAGTTAAGGAACAAGATTTGAGAACTTTTTGGATATTAAGTCTAATTATAAAATTAAGTAATTAAGGTGATACAATCTCAGCATAAAGCTATGCCAATAGACTGTAAGAGAATAGAGGCCAGAACCAACCACTCGAATATATGACACTTCACTAGAGCAACGATAGTACTACAGAGGATTGGAAAACCCATGGTCTATTCAATAAATGGTCCTTCAGCAACTAGATATCTATACGGGGCCATATGGACCCTGCCATTACAATTCTTATAACAGTGATCCAATCAACACTTCTTTTTCCAGGAACACAGTCCCTGTCTTAAGGAAGTTTGAGTGAATTTATTTATTTTTATTTTTGGCCGCGTTGGGTCTTCATTGATGTGCATGGGCTTTCTTTATTTGCGGTGAGCAGGGGGTACTCTTCGTTGCGGTGAGTGGGCTTCTCATTGTGGTGACCTCTCTTGTTGCACAGCACAGGCTCTAGGCGTGCAGACTTCAGTAGTTGTGGCTCACAGGCTCTAGAGCTCAGGCTCAGTAGTTGTGGCACACGGGCTTAGTTGTTCTGTGGCATGTGGGATCTTCCCTGACCAGGGATCGAACCTGTGTCCCCTGCATTGGCAGGCAGATTCTTAACCGCTGCACCACCAGTGAAGTCCTGGTTTGAGTGAATTTAAAGGCAACTATCACTATTGTACCACTCTTACGTATTCTTGTCTATAGATAAATTCCAAAGTCGCTTGAACTGTTCATCATGTGATATGGCTTCTAGGCCACTCACTTTTACTGTTACCTTCATCTTGATAGGCCACAATTTTCCAGTCTCTCTTTCAAAACACTCAACCAAAAGTGAATACATGCTTTTAGTGGATCTGATCTGCAGTATAATTTCTTGTGTTTCAGTTGTTATACTATTAATATAGATATATATTAAATTTCTCAGCAAACACATCAGTAGATGCCTTGTACTAAAATTACAATCAACCAAAATCCTTTTTTTTCACATGTATTATATGGATATTAAGACCTATCTTCTCCTTTATGCATTGGGGAGTTGCACAATACTTTTAATCTAACAATAAATCCATTAAACTTAAGAGGAAAATGAGGTATAATGTATAAAGCACTTTAATGTGGTACCTGGTTTATAGCAAGCAATCAAAATACTGTTAAAAAATGTCATATTTTCCTTAATAATTTAGGCACCTTCTACGAAGATGACAAACAAATCTCACTTACATGCAAACACACAACACAAATACACACACAGACATAGATGTGTCCATTTTTCTCGTGCCTAAAATTACAGTGCTGAAAGAAGCTGCCATTATCAAGAATTACTGAAATTAACTTTGCCTTGAACAACAAAAAAGTATAAACCTACACGGCAACTGCAAAAAACCCAAGTTGTAATTGCAGACTCCTATGGTTGGCTAATTTTTTTTTTTTTAACATCTTTATTGGAGTATAATTGCTTTAAAATGGTGTGTTAGTTTCTGCTTTATAACAAAGTGAATCACTTATACATATACATATATCCCCATATCTCTTCCCTCTTGTGTCTCCCTCCCTCCCACCCTCCCTATCCCACCCATCTAGGTGGTCACAAAGCACCGAGCTGATATCCCTGTGCTATGCGGCTGCTTCCCACTAGCTATCTGTTTTACGTCTGGTAGTGTATATATGTCCATGCCACTCTCTCACTTTCTCCCAGTTTACCCTTCCCCCTCCCCATATTCTCAAGTCCATTCTCTAGTAGGTCTGTGTCTTTATTCCCGTCTTGCCCCTAGGTGCTTCATGACCATTTCTTTGTTTGTTTTTTAGATTCCATATATATGCATTACCATATGGTATTTGTTTTTCTCTTTCTGACTTACTTCACTCTGTATGACAGACTCTAGGTCCATCCACCTCACTACAAATAACTCAATTTCATTTCTTTTTATGGCTGAGTAATATTCCATTGTATATATGTGCCACATCTTTATCCATTCATCTGTTGATGGACACTTAGGTTGCTTCCATGCCCTGGCTATTGTAAATAGAGTTGCAATGAACATTGTGGCACAAACTCTTTTTGAATTACGGTTTTCTCAGGGTATATGCCCAGTAGTGGGATTGCTGGGTCATATGGTAGTTCTATTTTTAGTTTTAAGGAACCTCCATACTGTTCCCCATAGTGACTGTATCAATTTCCATTCCCAGCAACAACACAAGAGGGTTCTCTTTTCTCCACACCCTCTCCAGCATTTATTGTTTGTAGATTTTTTGATGATGGCCATCCCACCGGTGTGAGATGATATCTCATTGTAGTTTTGATTTGCATGTCTCTAACGCTTAATGATGTTGAGCATCTTTTTATGTGTTTGTTGGCAATCTGTATATCTTTTTTGGAGAAATGTCTGTTTAGGTTTTCTGCCCATTTTTGGAATGGGTTGTTTGTTTTTTTGATATTGAGCTGCATGAGCTGCTTGTAAAATTTGGAGATTACTCCTTTGTCAGTTGCTTCATTTGCAAATAATTTCTCCTATTCTAAGGATTGTCTTTTTGTCTTGCTTATGGTTTCCTTTGCTATGCAAAAGCTTTTAAGTTTCATTAGGTCCCATTTGTTTATTTGTGTTTTTATTTCCATTTCTCTAGGAGCTGGGTCAAAAAGGATCTTGCGCTGTGATTTATGTCATAGAGTGTTCTGCCTATGTTTTCCTCTAAGAATTTGATAGTGTCTGGCCTTACATTTAGGTCTTTAATCCATATTGAGTTTATTTTTCTGTATGTTGTTAGGGAGTGTTCTAATTTCATTCTTTTACATGTAGCAGTCCAGTTTTCCCAGCACCACTTATTGAAGAGGCTGTCTTTTCTCCACTGTATATTCTTGCCTCCTTTATCAAAGATAAGGTGACCATATATGAGTGGGTTTATCTCTGGGCTTTCTATCCTGTTCCATTGATCTATATTTCTGTTTTTGTGCCGGTACCATAATGTCTTTATTGCTGTAGCTTTGTAGTATAGTCTGAAGTCAGGGAGCCTGATTCCTCCAGCTCCATTTTTCTTTCTCAAGATTGCTTTGGCTATTCAGGGTCTTATATGTTTCCATAGAAATTGTAAAATTTTTTGTTTTACTTCTGTGAAAAATGCCATTGGTAGATTGATAGGGATTGCAATTAGTCTGTAGATTGCTTTGGGTAGTAGAGTCATTTTCACAATGTTGATTCTTCCAATCCAAGAACATAGTATATCTCTCCATCTGTTTGTATCATCTTTAATTTCTTTCACCAGTGTCTTATAATTTTCTGCATACAGGTCTTTTGTCTCCTTAGGTAAGTTTATTCCTAGATATTTTATTCTTTTTGTTGCAGTGGTAAATGGGAGTGTTTCCTTAATTTCTCTTTCAGATTTTTCATCATTAGTGTATAGGAATGCAAGAGATTTCTGTGCATTAATTTTGCATCCTGCTACTTTACCAAATTCTTTGATTAGCTCTAGTAGTTTTCTGATAGCATCTTTAGGATTCTCTATGTATAGTATCATGTCATCTGCAAACAGTGACACCTTTACTTCTTCTTTTCCAATTTGGATTCCTTTTATTTCTTTTTCTTCTCTGATTGCTGTGACTAAAACTTCCAAAACTATGTTGAATAATAGTGGTGACAGTGGCAACCTTGTCTTTTTCCTGATCTTAATGGAAATGGTTTCCATTTTTCACCATTGAGGATGATGTTGACTGTGGGTTTGTCATATATGGCCTTTATTATGTTGAGGTAAGTTCCCTCTGCCTATTTTCTGGAGGGTTTTTTATCATAAATGGGTGTTGAATTTTGTCAAAAGCCTTCTCTGTTTCTATGGAGATGATTGTATGGTTTTTCTCCTTCAATTTGTTAATATGGTGTATTACATTGATTGATTTGCATAAATGAAGAATCCTTGCATTCCTGGGATAAACCCCACTTGATCATGGTGTATGATCATTTTAATGTGCTGTTGGATTTTGTTTGCTAATATTTTGTTGAGGATTTTTGCATCTATGTTCATCAGTGTTATTGGCCTCTAGTTTTCTTTCTTTGTGACGTCTTTGTCTGGTTTTGGTATCAGGGTGATTGTGACCTCATAGAATGAGTTTGAGAGTGTTCCTCCCTCTGTTATATTTTGGAAGAGTTTGAGAATGATAGGTGTTAGCTCTTCGCTAAATGTTTGATAGAATTCGCCTGTGAAGCCATCTGGTCCTGGGCTTTTGTTTGTTGGAAGATTTTTAATCGCAGTTTCTATTTCAGTGCTTGTGATTGGTCTGTTCATATTTTCTATTTCTTCCTGGTCCAGTCTCAGAAGGTTGTGCATTTCTAAGAATTTTTTCATTTCTTCCAGGTTGTCCATTTTATTGGCATATGGTTGCTTGTAGGCTAATATTTTTGAATGAATATTATCGCTTGTGTGGGAGTTGAGTTGCTGGCTAGCAAAAATCTCAGTTCACTTTTCATTCAGCTGGCGTCATACCTTAATGTCACTAATGGCCTACTCTCACCAATAGATAATTGACTATCTGTGCTCAGCAATCATTGCTCAGCTGAAAATAGATCCTGAATAACATCGATCATTTCATTTTCTCTGTCAAACCTAGCTGTGCTGACAGGACATCCCACAGGGTAGAATAACTATGAAGATGACTGCAGAGAAGCCATTTGGAGAGTTATGTGGCCTCTGTCAGAGCTACTGTTTCTTCTGCTATATAACTATTGGGGGAAATGTGCTTGCACATTTCACTTTAAAAACATATTTTCTTACGCAATTTTCATATTCTCTGAAATACACTTGCTTGGAACACACAAAACAAAGACAAATTAAGCTAGTAGAAACATCATCAGCTAACTCCCACATTCCTAAACAAATCTCAGAATAGGACACACATAACATATTCAGGCTTGGTGAATTCACACTAAATAGTTATTTCAAATTGCGAAAGAAGCTCTATTTTTTTTTAAATTAGTAAATTCAACATGAGTGTAAACAATTAGGAAGGCTATTCTGGGAGGTCAGTGAGGATGGAGAATAAGAGAATTAAATCTTTGTGATTAGAAAAGTTCAGAAGGAAAAAAGTAAATCAGTCATTTGTGGGGCTTATAGAGTATCTTGAAAATAAATCTGTTTGCAGTTATTATTGTGTAATCTGCTGTCAATACAGCCCTAGTCAGCCAGATCCAAATGAATTTTCTACCTGAAGTGATTGATTTAACCTGATTAAGGACACTAATCCTATTTAGTGACTTCTTAATTCCCAGTGTCCTGCTTGTCTCTTGCATGGTACAAAGTTCAGGCAAGCCAGCACTGAGTGGTAGGTGTTGAACAGAACATTTTTTCCACTAGTACAAGAGAAGCGAGTACACTATTTACACATTGCAAACAGCCACAGGGTCTTATAGCCAGTTTGACAATCCTGAACTTGGCATTTTGAAAAGGAATTTTTCATTGAAAGAGGAATTTGAGTTTCACTACTACTGAAACCTGGTCTCTGCAAATAATTCTTGTGGTGATCCAGGGGCAAAAGTTGCAGAGAGCAAAACTTTCGCAGACTCAGCCTTGCATTATACCCACTGCTCACACTTTTCAGTCTTTAACCAAAAGAAGAAATATCTAGTGCTGATCAGCTTCTTCCTTCATGGGTAAAATTTTTTTTATATAAAGTTTACAAACTGTGTTTATCTTATGTGAATTATATTCTTTACCCATTTTCTCTTTCAGATTCTGTTAGCTCATCATATAATAAACGTAGTATCCTTTTTAATAGTTAATGGAGACTTTTTTAATTTTTAAAATTTTTATTTTAGTTTTAATATTGTTATGATCAGAAGTTTTTAAATGGCTATGTAGATTATCTTTTTTCCTGTCACATATTTTTATCAGTCCTAAGTTCGCAATAGACTAAGATTTGAAAAATGTTTAGTTTTATTTTGATTTGATTTTTCTCAATACAATACACCTAATCTATCTGTTATTTATTTCAAAGATGTGACAGTGATTCTCAAATTGAGACAAGAGATAGGGATCAGTACATTCAGGTGTGAGTACATACTTAAATGTAATCTGAGATGTTCCTTTATAATATATTAGGTTCTTATATATAATAAGATAAAGCCAAAAGTATCTCTTTTCCATTGATCTGGTTGGTTTATGCACCAATACTCTACTTTCAGTAAGGGTTGTTATAATATCAGTTTTAATATTTTCCTATGTATTCTGTATTAATTTCTATCACTATATATGAATCACCACAAACTCAGCAGCTTAAAAAAAAACATACATTTATTATGTCACCATTTCTATGGGTCAAGAATCTGGGCATGGCTTCACCGAATCCCCTGCTCAAGGTCTCGCAAGGCTGCAGTCAAGGTGTCTGCTGGGCTGCATTTCCATCTGGAGGCTTGACAAAGGAAGAACACACTTCCAGACTCATTGAAGGTTGGCAGAATTAATTTTCTTGCATTTGTGGGATTGGAGGCCCCAATTCCTACTGGCCACCAGGTGGAGGCTGCCCTTCAGTCTTACTGGCCACCTGCAGTTCCCTGACATGTGGTCCTCTCCATATGCAGTCACAACATAACAAGTCACTTCTTCAAAGTGAAGAGTCTTCCCCTCCAATCTGCTAAATTGCCTTATAAAATCTGTCATACAGAGTAAAGTAGCCAGAAAGAGAAAAACAAATATCATATATTAACGCATACATGTGGAATCTAGAAAAATGGTACAGATGAAACTATTGTAGGGCAGGAATAGAGACATGGTCATAGAGAACGGACATGTGTACATGGGGGAAGGGGAGGGTGGAACGAATTGGGAGATTAGGTATGACATAAATACACTACCATGTGTAAAATAGCTAGTGGGAACCTGCTGTATAGCACAGGAAGTGCAGCATGGTGCTCTGTGATGACCGAGAAGGGGGGGAGTGAGAGGGAGGTCAAAGAGGGAGGGTATATAGGTATACATATAGCTGATTCACTTCATTGTACAGCAGAAACTAACACAACATTGTAAAGCAATTTTATTCCAATAAAATAAAATGTAATGGAATCGTGAAAGTGATATCCCATCACTTTTGCCATATTCTATTGATGAGAAGTCAGTCACAGCTTCCATTCACACACAAATGGAGATAGATACACACATAACAACAGGGACAGAGATCATGAAGACCGTCATCGAAGTCTACCTACCACAAATTTGCTTTAAAATAAGTTTTAGGGCTTCCCTGGTGGCGCAGTGGTTGAGAATCTGTCTGCTAATGCAGGGGACACAGGTTCGAGCCCTGGTCTGGGAAGATCCCACATGCTGCAGAGCAACTAGACCCGTGAGCCACAACTACTGAGCCTACGCGTCTGGAGCCTGTGCTCCGCAACAAGAGAGGCCACGATAGAGAGAGGCCCGCGCACTGCGATGAAGAGAGGCCCCGGCTTGACTCATCTAGAGAAAGCCCTCACACAGAAACGAAGACCCAACACAGCCAAAAATAAATAAATAAATAAATAAATAAATAAATAAATAAAATAAAAAGTTTTAATATTTTTTCAAATATGTGTTTGATATTTGTATGAACTTAGTCTTCTAGTTGTGATGAATATCTGTTTGAATGTACCGTATATTTTAATTTGGAAGAAAATGTTACCTCTAAAATATATAATGCTCCCCATTAGAAACATTAAATACTCATAGGTATACTCAAATGCTCACGTTATCTCTTTAAAGTATTATAGCTATCTTCACATAGTTTATATATATTCTGGTTGAAGGACTTTTTTGATCAAGAATATTTTTGGATGTTAATGGCCAGTGAGAGTGAGATTTTTTTACTGTTATTTTTTATTGAAGTACAGTTGATGTAAAATATTTTTATAAGTTACAGGTATGCAATATAGTGATTCAAAATTTTTAAAGGCTATACTCCATTTATAGTTATTACAAAACTTTTGCTATATTTTCCATGTTGTACAAGATATCCTTGTAGCTTATTTTATACATAATATTTTGTACCTCTTAATCCCCCACTGGCAACAACTAGTTTGCTCTCTGTATCTGTGAGTCTGCTTCTTTTTTGTTATATTCACTAGTTTGCTGTATTTTTTAGATTCCACATATAAGTGATATCATATATGTATATACACCACATTTTCTTTATCCATCCTTCTGTTGATGGACACTTACTTTGCCATATCTTGTCAATTGTAAATAATGCTGCTATGAACATTGGGGTGTTTGTATCTTTTTGAATTAGTGGAGAAAAGGGAACCCTCATACACTGCTGGTGGCAATGTAAATTGGTGCAGCCACTGTGGAAAACAGTATGAAGTTTTCTCAAAAAACTAAAAACAGAACTACTTTATTACCCAGCAATTGCACTCTAAGAATAAGATTTTTATTTATTAAATTTTATGATTATTTATTGCTCAGGTATTGAAATACATTGATTTATAACTATTTTTATTGGATATAAACACATTTCTGAAATATTTTGTTCTTTCTAATATAATTTTTAATAAATTCTTTGTGGATTTCTAGGATAATATTTTTAATATGAGTGTTAATGTTCATTTTCCTTTACATTTCCTTGTACTTAAAGCTAAGGCCACTGTGTATGGCTGTATATTTCTTTGCCCAAAGGAATCAAGGCAAAGATACAGGAGGACCCTGATGTCCATTCCTGCCCTACTTGTTTAGGGGTATGCCTGATATAGAGAGGCATAGCTGTGGAAAAAGAGACCTCTTTTTAAAATAAAGTGTTCCCTCCCTTCAGGGAGGTGTTTTGTAATCTCTGTGCTCAGAGGTAGAGGTGCTTTTTTATAAACTGTCTAATGTCTCTGTATAGGCTAATAACATTTCTGTTATCTCTCCTATTCTACATAACATTGGGCAAGTTGTTTAACCTCTCTGTGCCTAGATTTCTTCATCTGTTAAGTGGTGGTAATAATAGTACCCACTACATAAATTATCAGTTTGTGTAAACTAACAGTTCCTGGCTCTTAGTAAATGTTTAATAAATTTTCATTATAGTTGTTCTCATTTGTTATTGTTTAGTTCTCCTTGAGTTTTCCATTTTTTCTCAGGAACATTTAGGATTGTCAGAACAGGAGTTTAATAAAGAAGAGGAAAAGGAGAAGAAGAAGAAGGAACAAAGCAATGAGAAAAGAGGAAGGGAAGGAGGGAGTGAGGGAGGGAAAGAAAGAAGAAAGAAAAAATATTTGACTTAAAATATCCAAGGACAGGGAAGGGGCAAGGAGGGGGAAATTAGATGAAGGCAGACAAAAGGTACAAACTTCTAGTTATAAGATAAATAAGTACTAGGAATGTAATATACAATATGATAAATAATACCACTGTTGTACCTTGTATATGAAAGTTGTTAAGAGATCTCATAAATCCTAAGATATCTCATCAAAAAGATTTTTTTTCTTTTATTTTGTATCTATATGAGAAAATGGATGTTCACTAAACTTACTGTGGTCATTTCATGATGTATGTCAGTTAAATCATTATGCTGTACACCTTATACAGTGCTGTATGTCAATTATACATCAATAAAACTGGAAGAAAAAAATGTCCAAGGGCATATCCAGATTTTATGGGAGCATAAAACTTATACCATATTGGGTCCCCTTTTAATAAAAATAATACAAAAATAATTTAATTTGCAAAATTACAAAAATATATAACCATGTGAACACATTGCTAGGGTTCCTCCCAGGGCCTTGGAAGGACTGAAACCCTGAGACCCTGAAACTCAATTTTCATTAGATTCAAGGGAAGTATGTTTCCATAGACAACCAAAATTGGATTTTGAAGAAAAATAGCAATCTCGAAAGTAAAACTAGAATCCTTTTAAAATTGTTTACCTTGCCTTAACATAAAGAACAAGAATGACACAGATCATGAGATCTTCTATACTGTGTGACTCTTTCTAGAAGACATCAAAAAATTGAGTTTGCTGTTCAAGAAGAAGGAGAAATCCTTTCTGACAGAAGAATGGCAAGGGACATATCAATGAAGTCAAATACTACGTTTCTCACTGTTATCCCCCAAGAAGAGAGAAGGGGTTTTTAGAAACATCAGGAGAGATAGAAGCGAAACTGAGCACATTAGAGATAGCGACTCACTTCGCAGTAGCCAGGGAAGTAGGGGAGGCTGCAGAGTTTTACAGAGGTGGTGGTGAGTTTTCTGAGGCAACACTTCTGGTTACCTATAGCCCATACATGATGAACATGTGATCCAGAGATTCTTTCCCACCCTGCCAAGAAAACCAAGGGGCTTGGAGGTCCAGGGGACCGACCTGGGTCCTAATATCAGAGCCCAAAGGCCACTGTGTATAAGATGCAAGCTGACTTAGACAATAAAACTAAAATGTCAAGAATTAGGAAACATTAGAATAACATTTATAAAGGTTATAGGCAAAATATGTTGAATCAAGAGTTCTATGTATAGAAAAACATAAGAAGAAATTGGCAAAACCAAATTTATAATGAATTATTTTAATAAATCTCAGATTATATGTAATTTCTGAGGTTATGAAGATATAAAAATATAATGAGTATATTTATAATTCTGTCATTTATATTTCGTGCAGTATATATTATTAAATTTATATGTTCATTGTATAATTATTATTTATAACACTTAATTGTTAGTGATAGTATACATCTGCCTATGTATTTCCAAATTTTTCTCTGAAAACAGATTAACATAACTTCTGTTGGCCATAAAATATTTATAAGCATTATTTCACATAAAACTCCTCAAAAGGAGTTTTGCTGGCTCCTTGTTGCCCAATCTCTCTTTAATCCACTTCAATCAAGATTTCTTCTCCACCATTTAATTTTTTTGAAATCGCCAAGTCATATTCCCCACAGCATCACTGGATATAGTTTATTGCTAAGCTCCTTTCTTTTCTCTGCTTATACTCTAAAAGAATCACTCCAGTTGATTCTATTCAGGTACATGATTTTAAATACTATCCATGAGTTAATGGCTCATTTTTATCTCTTGCTCTAGGCCCTCACCTGAGCTCCAGGTGCTTAGATTCCATTGTCAAATCAATTTCTCAACTGAGATATATTTAGTAAGTTTATGAAGATTAACATACTGAAGACTGATTCTTTGATTCATCTGTCAAAACTCTGCTCTTCCCCGAGCCTTCTCCTTCTCAGTAAAAGAAACCACCACAGCTCAGGCCAAAGGCTAAGAAATAACTTTAATTCACTGCTTTCCCTCAAGCCCCATAAGTCAGACAGATAAAGACAAATACTATATGATAACAGTTATATGTGGAATCAGAAAAATAAAACAAACACATTACCACTGGAGAAAGGAAAGTGGGAGAAGGCCAGGAAAGGAGTAGGAGATTAAGAGATACAAACTACTGTGTATTAAAAATAGACAAGCAGCAAGGATATATTGTACTGCACAGGCAATTACAGACATTATTTTGTAGTACCTTTTAATGTAGTATAATCTATAAAAATACTGAATCACTATGCTGCACAACTAATACTAATATCATATTGCAAATCTACTATACTAAATAAATAAATAAAATGCTTGGCTAGAAAAAAATCAACTTACAATTATATGGTAAATCTGACCACTTCTCACCATCTCTTGCAATAATTCAACCTTGATAAAGTCACCGCTATCATTGCACTCCTAGGTTCCAGGAATACCCTCATACCTGTCATCACTTCTTTCTTTACTCCTCCAGTGTGGTCTCTGGAGAAACGGTCGTAACACTTGTAATACTTATGTCAGAACTTTCCCTTGCTTGTTCAACACCCTTCAACATCTTTCAAATTCAATTTTCCATGAACTATCATATAATGGAGCTTTCTCATCCTTTGTGATGGCTAATCTTATGTGTCAACTTGACTGGCCACAGAGTGACTATACTAAACATTATTTCTAGGGGTGTCTGTGAGGGTGTTTCCAGATGAGATCAGCATTTGAATCCATGGACTCAGTAAAGTAGATGGCTTTCTCAATGTGGGTGGCCATCACAACATCCGTTGAGGACCTGAATAAATCAAAGGCTGAGGATGAAGTGATTTGTCCCGTTTTTTCCTCCTGTCTCACTGCTTAAAGTGGGACATCTCATCTTAGTTTCTTCTTCCCTCAGACTGTGATGTACAACATTGTCTCTCCTGATGGAGCCTTCCAACTCTGACTGAATTACATCACATGTGTTCCTGGATCTCCAGCTTGCATGTGGCAGATCACAGGACTTCTCAGTCTCCTAATTTTGTGAGCCAATTCCTCACCATAAATCTCCTTGATAGATTAGATAGATAGATAGATAGATAGATAGATAGATAGATAGATAGATGATAGATAGATAGATAGATAGATAGATAGGTATAGAAAGAGCTTATCTCAAGAACTCTGACTAATATGCTCTTTCTCTCTCATTTAATGGCAATTTCCTCCTCCCTCATGCCATTTCACTTGCACTGATATTCTTGCTCTTCTGCAAATAACCTAATTCCTGACTCAGACTTTTACATTTGCTGTTTCCTCTCTCACATATGCTCCCACAACCCCCTACCCCCCAAAAGACACTCACATTTCTCACTCCTATATATCATTTAGTTATCTTTTCAAATGTCACCTTCCTAAAGAGGCCATTCCTTAACACCATGTCTAAACTAGCCTTTCCCACTCCTCCTGCTAGTCCCTCTTCCTTCTTTATGTTTCTTCAAAGCACTTATCACAACTTCAGACTACACTATTTTTTTATTTGTACATTTTACTGCCTGCAACCTCCCAAAACAATATAATCTCTTTCCTATGTTTGAGTATTCTAAAATATTGCTTTACTTTTATAATCTGAAACAATAAGTTATTTTAATTAGAAACCATAATGATGTATGACATAGAAATTAATAATAGGAAGAATACTTTCAAATAGAACATATAATATTTTATCATATCTCACTAGAAGATTTAAAAGCTTTTTTATTTCATTATTAAATGAAAAATATTAAAAATAAATTATTAGAGGAGACCTTCAAGATGGCAGAGGAGTAAGACATGGAGATCAACTTCCTCCCCACAAATACATCAAAAATACATCTACACGTGGAACAATTCTTACAGAACACCTACTGAGCACTGGCAAAAGACCTCAGATTTCCTGAATGGCAAGAAACTCTCCACGTACCTGGGTAGGAGAAAAGAAAAAGAAAAAACAGAGACCAAAAATAGGGATGGGACCTGCATCTCTGGAAAGGAGCTGTGGAGGAGGAAAAGTTTCCACACACTAGGAAGCCTCTTCACTGGTGGAGGGGGTGGGAGAAGCTTCGGAGCCACGGAGGAGAGCACAGCAACAGGGGTACAGAGGGCAAAGTGGAGTGATTCCTGCACAGAGGATTGGTGCCGACCAGCACTCACCAGCCTGAAAGGCTTGTCTGCTCACCCGCTGGGGTGGGTGGGATCTTGGAGCTGAAGCTAAGGCTTCGGAGGTCAGATCCCAGGGAGAGGACTGGGTTTGGCTGCATGAACACAGCCTGAAGGGGGCTAATGTGCAACAGCTAGCTGAGAGGGAGTCCATGAAAATGTCTGGAACTGTCTAAGAGTCAAAAGATCATTGTTTCAGGGTGCTCGAGGAGAGGGGATTCAGAGCACTGCCTAAATGAGCTCCAGAGATGGGCACGAGCCTTGGCTATCAGCTCAGACAACAGAGACGGGCATGAAAAGCTAACACTGCTGCTGCAGCCACCAAGAATCCTGTGTGCAAGCACAGGTCACTATCCACACCCCCACCCCCTGGAGCCTGTGTAGCCCACCACTGCCAGGGTCCCGTGATTCAGGGTCAACGTCCCCAGGAGAACACATGACATGTCTCAGGCTGTTGCAAAGTCATGCCGGCCTCTGCCGCCACAGGCTCACCCCACATTCCAATTATAACTACAATACCCCTCCCTCACCCTGGCCAGAGTGAGCCAGAGCCCCCTAATCAGCTGCTGTTTTAACCCCTTCCTGTTTGGGTGGAAGCAGATGCCTGAGGGCAATCTACATGCAGAAGTGTGGCCAAAACCAAAGCTGAACCCCAGGAGCTGTGCAAACAAAGAAGAGAAAGGGAATTTTCTCCATGCAGCATCAGGAGCAGTGGATTAAATCCCCACAAGCAACTTGAGGTACCTTGCATCTGTGAAACACCTGAATAAACAACAAATCAACCTAAAATTGAGGTGGTGAAATTTGGGAGCAACTGTAGACTTGGGGTTTGCTGTATGCGACTGACTTTTTTCTTATTTTTATGTTTATCTTAGTATAGTTTTTTGTGCTTGTTATCATTGGTGGATTTCTTTATTGGTTTCATTGCTGTCTTCTTTGTTTTATTGCTTTGAAAAAATTTTTTATTTTAATATTTTTTTAATTTTAATTATTTTATTTCATTTTATTATTTTTTAAAATATTTTTTCTTTCTTTTTGTCTCCCTTTTCTTCTGAGCCGTGTGGCTGACAGGGTCTTGGTGCTCCGGTCTGGTGTGAGGCCTGAGCCTCTGAGGTGGGAGAGCTGACTTGAGGACATTGGACCACCAGACACCTCCCAGCTCCACATAATATCAATTGGCGAGAGTTTTCCCAGAGGTCTCCATCTCAACGCCAAGACCCAGCTCCACTCAATGACCAGCAAGCTACGGTGATGGACACCTTAAGCCAAACAACTAGCAAGACAGGAATATAACTCCACCCATTAGAAGAGAGGGTGCCTAAAATCACACTAAGTTAAAAGACACCACAAATCACACCACCAGAAGCAGCCCTATCCACCAGAAAGACAAGGTCCAGCCCCACCCACAAGAACACTGACACCAGTCCCCTCCACCAGAAAGCCTACACAAGTCACTAAACCAACCTTACTCACTGGGGGCAGACACTAAAAACAAAGGGAAATATGAACATGCAGCCTGCAAAAAAGAGACCACAAACACAGTAAGTTAAGCAAAGTGGGAAGGCAGAGAAACATGCAGCAGATGAAGGAGCAAGGGAAAAACTCACCAGACCAAACAAATGAAGAGGAAATAGGCAATCTAGCTGAAAAAGAATTCAGAGTAATGATAGTAAAGATGATACAAAATCTTGGAAGTAGAATGGAGAAAATACAAGAAATGTTTAACAAGGACCTAGAAGAACTATAGAGCAAACAAACAATGATGAACAACACAATAAATGAAATTAAAAATTCTCTAGAAGGAATCAATAGCAGAATAACTGAGGCAGAAGAATGGATAAGTGACCTGGAAGATAAAATAGTGGAAATAATTACTGAAGAGCAGAATAAAGAAAAAAGAATGAAAAGAATTGAGGACAGTCTCAGAGACCTCTGGGATAACATTAAACACACCAACTTTCAAATTGCAAGGATCCCAGAAGAAGAAGAGAAAAAGAAAGGGTCTGAAAACATATTAGAAGAGATTATAGTTGAAAACTTCCCTAACATGGGAAAGGAAATAGTCAAGTCAAGGAAGAACAGAGAGTCCCAAACAGGATAAATCCAAGGAGAAACACACCAAGACACACAATAATTAAACTATCAAAAATTAAATACAAAGAAAAAATATTAAAAGCAGGAAGGGAAAAGCAACAAATAACATAAAAAGGAATCCCCAAAAGGTTCACAGCTGATCTTTCAGCAGAAACTCTGCAAGCCAGAAGGGAGTGGCAGGACATACTGAAAGTGATGAAAGGGGGAAATCTACAACAAAGATTACTCTACCCAGCAAGGATCTCATTCAGCTTCAATGGAGAAATTAAAACCTTTACAGACAAGCAAATTTAAGAGAATTCAGCACACCAAACCAGCTTTACAACAAATGCTAAAAGAACTTCTCTAGGCAGGAAAAAAGAGAAGGAAAAGACCTACAAAAACAAACCCAAAACAATTAAGAAAATGGTAACAGGAACATACATATCAATAATTACCTTAAATGTAAAAGGATTAAATGCTCCAACCAAAACATATAGACTGGCTGGATGGATACAAAAAGAAGACCCATATATATATTGTCTACAAGAGACCCACTTCAGACCTAGGGACACATGTAGACTGAAAGTGAGGGAATGGAAAAAGATATCCCATGCAAATAGAAATCAATAGCAAGCTGGAGTAGCAATTCTGATATAAGAAAAAATAGACTTTAAAATAAAGACTATTACAAGAGACAAAGAAGGACACTATATAATGATCAAGGGGTCGATCGAAGAAGAAGATGTAACAATTGTAAATATTTATGCACCCAACATAGGAGCACCTCGATACATAAGGCAAATGCTAACAGCCATAAAAGGGAAAATCGACAGTAACACAATAATAGTAGGGGATTTAACACCCCACTTTTACCAATGGAAAGATCATCCAAATTGAAAATAAATAAGGAAACACAAGCTTTAAATGATACATTAAACAAGAGGGACTTAATAGATATTTATAGGACATTCCATGCAAAAACAACAGAATACACTTTCTTCTCAAGTGATCACGGAACATTCTCCAGGATAGATCATATCTTGGGTCACAAATCAAGCCTTGGAATATTTAAGAAAATTGAAATCGTATCAAGTATCTTTTCCAACCACAACGCTATGAGACTAGATATCAATTACACGAAAATATCTGCAAAAAATAAAAACACATGGAGGCTAAACAATACACTATTAAATAAACAAGAGATCACTGAAGAAATCAAAGGGGGAATCACAGAATACCTAGAAACAAATGAGAATGAAAACACGAAGATCCAAAACCTATGGGATGCAGCAAAAGCAGTTCTAAAAGGGAAGTTTATAGCAATCCAATACTACCTCAAGAAACAAGAAACATCTCAAATAAACAACCTAAACTTACACCTAAAGCAGTTAGAGAAAGAAGAAGAAAAGAACCTGAAGTTAGCAGAAGGAAAGAAATCATAAAGATAAGATCAGATATAATGAAAAAGAAACGAAAGAAACAAGAGCAAACATCAATAAAACTAAAAGCTGGTTCTTTGAGAAGATAAACAAAATTGATAAAGCACTAGCCAGGCTCATCAAGAAAAAAAGGGAGAAGACTCAAATCAACAGAATTAGAAATAAAAAGGAAAAGTAACAACTGACACTGCAGAAATACAATGGCTCATGAGAGATTACTACAAGCAAGTATGTGCCAATAAAATGGAGAACCTAGAAGAAATGGATAAATTCTTAGAAAAGCACAACCTTCTGAGACTGAACCAGGAAAAAATAGAAAATATAAACAGACCAATCACAAGCATTGAAATTGAAACTGTGATTAAAAATCTTCCAACAAACAAAAGCCCAGGACCAAGTGGTTTCATAGGTGAATTCTATGAAATATTTACAGAAGAGCTAACACCTATCCTTCTCAAACTCTTCCAAAATATAGCAAGGGAATAAACGCTCCCATACTCATTCTATGAGCCACCATCACCCTGATACCAAAACCAGACAAAGATGGCACAAAAAAAGAAAACTAGAGATCAATATCACTGATGAGCATAGAGGCAAAAATTCTCAAGAAAATACTAACAAACAGAATCCAACAGCACATTAAAAGGATCATACACCATAATCAAGTGGGGTTTATCCCAGGATTGCAAGGATTCTTCAATATACACAAATCAATCAATGTGATAAACCATATTAACAAACTGAAAGATAAAAACCATATGACAATCTCAATATATGCAGAAAAAGCTTTTGACAAAATTTAACACACATTTATGATAAAAACGCTCCAGAAAGTAGGCATAGAGGGGACTTACCTCAATATAATAAAGGCCATATATAACAAACCCACAGTCAACATCATTCTCAATGGTGAAAAACTGAAACGATTTCATCTAAATCATGAACAAGACTAGGATGCCCACTGTCACCACTATTATTCAACATAGTTTTGGAAGTTTTAGCCACAGCAATCTGAGACAAAAAAGAAATAAAAGGAATCCAAATTGGAAAAGAAGAAGTAAAGCTGTCACTGTGTGCAGATGACAGGATACTATACATAGAGATTCCTAAAGATGCTACCAGAAAACTACTAAAGCTAATCAAAGAATTTGGTAAAGTAGCAGGATACAAAATTAATGCATAGAAATCTCTTGCATTCCTATACACCAATGTTGTAAAATCTGAAAGAGAAATTAAGGAAACACTCCCATTTACCACTGCAACAAAAAGAATAAAATATCTAGGAATAAACCTACCTAAGGAGACAAAAGATCTGTTTGCAGAAAACTATAAGACACTGATTAAAGAAATTAAAGATGATACAAACAGATGGAGAGATATACCATGTCCTTGGATTGGAAGAATCAACATTGTGAAAATGACTCTACTACCCAAAGCAATTTACTCATGCAATGCAATCCCTATCAAACTACCACTGGCATTTTTCACAGAACTAGAACAAAACATTTCACAATTTTTATGGAAACACAAAACACCCCAAATAGCCAAAGCAATTCTGAGAAAGAAATACGGAGCTGGAGGAATCAGGCTTCCTGACTTCAGACTATACTACAAACTACAGTAATCAATACAGTATGGTACTGGCACAAAAAGCAGAAATATAGATCAATGGAACAGGATAGAAAGCCCAGAGATAAACCCATGCACATATGGTCACCTTATCTTTGATAAACGAGGCAAGAATATACAATGGAGAAAAGACAACTTCTTCAATAAGTGGTGTTGGGCAAACTGGACAGCTACATGTAAAAGAATGAAATTAGAACACTTCTTAACACCATATACAAAAATAAACACAAAATGGATTAAAGACCTAAATGTAAGGCCAGACACTATAAAACTCTTAGAGAAAAACATAGGCAGAACACTATATGACATCAATCACAGCAAGATCCTCTTTGACCCACCTCCTAGGGAAGTGGAAAGAAAAACAAAAATAAACAAATGGGACTTAATGAAACTTAAAAGTTTTTGCATAGCAAAGGAAACCATAAAGAAGACAAAAAGACAACCCTCAGAATGGGAGAAAATATTTGCAAATGAAGCAACTGACAAAGGAGTAATCTCCAAAATATACAAGCAACTCATGCAGCTCAATATCAAAAAATGCAAGCAACCCCAATCCATAAATGGGCAGAAGTTCTAAATAGACATTTCTCCAAAGAAGATATACAGATTGTCAACAAACACATGAACGTATGCGCAACATCACTAATTATTAGAGAAATGAAAATCAAAACTACAGTGAGGTATCCCTTCACACTGGTCAGAATGGCTGTCATCAAAAAATCGGCAAACAATAAATGCTGGAGAGGGTGTGAAGAAAAGGGAACCCTCTTGCACTGTTGGTGGGAATGTAAATTGATAGGGCCACTATGGAGGTTCTTTAAAAAGCTAAAAATAGAACTACCATATGACCCAGGAATCCCACTACCAGGCATGTATCCTGAGAAAAGCATAGTTCAAAAAGAGTCATGTACCACAATGTTCATTGTAGTACTATTTACAATAGCCAAGACATGGAAGTGACCTAAGTGTCCATCGACAGATGAATGGATAAAGAAGATGTGGCACATATATTCAGTGGAATATTACTCAGTCATAAAAAGAAACGAAATTGAGTTATTTGTAGTGAGGTGGATGGACCTAGAGTCTGTCATAAAGAGTGAAAAAAGTCAGAAAGAGAAAAACCAATACCGTATGCTAACACATATATATGGAACCTAAAAAAAAAAAAAAAAAAAGAAAAATGGTTCTGATGAAGCTACGGGCAGGACAGGAATAAAAACGTAGACATAAAGAATGGACTTGAGGACACAGGGTGGGGGAAGGGTAAGCTGGGACGAAGTGAGAGAGTAGCATTGACATATATACACTACTAATTGTAAAATAGATAGCTAGTGGGAAGCAGCTGCATCCCACGGGGAGATCAGCTCAGTGCTCTGTGACCACCTAGAGGTGTCGGAAAGAGAATGTGGGAGGGAAACTCAAGAGGGAGGAGATATGTGGATATATGTATACATACAGTTGATTCACTTTGTTATACAGCAGAAACTAACACAACATTGTAAAGCAATTATACTCCAATAAAGATGTTAAAAAGAAAAAATAGTTAAACATTCAACTCAATAATCAAGGATAAGAACCACAAAATAGTATTAAGAAAATTACTTGTTAAGAACTAAATAAGACAAAGTTAATCTATTATAATCCTTTTTTAAAAAAAGAAACAGTAAAAGTGAGAAATGAAAGCAAGAGTAGTGTCTTAGAAAAGGAAAGTAAAATAGATAAATCTCTGATAAATCTGACCCCCCAAATTGGAGGACTCATGAATATTCAGAAATAATAATGAGAAAAGGGCTAAGGAAAAGATTGAAACCTGTAAGTACAAACATATTTAAGGAATTTGTGATCCACTAACTGAAATATTAAGGCAAATTTGGGAAGAGGTAGAAAACTTGAATAGAAAAATCCGTTTTGAATTTCAAGGACATACACCCATAAAAATCATTAGTGATTATTAAAATATGCATATGTAATAGATAATCAACTTCCAATTGAACATAACAGGTTGAAGATATCATCACTCCTCCTGAACTATCACTAAAATACAAGTGAAAGAATCTAAAAAGATATATAAATCCAAACTTACACAAATAATGGAAAAAAGTTAACAGCAGATGAGAGAGGAAAATAAAATTTTAGAAAATGAAAAGACAATAGTAATTGAGTTAAGTTTCAACTTTCTCTGCTCTGCTAAAGGCTTATACTTGTGAGGAAGCCCACAAAAGTAAGAGATTTACTACACAAACACCAGGAAAATCTCAGGAATCAGAGGCAACTTGTTTCACTAAGGGCATTCATGGGAATTGGAGGTGGGACTGCTACAGAAAGAGATACTGACTGAACATGAGCCTGTGCTAGATAGTATATCACTAGATTCCCTCCCTCCTGCCATACAAGTGACACCAGAATGTTTACCATTTGTTCAGGCTCTGGGCAGCAGAAGACAGAGTAAGTCATGTTACTGAAAACAGGGAGATATAAATGTAAGTCCATATACGGAACTGTGAGACCCCCTTGGTTCACCTCTCCATCATCAGGAACACTGGCTGCGAGGCTCTGACCCACAGTACCAACAGACCAGAGATTAAAAGATTACACTTGGGAGAAACTACCCAGCTTATTGGAGGAAGTCATCGAGAGGACATGACTGTCAGTGACTCTCAAGCTGGACTAAGGCAATCGGAAGCTCCTTACTCCCTCCCCTGTCCTTGGAATGTCCCACAGTGGGAGCCGTTTTCAAAGAACACAGCTTTGAGAAAGCGATGTGTTGCTGAGACCATCTGGACAGTATACGTGACTGAACCCAGTTAAGGCCCCTATAAAAACATTTAAGACTACTGAGCCTGTGCAGAGATCTATTCATCTTGAGGCTGCCCAAGACAAGCCTTGTATGTAAATTCTGGCTTGTTAAACCTGCCACCTATTAATCTGCAGTGGTCTGACTGTTTCTTCAGTCTCTCCTTGTCTTCTTGTACAAGGACCAGTTTTCAAAGCAACACAGCCCTAGAAAATGACACAGAGAGACTGAAATCCCCCAGAAACAAGCTATTTCATCCTATGTGAGGCCTACAAATACAATTTTAAATCAGCATTTTAATGTCTCACTCTTAAATATGGGCAACAGGTAATAACCAGACAATTGAGAAAAGTTTCCAACGTGAAATGCAGTGACAAAAAACATAAACACAAAAACAAATTTTTAGAATAATCAAAAAGTATTCTATGAAGGATTTGGAAATACATTTTTCAAAAACTAGTAATCCAAGAAAGACAAGAGAATACTAAATCCTTAAAATAAAAGGATGCCATGAAAAAGAAATGTTTGAAGAACAAACAATAAATTTGGAGAAAAAAAAAAGCAGATATATAAATTCAATAGAACGGTGGGGAGATAAAGTTGAAAGGTTTTTATCTTCCAAAAAAATGATAAAGTGGAAAAAGTGAGGCAGCTATTATAGAAATAATATAAGAAATTTTTGTATTGTACAAGGTTATGACTTAGAGACTGAAAATGTCAATCAAGTGGCCAGCAAAATGAACGAAAAATTGCCCACAAGAGTTACACCATTGTGAATTTTCAGAACTCCAGAAAGAAAGATCCTAAAAGCTTCCAGGAAGAATTTTTTTTTTGAAAAAAAGGCATTTTCAAACAATTGTTGATCACAATATCATCAAACTCCTCACAAAAGCAATCTGGAAGCTGAAAGACAAGGCAACAAAATTTTGAGGTAAAATCATTTTGACCTGTACAATTCTACATCCAGTCAAGCTAGTAATTAAAGTGAGAGTAGGATAAAAAGCATATTTTTATATTCAAGGTCCCCAAAAATGTACACATTCTTAGAAGTTCACAGAGGAACGGCCGCCCTTCAAAGGAGGAAGTAAATAAAGAGGGAAGACACAGCTTTTGACAGATTGATGTGGACAAGTAAAAGTTAAAGGGACTTGACAGGATGAAGGGGAAGAAAGTCCCAGGATACCAGATGAGCATCAGCTTGGGCAGCATTTATTATAAATGAAGCAGGAGGACAGAGGTCTCCAGGAAGCTTGCCTCAAACACTTGCCCCCAAAAAAATTTAGATAGATAGATACATAGATAGATAGATAGATACATAAATAGATAGATAGATAGACACATAGATAGATAGACTTGATATATTTGACCTTAGTAAGATAGCTTTACTCTTTTTTGAACAGTTTGGAAGTAAATTAATGATAGATATAAAAACAAGTGAGTAAATAAAAACTCAAAGACTTTATTATCTCCAGAAAAAGCAAACAGTTGTATGAGAAAGGAAATGTGATAGTATATGGAACAGCTGTGACTAATATTTACTCTGTGAAAATAATGAAAACATCAAACAGATATTTAATCAAAAATTATGAGAAAAAAAGCATGAATGGTAGGGATAGGGAGCAGGACATGGGGTTTGAGGGATACCCTAAATTTCCATAATAAGAAGTCAATAGAGAATGTGTAAAATTGAAAAATCAAAAAATAAAAGTGTTCCAGAGACTACCAGTCCCTACCAACACACACACATTTCTCCATAGCAATAATAGAAGGCTATGCAGGCACATAGGTGCCCAAAATAAAGACTGTATTTCCCCACTTCTCTTGCTCCCAGGTACAGTCACAGAACTGAGTTCTGGCCAGTAGATATGTCAAGTGATAGCTTTCCAGTGTCTTCCTTAAAAATACAGACTAGCTCTGTGCCTCTTGGTTATAAAAGAAATTTCCTTACACTTCATGTTGAAGCAACCATGGATTTTAGAGCTTCATTCTTTGTTACCTGATACTGGACTACTTAACCCACAAATGTCTAATTAGCCAGAGATCTTTGGACATATTTCCATGACACAGTATATTCCAAGCTAATAATTTGATAATTTTCTACTAAAACTTAAATGTGTGCTTATGACATTTTCTTTCTCCGTTTTCCCATCTCTAATTCCCTGGGAGAGACACTGTTGATTGATTACAAAAATGCCATTTCCAACCTCCCATCCCTTGCCATATCTCATTACAGATTGAAGATAGAAAGGCATGTTTATGTTTTTCAAACTTTTTTAAAGGCTAAGAGCATCCATAAGACCCAACTATGAAACATAACGAAAAATATGCTTGGTGAAGAGGCTTCTGGGAAAGTTACATTTTGTTTCAGACAAAAAGAGGAACACATGGTCATCATCATCTTTCCCTCTTCTTGCCTTGAAAATGGATGTTATGGCTGGAGCTGTTTCCCTCCATCATATCCTGAGTTCTAGCCAAAACACTGCACATTCCACTTCAAATAGCATGGCAAACATGTGCATTTTTACTAAGAATATTAATGGTATACTGCATCCCTGAATAAATTCTAGAGCATAAAAGTACACTGACAATTTTACTTCAAAAATTTTTCAAGTATTCAAAATTTGTTTAGTCAGGTAGATTAGGAAGAGAGGACATGGGAAGAAAGAGCCAAAAGGATATAGTATATGGAGATGAGAGAACGAAAAGGAAAAGATGATTTCCATGTACCTGGATAGGATGTCTGGAATTTTATAATTTACCTAGTCCTTCACTACCTCCCCAAAAGGAGGCCAATTTATAAAGATAAACCAAAGTACTGGAGTACTTCATAAGAATTCTAGGAATATCTAAAACTGCTTCTGTTTTAGTCTTTGTTTCTCCCATTTTCCAAGAAGTGCCATCAAATAAAAATTTTAGGAAATGTAAATATTCTCACAGCTGTGAAAGTGTTTATGTTTTAAAATGGATATTTTAAATCCCATTCAACCACAAAGCATTGTAAGACAGTTTCCATGGTTACTTCTATTAACTCCAGCAGCCATAAAACATTTATCAGGATGCTTAAAAAAAATTAGTGTCATCAGCATTTAAAAAAAACTTTTAGAAGTGTTTATCTTGACTACTAATCATCTCTGTTGTATGATGATAATTCTGAAAACTCAGCAGATGTGTTAAATTCAGTGAACAATGTACAGAATTCACTAAGAAAATGTGTATCTAAATTTATTTCACTTTTATTCCAATTGATTATATTTGTGACTGCAATTTGTATGTGGAATGCTGAACACACATATATGTCCCTGCCACAGTATATTAAAAATCAGATTGACATAAATTATTCAAGGTCTTCATTTTAATGGCAGATTATAATTATTTTATTTTTAAATAGGTTCAGACTTGGTATTTCAGGAAATTAATCCCTCAAATTGAAAATACATCTTAAAAACAACACCTCATAACCTTACAGTTTAAATATAATAGTTAGGACTTCCCTGGTGGGGCAGTGGTTAAGAATCCTCCAGCCAGTGCAGGGGACACGGGTTCGAGCCCTGGTCTGGGAAGATCCCACATGCTGTGGAGCAACACGTGCCACAACTACTGAAACTTGCGTACCTAGAGCCTGTGCTCCGCAACAAGAGAAGCCACCGCAATGAGAAGCCTGCGCATTGCAATGAAGAGTAGCCCCCGCTCACCACAACTAGAGAAAGCCCGCATGCAGGAATGAAGACCCAATGCAGCCAAAAATAAATAAATTTATAACAAATAACTATAATAGTTATACCAATAAACAAATTAACAAATAAATTAAGATGCAAAATAATAATATATAAATTATTTTCTATAAATCTTTTTCCTAATGACACAATTTTCTTTTTCAAATAGTATTTTTAAAAACTTATAACAAAATACTTGAGATACTTTCTCACCCCTCCCTTGGTCCCTCTCACATAACTCAACCACTTTTGACTATTTTTACCTTCCTTATTTACACTGATTTACCTCCTACACTTTCTAATAATTATATAACTATACAAAAATTGTAATAATTATGGTTGAGTCTGTATTTAGTGTTTAAATTAATATGCCTTTGAAGAGTACCATGGCTATGATTCCTTTGTTGTTTAGTTGTCTGTTTGTTTGCTCTCTCCTGCATGATTTTGCACTGTGTTTCATTCTTCATGTAAGTAAATCTGAAATGATATTTTTAAATGAAACATACTGAGGTTTCAAATGAAGAAAAAAAAAGATAGAGATTGGGAAGGAGAGATAAGAACACTTCTCTTCTTCATGAAAAATTTTGCAGGAAAAACAAATGCTTTTTATTCACCTTCTATTTAAAACCAAATATTTTACTTATGTTTTAAATTAGAATAAATAGATATTACAAAAGAACTTTTTATATGTGTCTTTTCATGCATACATAGAATAGTCATTTCAATTAGACTTATTTTAATATTCTAGTATTACTCTTCTGCTTCATAATATTGTTTCTAAATCATGAGTAACTATTAGGCCCCCAAAACTTCCAAATCATAAAATAGTTCCACCGACCCCATATTTCATTTTGAAATATAAATCCATAATCTGAAGATTAGGCAGATTGTAGAACAGAGGTTTTATGCACATAGATTTTAAAGATTAGAAATACCACATTTTCCCCACACGTAGAAATACTCTATACTCTTAGCAAGCAAGAAAGAAAGAAAGAGAGGAAGGAAGGGAGAGAGAGAGGGAGACGGAAAGAAAGTAAGAAAGTAAGAAAGTAAGAAAGAAAAGAAAGAAAGAAAGAAAGAAAGAAAGAAAGAAAGAAAGAAAGAAAGAAAGAAAGAAAGAAAGAAAAAAAGAAGGGAAGGAAGGAAAAAGGAGAGGAAAGGAAAGGAAAGGGGAGGAGAAGAAGGAGAAGGGAAGAGAAGAGAAAAAGGAAACAAAACAAAAGAGAAAAGAAAACTCTCTTAATCATGGCTCTCTGGTTTTATTAAATGCAAGAAAATCATAGTTGTAAAGACAGAATTTGTTCCTCCCAGTGGAGGACCAAATAGGTCTCATTGATTTGTGGGGATCGAAAAGATGTTTCAAAAGAAATGGTTTTGTAACATCAATTTATTCTACTTTAAAACAAAAGCAAAACATTTGGTATTAAATAAAGATGATTTATGGCAAAAAATTAATACCTCATAAACCTATTTAAAAATATAAGAGTGTTCCTCTTGGAAAACTTAGAAAATGTCCTCTGTAAAAGAAAAGATATCAATCATATGATTTGGGATCATAGGTTTTAACTATCTCTTTTCCCTCCTTTTTCATCAATCCATTCTCCCTACCCCGCACTTAATTCATCCTACCCAAAAACTTACCCCAATAAACACAAAAGGATGTCAACTCTTTGTTTTTGTTTATTTCTTAGTCACTTCCTGTGCATTCAAGTAAACTTGTCATATTTCAAATGATTTAACTTGATTTTATAAACGTTTCTTTCATCCTCATAAAACAATTTCTCAAGGCTATTCTTATTTATACAGTTTTATATGGTCAGCTGCCATTTGAGATCATAGAAATTGTTGCAGAATCATCTAAGTTACAAAATTATCTCACTGTTATCTAGTTGAGGAAGTCTTTAAAACAAAACAGACAAAACGAGGTTGTAGCTATTAAAATGCTATGCTTCATCAACACTAAGAAACATAATGAAATATTTGATTCTAAAAAAATATTTCTATATTTCATGTACTGTAATAATTCATGGACACTTCTATTTCTTTGTGAAATATTTGTCAGGGATAACCTATCTTTTAACATAAAGAAAATGTATAAATTGAAGCTAAAATACCTGATTATATCTGTTTTAATTAATGATCAAAATAGGTAACTTCAAAAAAAGTTTTAAATGTCATAATAAATATTTAAAATGACAAAGTCTAGGTTTTCTGGATTGAAGACATTCAACCACACTAACAAAGCATGTTCACCCATTAAGCAAGTGGTTAGGAATTCTAATTCAGCATGATTATAGCCTGTTAGGTATTCAGGACTACAAGGAAGAGATGGTTATGATGGCAATTGAATACTTGAATTAAAATTTTACTAAGGAAATATATGATCTGATTACTGTTTTGCATAAATAAGTAGTACTAAGGGTTTCTAAGGATGAGGAAATAGTACAAAAGGTCAAAGTGTAAAAATTGTTTTTGGACCTGTGACACTCATTTTCAGATTCAAAGATCACACTAAGAGAATAAAAGTACAATATAAAATAAAGTAGGTTGCAAATTCTATAATTATATTTGAGATGATTATTTTACAGGTTTCAGACATGTTTAAAGATATATTTTACTGCAATAGTCTATATTTTTAACATGTTGCTGTGTTCAATCTACAAGATCCATAAAGTCTGCATTGTGAGCCCCTTATCAGTATTCTTTGTATATTGTTCATTTGTTGTCCTCAGCAAAATCTCCCATACAAAAGAGATTCAATGAAGTCATGAACATAAATACAGTATTCTGTCAAATAGAGGAAGCATGATTTGAGGAAAGACCACTGTCTTAGTTTACTTAGGCTGCTATAACAAAATACCATAAACTGGGTAGCTTACAAACAATATAAATTTATTTCTCACAGTTCTGGAGGCTGAAGAATCCAAGATCAAGGCACTGGCAGGTACAGGGTCTGGAGAGAGCCCACTTCCTGGTTCATAGACAGCTGTCCTGTCATGTCTTCACTTGGTGGAAGAGACTAGAGAGTTCTCTGGGGTCTCTTTTATAAGAGCACTAATCCCATTCATGAGGGCTCCACCCTCATGACCCAGTCATTTCCCAAAGGTCCCATCTCCAAATAACACCACTTTGGGGATTTAGCTTTAACTATGAAGGAGGTGGGCCCTAAGCTTTCATTCCATAACAACCACTTACCTTTGTTTCAAAGGATCTGAATTCAGGTTTCATCCCTCTAATTAGGAGCTGAGTGACACTAATAACAGTACTTTCAGTTTCCTTTCACATAAAAGTGATAATAACGTCCACTTAGAAGGGTTACTATAAGATTTAAGTACTATAATATTTGAAGGTGGCTGGGCTCACAGTGTCATTTCTTAAACTGCCTCTTTCTTCCCTCCCTACTTTCAAATTTGGAATTCAAATTTTGTGACTTCAAGCAAGGAAATTCAAGTTGTCTTTAAATTTCAAATCATCTCTATCAAATAAACTATTAAAATGTTTCCAGCAATTATTAGATATTTATTGAGAATCAGTTTGCTATTTTATTCACTTTTCTGGGGGTTGGGCAGTAGATTTGACAATGTTCAGAATAAAAACAGGCAATATAATTTCAAAACTATTATCTCAGTAATAGTGGTTACAAAAAGCTGCAGTATAAATGTGTATTCAAATTGTGGATTTAATAAATTTAAGGGCCAGAGTAAACAAAATGTAACCAAAGTCATCTGAAACTTGAAGCAGAAACTTTAAAGCACAGAGCATCCAATATTTTTTTTTTTTCCTTATGGTAGGATACCCCACTTGAAATCATCTGAAATAAACTTCTACTTTTCACTTTATTTGCCTCACTGGACTCATTTGATGCAACCTCTTATTTCTCTTCTCACCAAGAGAAAGATATACCTCTCCACAATATTTTTTTTATTGAAGCATAGTTGATTTACAATATTGTGTTAGTTTCAGGTGTACAGCAAAGTGGTTCAGTTTTATATATATATATATATACATATATGTATATATGAATATATATATTAGATTAGTTTTCTTTATAGGTTATTACAAGATATTGAATATAGTTCCCTGTGCTATACAATAAATCCTTGTTGCTTTTCTATTTTATGTTAGTGGTTTATATCTGTTAATCCCACACTCCTAATTTATCCTTCCCACCTTCCCTTTCCCCTTTGGTAACCGTAAGTTTGCTTTCTATGTCTGTGAGTCTGTTTCTGTGTTGTACACAGATTCATTTGTATTATTTTTTAGATTCCACACATAAGTGATATATGTCTTTCTCTGTCTTACTTACTTCAATAAGTATGATATTATCTAGTCCATTCATGTTGCTACAAATGGCAATATTTCATTCTTGTTTATGGCTGAGTAATATTCCATTGTATATATGTACCATTGTCTATTGATGGGCACTTGAGTTGTTTCCATGTCTTGGCAATTGTAAACAGTGCTACTCCAATTATAAGTCAAAACATGGACGTGCCTTGACATGCACATATTCTTGCTGTTATTGCTGTTTCTAATACAAAAAAAAATTATTTTTCATGAAAAATATTGATTTTCATTTATTAAAATGTACATTTATTTGTGTATTAAGTTTTCTCTCACTTATGATCTGCATCTATTCACCTTTGAAAATGTACATATCTGATAAATATTAGACACTCATAATGTTTACTGATTTGAATAACTGTGTTTATCTGTGTTTTCTTTAAAATTTTACTTATATTAATTTTATCTTTAGATCGAAGTTTCTCAACCTTGACACAACTAACATTTTGGACTGGAAATACTTTGTTGTAAGTGTATTAAGGCACTTACCTGGCCTCTACCCTGTGGATGACAATGGGAACTTCACCCAATGTTGTGACAACCAAAAATATCTCCAGATTTGCCAAATGTCACCTAGGAGGCAAAATCATCCCCAGTTGAGACACACTGGTTTAAATCCATGAATCTAAATTTTAACTTTTGATAAGAAAATGTAGTCATCAGAATGCTAAAAACTAGAAAGTCTGTAATTCAAAGTAACTCAAATATGTAAGAAATACAGCTCCCAAATCACATCTAATTATCTATACATACTTATTGTGTCTATGCAATATGAATAATGCACTACAAAAGCATTTCCCAACTGTAGGAAAACTTCTCAAAACTAACATTTATAAAAGTACTTTGAAAGAATGAAAGATGTCCGATAAGTTATACCTATTGTGTACAGCCCTGCCCTCACAAAAATCAGCAACAAGAACAACGAACAAAATCACTAACATTTCTGCAACCAGAGATGTCTGCTATAAAGCTGGACACAAATTTCCTGCTCATTCATCTGCTGTTAGAGATGGCATTTTTTTCAGTGCTCACTTAGTGACTCTCTAATTCTTTACAGCTTGTAAATTTAAAAATCACAATGAACATGTCTCACAAAAGATCTAGATGTCCTCTAGAGAATTTCACCTACATGGTTTTATTTATACTAAAATTTCTTTTGCTTCACAGAAAAAAAGTACAAGAACAAGGTTCCCAGATGTTCCTTAGCTTTTATACTCCAATTAATTTGTCCACCTCCTTCAAGCACAAATTTTCCCATGTACAATTTTTCTTAGTGTCAATTGTCTGAGCTATTCTTCTAATATGTTTATCTTCTCTGGAGTTTCAACTAGTCTTTCCTGAAAACAGTACGATCCTCATGTTTATTCTTTAAATTATTTTCCTGGATCAAACTGACAATAGCTGGTATTAACTCTAAAAACAGAAAATAAGAAAATACGATCTTTTAACAAAATATTTTTCTTAAATCAAATGATTACTTTGTTATTATTCAAATGAAAGAAAATAAAGATTTAACTCATTCAATAAAGTGTTTTTAAAATTTAACTGGAAGATATTAGGTGAAGATTTAAACAAGTACTCTCTGGCTATGATACAGTAGCTCTTCTCAGTTAACTACCCCCCAACAAGAAAAATCATAAAAGTTGGGTAAATTTAACAAAAGCAAACAAACAAAAACATATTTTTTAATGTAACAAAGAAAGGAGCCAAAGTGCTGCAGAGAGGGAAACTCACAGAAATGAGCCCAACAGTTTTTGGTGTATTTCCCTCAAGGCATTTGATGATTCATAAGTTACATAAGGCAAGAGGCTACGAAGCCAAATGGAATATAAAATTTAACAGGAAATCTAAGCAGAGTTTTCTACAGTCTCACGGTGCTGGGGAGATTAAATATTGGAATTCAGAGACTACCAAGAAGGAAATAAACCTTAGTAAACATCCCATGTTTTCAATTGAAAACCCTAAAGAGCTATACTTTAGGAAAAAATGAAAAACAAACAAAACCAGTCCTAGGAAAGACTAAATCCAGTCGTAAATTTTCCAACTATGACTGCAACATGGTGATCTGTTCCTATTCTCTCTGCCAGAACAGAATTTAATCTTCTCCCTGCAAAGATGTCATTATCCAGTCTCTACAGTGTTTCACACTCAATGACTGACTTACAAACAAACATTACTAGATATGCCAGGAGAATAAACCAAATGATTAAAAATCAAGACAGAGAAAAAGGGGGCGGGGGGGTAAAGACAGAAACATACCTACAAGCAATTCAGATATTATAGTTTTCAGACGTGGATTTCAAATAAATGTTTTCAATATATTCAAGAAGATAGATGACAATATGGAAACTCTTACAACAGAGCTGGAATTTATAAAAAAGGAAAAAAATGTAATTCTAGAAATGAAAATACTATAACAGAAAAAATAACCTAGTAAGTAGATTTAACAACAGATTAGACACAAAATAGAGCATTAGTAAATTGGAAGTTAGATCAGTAGAAAACATCCAGCCTAAAGCTTTTAGAAATGAAAAGATAAAAACCAAAATAGTTTCAGAAACATGTAAGCCATTGATTATAGGTCTAATACATGCATTTAAAGTGGCAAAGAATGAAAAAATGGAGGTGGGGGGTGATAGAAGCAATATTTGAGGAAATTCTGTGTGCAGTATTTTCCAAAAGTAATAAAAGACCACAGATGCTTTACATTTTATTAACATGAAAGATCTGTACCAACAAACAACAAATTAATATATTACAGGAAAAAATTCCAAAAATCAAAGATAAGGAAGAAAAAAAAAAGTAGCAAGGGTCATGAGAGGATATCCCCTTGAAACAGAGAAATAAGACTCTCAGTTGACTTTATTTCAAAGAAAAAGAACAAAGAGAAGAAGGAGGATGGGGAGGAAGATGAGGAGGAGGGAGGTGAGGAAGAGGAGAGGGAGGGGACAAAGAGGAAGTAGCAGAGGCCTGAAACACTGTTGTGGCACCTTTAATGCATTTAAAATAACTGCAACTTATCATTTTCTAACTAGTAAAACTATCCTCTAAAAATAAAGATAAAATAAAATGTTTCAAATAAATAAAGCCAAGAGAATTTGTCACCAGCAGACCTAAGCTAGAAAGAAATATTGAAAGGAATTCTTCCTGAAGAAGAAACGTGATCTGATTAACGCATGGGAATGAGGAAGAAATGAAGAGTACAAGGAAGGATAAATAGATGGGTGAATTGAAATGAATATTGACCTAAATAATAAATAATAATAATAACATTTGACCAATGGAAAAATATATGTAGAATTAAATAAAGTGATGAAAAACGAACAAAAGGCAAAGAGAGTTAAATAGCATTAAACCATTCTAAGATCCTTTCAATTTTCTGAAAGTGGAAAAGCATTAATATATCATAGACTCTAGTAAATCAAGGTTTTAAATAATAATTACTAAGGAAGTAAATGAAAGAATACATGGCTAACAAGATAATGTACAGGAAAGAAAGTATGAAATAAGAAAAAAAAATGGATAGTTAAAATAGAAAACCAATGGCAGATTTCAACTCAAATATATTATAATTACTTTAAATAATAAATAGAATAAATGTCATAATTAAGACAAAGACTCTCAGTCAGTAAAAAATTATCTGTATGAATTTATTGAAAATGTGAACAAAAAACTTTATTTGCATTGAAGGAAAATGTGTTTGCAATTATGAATGGGACATTTTGTTTATAAAAGGATGAATAAATGTTGTTTGGTAAAACAAAGAAATACAAGTTCCCCAAATAAGCTTACAGGGACATTTTGGCTCAAGCCCATTCTTCCTTAATTGCTACTATTGGCTAACATCAATTCAATTTTGTTTCCTGTGGATTTTTCGTACATCAAGCTAACTCCCTGATGATTTCTGCTTTTCTTTCCAGACTTCTAGTTGTGGCAAAACATTTCACTCAGAAGGGCCTTACATGCAGAGATACATTTGACTTGTCAACACTGAGCATTCAGATGTACATTAAAAATAAACCCCAGTATAACTAAAACTAACTCTTACTGGATAAATTCTTCAGGAGGCACTTTTAAGACTAAAAAAATACAAAGGTTATGGCAAGGAAAGCAATACTATGTAAAACATCTGAGAAACACCAGTACAGTGATACTCACCACCAGATTTCTATAGTCAGTGTTCCTAAAATTAAGCATATAATAAAAAACACATTAAACTAAGAGAACATTAAGCAATATGCTTAGAAACAAATGTAAATAGATTCAAATAAAGATTGACATTTAAAACAAAAAAACTAGGATAACCTGAGAGCTCATATAGGCCTTTTTACCAACCCATTACATTAGCCCTGAATTGACATTTTAAAACACAAAGAAATTAATGATGTGCATTTCAAAAGAGTAGGCAATAAGAGAAGTCTCCATCTCATAGAAGTTGTCTATGTAGATAAAATTCCAAAAGCTTAATGTAATATGTCAAACTTGGATGCTTTTTAAATCTATATGCAAGTAAATATGTAGACCAAAATATTAGTTTACTAGGATAAGTTCTACTCTTATCCTTCACCTCAAATATCATTTAAGAATATTCATGTACAAATGGTGCTTTTAGAGTCTTTTAGTGATTATGAGTGCTGTTTTATTAAGAAAAAGTTTAGTAAATTGATTTGCTTAATATCTTATCTAGACATTTGAAAATTTAATAAATAAATTTTAAAATTAGTAAAGATTTTTTGGATCCACCTCCAAAAAAGAAAACAAACAAAAAACTAATTCAAAAGGTACATGCACCCCAGTGTTTATAGCAACATTATTTACAATTGCCAAGATATGGAAGCAACCTAAGTGTCCATCAACAGATGAATGGATAAAGAAGACATGAGATAGATATATAGATATATAGATATATAGATATACACACACACACATATACATGCAATGAAATATTACTCAAGCATAAAAAAGAACAAAATCTTGCCATTTGCAGTAACATGGATGGACTTGGAGGGCATTATGCTAAGTGAAATAGGTCAGAGAAAGGCAAATACTGTATATCACTTATATGTGGAATCTAAAAGATACAGCAAACTAGTGAATATAACCAAAAAAGAATCAGACTCACAGATGTAAAGGACAAACTAGTGGTTACCAGTGGGGAGGCGGGGAGGGAAAATATAGCAGTGGGGGGATGAGATGCACAAATTATTGGGTGTAAGATAGGTTCACGGATGTATTGTACATGATAGGAAATATAGTCAATATTTTGTAATAATTGTAAATGGAATGTAAACTTTAAAAATTGTATAAAGGGCTTCCCTGGTGGCACAGTGGTTGAGAATCTGCCTGCCAATGCAGGGGACACGGGTTTGAGCCCTAGTCTGGGAAGATCCCACATGTCACGGAGCAACTAGGCCTGTGAGCCACAATTACTGAGCCTGCGCATCTGGAGCCTGTGCTCCACAACAAGAGAGGCCACGATAGTGAGAGGTCTGCACACGGCGATGAAGAGTGGCCCCCACTTGTTGCAACTAGAGAAAAGAATTTGCACAGAAACAAAGACCCAACACAGCCATAAATAAAAATTAATTAATTAATTAAATTTTTAAAAAATTGTATAAAAATTTTAATTAAAAAAATAAATAAAAGCAACTCAAGCCCTGAGTCAAACTCTTTGAGTCAACCTCAAAGAAAAGTAAGATAAAATAAGTAGAAAAATGCTAATTTACCATAAACATATAAGTAGGAATATTTAAACATTCTTTTGCAAATTTGTAAGGAAAATATTAAGAATGTCATCCATCTAAAACATATTTTTCAGTAATAAGTGTTTTCATTCTACTGAAGTACAGCAAAGGGAACTAAATTTCACAGGTTAGGAGAAAATTAGTATCAAGATGGAAACCATTTCTTCATGTAATGAAATATCATAAGTAACATGGGGAAAGAGACAAAGGTAACTTAGCTCAATGGACAAAAATGGAAAGTTACAATTTCAGATAGAGCAAAGTTATTATGTCCGTTGTTGAAACAGCACTGGAAGCTCAAAAATACTTTTGTATCCAAAAGATATGAAATATAAACCAAGGGAAAATTGTTACATAATACAAAAGCATATGTTAGTTGAAAATATAAAAATAAGAGCTTAAAGATTTTTTAAGAAAATATTTTCCAGTTTGCTGAGAATGAAGTCTCCAACAAGTTTAATATTTCTGCATTCTCTATAGCATAAAAAGATGAAAATAAATAGGGAATATATTTAGGAAAATCAGTAATAATATGAATTTTTATTTCACAATGTTCATTTCAATGCCAACATAAGAAAATCATAATAGTTACATATCTTTACCTTACATTAGCTTATATTAGGAAGTAAAACATTTAAAGCAAGAAAATAAGGAAGTTAATTGTTTTCTTCTTGGCTTGTTCATTTCACACTTGCTATAATTATAAAGAAAATGAGACTGGTGGCGCCTTCTGTCTGGGAAATACTATTTCCTTCCAGAAACCTCACTTAGAACTAAGGAAGGGCTGAGGAGATGGACAACAGGGAGACTCACTGAAGAAGGTCACTCTTGTTCCCAGATTCAGAGTATTGGAATGAAAATGGTCAATCAGAACCTAGATAGAATTTTGGTAAAAGAGTTGCCTGAGCAGGTTTCACAGTCTTACCTTTAACTGAGGTCTCAGATCCAAAATGTGCTTGTAGGATCCCTTGACCAAGAGGGCCTTAATTTTCCCCTCAGTTTGACTAAACTTTAGACAGGATTTTTCCTGCCTATAAGTCCCTAATCTCCCTTTTCTTAGAGAATTTACTTTAGAACACTTGCAACTATAAATTCTTTTTCTACCCCTTTGAGATGTAAATATGTAAATATTCTACAACCCAGAAAGGTCTTTCCCAAGTACCAGGGAGCCATCCCTTTGAAATGTAACCATCCAAAAATATAAGGCCCCTACCTCTCAGCCTCTGTGGGAGGGTAAGACTTAGATAAGCACCAATTAGCAAACACAGATGGCCTAATGACATTGACCAACCTCTTCCCTGTTAGTTGTCTGGTACTTTTCCACTAGCTCACCCCAGTGCTCAAAAACTCTCCCACCTTTTTTTCAACAGGCTTGCATTCTATTTTCTCTCCTCCATTGCAATAGTCTTGAATAAAATCTTATTTACCTGTTTAACATGTCTGGTGCAATTTTTCTTTGACACTGTGGTCCTAGTCAATTACAGGTATAAGAGAACTGAGTATCTATTGCTCAATAAATAAGCAAGTTGAAGTGCCAAAAATGTGGATAGAAATTATGGAACTAACAGTTCATTTCTGACATGAGTAACAAGAGTCAATACACTATCATCCAGGGGTCCTACTATGTTTTAACTAGAAGGAACATTAAGTTAAATTGATAATTTCAAATCTTCCTTGTTATTATCAAAAGTTATAGCCTTGGTGACCCAAAGATTTCCTTTCCCTATTTAAAAGTCATAATTTTATTTTTATTGAGATATGATTGACATAAAAATGTTGTACATATTTAATGTATACATTTTGTAACTGAGCAGGACCCTATGGGGCCTTCCTGGGATAGACCCCCACACACCCATTGTCCTCCATCTGCCTCTTGATGAGCTTGAAGATAAGTATACACCCACAAAGCCATCACCATATACAATGCAATAAATTTACTATCAGCTCTAAAAGTTCCCTCCCTCTTTTTTTTTTTTTTTTGGTAAGAACATTTTTCTCATAAGGACTACCTTCAACAAATACAGTATTATTAACTATATGCACTACGCTGTGCAGTAGATGTCTAGCGCTTATTCATCTTGCATAATTGATACTTATACCCTTGACCAACATCTCCCTGATTCTGCCTGCCCCCCCAAGCCCCTGGTAACTACCAAGCTACTCTGTTTCTATGAGTTTTACTTTTTAAGATTCTTAATATAACTAACTGGGATCATGTGGTATTTTTTCTTCTGTGTCTGGCTTATTTCATGTATCATAATGCCTTCCAAGTTTCTCTGTTACAAATTGTAACAAATGACAGGATTTCCTTCTTTATAAGATGAATAATATCCTGTTGTATGTATATGCTACTTTTTTATTCATTTGGTGGATGGACGTTTAGGTGTTTAGGAGGACATTTAGGTATTTCCATATCTTGGCTCTCATCAATAATACTGCAATGAACATGGAAGTTCAGCTATCTCTTTGAAATACTGATTTTGTTTCCTGCAGATATATACCCAGAAGTGTTGAATTTTTGGATCATATGTTAACTCTACCTTTAATTTGTTGGGGAAATTCCGTACTATTTTTCCATGGCAATTGCACCAATTTACACAACCATAAACAATGTACAAAGTTTCCCTTTTCTCCGTATCCTCATCAACACTAAGCTTTTGTTTATTTTTATAATAGCCATCCAAACAAGTGTGAGATAATATCTCACTGTGGTTTTCATTTGCATTCTCTTGATGATTACTGATGTTGAGCAATTTTTCATGTACAGGTTGACCATTTTTAGTCTTCTTTGGAAAAATGTTCAGTTCCTTTGCCCATATTTTACTTAGATTATTTGGTTTTCTGCTGGTGAATTGTATGACTTTTTTTATATATTTAGGATATTAACCTCTTGTCAGATATATGGCTTATAAATATTTTTGTTCCCTTTCTACAGGTTGTCTCTTTATTTTGTTGATGGTTTCCTTTGCTGTACAGAAGCTTTTTACTTTGGTGTAGTCTCACTTGTTTATGTTGCTTTTGTTACCTGTGCTTTTGATTTTATATCTAAGAAATTTTTGCCAAAGTCAAAACTTACAATTTTAGGTCTTATGTTCATCCATCTTTTAAAATATTTCAACAAAAATCTTAACATTAAATATATTTAATCAAAAAGAGAACTTTTCCTATCAGGAAGCTTGCACAAGCCTCTTAGATAGCCTCATCCACGAGAGGGCACACAGCAGAAGCAAGAAGAACTACAATCCTGCAGCCTGTGGAACGAAAACCACCTTCACAGAAAGACAGACAAAATGAAAAGGCAGAGGACCATGTACCAGATGAAGGAACAAGATAAAACCCCAGGAAAACAACTAAATGAAGTGGAGATAGAAAACCTTCCAGAAAAAGAATTCAGAATAACGATAGCAAAGATGATCCAGGACCTCGGAAAAAGAATGGAGGCAAAGATTGAGAAGACGTAAGAAATGTTTAACAAAGACCTAGAAGAATTAAAAAACAAACAAACAGAGATAAAAGAGGAAATTGACAGCAACACAATACAATACAATAACTGAAATGAAAAATACATTAGAAGGAATCAATAGCAGAATAACTGAGGCAGAACGGATAAGTGACCTGGAAGACAGAATGGTGGAATTCACAGCCATGGAACAGAATAAAGAGAAAAGAATGAAAAGAAATGAAGACAGCCTAAGAGACATCTGGAACAACATTAAATGCAATGACATTCACATGATAGGGGTCCCAGAAGGAGAAGAGAGAGAGAAAGGCCCTGAGAAAATATTTGAAGAGATTATAGTCGAAAACTTCCTTAACATGGGAAAAGAAAGAGCCACCCAAGTCCAGGAAGCACAGATGTCACAGGAAGGACAAACCCAAGGAGAAACACACCGACACACATAGTACTCAAATTGACAAAAATTAAAGACAAAGAAAAATCATTAAAAGCAACAAGGGAAAAACGAACAATAATATACAGGGAAACTCCCATAAGGTTAACAGCTGTTTTCTTAGCAGAAACTCTACAAGGAAGAAGGGAGTGGCACAATATATTTAAAGTGATGAAAGGGAAGAAACTACAACCAAGATTACTCTATCCAGCAAGGATCTCATTCAGATTCAATGGAGAAATCAAAAGCTTCACAGAGAAGCAAAAGCTAAGAGAATTCAGCACCACCAAACCAGCTCTACAGCAAATGCTAAAGGAACTTCTCTAAGTGGGAAGCACAGAGAAGTAAAAGACCTGCAAAAACAAACACAAAACAATTAAGAAAATGGTAATAGTAACATACTTATCGATAATTACCTTAAATGTGAATGGATTAAATGCTCCAAACAAAAGACACATCCTTGCTGAATTGATATAAAAACAAGACCTTTATATATGCTGTCTACAAGATACGCACTTCAGACCTAGGAACACATACAGAATGAAAGTGAGGGGATGGAGAAAGATATTCCATGCAAATGGAACTCAAAAGAAAGCTGGAGTAGTAATACTCATATCAGATAAAATAGACTTTAAAATAAAGAATGTCACAAGAGACAAGGCAGGACACTACATAATGATTAAGGGCTCAGTCCAAGAAGAAGGTATAACAATTATAAACATGTATGCACCCAACATAGGAGCACCTCAATACATAAGGCAAATGCTAACAGCTATAAAAGAGGAAATCGACAGTAACACAATAATAGTGGGGGACTTTAACACCTCACATACACCAATGGAAAGATCATCCAAGCAGAAAATTAAAAAGGAAACACAAGCTTTAAATGACACAATAGACCAAATAGATTTAACTGATATTTATAGGACATTCCATCTGAAAACAGCAAAATACACTTTCTTCTCAAGTGCACATGGAACATTCTCCAGAATAGATCACATCTTGGGACAAAACTCAAGCCTCGGAAAATTTAAGAAAATTGAAATAATATCAAGCATCTTTTCTGACCATGATGTTATGAGATTAGAAATAAATTACAGGGAAAAAATGTAAAAAACACAAACACATGGAGGCTAAACAATACATTACTAAATAACCAAGAGATAACAGAAGAAATCAAAGGAGAAATCAAAACATAACTAGAGGCAAATGACAATGAAAACAAAATGATCCAAAACCTATGGGATGCAGCAAAAGCAGTTCTAAGATGGAAGTTTATAGCAATACAATCCTACCTCAAGAAACAAGAAAAATCTCAAATAAATAATCTAACCTTACACCTAAAGGAACTAGAGAAAGAAGAACAAACAAAACGCAAAGTTAGTAGAAGGAAAGAAATCATAAAGACCAGAGCAGAAATAAATGAAATAGAAACAAAGAAAACAAGAGCAAAGATCAATAAATCTAAAAACTGGTTCTTTGAGAAGATAAACAAAATTGATAAACCTTTAACCAGACTCATCAAGAAGATGAGGGAGAGGACTCAAATCAATAAAATTAGAAATGAAAAAGGAGAAGTTACAATGGACACTGCAAAAATACAAAGCATAATTAGAGACTAATACAAGCAACTCTATGCCAATATAATGGACAACCTGGAAGAAATGCACAAATTCTTAGAAAAGTATAACCTTCCAAGACTGAATCAGGAAGAAATAGAAAATATGAACAGAAAAATCAAAACCAATGAAATTGAAACTGTGATCAAAAATCTTCCAACAAACCAAACTTCAGGACCAGATAGCTTCACAGGTGAATTCTGTCAAATATTTAGAGATCTAACACCTATCCTTCACAAACTCTTCCAAAATATTGCAGAAAAATGAAAATTCCCAAACTCCAAAACCAGACAAAGACACTACAAAAAAGGAAACTTACAGATCAATATCACTGATGAATATAGATGCAAAAATCCTCAACAAAATACTAGCAAACAGAATCCAACAACACATTAAAAGGATCATACACCATGATCAAGTGGGATTTATCCAAGGGATGCAAGGATTCTTCAATATATACAAATCAATCAATGTGATACACCATATCAACACACTGAAGAATAAAAACCATATTTTTACCTCAGTAGATGCAGAAAAAGCTTTTGATAAGATTCAACACCCATTTATGATAAAAACTCTCCAGAAAGTGGGCATAGAGTGAACCTCCCTCAACATAATAAAGGTCATATATGACACACCCACAGCAAACAACATTCTCAATGGTGAAAAACTGAAAGCATGTCCTCTAAGATCAGGAACAAGACAAGGATATCCACTCTTGCCACTATTATTCAACATAGTTTTGGAAGTCCTAGCCACAGCAATCAGAGAAGAAAAATAAATAAAAGGAATACAAATTGGAAAAGAAGTAAAACTGTCACTGTTTGCAGATGACATGATACTATACATAGAGAATCTTAAAGATGCTATCAGAAAACTACCAGAGAAAATCAATGAATTTGGTAAACTTGCAGCTACAAAGTTAATGCACAGAAATCTCTTGTATTCTTATACACTAACAATGAAAGATCAGAAAGGGGAAGATCAGAAAGATCAGAAATTAAGGAAACAGTCCCATTCACCATTGCAAAAAAAGAATGAAGTAACTAGGAATAAACTTACCTAAGGAGGTACTCAGAAAACTATAAAATTTCTTTCTTTGAAAGAAATCAAAGATGTCACAAACAGAGGGAGAGATATAACATGTACTTGGATTGGAGGAATCAATATTGTGAAAATGACTGTACTACCCAAAGCAATCCACAGATTCAATGCAATCCCTATCAAATTACCAATGGCATTTTTTACAGAACTAGAACAAAAAATCTTAAAATCTGTATGGAGACACAAAAGACCCCAAATAGCCAAAGCAATCTTGAGGGGAAAAAACGGAGCAGGAGGAATCAGACTTCCTGACTTCAGAATACACTACAAAGTTACAGTCATCAAGACAATATGATATTGGCACAAAAACAGAAATATAGATCAATGGAACAGGATAGAAAGGCCAGAGATAAACCCATGCACATATGGTCACCTTATCTTTGACAAAGGAGGCAAGAATATACAATGGAGAAGACAGTCTCTTCAATAAGTGTTGTTGGGAAAACTGGACAGCTACATGTAAAAGAATGGAATTAGAATACTCCCTAACACCTTACACAAAAATAAACTCAAAATGAATTAGAGACCTAAATGTAAGACTGGACACTTTAAAACTTTTAGAGGAAAACATAGGAAGAACACCCTTTGACATAAATCACAGCAAGATCTTTTTTGACCCACCTCCTAGAGTAATGGAAATAAAAACAAAAATAAACACATGGGACCTAATGAAACTTAAAAGCTTTTGCACAGCAAAGGAAACTATAAGCAAGACAAAAAGACAACCCTCAGAATGGGAGAAAATATTTGCAAATGAGTCAATGGACAAAAGATTAGTCTCCAAAATCTATAAACAGCTCATGCAGCTCAATATTTTAAAAAAACAAACAACCCAATCAAAAAATGGGTGGAAGACCTAAATAGACATTTCTCCAAAGAAGACATACAGATGGCCAAGAAGCACATGAAAAGCTGCTCAACATCATTAATTATTAGAGAAATGCAAATCAAAACTACAATAAGGTATCACCTCACACCAGTTAGAATGGGCATCATCAGAAAATCTACAAACAACAAATGCTGGAGAGGGTGTAGAGAAAAGGGAACCTGCCTACACTGTTGGTGGGAATGTAAATTGATACAGTCACTATGCAGAACAATCTGGAGGTTCCTTAAAAAACTAAAAATAGAATTACCATATGACCCAGCAATCTCACTACTGGCCATATACCCAGAGAAAACCATAACTCAAAAAGACACATACACCCCAATGTTCATTGCAGCACTATTTACAATAGCCAGGTCATGGAATCAACCTAAATGCCCATCAACAGACGAATAGATAAAGAATATGTGGTACATATATACAATAGAAGATTACTCAGCCATAAACAGGAACGAAATTGGGTCATTTGTAGAGATGTGGATGGACCTAGAGACTGTCATACAGAGTGAAGTAAGTCAGAAAGAGAAAAACAAATATTGTATATTAACACGTATATGTGGAATGTAGGAAAATGTTACAGATGAACCTGTTTGCAAGGCAGAAATAGAGACACAGATGTAGAGAACAGACTTATGGACACCAAGCAGGGAAAGTGCATGGGGGGTGATGTGGTGAGATGAACTGGGATGTTTGGATTGACATGTATAAACTGATGTGTATAAAATGGATGACTAATAAGAACCTGCTGTATAAAAAAATAAAATTAAATTAAATTCAATAAATAAATAAATAAATAAAGTGGGTTACCAGGACAGACTTTACAGAAAAGGTGACATTTGAGCAAAGACTTGAATGAGGAGTTAGCATGAGAATATTGTGAGAGATGGGGTTTCAGGATAGGCAACCATAAATGCAAAGGAGAGAATATATTTGGCATTTTTGAGAAACAGCAAGACCATGTGGCTGGAATAGAATGAACATTGGAGTTATTACTAAGAGATGAAGTTTGAAGTAAGGGAAGGAGGTAAAAACATACTGCTTCATGGAATATTTAACGAACTCTGATTTTTACCATCCAGGATTTGGAGCAGAGGACAGACATGATCTAGTTTCTATTTTGAAAGGACCACTCTGGCTACTATGATAAGAACAGACTATAGGATCACGGGGCAAGATGGCGGAAGAGTAAGACGCAGAGATCACCTTCCTTCCCACAGATACATTAGAAATACATCTACATGTGGAACTGCTCCTACAGAACACCCAGTGAACGCTGGTAGAAGACGTCAGACCTCCCAAAAGGCAAGTAACTCCCCACCTACTTGGGTAGGGCAAAAGAAAAAAGAAATAACAGAGACAAAAGAATAGGGATGGGACCTGCACCAGTGGGAGGGAGCTGTGAAGGAGGAAAGCTTTCCACACACTAGGAAACCCCTTCGCAGGCAGAGACTGCAGGTGGCAGAGGGGGGAAGCTTCGGAGCCACAGAGGAGAGCGCAGCCACAGGGGTGTGGAGGGCAAAGCGGAGAGATTCCCGCACAGAGGCTCGGCGCCGAGCAGCACTCACCAGCCCAAGAGGCTTGTCTGCTCACCGCCGGGGCGGGCGGGGGCTGGGAGCTGACGCTCGGGCTTCGGTCGGATCACAGGGAGAGGACTGGGGTTGGCAGCGGGAACACAGCCTGAAGGGGTTAGCACACCACAGCTAGCCAGGAGGGAGTCCGGGAAAAAGTCTTTAGCTGCTGAAGAGGCAAGAAACTTTTTCTTGCCTCTTTGTTTTGCGGCACGCAAGGAGAGGGGATTCAGAGCGCCGCCTAAACAAACTCCAGAGATGGGCACGGGCCGCGGCTATCAGCGCGGACCACAGAGATGGGCATGAGATGCTAAGGCTGCTGCTGCCACCACCAAGAAGCCTGTGTGCGAGCACAGGTCACTCTCCACACTGCCCCTCCCGGGAGCCTGTGCAGCCCGCCACTGCCAGGGTCCCGTGATCCAGGGACAACTTTCCCGGGAGAATGCACGGCGCGCCTCAGGCTGCTGCAATGTCATGTCGGCCTCTGCTGCCGCATGCTCACCCTGGATCCGTACCCCTCCCGATCCCCGGCCTTAGTGAGCCAGAGCCCCCGAAGCAGCTGCTTCTTTAACCCCATTCTGTCTGGGCGGGGAACAGATGCCCTCAGGCGACCTACAGGCAGAGGCGGGTCCAAATCCAACGCTGAACCCCGGGAGCTGTACGAACAAAGAAGAGAAAGGGAAATATCTCCCAGCAGCCTCAGAAGCAGCGGATTAAAGCTCCACAAACAACTTGATGTGCCTGCAACTGTTGAATACCTGAATAGAAAACGAATCATCCCAAATTCAGGAGGTGGACTTTGGGAGCAAAATATATTAATTTTTCCCATTTTCCTTTTTTGTGAGTGTATATGTGTATGCTTCTGGGTGAGATTTTGTCTGAATAGCTTTGCTTTCACCATTAGTCCAAGGGTTCGGTCCGTCTGGTTTTTTTTTTCTTTTTTTTTTTTACTTAAAATTTTTTTTTTGTTAATAAATGTTTTCTTAATAATTTTTTCCTTATTTTCTATTTTTAAAAATTAAAAAAAATTTTTCTTAAGTATTTTCATATTCTTTATTTTAAAAAATTTAAAAAATTTTTTCTTAATAAATTTTTTCTTAATAATTTTTTCCTATTTTTTATTATAAAAAATTAATAAATCTATTTTTTAAAATTAAAAAAAATTTACTTAATAAATTTATTCTTAATACTTTTTTCTTATTTTTTATTATAATAGCTTTATTTTATTTTATTTTATCCTCTTTCTTTCTTTCTTTCTATTTTTTCTCCCTTTTATTCTGAGCTGTGTGGATGAAAGGCTCTTAGTGCTCCAGCCAGGCATCAGGACTGTGCCTCTGATGTGGGAGAGCCAACTTCAGGACACTGGTCCATAAGAGACCTCCCAGCTCCATGTAATACCAAACGGCGAAAATCTCTCAGAGATCTCCATCTCAACATCAAGACCCAGCTTCAACAACCAGCAAGCTACAGTGCTGGACACCCTATGCCAAACAACTAGCAAGACAGGAACACAGCCCCATCCATTAGCAGAGAGGATGCCTAAAATCATAATAAGGCCACAGACACCACAAAATACACCACCAGACGTGGATGTGAACACCAGAAACACAAGATCCAGCCTCATCCACCAGAACACAGGCACTAGTCCCCTTCACCAGGAAGCCTACACAACCCACTGAACCAACCTTAGCCACTGGGGACAGACACCAAAAACAACAGGAACTACGAACCTGCAGCCTGTGAAAAGGAGATCTGAAACACAGTAAGATAAGCAAAATGAGAAAACAGAAAACACATAGCAGATGAGGGAGCAGGGTCAAAACACACCAGACCTAACAAATAAAGAGGAAATAGGCAGTCTACCTAAAAAAGAATTCAGAATAATGATAGTAAAGATGATCCAAAATCTTGGAAATAGAGTAAGCAAAATGCAAGAAACATTTAACAAGGACGTAGAAGAACTAAAGAGGAACCAAGCAATGATGAAAAACACAATAAATGAAATTAAAAATACTCTAGATGGGATCAATAGCAGAATAAATGAGGCAGAAGAACGGATAAGTGACCTGGAAAATAAAATAGTGGAAATAACTACTGCAGAGCAGAAAAAAGAAAAAAGGATGAAAAGAACTGAGGACAGTCTCAGAGACCTCTGGGACAACATTAAACACACCAACATTTGAATTATAGGGGTCCCAGAAGAAGAAGAGGAAAAGAAAGGGACTGAGAAAATATTTGAAGAGATTATACTTGAAAACTTCCCTAATATGGGAAAGGAAATAGTTAATCAAGTCCTGGAAACACAGAGAGTCCCATACAGGATAAATACAAGGAGAAACACACCAACACACATATTAATCAAACTATCAAAAATTAAATATAAAGAAAACATATTAAAAGCAGCAAGGGAAAAACAACAAATAACACACAAGGGAATCCCCATAAGGTTGACAGCTGATCTTTCAGCAGAAACTCTGCAAGCCAGAAGGGAGTGGCAGGATATACTTAAAGTGATGAAGGAGAAAAACCTACAAGCAAGGTTACTCTACCCAGCAAGGATCTCATTCAGATTTGATGGAGAAATTAAAACCTTTACAGACAAGCAAAAGCTGAGAGAGTTCAGCACCACCAAACCAGCTTTACAACAAATGCTAAAGGAACTTCTCTAGGCAAGAAACACAAGAGAAGGAAAACACCTACAATAACAAACCCAAAACATTTAAGAAAATGGGAATAGGAACATACATATCGATAATTACCTTAAATGTAAATGGATTAAATGTTCGCACCAAAAGACGCAGACTGGCTGAATGGATACAAAAACAAGACCCATATATATGCTGTCTACAAGAGACCCACTTCAGACCTAGAGACACATACAGACTGAAAGTGAGGGGATGGAAAAAGATATTCCATGCAAATGGAAATCAAAAGAAAGCTGGAGTAGCAATTCTCATATCAGACAAAATAGACTTTAAAATAAAGACTATTACAAGAGACAAAGAAGGACACTATAATGATCAAGGGATTGATCCAAGAGGAAGGTATAACAATTGTAAATATTTATGCACCCATCATAGGGGCACCTCAATACATAAGGCAAATACTAACAGCCATAAAAGGGGAAATCGAGAGTAACACAATCATAGTAGGGGACTTTAACACCTCACTTTCACCAATGGACAGATCATCCAAAATGAAAATAAATAAGGAAACACAAGGTTTAAATGATACATTAAACAAGATGGACTTAATTGATATTTATAGGACATTCCACGCAAAAACAACAGAATACACATTTTTCTCAAGTGTCATGGAACATTCTCCAGGATAGATCATATCCTGGGTCACAAATCAAGCCTCGGTAAATTTAAGAAAATTGAAATCGTATCAAGTATCTTTTTCGAACATAACGCTATGAGACTAGATATCAATTACAGGAAAAGATCTGTAAAAAATACAAACACATGGAGGCTACACAATACACTACTTAATAACGAAGTGATCAATGAAGATATCAAAGTGGAAATCAAAAAATACCTAGAAACAAATGACAATGGAGACACGACGACCCAAAACCTATGGGATGCAGCAAAAGCAGTTCTAAGAGGGAAGTTTATAGCAATACAAGCCTACCTCAAGAAACACGAAACATCTCGAATAAACAACCTAACCTTGCACCTAAAGCAATTAGAGAAAGAAGAACAAAAAACCCTCAAAGCTAGCGGAAGGAAAGAAATCATAAAGATCAGATCAGAAATAAATGAAAAAGAAATGAAGGAGACAATAGCGAAGATCAATAAAACTAAAAGCTGGTTCTTTGAGAAGATAAACAAAATTGATAAACCATTAGCCAGACTTATCAAGAGAAAAACGGAGAAGACTCAAATCAATAGAATTAGAAATGAAAAAGGAGAAGTAACCACTGACACTCCAGAAATACAAACGATCATGAGAGATTACTACAAGCAACTCTATGCCAATAAAATGGACAACCTGGAGGAAATGGACAGATTTTTAGAAATGCACAACCTGCTGAGACTGAATCAGGAAGAAATAGATAATATAAACAGACCAATCACAAGCACTGAAATTGAAACTGTGATTGCAAACCTTCCAACAAACAAAAGCCCAGGACCAGATGGCTTCACAGGTGAATTCTATCAAACATTTAGAGAAGAGCTAACACCTATCCTTCTCAAACTCTTCCAAAATATTGCAGAGGGAGAAACACTCCCAAACTCATTCTACGAGGCCACCATCACCCTGATACCAAAACCAGACAAAGATGTCACAAAGAAAGAAAACTACAGGCCAATATCACTGATGAACATAAATGCAAAAATCCTCAACAAAATACTAGCAAACAGAATCCAACAGCACATTAAAAGGATCATACACCATAATCAAGTTGGGTTTATTCCAGGAATGCATGAATCTTCAATATACGCAAATCAATCAACGTGATACATCATATTAACAAATTGAAGGAGAAAAACCATATGATCAGCTCAATAGAGGTAGAGAAAGCTTTTGACAAAATTCAACACCCATTTATGATAAAAGCTCTGCAGAATGTAGGCATAGAGGGAACTTTCCTCAACATAATAAAGGCCATATATGACAAACCCACAGCCAACATTGTCCTCAATGGTGAAAAACTGAAACCATTTCCACTAAGATCAGGAACAAGACAAGGTTGCCCACTCTCACCACTATTATTCAACATAGTTTTGGAAGTGTTAGCCACAGCAATCAGAGAAGAAAAAGAAATAAAAAGAATTCAAATCAGAAAAGAAGAAGTAAAGCTGTCACTGTTTGCAGATGACCTGATACTATACATAGAGAATCCTAAAGATTCTACCAGAAAACTACTAGAGGTAATCAATGAATTTGGTAAAGTAGCAGGATACAAAATTAATGCACAGAAATCTCTTGCATTCCTATATACTATAGATGAAAAATCTGAAAGTGAAATTAAGAAAACACTCCCGTTTACCACTGCAATAAAAAGAATAAAATATCTAGGAATAAACCTACCTAAGGAGACAAAAGACCTGTATGCAGAAAATTATAGGACATTGATGAAAGAAATTAAAGATGATACAAATAGATGGAGAGATATACCATGTTCTTGGATTGGAAGAATCAATATTGTGAAAATGACTCCACTACCCAAAGCAATCTACAGTTTCAATGCAATCCCTATCAAACTACCACTGGCATTTTCCACAGAACTAGAACAAAAATTTTCACAATTTGTATGGAAACACAAAAGACCCCAAATAGCCAAAGGAATCTTGAGAACGAAAAATGGAGCTGGAGGAGTCAGGCTCCCTGACTTCAGATTATATTACAAAGCTACAGTAATCAAGACAGTTTGGTACTGGCACAAAAACAGAAATATAGATCAATGGAACAGGATAGAAAGCCCAGAGATAAACCCACGCACATATGGTCACCTTATCTTTGATAAAGGAGGCAAGCATATACAATGGAGAAAAGACAGCCTCTTCAATAAATGGTACTGGGAAAATTGGACAGGTACATGTAAAAGTATGAAATTAGAACACTCTCTGACACCATACACAAAAATAAACTCAAAATGGATTAAAGACCTAAGTGTAAGGCCAGACGCTATCAAACTCTTAGAGGAAAACATAGGCAGAACACTCTATGACATAAATCACAGCAAGATCCTTTTTGACCCAGCTCCTAGAGAAATGGAAATAAAAACACAAATAAACAAATGGGACCTAATGAAAGTTAAAAGCTTTTGCACAGCAAAGGAAACTATAAACAAGACCAAAAGACAACTCTCAGAATGGGAGAAAATATTTGCAAATGAAGCAACTGACAAAGGATTAATCTCCAGGATTTACTAGCAGCTCATACAGCTCAATAACAGTAAAACAAACAACGCAATCTAAAAATGGGCAGAAGACCTAAATAGACATTTCTCCAAAGAAGATATACAGATGGCCTACAGACACATGAAAGAATGCTCAATCATTAATCATTAGAGAAATGCAAATCAAAACTACAATGAGATATCATCTCACACCGGTCAGAATGGCCATAATCAAAAAAGCTAGAAACAATAAATGCTCGAGAGGTTGTGGAGAAAAGGGAACCCTCTTGCACTGTTGGTGAAAATGTAAATTGATACAGCCACTATGGAGAACATTATGGAGGTTCCTTAAAAAACTAAAAATAGAATTACCATACGACTCAGCAAGCCCACTACTGGGCATATACCCTGAGAAAACCATCGTTCAAAAAGAGTCATGTACCAAAATGTTCATTGCAGCTCTATTTACAATAGCCAAGACATGGAAGCAACCTAAGTGTCCATCATCGGATGAATGGATAAAGAAGATGTGGCACATATATACAATGGAATATTACTCAGCCATAAAAAGAAACGAAATGGAGTTATTTGTAGTGAGGTGGATGGACCTAGAGTCTGTCATACAGAGTGAAGTAAGTCAGAAAGAGAAAAACAAATACAGTATGCTAACACATATATATGGAATCTAAGGGGGAAAACAAAAGGTCATGAAGAACCTAGTGGCAAGACGGGAATAAAGACACAGACCTACTAGAGAATGGACTTGAGGATATGGGGAGGGGGAGGGGTGAGATGTGACAGGGTGAGAGAGTGGCATGGACATATATACACTACCAAATGTAAAATAGATAGCTAGTGGGAAGCAGCCGCATAGCACAGGGAGATCAGCTCGGTGCTTTTTGACCACGTAGAGGGGTGGGATAAGGAAGGTGGGAGGGAGGGAGATGGAAGAGGGAAGAGATATGGGAACATATGTATAGGTATAAGTGATTCACTTTGTTATAAAGCAGAAACTAACACACCATTGTAAAGCAATTATACTCCAATAAAGATGTTTACAAAAAAAAAAAAAAAAAGAACAGACTATAGCAGATGAAGAATAGAAGTCAAGACAAGTTAGGAGTCTATGAAAATGAACCAGGAGAGAGATGACAGTGGCTCTGACCAGATTTGTGTCAGTGGAGACAAAGAACAAAATTGGATTGAATTCTGGACATACTGTATTTTTAAAGTTATCTCAGAAGGATTCACTTTTTAATTAGATATAATTTATGAAAGATAAAAAAGAGTACTAAACAGTTTATATGTGAATTTCCATCAAATTAAATAAAATTTCTCTAGCAGAATGGAGTGCAATGGCACATATTGGAGGCTCCTATCTCTGACACTACCCTCCAAAAGCCATACCAGCAAATGAAAAAATCTGGAGAATTCTATCATCCACCCCCCCCCAATATTGAGACAAACAAACTGAAGGGATGTCTTCTTCTTTTCCCTCTTCTTACAAAGAACACTTTTAAGTGACTTCTGGGAATAATAATTAAAACAGAAAATTAAAAGGGAAGCTCAGTTCTTAAAGAATTAAAAGTTTAATTGATAGTCACTAAAGTGAAACCTGGGTTGGGTGGGGAACCTTGATATACTCCACAATGGGGGCAGGAAATATCTCCCCAACTAAATAAACTGAACTCCAGCTAAACACACATTTTTAAAATCCCAGGAGGGAAAACATATTCTAAGATAAATATTCTCACAAAAACAGACTGAACATTCCTTCAGCTGAGTTTATCCCTATTCCTACATCATGCTCTCAGGCTATAGCAAAATTGTATGTAAATAAAATAACCAGTTCTTCAACGTCAGCTCATTGGAAAGAACAACTAGCCTCAGATACAGTATAAAAAGACCAAAAAAAAAAAAAAAAAATCACATAGGCTCTATCAGAGCACAAACATACTACCTTATCTGGTCTGCTCACACATGGTTAAGAGGAAAAGAAACAGCATGGCACCAATATAGAGAATGTAGTGCCACACATTCTCAAGAAAAGAAAGGAAGAAGAAAGAAAGAAAGAAAGAAAGAAAGAAAGAAAGAAAGAAAGAAAGAAAGAAAGAAAGAAAGAAAGAAAGAAAGAAAGAAAGAAAGAAAGAAAGAAAGAAAGAAAGAAAGAAAGAAAGAAAGAAAGAAAGAAAGAAGGAAAGAAAGAGAAAGAAAGAAAGAAAGAAAAAGAAAGAGAGGGGAAAAAAAGTGAAATCTAAAGAAATATGAATAACTCAACCAGAATGATAACCTAACACAAGAAACAAATAAAAATGTAATTTAAAAAATTTCCTACAATGAAGAAACATGAAGATTGAAAGAACAGCAGTGTGATGTTTCCTTGTATGTGTCACCTTGACTAACCACAGGGTACCTAGATTAAACATTATTTCTGGGTGTGTCTGTGAGAATGTTTCCAGATGAGATTAACACTTGAATCCATGGGCTCAATAGATTGCTCTCCCCAGTATGGGTGGGCATTGTCTAATTTGTTCAAAGCTTGAATAGAACAAAAGGCACAGAAAAAAAGAATTTTCCCCTTCCTGTCTAAGTTTGGGACATGGATCTTCTGCCCTGAATGCTCTGGTTTCTCAAGCCTTCACACTCAGACTGAATTACATTACTGGCTTTCCTATGTCTCCAGCCTGGAGACACAGATTATGGACTTCTCAGCTTCTATAACTGCATAAGCCAATTTCTTATAGTAAGTATTTGCCTATATTTCTGTATCTACCTATATCAATATAGGTAGAGATATAGATATAAATCCTATTGGCTTGTTCTTTCTCTAGCGAAATCTAATACATGAAGATTATAGGAAAATTTGATTTTTAAATGACCAGGTAATTCCCTGGGGCCCCAGTGGTTAGGACTTTGTGCTTTCACTGCCAAGGGCCCAGGTTCAATCCCTGATTGGGGAACTAAGATCCCACTCCTGGAAGTCCCCAAGCAAAAAAAAAAAAAAAAAAATAGTCCAATATTGAAACCTATCCTAGTTATATTAATGAACCTCAAAGAGAAAGAAAAAAACTTTCTAGCAAATTACCCAAAAAGGAGAAAAATAATCAGGGTGACATCAAATTTCTACAAAGTAACAATAAATGACATAATATGATGAAACAAATTAAAAAATTCTAAAGAATGAAAATGAGAACCAAATTATTATACCAGTCAAGATGTTATTCAAATATTAAAGCAATCAGAATATATTCTTGAGCATAATAACTAATATTCATTGGGTGTCTACCGTGTGTGCCAAGCCTGTTCTAAATGCTTTTGAATTGTTAATTTCTCTTCACAATAACATTATGAGGAAGGTCCTATTATTCATTCAACTTTACATATGAGAAAACTAGTGTGTAATGTAATTATATTATTTTCCCAAAGTCCCACTTGAATCCAGGCTGCCTGACTCCAGAGACCATACATTAACTATACTATCTCCCTTATGAAAAATGAAAAATTAAGAACTTTATTTGATGACTATAGTACCCATGTGCTTTTCCCAGTAAACAAATAAGAAAAAGAAAACTGATAAAATTCAGCCCAAGGCCCACAAAATAATAAGTGCCACAATCCAAAGCAAGGTTGTAGAATACACAGGTAGAACATAAAACGTTAGCTTGTGGATTTGTGAGAGAAAAAAGCAAAAGAGCTAGTCCATAAAAGTGAAAAGAAGCCTAGAATACCCCTTCTCCTCACCCTTCAGTCACTCTTCCAAATGAGACTTTGGAAATGAAGTTCAGAGAGTTGATTATTTCAATGGCAGGGACACTTTATTGAAAAAAAGATAGGTTTCAAGAAGATAGCTCTTATAATTAAAACTGACTGTATTCTCCACAGATAGTGGGTATGATGGTCAGGAATGGGATGGGAAAGTTGTTTTCCATTTTATAGCAGATTCATCAAATCACACTCCAATCAAAAACAATTACACAGAGATGGATTGTGGGAAACTTTGAGTATCCAGGATAAGGGAAGACTCATTTGTAGATATAAATCTGCCTAGGTATAAAATCTAGGTGAAAGGGTCTCAGAGCCAGGTGAGACAGTCCACACTGGTTGATATGTTTCATTATTGAGCAGTTCTAAAAATGCAGTTTTCCAATTCATTCAAAGTGTTTAGAGTACAGAAAATATAACATTAAGCATGGTGCCAGTGGTATACAGTTGATTCTCATCTTTCGTGGATTCTGTATTTTTTAATTCACCTACTCATTAAGATTTATCTGTTACCCCCAAATCAGTAATTGTGATGTTTTCACAGTGAGTCATGAGCATGTGGAAAGTGGTACTGAAAAACTTGAGTCTCCCAACACACAGGACGCCAGCTGAGGTAGACCAAGGCAACGTTCTGCCTTCTTCAGCTTTCATACTGTAAATAAGTGTCCTTTTCACGGTCTATTTAATGCCCTTTTTCACACTTTTGTGTTTTTTGTTGGCGATTTCACTGTGTAAAATGGCCACCAAGCATAGTACTGAAGTGTGTTTGTGTTACTGAGTCTAAGCTTTACTGCTCGCTGCACGACAGGGCAATAATTGAGAGACGAGTTGTTGGGGCAAGGAATAACGACTTTATTCAGAAAGCCAGCAAACCGAGAAGATGGTGGGCTTGTGCCCCCAAAGACCCATCTTGCCTGAGTTAGAACTGAGGCTTCTTTTATACTAAAAGGGGAGGGAGTAAGGTCAAACACTTCCTAGTTCCCATCAGCCTCCGGAAGGGATGTGTTAATTTCTTCCTCCCTGCAGTCATTCACAGATGGGCCGGTCAGGATGTTTCCTGTGAGCTAAACAAAGGTATTTTAGCTTAATGATCATTACCTGGGAGGCAAGGTCCCCAGAGATGGGCCATTATGTATAATTTAAACTTATTGGCAACATCCCTTTAGCGATCAATTTGTAATAGAATACAAGGGTTCTTCCCTAAAGTGTAAGAGGGCTGGGATGTTCCTTATGGAGAAAATGCGTGTGTTAGATAAACTTCATTCAGGCATGAGTTGCAGTGCTGCTGGCCATGAGTTCAATGTTAATGAATCAACCATATGTTAACTAAAATGTCTCTAAACAGAATCACACATAAAACAAGGGTATATCAGGATATGTGAACCTAGAGGCTCACGAGGGACATAACCCTGAATTTCCCCTGGAAGCAATGATCAGTATTGACAGCAACTTGATAGACCGCAATTACCGCAGGTAACGAAAATCAACAGTATCTACTTAGTATTTGTGGTATAGATTTGCCTTTGTGTTGTAATGTGGGTGTGTAGGAAAGGAATCTTGAGTGCACCCTGGGCTTACTCTCAGCATTGGAGAAAAAGAAATGTCCTTATCAAGGAACATTAAGCTCTATTATCTGTTTTGTTCCATGAGCTGCATCTAATGGTAGGAGCTGCTTGTAGTGGAGAAGGCTTTTTGTAAGGCGAGCACAATCTTCCCACTAAAGGAGTAGCCTCCCCTGGGTCTGAAGGAAAACTTATGACTCACGAGGTTAAATAAGCTGGGAGAATAACTATAAACCTGTCTCACTGTGACTCCTTAGAGACCTCAAAGCTACTGCAAAAAAGGTCATATTAGAGCACACAAGCCCCGTCACACTGGACCTGAAGAGAAGCTATCAGTAACTGCCCCCCACTTTTACAGGTCTCATTTCATGTCAAGTAGGAAAACAGCCTCAGAGCTAATATTTCTCTAAACATTGTTTCACAGAATAATGAAGCCCCGTTGGTGACTACTGGCTTAATCCTTTTCAAGGAGGACTAAATGTTTGGAGTCACCAACCAAAGCACTGTGAATACTGACAACTGAGTGTGACCTAATCACATTTCTAAGGCAATGACACAAGAGAGCTTCCTCCTCCAGGAGACTGAAGAATGAGATGAAACCGCACCAATGCCCAAGAGGCTTGATTCAAATTATCTGGATTTTTCTAGAGTATGCCTAAAGTGTTTTCTGAAAAGATTTTTCATAATTTTATGTTTAAAAGAGTCAGTCTCCTCTAAATATGTCACTTTAGTCATCAAAGGCAGGGGAGGTTTATGGCTCTTAATTACATTGTGTATTCATAGGAACAATAGCAAGTAACTTACTGTCTTAGGATGAAAATTTTAGCTGTGGTTTTGTATTATTATAGAACATTGGGTCTTTGAAGGCAGAGGATACCTAATTGCCTAAGCTCTAACATCATTATGTTTTCATTGTGTCAACTTTGTGACACTCAACTATTCTGCTTACTATCCACTCCCAGTCTAATTTCATACTAATTATTTAAGATAAAACATCTTTCTGCCCATAGATAGAAAAAAATGTTAGCTTTTAAAATTGAAAACAAAAGATGTAAAACTTTATAAGTATTAAATCTACTACTATGGTGTTTTAAAGTACAAATAATTCATATATACATACATATATATATATATATATATATATATATATATATATATATATATATATAAAACAACAATATGAAGAAAGTTTTAGGAACCCTAATGAAAACATTTTTGTGGTTTATAGTTTTTGCATTAGCTTGTGCTCAGGTAGAATTGGCAGTGTTATTGATATTTGTATCAATTAATCAATTTGTTTATTGTGCTCTTGAGCATTCTCAGCATTAAGACAAGCACTTGGTAGGAAGCCATGATTTCTATGCTCAAGAAGTTTATAATCCTGGTGAGACATAAGACAAAAACAAACAACTAAAGCACATGTAAGACCTTGCATATTATGAGCAGCAGTCAACCAAGGAAAGGTGGAGTGGGAGGAAAAGAGGCTTCGGAAACCTCTAGAAATACTTCCTGAATAAAAATTTTTAAAAGAGTAATAATAAAAAAAGAAACACAGACAATTGATCCTTTAGATAACAGAAGCCAAGTTACCAGGTAGGAATCAGCCTGAGAGAGGGGCTTCCTTTTTGAGGGAACAAGGGAAATTAAATTAGACTGCAGTTATGTGTGGGGATCATGGAGGGTCTCAGTATCAACAGGAGTTTAGACTTATTTCACCAGAAAGAGGAAGTCATCAAGGATTTTTGACAAAAAGGTTTCTACTTTTGTCCATCTCCATTTCATCTTTCACACGAATGTTATCTAAACATCTGAAAATCAACCATTGTAATAACCATAAAATAAAGTAGAAAAAACTTAAGATGATTTCAGTAGATGCAGAAAAAGCATTAGACAAAACTTAACTACCATTTATGATTTTTAAGAATATGAGTAAACTAGAAATAAACACTTTAAAAAGCAAAAATTGATATTTTAATAATCTAACAATAAAGCAATTAAAAAATTCAAAACCAAAATTATAAAATTTTATTTATACAAGCATCAAAGAAATCAAATTCTTAGAAATTACTTTAACAAAAATTGTGAACAACTTATACACTGAAAATTACAAAATATTGCAAAATGAAAGTAATTAAGATCTAAATAAATGGAGAAAGATAATGTGTTCCTATTAGGACACTCAATTTTGCTAAAATGGAAACTTCTCCAAATTGATCCATCAATTCAATGTAGTCCCATTCAAAAATCACAGCAAGCATTTTGTGTAAAGTTCTCAAGCTGATTCTAAAATTTATATGGAAAAGCAAGGGACCTTAAAAAGGCAAAACAATTTTGACAAAAACAGAGGAAATGAAAGAACTCACACTACCTGATTTTAAGAATTAATATAAGCTACTATAAGCAAGACAATGTTATATTAGTACAGGAATCAACATATAGATATATGCAACATGAAAGGGAATTTAGAAACAAACTGATAGTTGTTGATCAATTGATTTTTACAAATTTACCAGGGTAATTCAATGGGGAAAAATAGTCCTTGCAACAATGGCACTGGCTATTTGTATGGAAATAAAAGAACTTCAACCCTTACTTCACCCAGTACAAAATAATTAAACAATAACTTAAATCACAGATCTACATGTAAAAGCTGAAAGTCTAAAACTTTTAGAATAAAACATAGGAGAAAATTATTGTGACATATTAAAACTTTTGCTCTTTGAAAGAAACAATGAAGAAAATAAAAAGGAGAGCTACAAATTGAGAGAACATATTTGCAGAAAATATGGGGAATAATCACCTTGAGGGCCAGGGGACTACTCACCATTCCATAACTGAAGTAATTCTTCCTGGAACATTGTTTGATTTGCCTCATTCTTTAAAGTGATAAATTGCCAAATGTTATAAAAATTCTAATCTCAAGAATGAAGACAACCAAAAAACGGTAGTCAGAAGAGAAAATAAAGGCAAATACTTGAAAGCTGGTGATAAATCTGACTTTTAGAATTTATAAGCTTCAAAATCACTGAAAATAGCAAAAATTGAGTAATATGTGTTTGTGGAAGCAAAATTATTTAATATAAGTAAAGCAATTCCATCAAAAAGATTTTTCTGTCAAGCACCTTAAATTGTTACATTTTTCAACAACATTGGAAGAATCTAGCATGTCCCACTTTGCTTTTATATCACCTTGTTAACCTGTAAAAAATGGCAGTTAACCTGAGAAGTGATAGTAGGTGGTCCAAGCTGAGGTTTTGAGACCATTTACAGCCTTTGGCACAGGCAATAACCTTAGAAACACAACCCTATGGGACCTCCTATAGTAGATGGTTACTCCTAAATAAAAATCTATTTCTAAGTGAGACCTTCAAGAAGGCGGAGGAGTGAGACGTTGAGATCACCTTCTTTCCTACAAATACATCAGAAATACATCTAGATGTGGAACAACTCTGACAGAACACCTACTGAATGTTGGCAGAAGACCTAAGACTTCCCAAAAGGCAAGAAACTCCCCACATACCTGGGTAGGGCAAAAGAAAAAAGAAAAAACAGAGACAAAAGAATTGGGACAGGACCTGCACCACTGTGAGGGAGCTGTGAAGGAGGAAAAGTTTCCACACACTAGGAAGCCCCTTCACTGGCAGAGACAGGGGGTGGTAGGAGGGAATCTTCAGAGCCACAGAGGAGGGTACAGCAATAAGGGTGCAGAGGGCAAAGTGGAGAGATTCCTGCACAGAGGATCTGTGCCAACCAGCATTCACCAGCCTGAGAGGCTTGTCTGCTCACCAGCCAGCTAGGATGGGTGGGGGCTAGGAGCTGAGGCTAGGGCTTCAGAGGTCAGATCCCAGGGAGAGGACTGAGGTTGGCTGCGTGAACACAGCCAGAAGGGGGCTAGTGCACCACAACTAGCCAGGAGGGAGTCCAGGAAAAAGTCTGGAGCTGCTGAAGAGGAAAGAGACCATTGTTTTGGGGTGCACAAGGAGAGGGGATTCAGAGCATGGCCTAAACAAGCTCCAGAGAGAGGTATGAGCCACGATTATCAGCACGGACACCAGAGACGGGCATGAAATGCTAAGGCTGCTACTGCAGCCATCAAGAAGCCTGTGTGCAAGCACAGGCCACTATCCACACCACCCCTTCCAGGAGACTGTGCAGCCCGCCACTACCAGGGTCCATGATCCAGGGACTACTTCCCCAAGAGAACACAGGGCACACCTCAGGCGGTTGCAAAGTCACGCCAGCCTCTGCCACCACAGGCTCACCTCACATTCCATACCTCTCCCTCCCCCCAGCCTGAGAGAGCCAGAGCCCCCTAATCAGCTGCTACTTTAACCCTGTCCTGTCTGAACAAAGAACAGACACACTCAGGTGTCCTACACACAGAGGCATGGCCAAATCCAAAGCTGAAACCCAGGAGCTTGCAAACAAAGAAGAGAAAGGGAAATCTCTCCCGGCAGCTGCAGGAGCAGCAGATTAAATCTCCGCAGTCAACTTGATGTATCCTGCATCTGTGGAATACCTGAATAGAAAACGAATCATCCCAAATTTGAGGTGGTGGACTTTGGGAGCAATGATATATAATTTTTTTTCCTTTTTGCCTTTTTGTGAGGATGTATGTGTATGCTTCTTTGTGTGATTGCATCTGTATAGCTTTGCTTTTACAATTTGTCCTAGGGTTCTGGCTGTCCAGTTTTTTTTGTTGTTTTTTGGGTTTTTTTAGTATAGTTTTAGTGCTTGTTATCATTGGTGGATTTGTTTTTTGGTTTCTTTGCTCTCTTCTTTATTTCTTTTTTTTTTTCTCCTTTTATTACTTTAAATTTTTTTTAATACTTATTTTTTATTTTTTATTTTAATAACTATTTCATTTTTTCTTGCTCTCTTTTTCTTTTTTTTAATTTTAATTTTTTAATAATTATTTTTTATTTTAATAACTTTATTTAATTTGTTTTATATTTTGCTTTCTTTCTTTCTTTTTTTCTCCCTTCTCTTCTGAGCCATGTGGCTGACAGGGTCTTTGTGCTCCAGCCAGGTGTCAGGTCTGTGCCTTTGAGGTGGGAGAGCCAAGATCAGGACATTGGTCCACCAGAGACCTCCCAGCTCCACGTAATATTAAATGACAAAAGCTCTCCCAGAGACCTCCATCTCAACGCTAAGACCCAGCTCCACTCAACGACCAGCAAGCTACAGTGCAGGACACACTATGCCACACAACAAGCAAGACAGGAACACAACCCCACCCATTAGCTGAGAGGCTACCTAAAATCATAAGGTCACAGACACCACAAAACACACCACTGGACTTGGTCCTGCCCACCAGAAAGAAAGATCCAGCCTCATCCTCCAGAACACAGGCACTAGTCTCCTACCACCAGTAAGCCCACACAACACACTGAACTAAACTTAGCTACTGGGGACAGACATCAAAAACAATGGGTACTATGAACCTGCAGCCTGCAAAAAGGAGACACCAAACACATTAAGTTAAGCAAAATGAGAAGACAGAGAAACACACAGCAGATGAAGGAGCAAGGTAAAAATCCACCAAACCAAACAAATTAAGAGGAAATAGGCAGTCTACCTAAAAAAGAATTCAGAGTAATGATAGTAAAGATGATATAAAATCTTGGAAATAGAATGGAGAAAATACAAGAAATGTTTAACACAGACCTAGAAGAACTAAAGAGCACACAAACAGTGATGAACAACACAATAAATGAAATTAAAAATTCTCTAGAAGGAATCAATAGCAGAATAACTGAGGCAGAAGTACGGATAAGTGACCTGGAAGATAAAATAGTGGAAATAACTACTGCAGAGCAGAATAAAGAAAAAAGAATGAAAAGAATTGAGGACAGTCTCAGAGACCTCTGGGACAACAATAAATGCACAAACATTCGAATTATAGGGGTCCCAGAAGAAGAGAAAAAGAAAGGGACTGAGAAAATATTTGAAGAGATTATAGTTGAAAACTTCCCTAATATGGGAAAATAAATAGTTAATCAAGTCCAGGAAGATCAGAGAGTCCCATATAGGATAAGTCCAAGGAGAAACACACCAAGACACACATCAATCAAAGTATCAAAATTTAAATAGAAAGAAAAAATATTGAAAGCAGCAGGGAAAAACAACAAATAACATACAAGGGAATCCCCATAAAGTTAACAGCTGATCTTTCAGCAGAAACTCTGCAAGCCAGAAGTGAGTGGCAGGATATATTTAAAGTGATGAAAGGGAAAAAGCTACAACCAAGATTACTCTACCCAGCAAGGATCTCATTCAGACTCGACAGAGAAATTAAAACCTTGACAGAGAAGCAAAAGCTAAGAGAATTCAGCACCACCAAACCAGCCTTACAACAAATGCTAAAGGAACTTCTATAGGCAGGAAACACAAGAGAAGGAAAAGACCTACAAAAATAAACCCAAAACAATTAAGAAAATGGTAATAGGAACATACATATCGATAATTACCTTAAATGTAAATGGATTAAATGCTCCAACCAAAAGATATAGACTGGTTGAATGGATACAAAAACAAGACTTGTACATATGCTGTCTATAAGAGATCCACGTCAGACCTAGGGGCACATACAGACTGAAAAAGAGGGGAAAGAAAAAGATATTCCATGCAAAAGGAAATCAAAAGAAAGATGGAGTAGTAATTCTCATATCAGACAAAATAGACTTTAAAATAAAGACTATTACAAGAGACAAAGAAGGACACTACAAAATGATCAAGGGATCAATCCAAGAAGAAAATATAAAAATTGTAAATAGTTATGCACCCAACATAGGAGCACCTCAATACATAAGGCAAATGCTAACAGCCATAAAAGGGGAAATTGACAGTAACATAATCATAGTAGGGGACTTTAACACCCCACTTTCACCAATGGACAGATCATCCAAAATGAAAATAAATAAGGAAACACAAGGTTTAAATGACACACTAAACAAGATGGACTTAATTGATATTTACAGAACATTCCATCCAAAACGAAAAGAATACATTTTCTTCTCAAGTGTGCATGGAACATTCTCCAGGATAGATCATATCTTGGGTCACATATCAAGCCTTGGTAAATCGTATCAAGTATCTTTTCCAACCACAACGCTATGAGACTAGATATCAATTACAGGAAAAAATCTTAAAAAATACAAATACATGGAGGTTAAACAATACACTACTTAATAACAAAGAGATCACTGAAGAAATCAAAGAGGAAATTAAAAAATACCTAGAAACAAATGACAATGAAAACACGACTATCCAAAACCTATGGGGTGCAGCAAAAGCATTTCTAAGAGGGAAGTTTACAGCAATACAATGCTACCTCAAGAAACAAGAAACATCTCAAATAAACAACCTAACATTACACCTAAAGCAATTAGAGAAGGAAGAACTAAAAAACGCAAAGTTACCAGAAGGAAAGAAATCATAAAGATCAGATCAGAAATAAATGGAAAAGAAATGAAAGAAACAATACCAAAAATCAGTAAAACTAAAAGCAGGTTGAGGAGATAAACAAAATTGATAAACCATTAGCCAGACTCATCAAGAAAGAAAGGAAGACTCAAATCAACAGAATTCAAAATGAAAAAAGAAGTAACAATGGACACTGTAGAAATACAAAGGATCATGAGATATTACTACAAGCAACTATATGCCAATAAAATGGACAACCTGGAAGAAATGGACAAGTTCTTAGAAAAGCACACACTTCTGAGACTGAACCAGGAAGAAATAAAAAATATAAACAGACCAATCACAAGCACTGAAATTGAGACTGTAATTAAAAATCTTTCAGCAAAAAAAAGTCCAGGACCAGATGGATTCACAGGTGAATTCTATCAAACATTTAGAGAAGAGCTAACACCTATCCTTCTCAAACTCTTCCAAAATATAGCAGAGGGAGGAAAACTCCCAAACTCATTCTACGAGGCCACCATCACCCTGATACCAAAACCAGACAATGATGTCACAAAGAAAGAAAACGACTAGCCAATATCACTGATGAAGATAGATGCAAAAATCCTCAACAAAATACTAGCAAACAGAATCCTACAGCACTTTAAAAGAATCATACACCATGATCAAGTGGGTTTATCCCAAGAATTCAAGGATTCTTCAATATACACAAATCAATCAATGTGATACACCATATTAACAAATTGAAGAATAAAAACTGTATGATCATCTCAATAGATGCAGAAGAAGCTTTCAACAAAACTCAATACCCATTTATGATAAAAACCATCCAGAAAGTAGGCATAGAGAGAAGTTACCTCAACAAAATAAAGGCCATATATGACAAACCCACAGCCACCATCATTCTCTATGGTGAAAAACTGAAACCATTTTCACTAAGATCATGAACAAACAAGGTTACCCACTCTCACCACTATTATTCAACATAGTTTTGGAAGTTTTAGCCACAGCAATAAGAGAAGAAAAATAAATAAAAGGAAACCAAATTGGAAAAGAAAAATTAAAGCTGTCATTGTTTGCAGATGACATGATACTATACATAGAGAATCCTAAAGATGCTATCAGAAAACTACTAGAGCTAATCAATGAACTTGATAAAGTAGTAGATACAAAATTAATGCACAGAAATCTCTTGCATTCCTATACACTAATGATGAAAAATCTGAAAGAGAAATTAAGGAAACACTCCCATTTACCACTGCAACAAAAAGAATAAAATACCTAGGAATAAACTTACCTAAGGAGACAAAAGACCTGTATGCAGGAAATTATAAGACACTGATGAAAGAAATTAAAGATGATACAAATAGATGGAGAGATATACCATGTTCCTGGATTGGAAGAATCAACATTGTGAAAATGACTCTACTACCCAAAGCAATCTACAGATTCAATGCAATCCCTATCAAACTACCAAAGGCATTTTTCACAGAACTAGAAAAAAACGTTTCAAAATTTGTATGGAAACACAAAAGACCGTGAATAGCCAAAGCAATCTTGAGAAAGAAAAATGGAGCTGGGAGAATCATGTTCCCTGACTTCAGACTATACTACAAACTACAGTAATCAAGACAGTATGGTACTGGCACAAAAACTGAAATATAGACCAATGGAACAGGTTAGAAAACCCAGAGATAAACCCATGCACATATGGTCACCTTATCTTTGATAAAGGAGGCAAGAGTATACATTGAAGAAAGACAGTCTCTTCAATAAGTGGTGCTGGGAAAACTTTGCAGCTACATGTAAAAGAATGAAAATGGAACACTCCCTAACACCATACACAAAAATAAACTCAAAATGGATTAAAGACCTAAATGTAAGGCCAGACACTATCAAACTCTTTGAGGAAAACATAGGCAGAACACTCTATGATATAAAGCACAGCAAGATCCTTTCTGACCCACCTTCTAGAGAAATGGAAATAAAAACAAAAATAAACACATGAGACCTAATGAAACTTAAAACTTTCGCACAGCAAAGGAAACCATAAACAAGACAAAAAGACAACCCACAGAACGGGAAAAAATATTTGTAAATGAAGCAACTGACAAAGGAGTAATCTCCAAAACTTACAAGCATCTCATGCAGCTCAATAACAAAAACACAAACAACCCAATCCCAAAATGGGCAGAAGACATAAATAGACATTTCTCCAAAGAAGATATACAGATTGCTAACAAACACAGGAAATGCAAATCAAAATTACGAGGTATCACCTCACACCTGTCAGAATGGCCATCATCAAAAAATCTACAAACAATAAATGCTGGACAGGGTGTGGAGAAATGGGAACCCTCATGCACTGTTGGTGGGAATGTAAATTGATACAGCCACAATGGAGAACAGTATGGAGGTTCCTTAAAAAACTAAAAATAGAATTACCATATGACCCAGCAATCCCATTACTGGGCATGTACCCTGAGAAAACCATAATTCAAAAAGAGTCATGTACCACAATCTTCATTGCAGCTCTATTTACAATAGCCAGGACATGGAAGCAACCTAAGTGTCCTTCAACACTTGAATGGATAAAGACAATGTGGCACATATATACAATGGAATATTACTCAGCCATAAAAGGAAACGAAATTGAATTAGTTGTAGTGAGGTGGATGGACCTAGAGTCTGTCATACGGAGTGAAGTAAGTCAGAAAGAGAAAAACAAATACCATATGCTAACACATATATATGGAATCTAAGAAAAGAAAATGGTTCTTGTGAACCTAGGGACAGGACAGGAATAAAGACTTACATGTAGAAAATAGACTTGAGGACAGGGTTGGGGGAATGGTAAGCTGGGATGAAGTGAGAGAGTGGCATGGACTAATATATACTACCAAATGTAAAACAGATAGCTAGTGGGAAGCAGCTGCATAGCAAGGGTGATCAGCTCCTTGCTTTGTGATGACCTAGATGGGTGGGATAGGGAATGTGGGAGGGAGAGGCAAGAGGGAGGTGATATGGGGATATATGTATATGTATAGCTGAGACACTTTCTTATAAAGCAGAAACTAACACACCATTTTGAAGCGATTATACTCTAATAAAGATGTTTTTTTAAAAAAGGCTCTTTCTATCCTGAAGAGCTAATTTATCTGAAATACCTCTGTATTAAGAGATATTTCTAGGAGAATAATCATTTGGAATTAGATATTCAGTGTTATTTATTATAGTTTTTATTCTAACATTTTCTTATTTAAACTAAGGAAAAATATATTGTCCATATTACAAATACACAAGAAAACAAACACTCTTGTTATTTAGTGATGAATGATGTGGACAATGTTGACTACAAAAAGAAAATGTGACCTGATTTTTAACTTTATTTTATGAATTAATAACTCACTGATGGATTCAAAACTTGAACTGATTTAAAGACATAATCTTAACATTTCCATAAGTGGCAAAAAAGGCAATGAAAAGTTACATATTTAGTGTGATTTGTTATTTGGAATGTTCAGTGTATATACTCATATTCAAAATATTCCTAGACTATGGTATAAATTGCACTTTTTTCTACAAAAAAAGTATTCATTTACTACAAAGAGGGCTATACTCAGAATATATGTTACTAAAACGAAAATTATGTCATTTACAAACACAAAAATTAGCATGGGTTACTGTGTAAGTAAAACAGACATACTTATTAAGAACACAAAATTCATAATACTTTATAAATCTAATTTCAAATAATAGCCAAAGTAAATTTAACTTTGAATTAGTGACACAATTTTTTTCAAATACTACATCTAGATTATTTCCTGTCTCATTTTTGCTTTTAGAAGATAGAATTAAAATTTGATTCATATCGCTATTATTATTATTGCTGTTTCTTCAAGAGGAAGCTCATCCACCTGCACTGACACATAAAGAAATGAAGGTCAATATAGAGATTGGCTTTCTGTAAATTAGATTAATGTCTTGAGGTAAATTTTAGTGAAAAATGGCTTTTATCTTCTCTAAATTATCTACTGAACATTTAAAGGGACTGTAAATGACAAGCATAAGCTCAAATGACAAGAAAATAGGAAGAATGAAATAGTAGTCTCAACATGTGAGACCAGACATTAAAAGGTAATTCATAAGCAGTATAGATTACTTTAATATAGAGTTCATGTACACCAATGTAATATGTCCAAACACAGAGAATATTTTCATTTTATTTGTTCATAGAGGAGTTTTCCCAATAGTTTTTCTCTCAAATTTTTAGGCTTCCATTGAATGGATTTTTAGTTTTTTCATTTTAAGATAGGAATAGACTTATTTTAAGATGATCTACTTAACTTTTTAAACTCTCCTATCTAATATGTCAGCTATGTACAAAACAATGCATATGCATATTTTAAACAATAACACAATAAAAATAAACTGAACACCCATATATTCATCATCCAGCTCAAGAATGGAACATCTGGGAGTAACCAAGATAGTGGAGCAGGAAGACCCTGAGCTCACCCTCCTCTCATGAGTACAACAAAATTTCATTTATTTACAGAGCAACTATCATTGAGAACAGATCTGAAGACTTGCAGAAAAGGTATCCTACAACTAAAGATACAAAGAAGGAACCACAATGAGAAAAGTAGGAGGGGCAGAGACGTGGTATAGTCAATACTCATACTACCAGGTTGGAGGCTCACAAATGAGAGGATAATTACAATTTCAGAGGTTCTCCCCTTGTAGTGAGAGGTCCAAGTCTCAAATTTTCCACTCCAGCCCAGGGGTCTTGCACCAGGAATAGAACCCCCAGAGCATTTGGCTTTGAAGGCCAGCAGGGCTTACTTTAGGGAGAAGAAGAGGGCTGTAGGAAATAGACAGTCTACTCTTAAAGGGCACACACAAATCTCACATGCTCTGAGACCCAAGGCAGAAGCAATAATTTGAAAGAATCCTGGGTCAGACTCACTCACTGATCTTGGAGAGCCTCCCAAAGAGGCAGAAGGCAACTCTGAAATTAACCCTGGTACATATACACTGGCAGAAGTCATTTTGGGGAACTCATCCTACCATGAGGACACTGGTGCTGGTAAGCACTATTTTGGAAACCTCACTCTAGCTTTTTAATGTGAGGACCCAGCCTTGTCCACCAGCCAGTAGGCACCAGTCCAGGGACATCCCAGACCAAGCAGCTAGCTAGGCATGGACACAGTCCCACCCACCAGCAGGCCAGCTACCATAGGACACCCTGAGCCCCCAACCATCCCAGAATCTAACCTCAGAGGCCTCAGGACCTGGCACCACCCATGAGTGGGCCAGAACTAGACCCAGAAGTCACTGGGTCCTAGCCCAACCAACCAACAGGCCAACATCAGCTCTGGGACCCCTGTGCTCCATGGCCAGTGGATGCAGGACATAGCTTTGTTAACCAATGTGCTGACACTAGCCCCAGGACCTGGCCTCACCCACTAGAGGGTGAGGACCAGCCCCAGGACCCCCAGGGCCTTGTCTCACCAACTAGTGGGTAGAGACCAGATTAGGAACCCTCTGGACCCCATAGCCAGTGATTTTAAGATATGGCCTATCCACCAAGAGGCTGGCATCACCCCCAAGATACCATGGAACATGATCCTGTCCATCAGCAGACCAACCCTGGCTCTGGAACCCCTGACTCCACAGCCAACTAGCCCTAAATCTGGGTCTCCCCACCAGTGGGCCAGCACTAGCCCCAGGAGCCATCAGGGTTCTGCAGCCAGCCACCTCATGACATGGCCCTAGCCATGAGCAGGCCAACACCAGGACCAGGACTCCCCTATCCTTACAGCAAGTTGTGCCAGGACCTGGCCCCAACCACCAGCAGCCAACAGCCTCCACACAAGGCAGGGCCTGGCAATTAAATAAACTGTGTGCCAGCCATGCCTACCTGCATTCAACACTTGTCATCCTACCACAACAGGAGGGCCCACCCACCCTACATAGAGGACACCCATAAAGCATATAACTCTAATCACCAGAGAGGAGTGTGCTGTTAGGCTACACAGGACTTCTCCTATATAAGGATACTTCTCCAAGATCAGGAAACATAACCCACCTACCAAATACACAGAAATAAAAGCAATGAATTTGGCAAAATGAGGTGACAGAGGAATATGTTCTATAAAAAGGAACAAGATAGAACCCCTGAAGGGAGAAAAACAAAAAAGGAACAGAAAAGAACTACATAAACAACCCACCAACAATTAACAAAATGGCAATAAGTATATGCTTATCAATAGTTACTTTTAATGTAAATGAACTAAATGCACCAATCAAAAGACACGTAGAGTGGCTGAATGGATAAAAAAAAAAAAAAAAGACCCATATACATGATGCCTATAAGAAACTCACTTCAGATCTAAAGAAACACACAGACTGAAATTGAAGGGATGGAAAAAAGGGTATTCCATGCAAATGGAAATGAAAAGAAAGTTGGGGTAGCAATACTTATATCAGATAAAATAGATTTTATTTATTTATTTATTTATTTTTTAACATCTTTATTGGAGTACAATTGCTTTACAATGGTGTGTTAGTCTTGCCCTACAACAAAGTGAATCAGCTATACACATACACATGTTTTCATATTTCCTCCCTCTTGCATCTCCCTCCCTCCCACCCATCCTATCCCACCCCTCTAGGTGGTCACAAAGCACCGAGCTGATCTCCCTGTGCTATGCGGTTGCTTCCCACTAGCTATCTATTTTACGTTTGGTAGTGTATATATGTCCATGCCACTCTCTCACTTTGTCACAGCTTACCCTTCCCCCTCCCCATATCCTCAAATCCATTCTCTAGTAGGTCTGTGTCTTTATTCCCGTCTTACCACTAGGTTCTTCATGACCTTTTCTTTTTTTTTTCCCTTAGATTCCATATATATGTGTTAGCATACTGTATTTGTTTTTCTCTTTCTGACTTACTTCACTCTGTATGACAGACTCTAACTCCATCCACCTCACTACAAATAACTCAATTTCGTTTCTTTTTATGGCTGAGTAATATTCCATTGTATATATGTGCCACATCTTCTTTATCCATTCATCTGATTCTGGTTTTGAGTTTACTTGGCTGTGCCAAGCCCAGTGCAAAGCTGTACCCTCAGGTGCTGCAGCTTTCCTCAGGCAAGGTGAGTTTTCAATTTTTCTATTCTTTGCTGGCAAAAAACAAAGACTAACAAGAGACAAAGCAGGATATTACATAATGATCAAGGGATCAATCAAAGAAGGTATAACAATTGTAAATATATATGTACCCAACATAGAAACACCTAAAAACATAAAGCAAATATTAACAGACATAAAGGGAGAAATTAACAATAACACAATAATAGTAAGGGACTTTAACACCCTACTAACATCAATGGACAGATCATCCAGACAGAAAATCAATAAGTCATTATACCAGATGCACTTAATAGATATATATAGAACATTCCATCCAAAAACAGCATTCTTTTCATGTGCACATGGAACATTCTCTAGGGTAGATCACATGCTAGGCTACAAAATAACTTAGCATAAATTTAAAATTTTGAAATTATATCAAGCATATTGTTGACCAAAATGCTATGAGAATAGAAACCAACTACAAGGAAAAAAAACTGCAAAAAAGACACATGGAGGCTAAACAATATGCTACTAAACAACCAGTGGGGTCACTGAAGAAATAAAAGAAGAAATGAAAAAATACCTGGAAACAAATGAAAATGAAAACATGACTGAAATGCTATGTGATGCGGCAAAAGCAGTTCCAAGAGGGAAGTTTATAGTGATACAAGCCTACCTCAGGAAACAAGGAAAATCTCAAACAAATTAAGCTTACACCTAAAGGAACTTGAAAATGAAGAATAAACAACTCCCAAAGTTGGTAGAAGGAAAGAAATCATAAAGATCAGAGCCCAAATAAATGAAATAGACACTAAAAAAATAATAGAAAAGATTAATGAAACTAATAGCTGATGCTTTGAAAAGATAAACAAAACTGATAAAGCTTTAGCCAGACTCATCAAGAAAATAAAAGGGAGACAGTGTAAATAAATAAAATTAAAAACAAAAATGGAGATGATACAACCAACACTGCAGAAATACAAAGGATTACAAGAGTACTACTATTATACACTAAAAAAATGGACAACAAAGAAGAAATGGACAAATTCCTAGAAACGTACGATCTCACATAACAGAACCAGGAAGGAATAGAAAAATATGAGCAGACCAATTACCAGTAATGAAATTGAATTAGTAATTTAAAAAAAAAATAAAACTTCCAGAAAACAAAACTCCAAGACCAGGTGGCTTCATAGGTGAATTCTACCAAACATTTAGAGAAGAGCTAACAGCTATGCCTCTCAAATTATTCCAAAAAAAACTACACAGGAAATAATGCTTCCAAACTCATTCTATGAAGACAGAATCACCCTGATACCAAAGCCAGAAAAACACATCACAAAATAGAAAATTACAGGCCTATATTGCTGATGAACATAGATGCAAAAAATCCTCAACAAAATATTAGCAAACTGAATTCAATAATGCATTAAAAAGATCATACCCCATGATCAAATGGGATTTATCCCAGGGATGCAAGAATGGTTCAATATCTACACTAAGGAAAGAAGGGGTCCTTTTTATATTGAGCAGGCTACAGTTGTAGAAGGGGGACTACTATGGCATTCAGTAGAAGGACACAGCCAACCTTGCCTACTCAGCAAGAAAAGACCCAAAGGAATAGTTACTCTGACTTCAAGCTTCTTCTATCCTTTTTTATCTCCTAGTGTCTCCCATTGTATAATACTAAATTCAACCAGAAAAGATGTCCAGGAAGAGTAACTGACACAGTTTATACAGGTCATCCTTTTGGGGCATAAAGCAGGGTGGAAACAAGTATATGTGTGTGTGCATGCACCTGTGTGTGTATATTACCTACTATGTGCATAACCTTTTTTAAAATTTTTATTTTATATTGGAGTATGCACTTCATATGCTCTCTCCTTAAGTTTCATAAAAATCCTGGGGACTAGATATATTTATCACCTGTTTAAAAATAAGTAAACTCAGGTTAGATAAAATATTTATGATCATATAAGCAAGTCACAAGCTGGGTTTTCAATTCAAGACTTTTTTAAAAGAATGCTTCTACTCTAAAATGTTTTTTCCCTTCAACCAAGAGACAATATCACACAGTATGATAAATTGCTAGAAGCATACTATTAAAATAAAATACATGAAAAAGCTTCTCACTATCCCTACAATTGTTTATTTAATACTATTGTAATGTTATATTTAATGCATTAAGATAAGTAAAAACACAGTATATCTATTTGAAAGGAGATAAAATGATCATTATTCCCAGACAGTATTATGGTAATTAAAACAATTAAAATAAAGTCAATTGAAATATATTAGAATAAATATTAGTTCAGTAAGGCAGTCAGTTACAAATATATATAAACCTAGTTAAATAGCTTTCCCATATACTTGCAATACTTAGAAGATATAATGATTTGAAAAGTTTTAAGAGAATAGATCCTAAAAGTTCCTATCAGAAGGAAAAAAAATTTTGTATCTATATGGGATTGTGGATGTAAATTAAATTTGTGGCAATCATTTCATAATACATGTAAGTCAAGTCATTATGCTGTACATCTTAAATTTATACAGTGCTGTATATCAATTATATCTCAATAAAACTGAAAGAAAAAAGTACTTCTTAAATTGTGCCCCCTAATTTCCTTTGAGCCTGGCCTTGAAAAAAATACAATAAGAAAATAATGCATTTATAACATTCACAAAAAGATATAAAAGCTAGGAAATTACCCCCCAGAAAAGTATAGAATCTTTATGAAACTCTATTAAGAGTCACAAAAGAAGACTAAAAAAAAATGCAAACTATTCACCATGCTTCTGAATGAGAAAGTTACTATTATATATATATATATATATGTATTATTTTATATATATAATTAATTAACAAAATAGTAAGACTAGTAAGAACTAAAAAAGTAGTAAGAAATTATCTTACCAGATATCAACACACACCATAAAGCTAAGGTTATTTTTAATTCAGATGAATTTGGCATAAGAGTAGACATCAATAAAACAATAGTTAGTCCAAGTATATAATAAGGTTAACATGTGACCAAATTGCATAACAAATCAATAATTATGACTGAAATGTCCAAGAACTTAAATGATAATATGAAGATTTTGGCAAAGAACCATAAACTATAAAAAAGAGTCCAGTGAAGTTTTTAGAAATGACAAGTGCAGTAACTGAAATTAAGAACTCCATGAATGAACTAAAGAGAATTGGTGAACAGGAAAATAAGAGCAAAAAAATACACAAGATGAGAAAAAATGATGGCAAATACAAGATATTTTCCAATGATGGAAACAAGATAGAAAACATATAAGACATTATAAGAAATTCTAACATATGAATAAGTGGAGTTCCAGAAGGGTAGCATAAAGAGAGCTCATCAGGAACAACATTTGATAAATTAATGGTTAAAATTTTTCCAAAACTAAGGACATCAAACCTGAACTTTGAGAAGAATTACAGGGACTTCCCTCGTGGCACAGTTGTTAAGAATCTAACTGCCAATGCAGGGGACATGGGTTCAAGCCCTGGTCCGGGAATACCCCACATGCCGCAGAGCAACTAAGCCCATGCGCCACAACTACTAAGCCTGCACTCTAGAGCCCATGAGCCACAACTACTGAGCCCGTGTGCCAAAACTACTGAAGCATGCACGCCAAGAGCCCATGCTCTGCAGCAAGAGAAGCCACCACAATGAGAAGCTTGCACATTGCAACGAAGAGTAGCCCCTGCTTGCCACAACTAGAGAAAGCCCACACGCAGCAATGAAGACCCAAAGCAGTCAAAAACAAACAAATAAATAAATTTATTTTAAAAAAAGAAGAAGAACTACAAACTGAAGATGAAAAAAAAATCAAATTTTGGGTAAATCACAGTAAAAAATTTTAAAACCAAAGAGAAAAATCTTAAAAACATCTAGGAAAAAGTAAAGTCTTATTACTTTCAAAAGAGGAACAAAGGCATAACAACGAGACAGATAGCTGACTTTGTAGTTGAAACAAAGCCATAAAGATATAAAAGAAAATGACTGACAATCTTAAATTCCATTCTCAGCAAAAAAAAAAAAAAAAAAAAAATTATCCAAAAATGAAGAATAAATAAAGGCATTTTTCAAACAAACAAAACTTGAAAGAATTTTCCATCAGCAGACCACACTAAAGAAAATATTAAAGGGTATACTTCAGGCAGAAAAAAAATGAAGAGATGAAAATGTTAAAACTGTGGGTAACTGAGAAAAAAAAAAAAGATTCTTTGAAGTCTTAGTAATACTGATTTGTAGGATTTATACACAGAGTAGAAAAATTTCCAGATCCCACCATCTCTCAACCAAAATAGTCATGTTTTTATTTGTTTAACACATTATTTATCTGTATGAAGTTTATTTTGAAATGAGCTCTACAGCTAGACTTGTTAAAAACCCAGTAAGATTTAATAAGTTCTATTACCTAAAACAAACATAACATTAAAAAAGCAATTGAAAAATTGAAGGAAAAATAGCAATAAATATGTAAAAATGCCAGCCAGGCTTTTCTTTTTTAGCAACTTACAAACTGATTTTTAAAATTCATATGAATATACAAAGGACTAAAGATAACCTAAAACAATTTTGCAAAAAGAACAACAAAATGGAAGAATTCACACTACCTGATTTCAAGACATATTTAAAAACTATAGTAATCAAGACACTGTAATAGTAGACTAACATAGACATATGTCAACAAAATATAAATTCCAGAAGTAGACCCACACATATATGCACAAATAATTTCCACCAAAACTACAAAGGCATTGCAATCCAGAAAGAGTATTCTTTTCAATAAATATACTGGAATAATTGGGTATCAATGAGCAAAACAAATAAACAAATAAATAAATAAATAGAAAACTTCTAATCATACTTTATACCATTTGCAAAAATTAACTCAAAATGGATAATAGACTTAAATGCAAAACCTAAAGCTATAAAACTTGTAGAAGAAAACATATGATCAACCTTTTGAGATTTTTAGTAGGGCAAACATTTCCTAGATATAATACCAAAAGCATGATTCATAAAAGAAAAATTATTAAATTGGATTTAATCAAAATTAAGTACTTCTACTTTTTGAATCACTGTGAAGAGAATGAAAAAAGAGAAACCAAAGACCAGGAAAATATTTACAAAGCATATATCTGATATATGTTCAACTATATGTTCAGAATATATAAAGAAACCTCAATATTTGAGCAAATATTTTCCCTTTTTAAAATTGGGTTTTCACTTTTAAAATGTGCAAAGTATTTGTGCAAGTATTTCACCAAACAATATATATGAATGACAAATAAATACATTAAACATCATTAGTCATTAGGGAAGTACAAATTAAAATCATGATATATCACTACACATCTATTAGAGTTATTAAAATTTAAAGAATGGCCAAATTAAGATTTGGCAAGAATGAAAAGGAACTAGAACTCTCATAAACTAATAGTGAAAATGTCTTGTGGTACAAGAGTTTTGGAAAACAGTTTGGCAATTTCTTAAAAAGTTCAACATACACTCACCATAGACTAAGTTGCTCCATTTCTAGGTTTTTACTCAATAGAAATGAAGACAAATGCCCATGCTAATACTTGTACATGAATGTTCATAGCAACTTTATGTAATAGCCAAAAACTAAAAACAAACCAAATGTCTATCAACAGATGAATAAACTGTTGTATATTCATAGGGTGGATTACTATTCAGAAAAAAAAAAAAAAGGAAATGAACTACTGATACACAAAACAACATGAATGAATCTCCAGAATAATTGTGTTGAGTGAAAGAGCCAGATTAAAATACAGTATATACTATATGATTCCATGTATATAAAATCCTAGAAAACATAAACTAATCTATAGTGGCAGAAAGCTGAGTAGTGGTTGCTTGGGCACTGGGTATAAGGTTGGGCAAAAGAAAAGGACTACAAAGTTGCACAAGGAAACTCTTGAGAATGATGAATATGTTCATTATTTTGATCGTGATAATGGTTTCATAGATGTATTCATGCATCAAGACATTAAACTGAATGCTTTAAAATACACATTTTATTGTATGTAAATTATACCTCAATAAAGCTGTTTATATTAATAAGATATGATATATATTATACACTAATATTGTGTATATTATTACACAATAATATTGTGTATATTATTACACAATAATATATAATAATATTGTGTATATTATTACACAATAATAGTATACATAAAGTCATTCTTTCTTCTTTATTTGATGCTTGTCAAAATCTATCATGACCTGCAAATATATTCTGGACAAATATCAAATATTTGGGGTAAATATACATATTGGACAAAATCCTTTTCTGAAGCTTTTGTTCTCCTTTGCATAAATGGTACTCAATCCATATTATATTTATGTCTACAATATATAACGCATATAAAGCTCTTTATATTAGCAGTACACAATTAAAGCACAATAGAAAAGACAGGAAAAGGTTAGGATCAGATAGCTCACACCAACACAAATAAATACAAATATCCAATAAATGAATGAAGAAAACCTCAGCTTAAGAAGGAAGCAAAAACAAAGGCAAATGTGATGCCTTTTGTTGTGTCCTATGAAATTGGAAAAATTTTTAAAGCTAATTTCACTGTTAAGGGCAATATCAATTAGTTCATTCTTTCCAAAAATAAATGTGGCTTAAAACATTAATAATTATAATATCTTAGTCTTTTATCTACTAGTAATTCTATTTCAAGGAAATCATTCTAAAAACCAGAAATTTGATAATTTCTCTTAGCTAAAGAATCAGGTTTTGTTGATTTCAAATAAGAATTTTAGATGTTAAAAACTTAAATAGCAATTAACTTTAAAATTATTAAGTTTGTGACACCAAATAACAAACAGAAGAGAAGTAATGTTTGGAAATGTTTAGCTAAAATATGAGAATAATTATCAATTAACCAAACAGAGAATGAATGCTTAAGAGAATTTTTGCCAGCATAGTATTCAGCTAGTTGACAAGGATCTAATACATTGAACATTGAAGAAAGATCTAATACACTGAAGAAAGAATATTGAACCATATCCTGATGGTATAATTTGCTGTGCAACAAACCCAATGTAGTGGCTCATTTTGAAACTAAATTCCATGCAGACCATGAGATAGGAGGTATAGTCACAAATCCATTGAGAGCCACACATAGATGTTGTAAACACACCACAGACTACTGACCACTATCTCTTTAGCCAGACCAAGACATGTAGAAGCCTATCATGTCATCCTTGAATATTAAGGGAACTAACTAAACCATTATTTTGTAAGAATAAATGTTTAATGGATGAGAGGAACGACACATAAGGAAATATATTTCAGGCTTTTAAAGACTACCAAATTGTTTATTACCTCTCTGCAGTTAGACCCAGGAGGTGACAAACAAGAGTTACTATGCAGACCCACACTCTGTTAGAAACAATCAATCTTTCCAAGATTTCCTAATAAGGTATTACTTAAGCCTGGACTTATTTTTTAAGTCTCTCCAAAATGGTTCTTCATACTATGAGATAACAGCTCCTTGGGTATAAAAGCATTCTGTCCAAATGTATAATCCACAGTTTCATACATATGTAACTAAGACACCTTACTTGATAAAGTTAGAACTAACTTTCAAGATGACTTTAATAGACTGTTAAATAATTACATTAGGAAAGCAAGTAATGTTCTTTATATGTCCAGACATTAAATTTTTAACAAAAATTTGCATCTTGTCATAATGTCAGCAATTGTCATAAGAAATAATTTAAAAGCATCATACTCTATTTTGTCATTAAATCTGTAATACATCACACGATAAAAACTCCCATTGGAGTTATTCATTCTGATCTCTCAATGCATGATGTGTGCTTTCTATTACACTTACAAATCTAATATAGTAAGAAAGAACTTATACCAAATACCTAGAAAATATTTCTATGAAAAAAAGGATTCTAACTTGAAATGCACAAATGAATAGTCACCCAAGGCAATAAGTCTCAGCTTTAACATTCACATCTATGTTGAAATAACATATATCTTATGGACTGAATATTTATGTCCTCCCAAAATTTATGTTAAAATCTCAAGCTCCAATGTTTTGTGGTATTAGGAGGTGGAACATTTGGGAAATGATTAGGTCATGAAGGTAGAGCCCTCATGAATGGGATTAGTGGTTTCAATATTGTGATTTATAAGAAATATAGATTTGGTCATTCAGATGACCAAAAGCTATTTCTCATATATGTTTGGTCTTTGTTTGTAGTTTCTGGCTCACAACCCCCAAAACCCTTGGAGTTTTCTAAGTGTTGACCGTGACAAAAGTGTCTCTTGATAGGTTAATAAAGTGACTTTTGGACTTCACCTGAGAAAGGGGGCTGGTTGCCAGGAGAACCAACCATATGATTAGAGGGTTGTAACTTTCAGTCCTACCCTCCACCCCCAACCCCCAGCACCTCACCTCTCCACCCCACCCCAACCTCCAGGGAGGAAGAGGGCCTGGAGGTTGAATCAATCACCAATAGCCAATGATTTAATCACTCTTGAGTATGTAATGAAGCCTCCATAAAAAGCCAAGAGGACAGAGTTTGGAGAGCTTCCAGGTTGATAAACATGTGAAGATTTGGGGAGAATGGAGTGCTCCAAGAGGGCATGGAAGCTCCACATCCCTTCCCACATATCTTGTCCTATGGATGTCTTCCATCTGGCTGTTCCTGAGTTATATCCTTTTATAATCAACTAGTGAACTAGTAAGCAAATTGTTTCTCTGAGTTCTATGAGCTGCTCTAGCAAATTAATTGAACCCAAAGAAGGGACCATGGGAACCTGTGATTTATAGTCAGTTTGTCAGAAGTACAGGTAACAATCTGGACTTGTGACTGGTATCTGAAGTCCAAGAAGGGGGTTGTGGGAACCTCTAATCTGTAGTAGGTCAGTCAGAAGCACAGGCTTTCAACTGGTGTCTGAAAGGGGAGGATGGGATGGAGAAAAGACAGTAGTTGTAGGACTGAACCCAAAAGCTGTGAAATCTGTTGCTATCTCTGAGTAGGTAGCATCAAAATTGAGTTGAACTGCTTGTTGGTTCAGGGAACCCCCGTTTCACACATTGGACACTGAGTGTAAGAAGAGACCCTGAGAGCTCTCACCACTTCTTCCATGTGAGGACAAAGCAAGAAGAGGGCCACCTATGACCCAGGAAGTGGGCCTTCACCACACAAGGAATCTGCAGGTGCCTTGATCTTAGACTTCCCAGCCTCCAGAACTGACTGTGAGAAATACATTTCTGTTATTTAAGCCACCCAGTCTGTTGTATTGTTTTATAGCAACCCAAATGGACTAAGACGTAACTATACAGTGAAAACAAAATTTTTTACAAGAACTATGTAATTGATGGCATTTGCTTATTTCCAAACAATAGAAGAAAGATACAAGATATAATTTTCTTAAACACTAGTTAATTTGTGACCAATTAGTAACTTCTGAAACTCCAGTACAAAAATATCACTGGCTACTTTTATAAAAAAATTCTATCATGATATGGAAGATTCTTTGGGAAAGGGAAGATTGACTTGTACAAAGGGCCTATGATGGACCAAGTAATATTTGTGGGGCTTTACATTTTTAACTTCATTTAGGCTTCACAACAACAATGGTCCTCTGAGGTTAATAATTGTGCCCATTTTATAGATTAGTGAATTATGTATCAAGAGGTAGAAATTTGCCCAAGGTCATACAACTAATAACTAGAGGAGTCCAGTTCAGAACACATTTCTTCCTGACTCCAAAGTCCAGGCATTTTGCAATATGTGCATCCCGAATGTAACTTTAACTCTGTCATTGGTGGGCCAAGATTCAGTGCCTTGCTCTTCTATACTGTAAATCTACGGTCAAGGAGTTTTTAATCTCTGTCCTTGGCTAACTCATCTCCTTAACACAGATAGCTCTCTTTTTTTAGCTTCCATTCTTATAAATGATCACTGTTTCTGTCAGAAATCTAAATTACTTTTAGCATTTACACAATTTGTTATTGTCTTACTTTCTCTTTTAGCTTCAAATAAAGACTTTCTTTTCTAGAGGAGAGGGCCTTTCCAACTTCACTTAGTTTTTAACCTGATTCTGTATTTTTAACAGAATTAATAACCCACAAAGTGTTTTTCTCTCAGTAGCATGTAGCCCTAAAACATAGTTTGAGATGACAATTCCTCATCTTATACACCATTTCACTAGAAAACAGCACTGTAAGAACCATATTGCCTTTGGATTTTAAAAAGCTTGAATCTAAAAAGCAAAAATCCTCATGTCCTTTTAGGGCGCAATTCCTCTGAGTCATTCCTGAGAAGTGGCTTTGCATCATTGCTCCACTGAAACATAAAGATCTTCAGATGCCTCATTCCCTCAAAGGAAACATCTTTAACTGGAGAAAGTAGGAGAAAAAACATTTGGGCCAAGTTTTCTCAGAAGATCTTACACTGCTTTTCAACTCTCATTTATAAATTTGTCTCTTCTCCTACCCTTTCTACAGCCCCCACAAATACATATGCACATCACTTTTTTTCCCAGAAATTAGCCATTTATAAAGAAACCAATTATTTTTACCAAAGAAATCCATAATTGTATTTTTAAAGCTGGTGATGTTATAGGCAATGTAATCAAATATGAACATGTGAGAGCACTAGATGAATTGCCCAGCATTCTCCTTGTTGGGGGTCAAGTTGAGCAAGTAATGTAATGTACTTCCAGGAACATCAATTGAAAACTGTTCAGCTTTTTTTTTTTAACATCTTTATTGGAGTATAATGCTTTACAATGTTGTGTTAATTTCTGCTGTATAACAAAATGAATCAGCTATACATATACATATATCCCCATATCCCCTCCCTCTTACATCTGCCTCCCACCCTCCCTATCGCACCCCTCTAGGTGGTCACAAAGCACCGAGCTGATCTCCCTGTGCTATGCGGTTGCTTCCCACTAGCTATCTATTTTATATTTGGTAGTGTGTATATGTCAATTCTACACTCTCACTTCATCCCAGCTTACCCTTCCCCCTTCCCGTGCCCTCAAGTCCATTCTCTATGTCTGTGTCTTTATTTCTACCCTGCCCCTAGGTTCACCAGAACCACTTATTTTTTAGATTCCATATATGTATGTTAGCATCCAGTATTTGTTTTTCTCTTTCTGACTTTCTTCACTCTGTATGACAGACTCTAGATCCCTCCACCTCACTACAAATAACTCAATTTTGTTTCTTTTTATGGCTGAGTAATATTTCATTGTGTATATGTGCCACATCTTCTTCATCCATTCATCTGTCACTGGACACTTAGGTTGCTTCCGTGTTCTGGCTATTGTAAATAGTGCTGCAATGAACATTGTGGTACATGTATCTTTTTGAATTATGGTTTTCTCAGGGTACATGCCCAGTAGTGGGATTGCTGGGTCATATGGTAGTTCTATTTGTAGTTTTTTAAGGAACCTCCATACCATTCTCCATAGTGGCTGTATCAATTTACATTCCCACCAACAGTGCAAGAGGGTTCCCTTGCCTCCACACCCTCTCCAGCATTTATTGTTTGTCAATTTTTTGATGATGGCCATTCTGACTGGTATGAGGTGATACCTCATTGTAGTTTTGATTTGCATTTCTCTAATGATTAGTGATGTTGAGCATTCTTTCATGTGTTTGTTGGCAATCTGTATATCTTCTTTGGAGAAATGTCTACTTAGATCTTCTGCCGATTTTTTGATTGTGTTGTTTGTTTTTTGGATATTGAGCTGCATGAGCTGCTAGTATATTTTGGAGATTAATCCTTTGTCAGTTGCTTCATTTGCAAATATTTTCTCCCATTCTGAGAGTTGTCTTGTGATAACCAGGTATGGGCCTTACGCTCCAGCGCCATCCATTATCAACTAGCTCATGTCTTTTTAAAAAAGCAAGTCAAATTCTACATGTCAAATTGAACTCCCTAAAACAGAATTCAGGCCACAGTCATTTCTTGCCTAGACCAATTTCATATAGTCTTCTGACAGGTCATCCCAAATCTCCTCCTGGCACCCAGAGTGGACTCTCCACACATGACCCATTACCATGTAAATCAAAACACATCATTCCCATTTTGCCTATCACACCAAGATTAAAAATCTACCACAACCTACAAACCCTAAGTAGTGATCTTGTTCAGCTACCTCTGAAGCCTCATTTCCACCAACTCTTCCCCTCGTTCAGGCACTTTCACAACACTGGCCTCTCTTGCTAATTTTTTTTTCAATTTGCAAAGCACATTGCCATCCTGAGCTCTTGTACTTGTGTTTCCTCTGCCTGGAATTCACTTCTCCAAGATATTTGATTCACTATCTCTCTCATTTCATTAAATTATCTGACTTCTCTAATCATTTCCATCATGCCCTATACACCTATTCAGCACTAGTTTTTGTTTCTAATACTTATCACTAACATAATATATATGTGTTTGTTATCTCTCTTACATTAGAACATAAGCTCCCCATAAGGGCAAAAATATTGCCTGTTCACCACTGCAGTCCCAATACCAAGAGTATTTTCAGAAACATGTGGGAATTTAAAAGTATATATTGAATTCATTAATAAATGAAAAATAAAATCAAAATTATTTATAAATTAAAATTCCAAGCCATATATTAATTCATTGCTTTTAATATTGTTTATTCATGATCCATTTCCCCTCTTTCTGAAATACTTTCTCTTTTGAAATGCTATCTCTTACCAATTGAATATAACTTCAATAAAATTGTAAATTATAATGTACAGCCCGCATCAGCATTTATTCAAGAGGTGAGTATTGAAAACAAACTACAACAATCTGACTCCCTATCCCTGAAACTAAAGTGTGAGCCTAATAACCCCCAATCAAAAATAGTAGTATCTGATTGAGTCCAATGTTTTACCAATGCTGGAGAGGGTGTGGAGAGAAGAAAACTCTCCTACATTGTTGGTGGGAACGTAAATTGGTACAGCCACTATGGAGAAGGATATGGAGGTTTCTTAAAAAACTAAAAATAGAGCTACCATATGATGCTGTAATCCCACTCCTGGGCATATATTTGGAGAAAAACATGGTTCGAAAGGATACATGCACCCCAGTGATCATTGCAGCACTGTTTATGATAGCCAAGACATGGAAGCAACCTCAATATCCTTCGACAGAGGAATGGATAAAGAAGATGTGGTACATATATGCAATGGAATATTACTCAACCTTTGAAAAGAATGAAATAATGCCATTTGCAGCAACATAGATGGACCTAGAGATTGTCATACTGAGTGAAGTAAGTCAGACAGAGAAAGAGAGATATTGTATGATATGCCTTATATGTGGAATCTAAAAAGAAGTGATACAGATGAACTTATTTACAAAACAGAAACAGACTCACAGACTTAGAGAACAAAATTATGATTACCGGGGGGAAGGATGGGGGTAAGGGATAGTCAGGGAATTTGGGATTGACATGTACACACTGCTATTTTTAAAATGGATAAACAACAAGGACCTACTATAGAGCACAGGGAACTCTGCTCAATGTTATGTGGCAGGCTGGATGGGAAGGGAGTTTGGGTGAGGAAGAATACATGTATATTTATGGCTGAATCCCTTTTCTGTACACCTGGATCTATCAAAACATTGTTAATTGACTATACTCCAATATAAAATTAAAAGTTTAAAAATAAAAAAGAGATACCCAGAGGTGCATATCATATCCAGCATCGAATACTTCTTCTCCATTTTGGGAGCTGTCCAATATTCTTCCACAGGTTCCCCCTCTACCTCCTCCCTTTTTTTGGTTGTTTGTTTTAATTAGCCAGAATCGGTTTCTGTCATTTACAATCCAAAATTTAACTAACACATATGATAAGCTTATATTCAATCTTATATACCTCAAAATACAAAATTTAACAGAAAGTTTCTCAATTCTCTTTTTTCTCTCTCTCATCTCTCCCTCCCATTGTCTGTTCTCCACACACACTTCCCTATTACAGTGTACTGTAGTTACTCAAACCCTTCCTCTCTGGTGACATCCCCCATACGTGCCCTTTGCAACAATTTTAATGTTTCAACATCATTTATCCTTCCTCCCATCTAGCACTGTTTACTCAGAGTTGCTGAACTGAAGTATAAGTTAAGAAGTAATCGATATGATTAAGCCAAAATACACCAAGTTATCAATAATCAATATTCTTAATCTTGTCAAGCATATTTGCATTTCTTTAAAAAGAGGCTACTGTTACTCAAAATTAATTTGTTAAAATTTCAAATAGGGGGACTTCCCTGGTGATTCAGTGGCTAATACTCCACGGTCCCAATGCAGGGGGCCCAGGTTCGATACCTGGTCAGAAAACTAGATCCCACATGCTGCTACTAAGAGTTTGCATGCCGCAACTAAAGATTCCTTGTGCCACAGCTAAGACCCAGTGCAGCCAAATAAATTTATTAATTAAAAAAAATTTTAAAATATTTTTCAAGTAGGATGACAAAGTGAAGAATTTTAGAGAGTATAAGGTAGTTACTTTTTTACATGTATAAATGACATCACTCAAGTAGTCTGTGGACCTGATCATGGTTCATTTAAAGATAAACAGAGGGCTTATAGACAAGACAACTTATCCATCAATTAAACAGATTTTAGTTGAACTACTTTTGTGTGAATACATAAAGCATACAGACCCATTACAAATGTGATTAACAGTCACAATGTTACCAAATATGGCTAACATACCCCAAGGGGACCCTCAATCACCTCTCCCTGCATTTTAGGGGGGTGGAGGCAAAAGCAATGATTTGTTTCTAACCAATAGACTATGGCAAAAGTGATGGAATATGAATGCCTTTAATTAGGTTATATAAGACATCATCTTAGCAGAATGAGAGAGAGAGAGACAGAGACACAGACATAGAGAGAGAGAGACTCTCCATTGCTGGTTTTGAAGATTTAAGCTTCTGTGTTGTGAGAAGGTCTGAGAGAGAATGATATGGCAAGGACCTGCGTAACCTCTAGGAGCTAAGAGGAGCCCTCAACTAGAGCCAGGAAGAAAGTAAAGACCTCAGTCCTAGAACCAAAAGGAATTAAATTCTGCAAACAACACATGTGATTTTGGAAGAGGACCTCATGCTCTGGAAAAGAGTGTAGTCTGACAGATACCTTGATTGAAGCCTTCTGAGACATGAGCAGTTAAACTTTGTGCAGAGAGATAATAAATGTATGTTGTTTCAAGCCACTATATTTATGTAATTTGTTACACAGTAATAGAAAAAAATTCACTCATATACCAAGGAGACAAGAAGATAAAAATCATGTCTGTAGAACAGTCATAGATTGTGGATTTAGCACATTCATTGCTCTTTTACTTACTAGTTTATCATATCCACTTCAAAGCATTGATGTGAGGATTCAATCAGAAATTTTATGTGTAGATTTTAAGGCTTTGTGCGAATATTAAACATCTCATAAAAGTGAGTTTCCTCCTCATTTACTCTGCTATTTAACTCAGTGGGTGTCACAGCCCCACTCATTGGCAGCAGTCAAGACCCTCATTCTGAAGAGTCACATTTGGACAATTCTGAGCCACTGAAAGTGGGAGATTGCAGTACTTCAGGATCTCCTCTGCCTACCCACCCACCCATTGTGTCACATGTGAGTGAAGAGTGGGTTCTGGAGATTACCACTGTCCCAGCACCTATTGTCTACAGTATTTGGAGACTGGTTGTTATATGGACTCCACCGAGGTCCACATTAGGATGTAGCAGTAGCTTCTTTGTTTATTCTCCCTTGTGTTTAGATAACCTTCTATCATGACCCCTTTTCACTTCAGTCCATTGCTCACATGGTGCTTGGCTCTCATCCATTTCTTGTTTCCATCCTGACTTGAATGTAGATTTACTTCCTAGTATTTTGACACCTTGCTGGAGAACCATAGCCACTTGAGCTCCTCCTGTATCTAAGATAAGAACTTTTTGTTATCCAGAAACTGCTACCTTTTAATTTTCAGAAAGATAAGGATTGAAAATCCATTGAAAATTCTGCAGCCCAGCACAATCTGAAATCAGCAATGAGTGATTCATGGGTTTCTAGACACTTAAAATGTTTAATCCAGTACATTTTTATTCAACATTATGGCTGACATTTCATTAAGAATGAAAATGGCCTTAGCATCCTATAGCTCCAATAACTTTCAGTGCTTTAGTGATTTTTCTATCAAGTATATTTTTAACACATTCACTGAACACATTCTAGTTAAATTTCCTATTTTTTACAGCTTACCAGTTTAACGGTACCCCTGTATGGCAGGTGGTTATGATGTCCCTCTCTACAATTCCCTCACACATGCTTTCCTATAAAGTAACTAATCTTTGCTGTGTTTATTTTTTGTCATTCTTATAAGTAAAAGCATCAGAAATCTGACCATTCTCAAATTTCCTGGAAGCTCTGACCATATTTTCTCAAACTTGCAATTACAATTGAAGAAAAGTACTTATGGCATAGAATTCTTAGTGTATTTCTCTAAACATAAATACCAGATTTTTCATTTCTCATCCATGCTACTGGTTTTTAGCCTCAATTCTAGTATGATACTTTTACTTCTGGCTTTGTTTCTATTGTCAATCTCAATTCCAGTATCCAACACTGTTCCATGGTTTCCTTTCAACTTTAGCTGTATTCACAAATCCAATACCATCTTTAATAACCAGCCTCCACCCAGATTTAATCCCCCTTTTCTCCAACTTCATCTTCTTCAGGCAGTTGTACCCCAGTCACAGCACAAAGCACTCCAGAAAGTTAAAGAGAATATGAGGTAAGCTTATTTAAAGGCTCTTTGTTGGGGAAGACAGTTTAAATTTGTGAAGGACTGCCTAACCATAAGTTACTGAAATCTTAAACATAATTTTGGTTTAGCATAATCATTAAATAACATAAAATAATATTTTGCTTGCAACTTAAAATTAAAATGATGTGCCACAATTGGATATAGTACCAACATATCCATTCTATGCCATGAAGTCTGAATTGATGAAAATTGCACTGATCTAGAATCAGTCTCCAGTATTTCCAGCTCTTCTGAATCAATCATTAGTGCTAGTTTGTAAATAAAGTACACTTAGCTGCAAACAACTAACTTTTTAAAAAATCTATTCAAAAGAATTATTCAACTACAAGAAGCAATATATTTAAAATACTTACAATTTTTTTAAGATAGCCATGAATTCTACTAACTTCTCTTCAGATTTTTTTGGTCCATATAAAGTACGGCCACCACGTGCTTTTTTAACATGGACAGATATGTTGTGAGAATCATCAGGTTGTTGGGGTTTACTTTCTGCTGTGCCTTCAGCAGGTTTTCTAAACAAGGAAGCATAATATTTTATGGTGTTGTATTTTGTATAAAAATTACTGACATGACTCTTTACTTTCAAGAGTAGAAATGCACTGTTCTGAAGTAATTTGGCATTTTAATAATATATTCCTTCTCAATGCTTGTTTTTTTTCCAGTCATTAATAATGCAATTAAACACATATATAAAATATTTTCTATGTACAGAATTTGATTATAGGTATTATATAACAGTCTCAAGTGATTGAAACATCTTCTATAATAAATTAGATGCATATATTTAGGGAAATATTTCAAGTCAATGGTCACCCTTCTTTTACACTCTTACAGTTGTTTTTCAGTGTTTTTTTTTTTTTTTTTTTTTTGCACCAATGATAAAAGTACTTTTTTTTAACTTTTGCTTACAACCGGTAAATTATGAACATCTTGGAAGCAGCCATCATATTTCATTCTTGTGCTATAGTATGTTACACAACTAAGTCCCTAAGAGATGTGTGAATGAATGACCATTTCCCATTTATCCTTCCAGCTCAGAGCTTTCCTATTAAGAGGTCACTAAAAACCTAAGGAAAAGCAATCTAACAAATGTTGTCCATCTTTAAGAAAAAAAATAGTGGAGGAGATGATAAAAATCCAAATGATCATAGCTTAGTCACCTTTAATTTTATACATGAAAAGATTTTTTTTAAGTTAAATATAAGATAAACATTATATGGAATAACAATAACAATCATCACATTAACATCTAACATATACCTGCGTCCTTTTAAAAGTGCTGGCTACTCTATTAAACATTATATACATATATCTCATTAACATTAACTAAGTGAAATAAACAATATGATCCCCAATTTAATAAGATGAAGAAATTGCAGCTTAAAGAGTTTATATAATTTGTCTAACCACTCATATCCACTTTCCAGTAGAGCTGGAAAGAGTTTTTTGCAATCTAAATTTCACAGAATATTAAAACTTAATAGCAAACCTTACTTATCTGATATATACAGAAAAAAGATACTTTAGCATAACTTACAAAGATAAAATTAAGAGCCAAAATCCATTTACCCTTCTACCACTTTTACAGAAGCTCAGCCATTCTATCTATAGAGACCTAAGACACTATTTAAAACTCTATTCCTAGTTACGTCTATAAATAGTAAGTACAGTAAAACTCAGCAATGGTTAAGATTCAGATATAAACAATTGGCTGCTTTCCTCCACCCAGCTCTGATTCTCAAATGCAAATGGAATAGAGTTCTTATCTTCTAGAGGAGAGAGGTCTGTGGACTGGAGGGCAAGGTGGAGGTAGATATGGCAAACTTTGTGAGGGAAATTTAGAAAGTGAGTCCCCATGGACCCAGTATTCTTTTGGCTCAAGTTCATCATATTTGCCCAAGGCAAGAGATTCCTGGAATTCCTGCCTTTACATTGAAAAATCTCAAGTCAGCCAAAGGATTCAGAATAGTCCCCAATGATATATAAGATATTTGAAGCCCAGCAGGGGATACCAAACCACCAAAAGCAACAGGAGGAAATAGATGGTCATATATATTAATTAATTAACTGATTGATTAAGTTGTGTCCTATTGTCTTTGGGAAATGGTAGAAAATAATCCTCATCATTATATTTATATACTAAAACTAGCAACAATTCAATATGTATTATCTAAAATTTTCAGTCATATAAAATTCAAAATCATTTTATGAGAGATTAATAAATGTGCAAGTTGCCAAGGCAAGTGGGAGTATAGGAGGTTGTGGACATGATTCACATCTTTTCTGGAGCTATGTTGGTAATCTTAGACTTCTCTATGTTTCTGTGTTTCCCAATTACCTGTACCTTTAAATTTTTAGTGAAATTTTATACTGGGTAAAATCTCTGATTCTCATAAGTCTAATTTGATAACTGAATCCTTTGTGTTATTCTCAGGCCTCTAAAGATTTTTTTCTTTCATACAAGTCCTACTTGTTACTTGATAAGATTGTTCCAAGGTATGTAATATTTGCACTATCATGTTACTTGTATATATGTAATAATATTTCTGTAGCCGATATGTTTAGGATTTTTTAAATAAAATTCAGTTTTATTGATCATTGTGGTTGCGTAAACTATTTTTCTCTTTTCCCCAGTAATCAGCTACTTTAATAAGCTCTTTTTTTTCAGTTGACCATCTTAAGGATTTTTTGGGTGGTAGATAAAAAGGTGTAGATGAAAATAAATGGAAAGAAATTTATTGCTATAAATGCATATAGTTTTTTAGAAAAAATAGTTGACAATCTATGAGCTAAGGATCTATCTCAAAGAGTGAAAAAAGAAGAGCAAGTTAACCCAAAATAAGTAATTGGAACAAACAATCTAATAAACTTGGCAAAACATTAGTCAAGTACAAAAAGAGAGAAGGCAGGAATAAATAATATCAGGAATGAAAAAGGAGACCTCATCACAGATCCCACAGAATAAAAGATTATACTATGAAAAATTTCATGCTGATAAACTTGAAAATTTAGATGAAAGGAACAAATAACTATAAAAGTACAAATTACCAAACGAACACAAGAAGAAATAGAAAACTTGAATTTTTCTAGATATTTTAAAGAATATAACTATTAAATAAGAATCTCCTCACAAAGAAACTCACAGCCAAAGTGGCCTTACTGATAAATTCTACAAACTCTTAATAAATAAATAAAACCAAACATTTCAAGAAAATAGAAAAGTCATATATACTTGCTGTCTAGTTTTATGACATCAACATAGTCTTGATATCAACATCTGGCAAGGATTTTACAAGAAACAAAAATTATAAGCCAATATCATGATGCAAAAATCTGGAGCAAAATATTAACAAACTGAATCCAGTGATAATTTTAAAAGATAATATAGCATAGCCTATTTGAGATGTTATTCAACACATTAGCAGTATACAGGAGAAAAAATCATTAATAACTAAATAATATTTAATATGATACAATATTCATTTGTAATCAAAATCTTAGCAAACTGAACACAAGTGAATTTTCTTAATATGACAAAAGTACTTGCAAAAATTACAATACTTAGAGTGAAATATTAAAACTTTGCCTCTGGAATCAAAAACAAAATTTGCATACTGTTCTAACCTATTTAATACTATTGTGGAGGTCCTGGGCATTAAAATTAAAATAACTAAAAGTATAAGAATTGGAAAGGTCAAGTAAAGGTATTATTTTTTCAGATGACAAATTATATACATGGAAAATCCGAATGAATCTACAGATACTAGAATCAATAAGAGAATTCAGTAAAGATGCTGAGTAAAAGTTTAATATACAAAACATCTATTGTATTTGTCTTTATGTTCCTTAATATCTAATGCAGGAAGGCACTAATAGAATAATCAGTCTTGTACATGTACTATTGAAAGATGTTAAAAGTGATACGAAGAATTTATACACGTTGCGAAAACAACCATAGGGTGCTTATCAGAGTGTAAAAGAATATAAAAACTTTGCTTGCCAGGAAAAGACAGTATCTTTCAGAGAGAGAGATTTAAGCTGAGACATGTAAGATGACAAAGAGTTAGACAAAAAATATTCCAATAAGAAGATAAAAGGAATTTTTCTGGAGAAGAAACTTCTAAAAATGCTAAATTTTACTCAAAAATATTTTTACCCTGCCAAATAGGCATAGCCACTGTTCAACAGATAAATATTCTCTATTAATCTATTCATACTTTTTTGGCATCACCATGTACAATTATTTGTGAATTAATTTTTACTCCAAGTAAATGATATGGATGCATGAAATTATTTATAGAATTGGATAGATACCATAGAACGCTAGTAATTTTGTAACTCTATTCCTTTCTCTGCTATCGACTTTTAAATGTTTTTGGCATTGTTTTGCATGTAAGCATGAATCAAGACAATGGAATCAAACTAGTAGCATCTAATTCCTCATTGCCACACATTTGCAGTTTTAAAAAAACAGAGAATAGTAATTTTATTTAATCTTAACCCTTTGAACCTTGAGTACACTTCTTTGTGATACTTTGCGTGACAAAATGAGAAGTGCAGATTAAGTATTTTTGTGGCATTCTAAAGAAATATTTGTCTCAAATAAAAGTGCTTCTACTACTGAGTTGCAAGGTGAATTATCCACTTTCTTCATTGTGCTGTATATTTACTTGAAAGAACAACCAACCAGCTACAATAATTGAATTGGATGTTTAGGATATATTTTTTTCAAATATGAGTGAAGTGGGATTGTCACTTCGAGGAAGAGACAGCATATGTTGCCAATGATAAAATGCAAGCTTTCAAGTGAAAATTAGAATTTTGGAAAACTTGTATTTACCTCTCTCTGTAAGTTTGAAAGCTTCCCAGTACTTAAAGGCTTTTCTGTGGACATCAGTTGTGATATTAACAATATCACGATTGTGTTTTTTTCTAATATTACATAAAGAAACATGTCTACATTTGCAAGATCTGCATAGTTCAATGGGCCAATGTTTTCCAAATGGCCAATGTATGTATTACAAAATTGTACATTGGTGAAGAGCCATTCATAGTGCAAAATATAGTTTTTATAGATAAAAATGTTTTTAAATTGGCTGTATTCTAGATTTTTTTTTAAATGCCTCAGTAAATTCAGGTGATTGGGATTAGCACCAGCAGTAAGCAAAATAAAGTAAAATTTTGCATGCATTATCTCATCCAATCCTCCAACATCGCTCTAAAGTATGTATTATTGTCCCCATTTTTAGATGAAGAGACTAAGATTCAAAGTTTGAGGTAATTTTCTTAAGGTACCATAATTGCCAAATTGCAGAACTGAAGTTCAGACCCAGATCTGATTAGTCCAGAGGCCATCACAGAACTTTATCCTCCATATATCCTTGCATCAGAGCTCTTACAAGCTTTTTTTGTCATTCTTCAAAATCCTTCTTTAACCCCCTCCACCACTTTTTTGTAAATGCATATAATTTTACTAAGTAGTAGTTAGAGCCAGAGTAATATATGTACTCTTTCTGAAGATATTTTCTGTAGGATTCTTCAATCATTTTTTTAAGGAACTGAAGTCATCCTGACATAAAAATAAAAATTAAATTCAGTCACTTCAAGTACACTAAGTTAACTCTATCTGTTGATTTTAGCTTAATTGTCATTAATGCCAAACCAGGGAAATAACAATGGGTAAATCTCCACCCCCAGGATGAAAGTTGGTGAATTGCAGACTTTGTTTTGCGCTGAGCAAGAGTGCTGACTTTGTCCCACACATTGCCAACATACCTAAAGTTAAAATTGAGGAGAGTTGAAGGCAAGTTCCATTTTAAACTCTTGACAGTCAACATTGGAATCCTGTCATCTCTTATAATATAAGAAAGAATATTTTAAGGTTAGACAGAGGTAAGCAATATTTCCCTGGTTTCTACTAAATTAATGTCCTTGACAAACTCAAAGTCTTCTCTTTCATTTCCAAAGAGCAATAGAAAATCCACAGTTAAAAACGAACAGTTAGACTTAATGTACTCTACAGACTAAAGCAGCAATACATTTTCCTGAATATATGACAAGCTATACAAATATGCAAGAAAGTTAAGTTGTTTGGAGAAGATTATTTCACAGATTTACCTCCTAAGGATTAATTAAAATTGAGCCTCAAATCAAAAACTTGGGATATCTAAAGACAACTCTTAATATAGCAGTATATTAACATATATTTTTAAAATAATGATCAAATACCATGTTCTGCCTTTCCTTATAACCTAAATTCCCTCCAGTCACAATTCAATTCAGCAAACATTTCTTGAACACCCAGCCCAAGCAGAGTTCATTGTGTTCATTATCTCAGCTCCCAGGTATGAATCATTTCCATTTTTCCATTTAATCACCCTACTTTTTCCACCCACAGAACATTGCTGAATTGGTCACACACTTGAGTGATTACATATCTACATTATCTAATTTTAATTGATCTTTGATTTGCTTAGCATTCTTAAATTAGCTATTTGTCAAGCTCTCATGCAGTCACCTCAATGGCTTTCGTCTAGTTCCTTTTCCAGCCCCATTTCCACATTCTATAGACAGGTTTTTTTCAGTACTAATGCTCTCTACCTGACCTCTATATAGGAATTAATGATTATTATTGACTGTTGAGAAATAATGATAAACCCCATTCCAGTTATTCAGCTGTAGTGTCACTCAAGCCGAACCTAATTTTGATTGATTGATTGATTGATTTGTCTTTGCCAATATTTTGTTTAACACAGGTTTACTGCAGGAGTTATAATAATTTCACAAGCCAATAGCATACAGGATAATGTCACTTTTTTTTTAAGTTGAGGCTTTTAAAAAATATATTTATTTATTTTGGCTGCACCAGGTCTTAGTTGCGGCATGCAGGATCATTTTTTTCAGTTGTGGCATGCGGGATCTAGTTCCCCGACCAAGGATCAAACTCAGACCCCCTGCATTGGGAACACAGAGTCTTAGCCACTGGACCACCACGGAAGTCCCAGAATAATGTCTCTTAAGAAGCCAATAAATAAATATTCTCCAAACCAATGATAAATTTTTTAAAAAGTCCAAATTTAGGTGAGTCCAAATTTTTAACAGTTGGTTCCCAGGAGAGTTGGCTTAGTAAACCACAAGCTGAAGGCACAAAAGCAAAAGTCTAATGTTGCTGTTGGAGCACACTGCTAGGGAACGAAGACTCAAGTGTTGACCGGCTAAATGATCTTGGTGGGGCCGCTGCACTGTTTTCACTGTTGCTGGTAAAGGGTCTTACCCTGACAGGAAGCTAATGCCCCAAGGTCTTCAGAGACCTATTTTGATGAGCAGAGTCGCCTTGCTGAGGCCAAACATTCTCAGTCCTCACGATTCTGGGTATTTATAGTCTAAATGTCCCCTCACCATAGTTGCTTATTCATTTGTTCTTATTGATCAGCCCCCGGTGGTGCCCCTCAGCAGCTGAGCTACAGAGTGCTTCATCAGCAGCCTCAGATGTCCATGATGCTCTCCTGATGCGACACCTTCACTCTTATAGCAAAACAGCTTTCCTTATAAAAACAATTTCATTCTTAGATCAACTTTGATTTATTGAAGAGAAGAATTAAATGCAGAGAAAATGTGGCCTGTGAATTTTCCGAATTTCTCTTTTGACTTTATACTAATCTCCTCAAGTAAGTCTTAACTCCATAGGGCTAATCTAAGTAATGAATAGAACCCCTAATTTGGGGAAATGGAAGGACCAATTTAGAGACAGAGAGGTAAATTTCCTGCCAACAATATTATACAACCTGGAAGAAACTCCAAACTTTCAACCATATCCTTTTGAACCATAGAACTGACTCCCTTTGAATCAAAGATGGCTTTTCTCCCTTAGTTGCATATGGTCTTTGATGAATAAGATTTATAAGACATCACCATCTACATTACTTCTTCAGCTGAACTCATAATTTCACCATGTCCACTACCTAACTCTTAACTGATGGTATCACATTTTTCCATTATTGGGATATTAGTCGGTAATTCCACGCAATACAGATGGTATTAGCAGGGATCTACTGACCCCTTAAAATCTAAATAAGTTCCCATGAAAATTCATGCAAGTAAAAAGCTCTTCCTAAAATTTCAGCAATTTCCTAGGAAATTACATTCTGATGTTACCTCTGCCATTGTGCTTCTTCCTTAAATACTCTCTTTATTCCATGTCTTGTTTATCTAGAAGTAAAACCAACCTTTCTTATATCTCCTCAACAAAACTAAATTAAATTAAACCAAGTACTCAGAGCATTTGTAAGTATAGTAGAGTTCATCAAATCCTGGGGTTATCTTAGATGTTTGTATCACATATGACACAGGTACTTGAAATCCATTAATAGATCTTTCTTTTCTTAAATGTCCTTACCGCCATGCCCAGGACCAGTGGGTTCTCCTCACTCAGTGCACACGTTCCTTCAATTATTTCCTGGCTATTCTTGCTTCTTTTCTACCCCATTTTTGTCTGCCTTTCCTCACTCCTGGCTTGCTCCACAACTCCAAATTAGAATGCCTCTACCGGGCAGAGCACTCCAGCCTTCCTCAGCACCTACTCCCAGACACTTCAGGAAAGAAGCATGACAAAAGTTCCTTCCTTCTGGCAAAATCTATCATTCCTCAGTGGTAATCATAAACATAAATGACATTTTCTTTAGACTCAGGCTTAAGACTTTTGTGTATCATTCCACTTTGATACAGGGAAATCCTATACATGTAGGCAATTTCTACAAATCACTGTCACTTTGCTACAATAATGCCCAAGCCATCCAGAGTTTCATTTTTATGTCATAGTAAAATCTTTAATTTGGGCCACAAAGGATGACACCAGAGCATGGCTGAGGCAACCAGTTAGATTTCTATAAAGTTACCTCCTCTTCCCTTCATAGAATTCTCCTAAAGGTCAAAATATTGCTCCTGAACTGGCATGACAGTCTTTCATTTTTCCCTTGTATTTCTCTCTCCCCTTTCTTCCTTTCTTCTTCCTTCTTTCCTTCTTCTCTCGCTCTTCCCCTCTCCTTTTCTTGCCTTCCTTTCTTTCTCTTTCTCTTCCCTTCTTTCTCTTTCTCTTTTCTTCTTTCTTTTCTTTTCTTCTTTCTTTTCTTTCTTCTTTCTTTCTTTCTTTCTTTCTTTTCTTTCTCTTTCTCTTTCCCTTTCTTTCTTTCTTTCCTTCTTTCTTTCTTTCTTCTTTCCTTTCTTTCTATTTCTTTTTCTTTCTTTCTTTCTTTCTTTCTTCTTTCTTTCTTTCTTTCTCTCTCTCTCTCTTTCTTTCTTTCTTTCTTTCTTCCTTCTTTCTTCCTTTCTCCTCCTGCATCCCTCCCAGCCACCATTTTCATCTTAGTACCCATAGGGGAGATCATGGACAGGTTTTGAAAATACTGTTTTCAGGTTTCTGTTCACAACTACTAAATTGGGCAAATAGAGTATCAGCTAAGATAGCTTCACCAGCACTTGGATAATCAACAGTGTGAAGACTATTACATGCAGTTCTCTCTGCCTCAGAGACTCTTTCCCTTCTTCTTCTAGCCAACTCTTAACTTATCCTTGAATTTAAACATCCCTTTCTCAGGGATGCTTGCCCTGACCTTCCAAGACAGCATCTGTTGTTAGTATAAGCACTTTCAGTGCAACCAGCCCCCAATCCTGTAATCACCTCTGACACCCATTACGTTTCATTCATCTCCTCTTACTCAGGGTCTGTCAGTGCCACCAACCTGCACCTTCTGAGTACAGAGACCCTGCCTGACCTACACTCAGCACATGGTCACTGCTCAGAGTATATTAAGTAAATGAATAAATGAATAAGACTGTCTCATAAAGTTTCTTTCCAGAGTGTGTAAAATTTTACTTTTCTTTTTAGAATAAAATAGTGAAACAGAATTGTTCTAATTCGGACTTTTAAAAATACAGGGAACATCTCATTCAATGGAGCTCAGAACTTCAGTGAAAATATGGGTTTTACAATCATAGCAAGAATAGTTTTATTTGTTCTAAAGTTAAATACATATTTTCCAAATATCCTATGGTTGATTATCCTGAGGCCAGATCCAAGCTGTTGCACATGGGTAATTTTGACAATGTTAGAGAACAAAATAGAGTCCAAAATCTCAGAAGAAAATCACAAGCAAAAAATCAATTTTGCAGAAAGATGTTTTTAAGTCAGTCTTTCAGAATCCATTTGTCTAGGTTTTCAGTTTCTTTATCTCCAAATATTCATCTCTAATTTCCAAAATTTTCTGCACTTACACTTTTAGAGAGAATTTATAATCCATCTAGGTAATATATGTACTATACCAAATGATTGTTTTAAAATGTTTGGGAAAATATACATATTACAAAGTTCCACATCATTTTAACCCAAAACAAAGCCACTTGTTACTACTGTATTTAGATCTGGAAGTGAAATTCTAAGCTTCAATTCAAGCAGCGGGGATATCCTAGTCTCTTTAGAATCTAAAGTCTAAACCACTAATCTTTTTACTGTCCCCAAAGTTTTGCACTTTCCAGAACGTCATACAGTTGGAGTTATACAGTATGTCCTTTTCAGGTTGGCTTCTTTCATTTAGTAATATGCATTTAAGTTTCCTCTATGTCCTTTCATGCTTGATGGCTCTTTTTTTTTAACACTAAATAATATTTCATTGTCTGATGTAGCACAGTTTGTTTAGCCATTCACCTACAGAAGGACATCTTGATTGCTTCCAGGTTTTGGCAATTATGAATAAAGTTGCTATAAATATTTGTGTACCAGTTTTTGTGTGGACGTAAGTTTCAACTTCTTTGGGTAAATGCCAAGGAGTGTGATTGCTGAATTATGTGGGAAGAGTATGTTGAGTTTTGTAAGAAACCACCAAACTGGCTGTACCACTTTGCATTTTTACCAGCAATAAATGAGAGCTCTTGTTGCTCCACATTCTTGCCAGTATTTGGCATTGTCAGTGTTCTGGATTTTGGCCCTTCTAGTAATTGTGTAGTGGTATCTCGTTGTTTCTATTTGCATCCCTGATGATACATGATGTAGACATCTATTTACATGAGGTTATTTTTGCTATCATTACTCCATGAAATTTCATTTTTACAATGTCCTAATTAGATTTCCAAGTGCTTTTCTATTAAAGTTATGACAGATTCCATGTTAGTTGTGCCATAACCCTGCCATCCTGAGATGTGATCATTTAGAATAATGTAGTTTATAGAGACAGTAACCCCTGCAGCTTCTCGTTGTTAAAGGACATTTTCCTCTGGCTTCTTTTTATATGGATACAGTTTTGGTATTTTAATACTTAAGTAGATTAGTGGGATTTAATTTTATTTAAACCCTACCATGTACAAAGAAGATAACTTGCTTATTTTTTATAAAGAACCTAAGACTTTCCCATAAGCTCACAGATTCTCTTCCTGCAATGCCATCATATGGTGTCTGTCCCATTGATTTGAAACAGTTTGATTAAAATAGCTTTGTTTTTTGTCAAGTAAATAAAGGCTCAGTCATGCCCATTTTCTGCCCAGTCCATTTCCTTTCTAAACTGGGTATGGGTGTATGTTGGGAGAGGTTGGGGTTGCTAATATGACCACTATTGGAGGGAGAAGCTCCTCTTCCCTATGAGCTGCAAGCTGATCATCATCATGTTCCTGTTGCAGAGTGGCTACAGGTCTATGCAGGCCCCTAGATTGGCAGCTGTTGAGGAAAGACTGTATTTTTTGGCAATGTCATTTGCTCTTGCTGACTACCTTTCCCTTGGTCATCCAGATTTCTACCTCAGCAGCCAGCTCTTCCCCTCTCCAGGATCCCACAACCCTTCAGTCCTATCAGCATTTCACTGTCTCCTCACCAGTGTTCACAGGAATTTCTGGACCTCACACATGCTTGACACAGGCCAAGTGGAACTAATGGCATTAGTTCCAGGTTATCTCTCAGCATCTTCTCCACCAATGCTGTGCTATTATTCTCATTTCATGTTGAATGAAGCCCAATTTAGGTCTTACTGTAAAAATAATTTTCAAGCATCATCTAGGACTATTTGTTTAAATAAATACTTAGGCTTTGGCCCCAAGTCAGAGATTCCAATTTAAATAGTCTGGGTTGGAAAGAGACCTTGCACCAGTATTTTGTAAAAACCCTCTGGGTGACTCTAATGTGCAGTCCAAGTTGTTTATCACTGCCTTAGAGGATGCAGTTTCTTCAGTAGCTATCTGGATGTTTCGTCAACCCTCATATCCCCATGGAGAGGTTCATACCAAGGATGGGAGTGGATGAAGATCAACAATTCTTGAGCTTAGCTAACTTCCTCTGTTTCTATATCACTACTTTTCCCCAAGTGCCTACATTTTATATCTTCCTGCTTCTCAATGTAGTATTTACCCTTCCCTTGTCTCTGAAACCATGATGGTGCATGGAGTTCAGGAAGGGAAGTGATCATATTATTAGGAGAATATATCAAAAGAGAATACAAAATATTATCTTCCTTACATATGTCTCCCTAAAGTATCTGTAACATTAAATAGGAATTTTTATAAAAGTCAAGTAAGGTATTAATAAGAATGCAGGCTTCCTTGAAAATATTTGAATTCCTATCCCCCTAAAAAATCACAACTTTAATAAATATATCTTTAACATAGGTTTCTACAGTTCTGTGGATTCATATTATTTGTTTCTTCAGCTACTGTCATTTCCTTAAACTTCTTTTCCTCTGGAAATAAACTGATGCAAAAATGTATTGATTAAAAGTCTACTTCTTTTCTTGTTGTTTAAAAAAACTTTTGAAGCAAGCAATGCAATGATTTTTTATTAATTTGTGATGGTGGTGATTGTTGCTTAACCTGTTTAAATAAAAAGGCAGAACTTCTTGAGAGATGGCATAAATCTATATAAAATAACATTGTCATCTATAGTCCATGATACCAGTGAAATAGTACAATTACAAAGTTCTTTCAGTTCATAACTCTCAAGTAGGATAATGTTATCCTCTTTTTCTGAGTAAAAACTGAGTGCAGTCAATGTTCAGAGACAATTCCAAAGTCATGTTGCTGCTACTGGGTGAAATAAAAACTCAAATCCACGTCTTCTGGTTCAAAATTCAGTGTTCTTTTTAAAACAATGTGTCTATTTGATTTCCTGTATCTGTGAATATACCAAAAGTTCACCTTCTGCCTAGATGATCCACCAAAAAAATAAATTTTAGGTAATGATCACAGTTCCAAGCAGTCCTTGGTCTCATTCTTGTCATTTACTCACATGTTTGGCTCATGTAGAAATGTTTCCCTATGTCTCAACCAGGTCTTCTGTTTATTTTCATTAGTGTAGCATTGCTCCAAGTGGTTTTAATGGTGTATGAAGCATTTCTTCTATTCTCCTTGCACATGACTGTCTTACTTCAATATTTAGCAAATGCGCTGGTATCAGGCATTCTCACCAGCTGCCCACAGCCAGGCAGGTGCCATACTTCAGTCTCACTATTGTATCTGTCACATGACATTTGAATTAAATGAATTATAGAGTGTTGAATATGACAATGATAAGAGGTAAAGGCTGTTGAAGAATAATTTTAATAGAGCAGGTATTTAGTGTCTACCAAGATTCATGTTTCCTCATCGATTTTATTCTGCCAAAAGCTTCTCTGAATTACTTCAGCTTTATTCCCAACACCTGGGCATATATGGGTTGATCACATTACATGAGGGACCAGTGTAAGCTAAGCTTAGAGGAGATCTACAATTTCTTGATTATATTTTATGTAATTTTATTTTAATTCAGTTTAAGATATTTTTATTGCTACTTTAGAGCAGAGGTTTTTTTCTGGCTGAAAAAATATAAATGTTTTGTATTACTTAACAGTCACATGACTGCACACATTACGTTTTTACCTGCATCATTTTGCTTTTACTATGAGACGTGGATACTGAATTACATGAAAAGCCTTTGCATCATCTGTAGATATCATCATATAGTTTCTCCTTGAGCTACTAATATTATAAAATTTTAATAATAGCTTTTCTAATGAACCTAGTTTGTACTCATGAGATGAAGCCAACTTAACCATAATGTACAAATCTGCTAAGAAACTACTGCATTATTTCATTTGCTAATACTTTACTTTGTATGTATGCCTATATACTCAAAACTAAAATTGTTATTTCTTGTCTATGTTATCCTTGTTAAATTTTTATATCAGTTATACAGGCATGACAAATATACAACATACTTTTCATTTTCTATACTCCAAGAATATTAAGTTGCAGAGAAAATACCTTTTCTTGATATAAAACTTATACTGATATCACTTGGACTATGGGTTTTTAATTTTTGCTTTTGTTCTTTTTGCTTCAAAAAATATTTTTGAAGAGTACTTTTTACAACTTCTATTTATACATAGTTATTTTTTATTTCTATCTTCTTGAATAAATACAGTAGTACATATTTTTTAGAAAACGAACCAACAATATCTAGATTATTTGTAAGTTATATAAATTATTCTATTATAATTTATAATTTTTTTAGTTTTCTCTGCATCATTTATTATGTTATCTTTTTCATTCCTAATAGTATTTTATTTTATTATGTTTATTATATAGGGCTAGCTGTTTATTATATAGGGCTAGTGAAAAAACTCAGAGAGCTACACATATTTATTAGTCTCAGTTACCATACCACATAATTAAAATGCCTCCAAAAATGATTGCATGAATTCAACCTTCCCTACCAATCTCTATTTCCTTGGCTGATCTTTTTTTTTTTTTTTTTTTTTTTTACATCTTTATTGGAGTATAATTGCTTTACAATGGTGTGTTCGTTTCTGCTTTATAACAAAGTGAATCAGTTATACATATACATATGTCCCAATATCTCTTCCCTCTTGGGTCTCCCTCCCTCCCACCCTCCCTATCCCACCCTTCTAGGTGGTCACAAAGCACCGAGCTGATCTCCCTGTGTTATGCAGCTTCTTCCCACTAGCTATCTATTTTACATTTGGTAGTGTATATATGTCCATGCCACTCTCTCACTTTCTCCCAGCTTACCCTTCCCCCTCCCCATATCCTCAAGTCCATTCTCTAGTAGGTCTGCATCTTTATTCCCGTCTTGCCCCCAGGTTCTTCATGACCTTTTTTTTTTTTTTTTTTTAGATTCCATATATATGTGTTAGCATATGGTATTTGTTTTTCTCTTTCTGACTTACTTCACTCTGTATGACAGACTCTAGGTCCATCCACCTCACTACAAATAACTGCATTTCGTTTCTTTTTATGGCTGAGTAATATTCCATTGTATATATGTGCCACATCTTCCTTATCCATTCATCCGATGATGGACACGTAGGATGCTTCCATGTCCTGGCTATTGTAACTAGAGCTGCAATGAACATTTTGGTACATGACACTTTTTGAATTATGGTTTTCTCAGGGTATATGCCCAGTACTGGGATTGCTGGGTCACATGGTAGTTCTATTTTTAGTTTTTTAAGGAACCTCCATACTGTTCTCCATAGTGGCTGTATCAATTTACATTCCCACCAACAGTGCAAGAGTGTTCCCTTTTCTCCACACCCTCTCCAGTATTTATTGTTCCTAGATATTTTGCTGATGGCCATTCTGACTGGTGTGAGATGACATCTCATTGTAGTTTTGATCTACATTTCTCTAACAATTAATGATGTTGAGCATTCTTTCATGTGTTTGTTGGCAATCTGTATATATTCTTTGGAGAAATGTCTATTTAGGTCTTCTGCCTATTTTTGGATTGCGTTGTTTGTTTTTTTGTTATTGAGCTGCATGAGCTGCATGTAAATTTGGGAGATTAATCCTTTGTCAGTTGCTTCAGTTGCAAATATTTTCTCCAATTCTGAGGGTTCTCTTTTGTTCTTGTTTACGGTATCCTTTGCTGTGCAAAAGCTATTATGTTTCATTAGGTATCATTTGTTTACTTATGTTTTTATTTCCATTTCTCTAGGAGCTGGGTCAAAAAGAATCTTGCTGTGATTTATGTCATAGAGTGTCCTGCCTATGTTTTCCCCTAAGAGTTTGATAGTGTCTGGCCTTACATTTAGGTTTTTAATCCATCTTGAGTTTATTTTTGTGTACGGTGTTAGGGAGTGTTCTAATTTCATACTTTTACATGTACCTGTCCAGTTTTCCCAGCACCACTTATTGAAGAGGCTGTCTTTTCTCCACTGTATATGCTTGCCTGCTTTATCAAAGATAAGGTGACCATATGTGCGTGAGTTTATCTCTGGGCTTTCTATCCTGTTCCATTGATCTATATTTCTGTTTTTGTGCCAGTACCATACTGTCTTGATTACTGTAGCTTTGTAGTATAGTCTGAAGTCAGGGAGCCTGATTCCTCCAGCTCCGTTTTTCTTTCTCAAGATTGCTTTGGCTATTCGGGGGTCTTTTGTGTTGCCATACAAATTGTGAAATTTTTTGTTCTAGTTCTGTGAAAAATGCCAGTGGTAGTTTGATAGGGATTGCATTGAATCTGTAGATTGCTTTGGGTAGTAGAGTCATTTTCACAATGTTGATTCTTCCAATCCAAGAACATGGTATATCTCTCCATCTATTTGTATCATCTTTAATTTCTTTCATCAGTGTCTTATAATTTTCTGCATACAGGTCTTTTGTCTCCTTAGGTAGGTTTATTACTAGATATTTGGTTAATTTTGCTGCAGTGGTAAATGGGAGTGTTTTCTTAATTTCACTATCAGATTTTTCGTCATTAGTGTATAGGAATGCAAGAGATTTCTGTGCATTAATTTTGTATCTTGCTACTTTACCAAATTCATTCATTAGCTCGAGTAGTTTTCTGGTAGAATCTTTAGGATTCTCTATGTATAGTATCATGTCATCTGCAAACAGTGACACCTTTACTTCTTCTTTTCCAATTTGGATTCCTTTTATTTCTTTTTCTTCTCTAATTGCTGTGGCTAACACTTCCAAAACTATGTTGAATAATAGTGGTGAGAGTGGGCAACCTTGTCTTGTTCCTGATCTTAGTGGAAATGGTTTCAGTTTTTCACCCTTGAGGATGATGTTGGCTGTGGGTTTGTCATATGTGGCCTTTATTATGTTGAGGAAAGTTCCCTCTATGCCTACTTTCTACAGGGCTTTTATCATAAATGGGTGTTGAATTTTGTCGAAAGCTTTCTCTGCATCTATTGAGATGATCATATGGTTTTTCTCCTTCAATTTGTTAATATGGTGCATCACATTGATTGATTTGCATATATTGAAGAATCCTTGCATTCCTGGAATAAACCTCACTTGATCATGGTGTATGATCCTTCTAATATGCTGTTGGATTCTGTTTGCTGGTATTTTGTTGAGGATTTTTGCATCTATGTTCATCAGGGATATTGGCCCGTAGTTTCCTTTCTTTGTGACATCTTTGTCTGGTTTTGGTATCAGGGTGATGGTGGCCTTGTAGAATGAGTTGGGGAGAGGTCCTCCCTCTGCAATATTTTGGAAGAGTTTGAGAAGGATAGGTGTTAACTCTTCTCTAAATGTTTGATAGAACTTGCCTCTGAAGCCGTCTGGTCCTGGGCTTTTGTTTGATGGAAGATTTTTAATCACAGTTTCAATTTCAGTGCTTGTGATTGGTCTGTTAATATTTTCTATTTCTTCCTGGTTTAGTCTCAGCAGGTTGTGCATTTCTAAGAATTTGTCCAATTCTTTCAGATTGTCCATTTTATTGGCATAGAGTTGCTTGTACTAATCTCTCATGATCGTTTGTATTTCTGCAGTGTCCGTTGTTACTTCTCCTTTTTCATTTCTAATTCTATTGATTTGAGTCTTCTCCCTTTTTTTCTTGATGAGTCTGGCTAATGGTTTATCAATTTTGTTTATCTTCTTAAGGAACCAGCTTTTAGTTTTATTTATCTTTGCTATTGTTTCCTTTATTTCTTTTTCATTTATTTCTGATCTGATCTTTATGATTTCTTTCCTTCTTCTAACTTTGTGTTTTTTTCTTCTTCTTTCTCTAATTGCTTTAGGTGCAAGGTTAGGTTGTATATTTTAGATGTTTCCTGTTTCTTGAGGTAGGCTTGTATTGCTATAAACTTCCCTCTTAGAACTGCTTTTGCTGCATCTCATAGGTTTTGGGTGGTTGTGTCTCCATTGTCATTTGTTTCTAGGTATTTTTTGATTTTCCCTTTGATTTCTTCAGTGACCACTTCGTTATTAAGTAGTGTATTGTGTAGCCTCCATGTGTTTGTATTTTTTAGAGATGTTTTCCTGTAATCGATATCTAGTCTCATAGCGTTGTGGTCAGAGAAGATACTTGATACGATTTCAATTTTCTTAAATTTACCAAGGCTTGATTTTTGACCCAAGATATGATCTATCCTGGAGAATGTTCCATGAGCACTTGAGAAAAATGTTTATTCTGTTGTTTTGGGGTGGAATGTCCTACAAATATCAATTAAGTCCATCTTGTTTAATGTATCATTTAAAACTTGTGTTTCCTTATTTATTTCCACTTTGGATGATCTGTCCATTGGTGATAGTGGGGTGTTAAAGTCCCCTACTAAGATTGTGTTACTGTCGATTTCCCCTTTTATGGCTGTTAGTATTTGCCTTATGTACTGAGGTGCTCCTATGTTGGGTGCATAAATATTTAAGATTGTTATAGCTTCCTCTTGGATCGATCCCTTGATCATTATATGGTGTCCTTCTTTGTCTCTTGTAATAGTCTTTGTTTTAAAGTCTATTTTGTCTGATATGAGAATAGCTACTCCAGCTTTCTTTTGATTTCCATTTGCATGGAAAATCTTTTTCCATCCCCTCACTTTCATTCTGTATGTTTCCCTAGGTCTGAAGTGGGTGTCTTGTAGACAGCATATATATCAGTCTTATTTTTGTATCCATTCAGCCAGTCTGTGTCTTTTGTTGGGAGCATTTCATCCATTTACATTTTAGGTAGTTATCGATATGTATGTTCCTATTCCCATTTTCTTAAATGTTTGGGTTTGTTATTGTAGGTGTTTTCCTCCTCTTGTGTTTCTTGCCTAGAGAAGTTCCTTTAGCATTTGTTGTAAAGCTGGTTTGGTGGTGCTGAACTCTCTCAGCTTTTGCTTGTCTGTAAAGTTTTTAATTTCTCCATCAAATCTGAATGAAATCCTTGCTGAGGAGAATAATCTTGGTTGTAGGTTTTTCTCCTTCATCACTTTAAGTATGTCCTGCCACTCCCTACTGGCTTGCAGAGTTTCTGCTGAAAAATCAGCTGTCAACCTTACAGGGACTCCTTTGTGTGTTACTTGTTGTTTTTCCCTTGCTGTTTTTAATATGTTTTCTTTACATTTAATTTTTGACAGTTTGATTAATATGTGTCTTGGCGTGTTTCTCCTTGGATTTGTCCTATATGGGACTCTCTGTGCTTCCAGGACTTGATTAACTATTTCCTTTCCCATATAAGGAAGTTTTCAACTATAATGTCTTCAAATATTTTCTCTGTCTCCCGCTTTTTCTCTTCTTCTTCTGAGACCCCTATAATTCGAATGTTGGTGCATTTAATGTTGTCCCAGAGATCATTGCGACTGTCCTCAGTTCTTTTCATTCTTTTCTGTTTATTCTGCTCTGCAGTAGTTATTTCCACTATTTTATCTTCCAGGTCACTTATCCGTTCTTCTGCCTCAGTTATGCTGCTATTGATCCCCTCCAGAGTATTTTTAATTTCATTTATTGTGTTTTTCATCTTTGCTTTGTTCCTCTTTAGTTCTTCTACTTCCTTGTTAAATGTTTCTTGCATTTTGTCTATTCTATTTCCAAGATTTTGGATCATCTTTACTATCATGATTCTGAATTCTTTTTCAGGTAGACTGCCTATTTCCTCTTCATTTGTTAAGTCTGGTGTGTTTTGACCCTGCTCCTTCATCTGCTGTGTGTTTTTCTGTCTTCTCATTTTGCTTATCTTACTGTGTTTGGGGTCTCCTTTTCACAGGCTCCAAGTTCGTAGTTCCCATTGTTTTTGGTATCTGTCCCCAGTGGCTAAGTTTGGTTCAGTGGGTTGTGTAGGCTTCCTGGTGAAGGGGACTAGTGCCTGTGTTCTGGTGGATGAGGCTGGATCTTTTCTTTCTGGTGGGCACGTCCATGTCTGGTGGTGTGTTTTGGGGTGTCTGTGGCCTTATTATGATTTTAGGCAGCCTCTCTGCTAATGGATGAGGCTGTGTTCCTGTCTTGCTAGTTGTTTGGCATAGGGTGTCCCGCACTGTAGCTTGCTGGTTGTTGCGTGAAGCTGGGTCTTGATGTTGAGATGGAGATCTCTGAGAGATTTTTGCCATTTGGTATTACGTGGAGCTGGGAGGTCTCTTGTGGACCAGTGTCCTGAAGTTGGCTCTCCCACCTCAGAGGCATAGCCCTGATGCTTGGTTGGAGCACCAAGAGCCTTTCATCCACATGGCTTAGAATAAAAGGGAGAAAAAATAGAAAGAAAGAAAGAAAGAAAGAAAGAGGATAAAATAAAATAAAGTAAGATAAAATAAAATAAAGTTATTAAAATAAAAAATAATTATTAAGAAAAATAAATTTTTTTAAGTAAAAAAAAAAAAGAACAACAGACGGACAGAACCCTAGGACAAATGGTGAAAGTAAAGCTATACAGGCAAAATCTCACACAGAAGCATACACATACACACTCACAAAAAGAGGAAAAGGGGAAAAAATAATATATCTTGCTCCCAAAGTCCACCTCCTCAATTTGGGATGGTTAGTTGTCTATTCAGGTATTCAACAGATGCAGGTACATCAAGTTGTTTGTGGAGCTTTAATCTGCTGCTTCTGAAGCTTCTGGGAGAAATTTCCCTTTCTCTTCTTTGTTCGCACAGCTCCCGGGGTTCAGCTTTGGATTTGGACCCGTCTGTGCGAGTAGGTCGCCTGAGGGCGTCTGTTCTTTGCTCACACAGGACGGGGTTAAAGGATCAGCTGCTTCAGGGGCTCTGGCTCACTCAGGCCAGGGGGAGGGAGTGGTACAGATGCTGGGCAAGCCTGTGGTGGCAGAGGCCAGTGTGACGTTGCACCAGCCTGAGGCGTGCCGTTCGTTCTCCCGGGGAAGTTGTCCCTGGATCACGGGAGCCTGGCAGTGGCGAGCTGCACAGGCTCCCGGGAGGGGTGGTGTGGATAGTGACCTGTGCTTGCACACAGGCTTCTTGGTGGTGGCAGCAGCAGTCTTAGCATCTCATGCCCGTCTCTGGGGTCCGCGCTGATAGCCGCGGCTCGCTCCCATCTCTGGAGTTCGTTTAGGTGGCGCTCTGAATCCCCTCTCCTCACGCACCAGGAAACAAAGAGGCAATAAAAAGTCTCTTGCCTCTTCGGCAGCTCCAGACATTTTCCCGGACTCCCTCCTGGCTAGCTGTGGTTCACTAACCCCTTCAGTCTGTGTTCACGCCGCCAACACCAGTCCTCTCCCTGCGATCCGACCGAAGCCCGAGTCTCAGCTCCCAGGCCCCGCCCACCCCGGCGGGGGAGCAGACAAACCTCTCAGGCTGGTGAGTGCTGGTCGGCACAGATCCTCCATGTGGGAATCTCTCCACTTTGCCCTTCGCACCCCTGTTGCTGCGCTCTCCTCCATGGCTCCGAAGCTTCCCCCCTCTGCCACCTGCAGTCTCTGCCCACGAAGGGGCTTCCTAGTGTGTGGAAACCTTTCCTCCTTTCCAGCTCCCTCCCACTGGTGCAGGTCCCATCCCTATTCTTTTGTCTCTGTTATTTCTTTTTTCTTTTGCCCTACCCAGGTACGTGGAGAGTTTCTTGCCTTTTGGGATGTCTGACATCTTCTGCCAGCAATCAGTAGGTGTTCTATAGGTGTTCAGTAGGTGTTCCACGTTTAGATGTATTTCTGATGTATCTGTGGGGAGGAAGGTGATCTCTGCATCTTACTCTTCTGCCATCTTCTCCTCTCCCCCTTGGAATAGCTTTTAATGGAGTATAGTCTGTAAAAATACTGAATCACTATGCAGTACACCTGAAACTAATTTAATATTGTAAATCAACTATACTTCAATAAAAATAAATAAATAAACAAACCTATAGCTATACACACCAGAACTCTAGAGCACTTCCAGGATGCTACATATTCAAGGATCACAAAATTAAATGTTTACAGTGGCCAAGCAGGTTTCAAAATTTGGGGACTGTGGTGAACTGGAGATATTATGCCCATAAAGTGGAAGTCATGACCCCTCTCTTAAGCCCACTTTTGTCATGTAGTAAGAGAAGTCCAAAGTGGTCAGATCTTGCAGGGTTTTTTTTAAGAAGCCAGAAATCTGAACACTCATGTGAAGGTTTCTGATTTTTAAATATTAGTAACTGCTATAGACTGAATTATGTTCCCCCAAAATTTATGTTGAAGCCCTAGTCCCCAATTTGTCCGTATTTGGAGATAGGGCTTTTAGGAGATAATTAAGGTTAAATGTTATTGTAAAAGTTGGGATCTAATCCAATAAGATTGGTGGCTGTATAAGGAGAGGAATAAGAAGGATATCTCTCTCTCCACATGCAAGCACTAAGGAAAGCTCATGAGAGGACACAGCAAGAAGGCACCTATATACAAGCTAGGAAGAGAACTCCCACCAGAAACCAAATCGGCTGGCACCTTAGTCTCAAACTGCTCAGCCTCTAGAACTGTGAGAATTTGTGTTGTTTAAAACAATTAGTATTATGTTATGGCAGCCCATTCAGACTACAATAGTAACTTACTTAAATATTTGTTTAAATATTTGTGGATCAATCAAAAGAAGTATTTGGGCTGTACACCTATCTGAGGTCAGGGGAAGGGGGTACCAGCTAATGGCTTTGGAAGGGTTCCCTGACTGTATAATATGTAGTTACTTCCTGCCTCCCCTACTAGATTGTGCTTATGAGGAGAAATAACAGAATCTATTCTTGAGGTCAAGATAACCTATTCGTGTACTAATTTTTATACTTTATAAAAATTAGCCAGATGTTTAAACTTTATATGTCTCATTTCCTTATCCATTAAATGATAGATTTATATCTAAATAATAACAACATCTCTAGATTTAATATTCAATGTCATATATCTATCTCAAAGACTTCTCTACACTCCCCCAAACCATATCTTCTTCCTGGGCACAGAGTAAGACTACATTTCTTAACTCCCTTGTAGTACCTGGCTGAGTTCTAGCCAATGGAATATGGAAGAGGAGGTGGGAAGGATGTGCACCACTTCCAGACTAGGACCATCAACATCTTTCCCCAACCTCCCAAAAAATCCTTTCCACAAGAGATTCTCCATCTTTTCCCCTCCAGCTTGAAGCAAATGAGTAGGATGGACTTGGAAGACAGACCAAGAAAGATAGGAGAGCAAAAGTTTGGAAAAGGCCTGAGTTCCTAACCCAGAAAAACAGCCTACCAATCAAAAATAGCCCTATGGGGTTTGATGTGAAAAAGAAATAAATTTCTATTGTGTTGAGTCACTGAGATTTAGGGTTTATCTATAGCAGCTAGAAATATCCTAATTACTACATTATATCTTCTGTATCCCATTCAGTTCTGCTCACAAGTCTCAGGACATAATAAGTTTTTAATAAAATGCTTAGTGATCAGTTATATTTATGTGATTGCCCTAAGGCAATTTACATTTTTATTTCAAATTAATTAAAACAAGTCATAAAATCTGAATCTATTCAACCTTTCATAGACTTTTTCTCCTGAATTTGTCTTACAAATATTGTAGCATCTACACATTTATTTGATGAAAATTGAAAAAAATATGAATGTTATCTTTGCACATTAGGAGGTACAGGTGCAATATTTATGAAATGTTTATGATATATATGGATATAATATATATTTTATATATTATAATTTATTATGTATAATACATTCATACCTTTATTTTATTTATTTTATATTATATTATATATTATGGATTCATCCTTTTATTACAATATTAAGTTGAAGAAGGAAATGCTCTGTAATAAGGCCAATGTATTCATCATGCCCTAGACTTAAATGAAAAGATAGAGCAATCAGCAATCTTCAGATAATACCACTACAAAGTGTCACTTTATTCAGTTTCCTCTATACTTATTGTTTGTATTTTTGGAAATGTTAGTCCCCAATTATGAATTCATTTAATCATCTTCCTTATCCATGGATAAAGTGTATTAGCCAATGACTTTGTGGCTTCAAAATTACATGTTTTTCAAAGGAGTTCTAGATGATATTGCAATTAGTTAGTCATAAAAATTAATCCCTAACTTTTTCTTTTCATAAAGTTCCTGAAGAAAAATTAAAAGGTCTGCTTTGACAAAGTTTTTTGACAAAGTTAAACTGCAAAATATGACTTGAAGACTGGATCTAAACCTTTTAGGGAGACATTAATCTGTCATAAGATTTTACTTCCGGTTAAATAACTCAAAGTCTCACTATTTTGAGAACAAATATCTGAATTACATATAAAACTGAAGTTGTGAAGGAGAAGGTTCAAGATGGTGGTGTAGAAAGACTTTTAACTAACCTCCTTCCATGGACACAGAAAATCTACAACTACATACGGGATAATTCCCTCTGAAAGGGATCTGGAAACTTGATGAACAGAGTCTCCTCAACAAAGGGTAAAAGGAAAGTATCAATATGGGTGGAAGAAACAAAGATACAGTTTCACCGATGAAAAAATCACATCCCAGCCACAGCAATTCATAATCAGGAAGGATTACAAGGCACGGTTATTTTCCCTGAGGAACCAGGGATTCAAGCTCCACATTAGGCTCCCTTACCCTTAGATACTGAACAGAAGAGACAAGCCCCCAAAAACCTGGTCTTGTAGATCTATAGGGAACAGTAAACCTGCTCTTAAAAGGCTCACACACAGGCTCACTCAACCCCACTTGACAGAAAAACCAATGCAAAAACACCAGATTGAAAAATGCATGGGCAATAGGTGAAGGGGACCCACTTACTAATCTTGAAGCATCTGCTAGAGAGGGTGGAACCAACTGGGATGCCTCCTGGGGCTGAGAACCTAGTGGGAACCATTTATGTGATCTTGGTTAACTTGCTCATATCGGCACTAGTGATACCATTTTGGCAATTTCCATCTAATATATTAGTGCCAGCAGGCATGCCCTGTTGAAAGCCTCACCCACCCCTACAATTCTGCTAGTCCTCACAACCAGCTGGATGATAATCATGCCTACCAGCACCTGGCAGCCATAGTGACCAGGCCCTGAAGTTGTTCTGGGACCAGCCCCATGCATAAGCATGCTGCAGCAGCAGCTATAGCCCTGACACAATAGGACGTTGCATGCAGCCCACATAATAGGGACACTCCCTGAGTGCCTGGCTCTGGTAACCAGGAGGGATTGCACTTCTCAACCTGACAGGACATCTCCTATTTGAGGCCATTCCTTTAAGACTTGGAGAGGTAGCTAATTTACATAATACATAGAAATAAACATACATAATTAGGAAAATGAGGAGGCAGAAAAATATGTTCAAATTGAAAGAACAGGAAAAATACCTAAGAAAACTAAACAAAATGAATATAAGCAATCTACCTGATAAACAGTTCAAAATAATGGTAATAAAGATGTTCACAAAACTCAGGAGATGAATGGAGGAACACAGTAACATCTTCAACAAAGAGATAGAAAATATAAGAAAATATCAAACAGAAGTTATAACTGAACTGAAAATACACTAGAGGGGTTCAACAGCAGATTGGATGAGGTAGAAGAATGAATCAGTGAGGTGGAACACAAAGCAATGAAACTTACCTAGATAGAATTGTAAAATAAAAAAAGACTTTAAAAAACTAAAGCTAACTTAAGGAACATTTGGGACAACATCAAGTAGATTCACATTCACATTATAAGGGTCTCAGAAGGAGAAAATAGAGAGACAAGGGCAGAAAAATTATTTGAAGGAGTAGCAGCTAAAAACTTTGCTAATCTGGGGAAGAAACAGACATCCAGGTTCAGGAAGCTCACAGAGTTATGGATAAGATGAACTCAAAGGTACACACACCAAGACACACTATAATTAACATGGTAAAAGTTAAGGATAAAGAGAGATTTTCAAAATCTGCAAGAGAAAAATAATTTTTTATGTACAAGGGAAACCCCATAAGCCTATCAGTAGAGTTTTCAGCAAATAAAACCTTACCGGAGAAAAGGGAGTGGCATGACATATTCAAAATGATGAAAGAAAAAAGCTTTCAAGAAGTCTTTACCTATCAGGGTTATCATTCAGAATTGAAGGAGAGATTAAGAGTTTCCCAGATAAGCAAAAGCTAAAGAAGTTCACCACGACTGAACCATCCATACAAAAAATGTTAAAATGACTTATTTCAGCTGAAAATAGATGGCACTAGTTAATAATAAGAAAGTGTACAAAACTAAAATCTCACTGGAAAAAAGGTGAATATGTAATAAAGGTAGTGCATCAATCACTTATAGAGCAAGCAGAAGGTTAAAAGACAGAAGTAGTAAAATTAACTAAAATTGCAATAATCTCTTAAGGAATACATGAAAGGATGTAAAGTGTGTCTTCAAAAATATAAAACGGGGGGGGGGGGGTGGTAGTGAAAAGGTAAAGCTTTGGAATTGTTTCAAAATTAAGTTGCCACCAACTTAAAACAAATTGCCTTTACATAAGCTATTATATGTGAATATCACATTAACCACAAGAAAAAAAATTAATAGTAAATACACAAAAGAAAAAGAGAATGGGATCTAAACATAACACTAAAGAAAACCACTAAAGCTCAAGGGAAGAGAGAAAGAGAAGAAAAAAGGTATGGAGAGAAACTACAAAAACAGCCAGAAAACGATTAACAAAATGGCAATAAGTTCATACTTATCAATAATTACTTTAAATGTAAATGGACTAAATTTGCAAATCAAAAAACATAGACTAGCTGAATAGATTGAAAAACAAGACTCATCTATGAGAGTCTCACATCAGAAGTAAAGACACACACAGACTAAAGGTGAAGGGATGGAAAAAGATATTCCATGCAAAAGGAAATAAAAAGAAAGCTGAGTAGCTATATTTATAACAGACAGAATAAACTTTAAAACAAAGACTGTAATAAAAGACAAAGAAAGACATTACATAATGATAAAGGAGTCAGTCTTGCAAGAAGATATATTTATATTAAAAAAAAAAAAAAAGGTCATGAAGAACCTAGGGGCAAGATGGGAATAAAGATGCAGACCTACTAGAGAATGGACTTGAGCATACAGGGAGGGGGAAGGGTAAGCTGGGACAAAGTGAGAGAGTGGCATGGACATATATACACTACCAAATGTAAAATAGATAGCTAGTGGGAAGCAACCGCATAGCACAGGGAGATCAGCTCGGTGCTTTGTGACCACCTAGAGGGGTGGGATAGGGAGGGTGGGAGGGAAGGAGACCCAAGAGGGAAGAGATATGGGGACATATGTATATGTATAACTGATTCACTTTGTTATAAAGCAGAAACTGACACACCATTGTAAAGTAATTATACTCCAATAAAGATGTTAAAAAAGAAATATATGCACCCAACATAAGAGCTCTAAGATATATAAAGCACAAATTAATACACTGAAATGAAGAATTTGAAGGCAATAAAATAATAGTAGGGGAGTTTAACACCCCACTTACAACAATGGATAGATCATCCAGACAGGAAATTAGTAAGAAAACTTCAGACTTAAATGACACATTAAACCAAATGAACTTAATAGATATATATAGAACACTTCATCCAAAACAGCAGAATACACATTCTTCTCAAGTACACTTGGAACATTCTTCAGGATATATCACATGTTATGTCCGAAGCAGGTCTCAGTAAATTCAAGAAGACTGAAATCGTATCAAGCAGCTTCTCTGACCACAGTGGTATGAAACTAGAAATCAAACACAGGGGGAAAAAACTAAAAAAAACAAAACAAAAAGGTGGAGATTAAACAACATGCTGCTCAGTAACCAGTCATAAAAGAAATCAAAGGAGAAGTTAAAAACTACCTAGAGACAAATAAGAACAGAAATACAGCATACCAAAATCTACAGAATGCAGAAAAAGAGGGAAGTTCATAGCAATACATGCCTACCTAAACAAGAAAAATTCAAAAAGAAATCTAACTTTATACCTAAAGGAAATAGAAAAAGAAAGCCCAAAATTAGTAGAAGTAAGGAAATAATAAATCTCAGAGTGAAAATAAATAAAACAGAGTCCAAAAAAATAGATAAGATGAACCAAACTAAGAGCAGGTTCTTTGCAAAGATAAGCAAAATGAAGAAACCATTAGCTAAATTCACCGAAAAAAAGGAGAACTCATATAAATAAAATCAGAAATGAAAAAGAAGTTACAACTGACAGCACAGAAAAACAAAGGATCGTGAGATTGCTACAAATGATTATATGCTGAAAAATTAAACAACTAGAAGAAATGGATAAATTTCTAGGAACTCTTCCAAGACTGAATCATGAAGAAATAGAAAACCTGAATAGACGGATTACTAATAAGAAGATTAAAACAGTAATCAAAACACAATAAACAAAAACCCAAACACAGAGCTTCATTGGCAAATTTTACAAAACATTCAAAGAAGGTTTAATACCTATCCTCTTCCAAAAAATTGAAGGGGTGGGGAACCCTCCAAACACATTTTACAAATTGAACATTATCCTGAAACCGAAACTAGATAAAGACATCACAAAATTAGAAAACTGAAGGTCAATATCATTGATGAACATAAATGCAAGCATCCTCAATAAAATATTAGTAAACCAAATCCAAAAATACATTAAAAAGATCATACACCATGATCAAGTGGGATTTATCCCACAGATTCAAGGATGGTTCAACATCCATAAATCAATCAATGTAATACATCACATTAACAAAATGAAGGATAAAAATCATATGATCATCTGAATAGATGCATTAAAAGGATTTGACAAAATTCAGAATCCACTTATGATAAAAGCTGTCCACAAAGTTGGAAACATATCTCAAAATAATAAAAGTCACATATAACAAACCCACAGCCAATATCATATCAAAGGTGAAAAGTTGAAAGATTTTCTCTAAGATTAGGAACAAGATAAAGATGCTCACTCCTGTCATTTTTATTCAACATAGTATTGGAAGTCCTAGACACAGCAGTCAGCAAGTAAAAGAAATAGAAGACATCCAAACTGGAAAGGAAGAAATGAAACCATGACTATTTCCAGGTGACATGATACTATATAGAGAAAACCCTAAAGACTCTACCAAAGAACTGGTAGAACTAATAAATGAATTCAGTAATGTCACAGGGTACAAAATCAATATATAGAAATATTTGGCATGTTTATACAGTAATATCAAAGAGAGAAATTGAGAAAATGATGCCATATATGTTTGCATAAAAAAGGAATAAAATACCTAGGAATAAATATAACCAAGGAAGTGAAAGAATTGTACACTGAAAACTATATGACACTGATGAAAAAACTGGAAGAAAACACCAAAAAAAAAAAAAAAAAAGGAAGACTGTCCCATGCTCAAAAACTAGAAGAATCTCTATTGTTAAAATGTTCAGACTACCTGAAGCATCTACAGACTCAATGCAATCCCTACCAAAATGTCAATAGCATATTTCACAAAACTAGAACAAATGATTCTAAAATTTGTATGAAATCACAAGAAACCTAAAATAGTCAAAACAATCTTGAGAAAAAGGAACAAAGCCGGAAGTATCATACGCCCTAATTCCAAATTATACTACAAAGCTATAGTAATCAAAACAGTATGGTAATAGCACAAAAATAAGACACATAGTTCAATGGAACATAATTGAAAGCCTACACATATATGAAAAATTTATTTACAACAAAGGAGCAAAGAACATACAATGGAGAAAGGACATGCTCTTCCATAAATGATGTTGAGAAAACTGGATAGTGACATGCAAAAGAATAAAACTAGACCACCATCTTATGCCACACACAAAAATTAACTTAAAATGGATTAAAGACTTGAATATAAGAGCAGAAACCATAAAATTCCTAGAAGAAAACATAAGCAGTAACCTCATTGACATCAGTCTTAGCAATGTTTTGTGGATCTGACTCCAAAGGCAAGGAAAACAAAGCAAAAATAAACAAAAAGGACTACATCAAACTAAAAGGCTTCTGCACAATGAAAGAAATCATCATCAAAATTAAAAGGCAACGTACTGAATGGGAGAAGGTACTTGCAAATGATATGTCCCATAAGTGGTTAATATCCAAAATATATAGAGAACTCATACAACTCAACAACAAAAAACAAACCTCATTTAAAAATGGACAGAGGATCTGAACAGACATTTTTCCAAAGAACACATACAGATTGCCATCAGAATCATTAAAATATGTTCACCATCACAAATTATCAGAGAAATGCAAATCAAAACCACAATGAGATATCAGTTCACACATGTTAGAATGGCTATTATTGAAAAGACAAGGAATAACAAATGTTGGAGAGGATGTGGAAAAAAAGGAGTCCTTGTACACTGTTGGTAGGAATGTAAATTGGTGCAGCCACTATGGAAAACAGTACAGAGATTCTTTAAAAAGTTATGAATAGAACTATCATATGACCCATCTATTCCACTTCTGGGTATTTATCCAAAGAACACAAAACATTAATTTGAAAACATATGCACTCCAATGTTCACTGTAGCATTATTTACAATAGCCAAGATATGCAACCAACCTAAGTGTCCATCGGTGGATGAATGGACAAAGAAGTTGCAGTGTATACAAAAAATGGAATTCTACTCAGCCATAAAAATGAATGAAATCCTGCCATTTGTGGCAATGTGGTTGGACCATAAGGGTATTATGTTATGTGAAATAAATCAGACAGAGAAAAACAAATACTGTATGATTTCACTCATATGAGGAATCTAAAGAAAAAAGAGCAAACAAAATAAGATAAAAATAAAATCGTAGATACAGAGAACAGATTAGCGGTTACCATAGAAGAAGGGGTTAGGGAATGGGTAAAATGGGTGAAGGAGATCAACTATATGGTGATGGATGTTAACTAGACTTGTGTGGTGATCATTACATAGTGTATAAAGATGTTGAACTATAATGTTATATATCTGAAATACATAATAAAAAAATTTTAAAGGTGAAGGTGTGTTTTATCCTTATTTAAGGTATTTAAACCCCTCATTTATATTTTTATCTCTGGAAAATGACTGCCAACATTTTAGGACAGTTGTAGTTGTTAGAAGTAATGTATATGTGGGCTCACTGTTTAAAATATATTATACATGTTAAAATAATAACTATTAATATAAATTGATATACAGAATATATAGCATATATAACTATTTTCTTTTTAAAAATTGTCAATAAAAAATTTTTATTTTTTTAAAAATTTGGGGATATAAACCCCATTTTCAATGGAAAAAGGATAAGAATTTGAGTCTACATTAAATCTCCTATACCACTACATATGAATGAAATTCTTGTCATATTAAATGTTATTAAGACTAGAATATTCTAGCCATGAGTAAGAGATTTCATTATTAAAAAGGACCTAGACAATGACTCTAAAGGAGCCGTGTCATTATTGGAACACAATTATAAAGAGGAAATTTCTGGCACTCATTTTCTTATAGTGTAGAATATCATACCTAAGAAAGAAAAATCTTCAAGTTATTTATATCATGGCAGTCTTGATTCACTGAAAAATCCTCTTGATGAACATACCTTGCATAACAACTTTTTGGTGAATTGTCAGTCTTACAAGAAGTAATCAAGATCTCCAAGGACTACCAAATGTAAGAAAAGGTCAATGAAACTGAGTGGGTACCTGAAATGTGAGCAGTGAGCAGAAAGAAAGATAAGCTGTGTGGAGGGCAGTTGCTAATAAAAGCACTGTTCAAAGACATAGGAACCTTGACCCAGGAAAAAGGAGGGGACCCCAGCCTGAGACCCCTGCTTTGGAGAGAGACTCTTGTAAAAAGAATGAGGTAGTCCCAGTTGATGGTGCAGACTGGCTCTAGGTAGAGACAGATATAAATTCTTTCTGGAAAAAATTAGTCACAATTTAGGTCACATGTTGTTACATGTTAAGAAAAAGCAAACCTTTCACAGAAAGATTATCTACAAAGACAAGCTACCATGAGTGCAAGTCAGCAGAAACAACAAACAATAGATTTACACTCTTAAAGCCTATAAATCCTAGTGTGTTAGATATAGAATATAAAATATATAGGTATAAAATATTTATATAAATAAATGATGGAATCACAATGAACAACAAGACTATCAGGAATGATCAGGCAAATTTGTGGAACACCTCAAAATGAACATTACATTATTAAAATTAAAAACTCAATGAGGCCCACCCCTCAAGCCAAGACTTCCTCCACCTGCGCAGGCTCTGGGGTCCTGAGTGCTGAACATGCCAAAGCTTCCTCAGGAATCAGCCCTGGGTGCCCCAGCCTGAGAGAGGAATCCACCAGTGCAGGTGGGGGCTAAGTGCTAAAGTGTGGGGTTAAGAGAGTGGACCCAGGGAGCAAACTGCCATTGGCTGCATGGAGACAGCCTGAAGGGATGGGAGTGAAGAGCTCAGCCATGTGGAGACAACCTAAGGGGATGGAAGTGAGGGGCCCCATGGCCGAGAATGCTCCTAGGGGAAGCATGGTCAGCCTTGGAAATGAGGCACCATCGTTGAGTGGTGCACAAGGGGTGGTGCTGTCATCGCAGACTTTCTCCCCACATGCCAACTTCTGCCTCCATGGGCACTGGGGGGGACTGCCACCAGAGTGAGTAGACCCCAGTCTGTTGCAACTTCCTGCTGGTCTCTGCCACCGCAGGCACTAGAAGGGATTCCCATCGGAGTAAGTGCATGCACCCCAGTTGTGGCAACCTTATCTCTCCCCAGCCTGAGTGAGCAAGTGTGCCCCAATTAGCCACTGCTTTTGACATCTCTTGCCTGGGCAGGGAACAAATGTCTGAGGGTGGCCCACATGTGGAGGTGGGGTCAAAACCAAAACTGAGCCCCAGGGGCTGTGTGACTAAGGAAGAGGAATGGAAATCTCTCCATGCAGCTGTGCAAGCTGAGGATTAAATCCCCATGATCAGCTTGGTAAACCCTGAGTCTGTGGAATGGCTGAATGGACGAGTGCTCCCACAACTGAGACTGGTCTAGCTTTAGAAGCTGTGGATTTGGGGGACAAGGGCACAAAGGAGTTTGACCACATCAGCATCTGAGCTGCCCCCACAGTGCCCACAGTGGGTCCAGAGACCTACCTAGAGGTATTGGAGGGCCTCCCGGGGAGGCAGGGTATGGCTGTGACTCACTGTGGGGGCAAGGACACTGACAGCAGAGGCCCCAAGAAAATTTTTTTTGTTTCATTTTATTTTGTTGTTGCTGTTTTTTTCTTATTATTTTTCTTTTTTGTTTTTAGTTTTTAATATATTTTTTATTTTTCTATTTTTATCTTACTTTTTGTTGTTTTGTGATTTTTTTGTTTTTGCTTTGTTTTGATTTGATTTTTTTACTTTTTTTGATCATTTTTGTGTGTTAGTTTTATATTTTCTTTGCTTATTTATAGCTTGCTTTCTGCTTTTGTTTGTTTTTTTGTTTTTATTAGTTTTGTTTTTATCATTTGTTTTCATTTTGGGGTTCTTTTGTTTGGTTGTTTTGTGTTTTGTTCTCTTTATTTTTAGGGTTGTTTTGGTTTTTTGTCTGTTTTTTGTTTGCTTTTGTTTTTGTTTGGTTTTGTTTTTAACATTTCTCTTGGGTTTTGTTTGTCTGTTTGTTCTCTTTATTTTGTGGTGTTTTTTGTTTTTGTTTTTGCTATTTGTCTTGGGTTTAGTTTGTCTATTTATTTTCTTTTCCTTTCTTTTTTTTATCTTTTTTGGCTGCACCTCGCAGCTTGTGGGCTCTTGGTTTCCTGGCCAGGGATAGGGCCTGAGACCCCGGGATGGGAGCACCAAATCAAGGACACTGGACCACCAGAGAATTCCTGGTCCCATGGAATATTAATCAGAATGAGCTCTCCTGGAGGTCTCCATCTCAACACCAAGACCCACGTCCACCCAACTGCCTGCAGCTCTGATGCTGGACACCTCAGGCCAAAGAACCAGCAAGACAGGAACACAGCTTCACCCATCAGCAGACAGGCTGCCTAAATCCAACTAAGCTCCCAGAAACCCAAAAACACACCCCTGACACGGCCCTGCCCATCAAATGGACAGGACTCAGCTCCAACCAACAGAGTGCAGGCACCAGTCCATCCTACCAGGAAGCCTACACAAGCCCCTGCACCAACCTCAACCACCAAGGGGCAGACACCAGAAACAAGAGGAACTATGACCCTGAAGCCAGGGGAAAGGAGACCACAAACACAGTAAGTCAGACAAAATGAGATGACAGAGAAATATGTTGCAGACGAAGGAGCAAGGTAAAAACTGACAAGACCAAATAAATGAAGGAGGAAATAGGAAATCTACCTGAAAGGGAATTCAGAGTAATGATATTAAAGATGATTCACGATCTCAGAAACAGAATGGAGGCACAGATCGAGAAGTTACATGAAATGTTTAACAAGGACATAGAGGAACTAAAGAACAAACAAACAGTGATGAACAACACAATAACTGAAATGAAAAATACAAGAGAAGGAATCAATAGCAGAATACTAAGGCAGAAAAATAGAAAAGTGCATTGGAAGATAGTATGCTGGAAATAACTGCCATGGAGCAGTATGAAGAAAAAGAATGAAAAGAATTGAAGACAGTCTCAGAGACATCTGGGACAACGTTAAATGCAACAACATTCAAATGATAGGGGTCCCAGAATAAGAAAAGAAAGAAAAGGTCTGAGAAAATATTTGAAGAGATTATAGTTGAAAACTTCCCTAACATGGGAAAGGAAATAGTCACCCAAGTTCAGGAAATGCAGAGAGTCGCATACAGGAAAACACAAGGAGGAACATGCCAAGATACATATTAATCAAACAAAACAGAAATTAAATACAAAGAAAAATATTAAAAGCAACAAAGGGAAAAGCAACAAATAACATACAAGGGAATCCCCATAAGGTTAACAGCTGATTTTTCAGCAGAAACTCTGCAGGCCAGAAAGGAGTGGAATGATATATACAAAGTGATGAAAGGTAAAGACCTACAACCAAGATTACTCTACCCAACAAGGATCTCATTCAGATTTGAAAGAGAAATCAAAAACTTTACAGACAAGCAAAAGCTAAGAGAATTCAGCACCACTAAACCAGCTTTACAACAAATGGTAAAGGAACTTCTCTAGGTGGAAAACACAAGAAAAAAAAAAAGACCTACAAAAACAAACCTAAAACTATTAACAAAATGGCAATAGGAACGTACACATTAATAATTACCTTAAATGTAAATGGAATAAATACTCCAACCAAAAGATACAGATGGGCTGAATGGATACAAAAACAAGACATGGATGTATGCTGTCTACAAGAGACCCATTTCAGATCTAGGGACATATACAGACTAAAAGTGAGGGGACGTAAAAAGATATTCCATGCAAATGGAAATCAAAAGAAAGCTGGAATAGCAATACTCATATCAGACAAAATAGACTTTAAAATAAAGACTGTTACAAGAGACAAGGAAGGACACTGCATAATGATTAAGGTATCAATCCAAGAAGAAGATATAACAACTGTAAATATTTATGCACCCAATATAGGAGTGCCTCAATACATAAGGCAAATGCTAACAGCTATAAAAGGGGAAATTGACAGTAACACAGTCATAGTAGGGGATTTTAACACCCCACTTACACCAATGGACAGATCATCCAGACAGAAAATTAATGAGGAAACACAAGCCTAAATGGCACATTAGACCAGAGAGACTTAAGGGGTATTTACAGGACATACCATCTGAAAGCAGCAGTATACACTTTCTTCTCAAGTGCACATGGAACATTCTACCGGATAGATCACATCTTGGGTCACAAATTAAGCCTTGGTAAATTTAAGAAAATTGAAATCATATCAAGCATCTTTTCTGACAAAAACACTAGGAGATAAGAAATCAATTACAGGGAAAAAAAATAAAACACTATAAAAAACACAAACACATGGAGATGAAATAATATGCTATTAAATAACTAATGGATCATTGAAGAAACCAAAGAGGCAATTTTAAAATACTTAGAAAAAAATGACAATGAAAACACATTGATTTGACAGAGCCTCTGCTTCAGTGATGTCTGTCTCACAATGGCTCCGAATGATTTCTGTACTGCAAAATAAAATAAAGCCAAACTCTGGAAACCAAAAAAAAAAAAAAAAGAAAAAAAAAAAAAAAAAGAAAACACAATGACCCAAAATGTAGGGGAAATGGCAAAAGCAGTTCTAAGAGGGAAGTTTATAGCAATGTTATCTTACCTCAAGAAACAAGAAAAATCTCAAATAAACAAACTAACCTTACACCTAATGCAGCTAGAGAAAGAAGAACAAACAAAACCCAAGTTAGCAGAAGGAAAGAAATCATAAAGTTCAGATCAGAAATAAATGAAATAGAAATGAAGAAAACAATACCAAAGATCAATGAAACTAAAAGATGGCTCTTTGAGAAGATAAACAAAATTGATAAAGCTTTAGCCAGACTCATCAAGAACAAAAAGGGAGAGGACTCAAAGCAATGAAATTAGAAAAGAAAAAGGAGAAGTTACAACTGACACCACAGAAAGACAAAGGATCTTAAGAGACTACTACAAGCAACTATATGCCAATAAAATGGACAACCTGGAACAAATGGACAAATTCGTAGAAAGGTATAACCTTCCAAGACTGAACCAGGAAGAAATAAAAAATATGAACAGACCAATCACAAGTAATGAAATGAAACTGTGATTAAAAATCTTCCAACAAACAAAAACCCAGGACCAGATGGCTTCACAGGCAAATTCTACCAAACATTTAGAGCAGAGCTAACACCTACCCTTCTCAAACTCTTCCAAAATATAGCAGAGGGAGGAACACTCCCAAACTCATTCTACGAGGTCACCAACACTCTGATACCAAAACCAGACAAACATATCACAAAAAAAGAAAATTACAGGCCAATATCACTGATGAACATAGGTGCAAAAATCCTCAACAAAATACAAGCAAACAGAATCCAACAACACATTAAAAGGGCCATACACCATGATCAAGTGGGACTGAGCCCAGGGATGCAAGGATTCTTCAATATATGCAAATCAATGTGATATACCATATTAACAAATTGAAGAATAAAAACATATGATCATCTCAATAGATGCAGAAAAAGCTTTTGACAAATTTCAATACCCATTTATGATAAAAACTCTCCAGAAAGTGGGCATAGAGGGAACCTACTGCAACATAATAGATGCCATATATGACAAACCCACAGCCAACATTGTTCTCAATGGTGAAAACTGAAACCATTTCCTCTAAGATCAGGAAAAAGACAAGGATGTCAACTCTCATCACTATTATTCAAAATCATTTTGGAAGTGCTAGCCATGGCAATCAGAGAAGAAAGAGTAATAAAAGGAATCCAAAATGGAAAAGAAGTAAAACTGTCACTGTTTGCAGATGACATGATACTATACATAGAGAATCCTAAAGATGCTACCAGAAAACTACTAGAGCTAATCAATGAATTTAGTAAGGTAACAGGATACAAAATTAATGCACAGAAATCTCTTGCATTCCTCTACCCTAATGATGAAAAATCTGAAAGAGAAATTAAGGTAACACTCCCATTTACCATTGCAACAAAAGAATAAAATACTTAGGAATAAACCTAACACCATACACAAAAATAAACTCAAAATGTATTAAAAACCTAAATGTAAGGCCAAACACTATAAAACTCTTAGAGGAAAACATAGGAAGAACACTCTTTGACACAAATCGCAGCAAGATCTTCTTTGACCCATCTCCTAGAGTAATGAAAATAAAAACAAAAATAAACAAATGGGGCCTAATGAAACTTAAAACCTTTTGCACAACAAAGGAAACCATAAACAAGATGAAAATACCACCATCAGAATGGCAGAAAACATTTGCAAATGAAGCAACTGACAAAGTATTAATCTCCAAAATATGCAAACAGCTCATGCAGCTCAATATCAAAAACCAAACAACCCAATCAAAAAATGGGTGGAAGACCTAAACAGACATTTCTCCAAAAAGACATACAGATGGCCAGCAAACACATGAAAAGATGCTCAACATCACTAATTATTAGAGAAATGCAAATCAAAACTACAATGAGGTATCACCTCACACCAGTCAGAATGACCATCATCAAAAAATCTACAAACAATAAATGCTGGACAGGGTGTGGAGAAAAGGGAACCCTCCTACACTGTTGGTGGGAATGTAAATTGGTACAGCCATTATGGAGAACAGTATAGAGGTTCCTTAAAAAACTAAAAATAGAACTACTATATGACCCATCAATGCCACTACTGGGCATATACCCTGAGAAAACCATCATTCAAAAAGATACATGCACCCCAGTGTTCATTGCAGCACTATTTACAATAGCCAGGACATGGAAGCAACATAAATGACCATCAACAGAGGAACGGATAAAGAATATGTGGTATATATGTACAATGGAATATTACTTAGCCATAAGAAGGAATGAAACTGTGCCATTTGCAGAGACATGAATGGAGCTAGAGACTATCATACATAGTGAAGTAAGTCAGAAAGAGAAAAACAAATATTGTATAATATCGCTTTTATGTGGAATCTAGAAAAATGGTACAGGTGAACCTATTTGCAAAGCAGAAATAGAGACACAGACCTAGAGAAAAAATGTATGGATACCAAGGTGGGGTAGGGGGGTGAAATGAACTGGGAGATTGGGCTTGACATATAATCACTACTATGAATAAAATAGATAAATAATAAGAACCTACTGTATAGCACAGTGAACTCTACTCAATGTTCTGTGGTGATCTAAATGGGAAGGAAAATCAAAAAAAGAGAGGATATATGTATACATATAGCTGATTCACTTGCTGTAAGCAGAAACTAACATAACATTTTAAAGCAACTATACTTCAATAAAAATTAATAATAAAAAAACTCAGTGAATGAGAGATTAGAGACAGGTGTATAAGGAATTAATAAACTTGAAAATATGTCTTTAGATATTCCCAAATGCTTCATAGAGAAATAAGGAGGTGCAAAACAGAGAAAAAGAATTATAAAATATTTATTCTTTTATTAATTAAAAACATTTATGGAGCCCCTAGGGTATTCTAGTCTCTAGTAATAGAAAGACTAATAAGATAGGATTTCTGTTTGGGTTGACAGACTACTAGTTGACCCCACTCAAATTCACTCTCCACTTCTTCCCAAACACATGGTTGCCCAGCTAAAGATTACATTTCCCAGCCTCTTTTCAACTGAAATTAGCCTAAGAGAAAGTTCTTGCCAGCAGAATGTAAGAAGTAATTCTAGAAATTCTGGCTCCTTTGTCAAATAGGAAATTGCTTTCCTTGACTTCATATTTTTCCTTTCCATGAAGTGGAAACCAGATGTGGCAGTGGCCTCTTCACCTGTACTGAAAAGAAAATGACAAACTGATATCAAAACACCAAGATGAGGCCAACACACATCCCTGAATGATTTCATGTGGTAGAACTTCTACATACAACAGGAGTGCCCCTTTCAGACTAAGGAAGAAAAACCTTTTACTTAAACCACAGTATATTTTTAGTTTTATTGTTACATCATACTGGCAGTTACCCTAATCTAATGAACACAGCCTTCAAGGAGCTGCCTATGTTAAAATAGAGGGGAAGAGACTTTAAACAAATGCATAAGAAATTATCAGGAGTGCTCTGATAGAAAACAATACAGAGTCAAGTGGAAATGGATAAGACAACTCTTCTTGGAGAAGGAGATTTCAGGTTGAACATGAAGATTAGTTCACCTATTTATTGGCAGGTGGGGATGAATGGGAGGATGGTATTTCAGACAGAAAAATCAGTATGAGCCAAAGTACAAAGCCCTCAATAACATGGTACAGGTATAGTCAAGAAACCACCAGTCATGTCATGGCTGGGAGGAAAGGAAGAGTCACTGGGAGACAAGGCTGGAGATGTAAAAATCATCCCATTATAAAAGCTCTTGTAAGTAATGTGATTATAACTGATTTATCCAATGTGTGTCTAATATGGAGGGAAGATGGGATTCTACAATTTAACAGTTTCTGGCTTGCACAGCTGGGTAGATAATTTTGCCATTCACTAAGATAAAAGTGTGGATAAAAATATAGCTTCAGCTTTATACAGTAATAAGACTAAAAGTTTTTTTATGTCAAATCAAATTTATATCTTTCCTTTTGCAAATGAGAAAACTGAGCCCTGAGAGTTTAACTGATATTCCAATAACCTCAATCACATTTAGCAGCAGAGCAAAAGCTAGAAGGTGAATTCCTTCAGACTCTCAGCTTAAAGTTTTTTTGGAACAGATTTATAGGGAATAAAAAGCTATGCAGTTTGCTGCGAGACAATCTGAACCTTGAAAAATAAATAAAATTAAACTTGGTAGAGGGGAGATTAATAAGTTTATCAGGATAAAGGAATTTGTAAATAAGGGTTGGGGGTTTAGGGGATATTTACTCAGGAGTAAAATTCACGTCAGCAAATAGTAATAAGAATATATTGATTGTCCCAGATTCTAGAAGAGTTTAAATGCCAGATAAAGGAGATTTATTCAAAAAATAGTTAATGTGCACCAATAATGTGTCAGATACCATTATAATCACTGGGAATACATCAGCAAATAAAAAAAGTTTTGTCCTCATGAAGTTTTCAATGTAGAGAGAGGAACAATAAAAATAAATTTGTAGCTATATGTCAGACATACTATTAAGAAATGAAAGCAAAAATCAGGAGATAATAAGTACTAAGAGTATCTGTTTCATATAGGCTGGTCACAGAATGCAGAGACCTGAGGGACATAAGGGATAAAGGAGAGTAGACATCTGAAGAAAGAGCATTCCAGATAGAAAGTACAAGTGCGAAGGCCTTGAGGCAGGACCAAAGTTGGTGCGATAGGAACAGAGCATGGAGACAACTATGGCTAGAGCAAAATAAGCAAGACAGTCTTGTCTAGAAGAAGTGGTCAGAGATGCAGTAGGATGTGATCATGTATGACCTTACAGGCCACAGTGAAGTTCTTAGCTTTTACCTTGAGTGATATGGAAACCATTAGAATATTCTGAGCAAATAATGTCCTGGTGTATATTTTAACAAGATTCATCTGGCTACTGTGCCAGCTACAGACTGTAAAAGGGCAAGGGATGGAGCAAGAACACCAATCAATAGGCTATTGCTGTAATCCAGGCAAGAGCACTGGTGCTCTGGATCAGGATGGTATTAGCGGAGGTGGTAAGAAATGGTTAGGTTCTGGATACATTTTGAAGGTAGAGCTATCAGGATATCTTTCAGGTTAGATATGAGGTATAAAAAAGAAAGATAGCAGGCTCTGATGACTCCAAGATTTGGAGCTTGACCTTGAATTTGCACAGTTGCCATTTATTAAAATGTGGATACAGAAGGTTAATAGGTGAAAAGAAAAAAATCAAAAGTTATGTTCTAGATTTGTAGAGTTTGAGGTGCCTGTTTGCTACCTAAGTGGATTTGACTTTATCTTTTATGTGGTGAATAGTCATTGGATAGTCTTGAGCAATGAAATGATAGTAAAATATATTAACCTAAATGTATCAAAGAAATAACATTAGAAAACTATCAAAGCAAATGTAGGTTCCCACAATCCTCTACTCAGGTTTGATTAATTTGTTAGAGTGACTCAGAGAATTCAGGAAAACAGTTTACTTAGTTATGTTTACCAGTTTATTACAAAAGGATATGATAAAGGATACAGATGGACATCCTGAAAAAAGAGATTCACAGGGTAAATTATGTGGGAATGGGTGCAGAGCTTCCATACCCTCTCCAGGCATCACTATCCCAGCACCTCCATGTGTTCACCAACTCAGAAGCTCCTTGAACCCAGTCCTTCTGGGTTTTGATAGAGGCTTCATTACATAAACATAATTGATTAAATTATTGACCCAGAGGTCAGGAGGTGGGACTGAAAGTTCCAACCTTCTAATCACATTGTTGGTTTTCCTGGCAACTTGGATCCTTGGATGGGGTCCAAAAGTCACCTCATTAACATAACAAAAGATATCTGTATCACTCTCATCAGTTAGGAAATTCCAAAAGTTTTAGGAGCACTATGCCAGAAATGGGGACGAAGACCAGACATATACTTCTTATTGTAAATCACAATGCCACAGAGGGCTATTGGCATTTGGGATGGAGCAATATGCAGGATTTTACTGCACATTGCTGTTTACAATGCCCAACCCCTACCCACTTAATGTCAGTGCTACCTCCTAGTCATTGTGGAATCTATAAGTGGGTACACATTTCCAAATGCCCTCTAGGGGCGGTACTGCCTCAGTTAGAGAATCCTGCTCTAGACAACTGAATACAAGACTATGAACTTTAGGCAAAATAACGTTAACAGGCACACCTTGAATCACAAGCCCCCAACTTGTTCACAATCTATTAAATAAAAGTAAGATTCTATCAGTCTCTGCCCACATTTTCTGCCATCACAAAAGATAACAAGTCTGTTCTGATTGACAGTGCCAAATGGTAGCTACCAATGAAAACTATTCAAAATAAAAATTGACTTCATTCCAGACAGAGCAATGTTTGTGGGACAGCTCAGTTAATTTTTTTTTATGTGTACATAAACCATCTTTTTAAAGCTCTTCTTATCTCCCCTTTCTCTTCCAAACCTTATTTTCCTTAAAAATAAAAATCACCTATTTCTTCATATCTTCATGTTTATGTCAAACAATGTCCATGTCTGATAAGCCAAGTCCAGGAGCCTCCTTAAAATCATCATAACTGTCTCTACCAACCTTTACTTTTCTACTAATTTGATGTACTTTACCTTAATTGGAAGCAATGAGAGAAAAATAATTACTCAATGTTTTTGTGTTTTAATTAATTACTATAATTTAAGCAATATCATTTTTCTCTTTCTGTCATAAAAGTATATAATCTAAAGATACATTTTGGGGAAACTGGGCACATTTAATCATCTATAAATTAAGGAGTTTCCACCAGATGATTTCTCAGTTGATTTCTTCTTGTACAATCCTCTAACTCTACAATATTGTGTCTATGGGAAAATGCTGAATGCTACATAATCAACTTATAAGTGAACTTTGGGCTAAAACCTATTTATGAGTTATAGACTCTGCAAGTATAAAAATATACAATCAGCATAACTACATCTATATTTGAGTATAAATGGCTACATATTGGTAATATTAATCACTAATAAAGATAGAGCTTTTGCTATAACCTAGTCAAAAACCTAATTGTTTGACAAGGACCATTTTTATACAAATGTACAAATGCAAATGCATCATAACTGTGTTTTTCTTTTATACTTCCAAGTTTATAAATGTTTAAAGATTTCTGTATGAAGTTACAAAAGTACTTGACCACAAAGGAAAAAGCAGTTATAAAGCTGTAGCCTCATTTTTTTTCTATTTGAAACTTAGAACATAAAATTCCTTTTAAACCATATTGCTCTATTTTTTACTAAGTAAATTGACCTTTAGAACATAAGAGCTGACTGATCAAGTCATAGAGTACTTTGACAAACCAAAGAAATCTTCAAAGGATATTTAAGTTTATCTCCAAAGCATATAGTCCAAGAAGAAATTTGGAATGTTGAACCAACAGAAGCTACTCTTTTGTTTTAAAATGTATGTTTTAAAAAGATTAGCTATCTAGACAATACTAAAAAAAAAAAACTATTAATGTGTATTTATCCTCATAATCAACACAAGTAGAAAATTCATAATGTTTTTTAAAGCATTAAGAAGATATTTATTTCTACTGATCATCAGAACATAATTCAATTCAAAACATTGAACTCTATGCCTAAAGTCTAAGAGTAGAAAGCAATAAGATAAAACAAATCTCCTGGGACTTTCCTGGTGGTCCAGTGTTAAAGAATCCACCTTCCAGTGCAGGGGACAAGGGTTTGACCCCTGGTCGGGGAACTAAGATCCCACATGCTGCTGGGCAACTAAGCCCGCACACCACAACTACTGAGCTCATGCACCACAACGAGAGAGCCCGCATGCCTCAAACTACAGAGCCCATGCACACTGGAGCCCATGCCACGTCTAGAGAGAGAAAATCCACACTCCACAACTAGAGAGAAGCCCACACGCCACAACGAAGGGCCCACATGACACAACTAAGACCTGACTCGGCCAAAAATAAAAAAGAAAAGAAATAAATAAAATTTTAAAAAAAGAATACATTAGGAAATCCTTTTAAAAAATAAATAAGTAAATAAAATTAAAAAATAAAACAAATCTCCTCTCATGGAACATAGTCTACTAGAGATAAAAAGTTCTATATCCAAGAATTTAGGAATCCAAAGTGACATCATTTTCCCTTTGTTATTCAGTTTTTCTTTTATGTGGTTTAAAAAGAAAACCCAGAATAATATGCCAATCTACTGCCTTTATTCTGAGGAGAAGAAATATCAGATAGACACCAGCTGACTGAGACCACACATATATGGGCAGCAGCTACCACAACAGTGTGTCTTGCCTTTTGTACAAAGTGTATACATATATACATGTAAATATATATATAGATATATAGATATATAGATATATATAGATATAGATATATAGATATGTAATCCAGTGAGAAGTTCTCACATGTACCCAGATAGGGGACAGAAGCAGTTGTAGCAGCTGGAGTGGAGCCCATGGTAGAGGTAAATGGGAAGTGGTAGAGAGTAGCAGCCTCCCCTCCATCTTCCCACCCTGGGCCAAATGAAGGACCCGGGAGGAAGGACAGCTATCCAAAGATGAATATACATATGTACGTGTGTGTGTGTATGGTATAGTATCAAAACTAAGACTCTTCATATGTTTCATGTATAAAAATTTCAATCCTTAAGTCATTTAATTCTCAGCCTTTCTGTTTTTATTATGGGGAAAAGTATATTTCATTGGTCATTTTAAACATATAATACATATAGAATAAATATGGAGGAACATATTTTTCTTAAATCTCTTCTCAATTTGTTGAAATCAATTGAAAACTTTGTAATCTGAAAGACAATTTCTATGTACACATTTCTGATAAGTTGCCTAAAGAAATCTCAGGGAGGAAAAAGGACCTGAATTGCTAAGCCTTCATTAATTTGTTGTAGTTTATTTTCTCATTCTAAATAAATACTCATTTTAATATCCAATTTTGTATTTGTAATCTTATATTCTTCTTCTAAAAGAATGACCCAAAACCTATACACAGTTCCCGTAAAACGTGCCCCCTTCCAGGCCCCTGGTGTGTGCCACTGCCTCAAAAGAAAACATCCAAGAAATTCAGGGGAGTGTCTAAGAGAAGGTACAGTAAATGTGAGACTTAATAGAGGGAAGTCAGGCAGGACAACCAGACTGCCTGGACCAGATGATGGTCTGATGAGAAAACACTGCCTGGGGGGGATTCTCAAACCAGGAAGATGAAGGCTGATAAAATTTATGTAGAATGGATTCTTTGGCAGACCCAGATCTAGATGATTTAATCTCTCTTATTATGATTCCCCAAGGGTGGTAGCGAGGTGGGAATCTAGAAATACATTTTTAAAAAAATGCCCGGGCTAGAAAGCAAAAGGAAAATAAGAGGAAAGAAGGTGTTCTACTCCAAAAGCCTTAACTAGCTTGTTACGTGTGAAAAAAGGGACCAGCATATAAGTTCAACAGTTAAAAACTTGGGTGAGCTTTTTTGAATAACAATAATAAAAATAGTTATGTAGCTCTTACCATGTGTCAGACACTGTTTACTTTACATATATTCACTCATTTAATCATCCTAATAAATCTTTGAAATGGATATGACTATTATCTCCATTTTACTAATGAGAAAACTGAGGTAAAGAAAATTAAGTAACCAGTCCAAGACCAAGACCACACAGCTGGGAAGTGGCTGATCCAGGATTCAAACCAGGCAACCTGACTCCAGAGGGCATGTATTTAATTCTTTACCCTATGCTGAAAGGTGCCAAGAGTGAAGAAGGGGCAGAAGCACATAATAAAAAAAAGTATTCTTAAAAAAAAAAAAAAAAAGTATTCTTTAGAGAAATAAAAAAAAAGCATACCCTCTCTCTTTCTCTGAAAAAGGAGTGGAAAAGTCAATGAAGATGTAGAAATAATTTGAAGTGGTTAAGAGGATGTGACTTAAGATGAGGCAAGTTCCTCTCTTAGTGAAGAAAAGTGGGAGGGTAGATGGACACTGATGGATGGGAAAGAAACTAACTGGTTTTATAATTTCAAAAATTCAATTTGGGAAAAGGAGTTGGCAAGAAAATAGATTTTTAAAAATTATATTTTCAAGTGTCACATATCTTAGGAACCCTGAGCTATGAACCGTGATATTTCTTAGTTCTTTGGCTCCATTATATTTCAACTACGCATCTCCTAGACACTGCTAAAGTACTTGTTTCACTCAGGATTTGTGTTTTCAACCATTTAAAGCTTTTTTCCCTTATGACTGTTTTTGAGTACTACCAAGAGCCCAGCTAGGGATGAGTTATGTTTGTTTCACACTAAATTGCTTCCTTAAAATATGACATATATATTCTGCCCCTTCAATCTGGAGAAATAACCTCCAGGTTTTCAAATGTTTTTATCTGTGTGGTAAATCAGGTACCTCTGAGAGTCAACAATGGTTTATTACTATACTTTATCCATTAAACAAACATATTCATATTCATTTGAATGACAGGAAAAGAAAGGCATGATAACTTACCTGTATTGTATTCCTCTCATGTGGCATAATGTATTCAACTGATGATAATCAATGTTCTTAGGCATTTGCAAGCCTGCAAAATTAAAAAAAAAAAAATCAATTAAAAATGTAATTTTCAGTAATCTTATTAACCAAGTTTGTAAATACAGTTTAATTGCAAACATTCATCATAGTAAAAGAACTCAGTGACTATGGAAGTGAGGTATTAACAGTCTTTGTTACACAAGCAGAATTGAATAGGGTGATTAAAATGAGGAAAGAATTTAATGTTTTTCATTGATGTCAAATCTAGTCTGGAATATTATGTTTGTTTATTTGTTTAATTCCAGTAAATGCTGGTGCTAACATGTGTCATATAATGTCACTTCTCTGGAAGTAAGCCTTTCAGAATCCTTATCCTATACCTTTAGAATGTGAAATGGTTCCAGAACTCCAGACATGACAATTCAAAGAAGAGTTTTCTTGAGGTCTCCCTCTCCCTCTCCTTCTCCGTAATACTAGTAATTTTTGTTCATTCCTATGCAGGTCCCCATCTTTGGCTAGCTCCTCTTCAGAACTCTACAGAGCACCTTCCAGTGTCTGGATTCAGTTCGCAATTCCTTCTGAAGTTCAAGTGTAAGCAAATCACACATGTTCCCTTACAAGCAGAAAGATAGTAGTCATAGCTAAAAGCAACTAATTGTGATTCCCCTTCAGTACCATAAAGAACTGACATCCTTCAAAGGAGATGAAAAGGAAAATAGAATATTGACGACAAGCATCTTTACAAAGATGGGCCTTCACATCACATGTACTCTCCATACCCCAGGAGAATGCATGCTGTTGGAAATGTAAAAGAGAAAGCAGTAATAAATACCAAGATGCACATTATTCCTTCCCTTAGTGAACAGGTACTGAAAGAATCAGTGGCCTAATGCATTTCTAACCTTTTTAAGACATATTCATTGACCACATCCCAATAAGGAAGAATTAGAATTTGACATGTCCAAACTTATCCATTTTAATTCCAGGTAACTGAATCATAAAATTTCAAAAACTTTTTATTTAAGCCTTTTGTGACCTAAAACTGAATCATCAATAACAAATAACCACTTTCTAAATACAAAACTGAAATCAGTAACATATAAACAGAAAACTGGTTGCTACCACATGAATCATTACCATTTAATAAACCTAAAAATACTAATTACATGCTTTAGGTATTTTCTTACTTACTTTACTCAGTTAAGCCTTAAGAAAGAAAAAATTACCTAATTGCATTTTAGCATTATATGGAATAATTACTTTAGATTATCCTTTAGATTATCCAAGTTACAGCTAAATTATATAAAAAATACTTCTAGTATAGTAATATTTCTGATATGAGATATTATATAAATCTTAATTATAGTAGTATTTTTTCATTTTTAAAAATTTGATTGAAGTATAGTTGACTTACAATGTATTAATTTCTGCTGTACAGCAAAGTGATTGTTATACACATATATATACATATTCTTTTTCATATTCTTTTCCATTATGGTTTATCATAGGATACTGAATATAGTTTGCTGGGCTATATAGTAGGACATTGTTGTTTATCCATACTATATATCACAGTTTTCATCTGCTAATCCCAAACTCACAATCCATCTGTCCCCCAATCCCTTCTCCCCCTTGGCAACCACAGGTCTGTTCTCTATACCTGTGAGTCTGTTTCTATTTCATAGATAAGTTCATTTGTGTTATATTTTATATTCCACATATAAGTGATATCATATGGTATTTGTCTTTTTCTTTCTGACTTACTTCACTTAGTATGATAATCTCTGGGTCCATCCATGTTGCTGCAAATGACATTATTTCTTTCTTTTATGACTGAGTAATATTTCATTGTGTATATATATACCACATCTTCTTTACCCATTCATCTGTCATACAGTAGTTTTTATATACATGGGTTAAGAAAAGACTTCTACTAAGTATTGGTTTCGTCCATTTTCATAACCCAGTTTAAGAACAGGGTCAGAAATAGCCCTGGGGACTGGTGTGGACATAAAAGGGGGATGGTGGCATAGAGACTTGGGAAAAGGACAAGGTTTGAGAAATTCTGACTTTAAAAAGAGCTTTGAAAAAGTAAATATCTTCAACTTTCAGTTAAAGCAAAATTATAAAAATCACAGAACAGATATTATAAGACTAAGAATTGCCAGCAAAGAATAGAAAAATTGAAAACTCACCTTGCTGAGGAAAGCTGCGTCACCTGAGGGTGCAACTTTGCACTGGGCTTGGCACAGCCAAGTAAACTCAAAACCAGAATCAGATGAATGGATAAAGAAGATGTGGCACATATATATAATGGAATATTACTCAGCCATAAAAAGAAATGAAATTGAGTTATTTGTAGTGAGGTGGATGGACATAGAGTCTGTCACACAGAGTGAAGTAAGTCAGAAAGAGAAAAACAAATACCGTATGCTAACACATATATATGGAATCTAAAAAAAAAAAAAAAAAAATGCTCATGAAGAACCGGGACAGGAAAGGAATAAAGACGCAGACCTACTAGAGAATGGACTTGAGGATACGGGAAGAGGGAAGGGTAAGCTGAGACAAAGTGAGAGAGTGTCATGGACATATATAAACTACCAAATGTAAAATAGATAGCTAGTGGGAAGCAGCTGCATAGCACAGAGAGATCAGCTCGGTGCTTTTTGACCACCTAGAGGGGTGGGATAGGGAGGGTGGGAGGGAGGGAGACGCAAGAGGGAAGAGATATGGGGATATATGTATATGTATAACTGATTCACTTTGTTAAAAAGCAGAAACTAACACACCATTGTAAAATAATTATACTCCAATAAAGATGTTAAAAAAAATAAGTAAATAAATGGAATAGGCTAGATAGTACTCACAGCCTAGAAGGACACTTTACAATTCACAAAATAAATTTCTTCACCGATCCTCATTTCCAAGAGGTGTTTGTCACAAGGGTCTTTACATAAAGGCCCTTGAGCAATATACTGGATCTTGTCTTCGAAGAGTTTCATTAAAAAGAAAAAAACCAAAATATTTCACCATGAAATTGTAAAGTTGAGTTTCTCTGGTGATCAAATTTAATACAGGGATAAAGCTTAAAGAGCTTAAAGAATACTAAGCTTATGTTTGTTTTCCAGTCTTTTTCTCTGCTCATGAATATGTCTTACTTGGGCTTTTGGCAGAGTAGAAGAGGCTTAACCCTATAATGGGGATAAAAATCAAGGATTTTGACCAGAGTAAGTTTGAAAGGGGATTAGCAGCTGATATAAATGGGTGGTTATAAAGAATTTTAAACTTGAAATTCATGGTGAAATTAAAAAAGCAATTATCTTTATTGATATAAGGCCCACTATGTATTATTGAAATAGAGAAACTAAAATCCAATGTTTTATGTGAGTGACACGATGACCTTTTGTTTACATGTGTTAATGTTTTCTCAGGGGTAATATATATTTTCATATTTGTGCAGTATGGTGAATTAAGTTTGTGATAGGAGTTATAAAGATATGTTAAAACATATAAAGATATGTTTTGTGAGTGTTAAAATAAAACTAAACTATTTTTCTCCAACAAGCTTTCTCTCTTGAGTAGATAAATATCCCTTGCAAAATCTAAGAGGAAGCAGTAGACTAAGTGCAGACTTAACAATATTGTAAGTGAATAACCACTATTTACTATAAGACTAAATTCATCTGAGTGGCTTATAGGGCAAGGTAAAAGAGATGGACCACAGGGCCAAAGAGAAAATGTGACAACAACATGTGGAAATTTCAGAGTATGGTAGGCTAGAAAACAGACCTCTTCAAAGTAGTTGTAGCACACACTCTAATGACTAATCCAGTGATAAGTAGAACGTTGCTTAATACAGTATTCAGAGTACAAAGAAACAGTTCAACAGCAATAGCAACAGAAACATTATCAACAAACTTTTAGTAAGAATAGTAGTTCTTATATGCAGGAGGTGAATTCTAGCATAAGACTAAAGTACAGAACAAGGAGTTGGATAGGAGTAAAAAGAAAATATCCATCAGAGACTATAATTAATTCCCCCTATATACTTAGATAATTGATCCAGTTCTATGTTTTTAAATAAATCTAAACTTGTGTAATAATAGAGAATTAAACATACCTATGTTAGTGGTTAATAGTGTGTTTATTCTTTTCCCTTCAAATAGTACGTTGTTGTTTTCTAAAATCTCAAAGTTAATTCTCCTTCAAATAACATTCAATAAACATAAGGCACCTGAAAAATTTCAGTTAAATAGACCATCAAGAGGCAAAGGAATAGTGCTCAATCACGGACTTCTATGAATAAAAGCCGACACACCAACATGGACAATTACACAAGTGGGCTTATATTGTCCCTGCCCCTTGTCTGAGTGGTTAAGATGTTAAAATAGACATATATTAACTGAAAAGGGAAAATAGAAGGGAATGTTATACAACAAATTATTGAACTAGCTTCCCTTTATATCTTGATGAATGCAGTCATCTACATTCATGTTTATTTCCTCAACTCAAATTCGCTTCTCCACTCACTAAAATTTATCTTTCACATTCATTATTTATTGAAATTTGTTTTATTAAAAATTATAGGAAATCTTGTAGTTTTTAGTCCAATAACCTTTTTTCAGTCTTCATGGTACTAACCTCTGTGTGACATTTGACACTGGTGAAGTTTCTACCCACGAGGCTTCTGTGACAGCATTCTCTCCTTGCTTGCTTCTTCCTTATTAGACTGCTCTACCAACTCCTATCTTCTTTTCTTGAGCATCGATGTTGCTCACCAATCCATTCTCAGTATCCCTGTCTTCTCTTTTCAGTTTAGACCCACTTCTTGCATGACCTTATCAGCACCCACATCGCCAGCTATCACACATACACTTCGGATCCTCAAATCAAACTCTCCAGCCCAGAACTCTAACTTCCACTCCACTAATATTCACATGAATGTCACCCAGGAAAATCAGACTCACGATAACAAAAACTTCACTTAAAATTCCCCTCATACTTCTTTCCCTCAAAAACCTGATCCTCCTCCTGAATTCTCCACCTGGGTTAAGAAAATCCCTATCACTTTCACAATTCTATCACCAACCTTGGGATCCTATTCTATTCTTTCCCCTTCAGGACCAAGGTGTTATGAAAGCCATCAATTCTGCCTCTTTTCAAATGTATCCTAAGTATCCTTCAAACATGTCCTCTCCAATCCTAATGGCAGGGCCACTGAAGAGGGCCATACTGTGTGCACACTGTGAAGAAGTGTTATCACATGCATGCAACACGTCAGAACCTTGTTTTAGACCCTCGTTGAGTCTCATCTGTACTATTGCCATTACCTCCTGTCTAGTCTCCCTGACTCGAACATTTTCCTTTCCAACTCATCCTTCACACTACTATCACGGTACTTTCCAAAATTCCAATAGAGATTACATAACTTTGTATGGAATACAATGCCTTTTATAATCATACCCAAGTTGAACCTCATTAAATACCACCACCATGTTCGTTTCCCTTGCCCTCCCCCATATCTCAACAACACATTTTCTGTCTGCTCCATGAACATACCTTGTCCTTTTTTCTTTTTAAGATTTTTTTTTGATGTGGACCATTTTTTTTATTATTAATTTATTTATTTTTGGCTCTGTTGGGTCTTCGTTTCTGTGCGAGGACTTTCTCTAGTTCTGGCAAGTGGGGGCCACTCTTCATCGTGGTGCGCGAGCCTCTCACTATCGCGGCCTCTCTTGTTGCGGAGCATGGGCTCCAGACGCGCAGGCTCAGTAGTTGTGGCTCACGGGCCTAGTTGCTCCGCGGCATGTGGGATCTTCCCAGACCAGGGCTCGAACCTGTGTCCCCTGCATTAGCAGGCAGATTCTCAACCACTGCACCACCAGGGAAGCCCCATGTGGACCATTTTTAAAGTCTTTATTGATTTTATTACAATATCGCTTCCGTATTATGTTTTGGTTTTTTGGCCATGAGGCAAGTGGGATCTTAGCTCCCTGACTAGGGATCGAACCCACACCCGCTGTCTTGGAAGGTGAAGTCTTAACCACTGGACTGCCAGGGAAGTCCCATACCTTGTCCTTCAATATGATATTATCATTGGTTCTTTCTCAACTTAAAAAACGTATCCATCCATTTAGATCCACCTCAAAAGTTAACCCATCTGTGACATTTAAACTTCTCTTCCCTAGAAAAAAGTAGTTGTGCTAAACCTGAAAATAGTTGCCCTTAAGCAAGCATTATCTTTCTTTATGAGTTTTTCATTTATACCTAATTTTTTTTCTATTTATCACTGTCCCCTAAGGGTAGGATTCATTCCCTGCTTATATATGAAACACTAGAACTTATAACTGTGCTTCAATTTAAATAAATATTATTTGTTAAATTATAATGAATAAATAATAAGAACATGGCTCTAATATGTCAGGCAAGGGTTAGTTGTATGCAAGGAAAATAAATCAAGGAAAAGTAATGAAGGCAGGTATATATAAGGAATATAAAGTTGTGTTTAAAGAATATTCACCAAAAACTCAAAAAAAATAAATGAACAAAAAACAAACAAAACACCCTCTGCCCCTTGCAGGCAATACTTTAATCATTTTACCTCCTTTCTATATGAGATTGAAGATCATATCAATGTCATTTTTGGCATTAAAAACCTATACACCATGGCAAAGAGCTCACTAAGTAACAAAGTGTAAAAAGAAGAAAAAACTTTGATCTTCATTAAAACTGAGGATTAAAAATATTCCCTTACTACAAACTCTAAAGAATATCAGCCAAATGATGTGATTTCAATAAATTTTAAAAGAGGTATAGGATATGCATACTTCTCTTGTTTGAGGAAATAAGCAGAGTTCTCCAGGGAAAGGTAGGTTCCTTTAGCCCTGAAGGGTAAACCAATGAACTCTTACCTGGAATGGGAAGTTCTTGAGACTGGACACACTAAGAGGAACCCCAAGCCCATGATATATATGGAATGCAGGGCTGCAAAAGGATCCTACCTATACTCATAGATTTTTAAGAGTCAGGTTGTTTTGGTGATAAAATAGAGGACAAATGTTAGGTGGCATTCAACACAGAAGCAGCTGATCTCAGTCATTAAAGAGAAATAGAGAAATCACTACCAAGAAAACCTTGGAATATGAATTACTAATTAGAGACATATGATTTAGGGAAGAGTACAGAACAAAGTTGAGGAGAAAGTATTCAAAGTTAACATATAAGAAAATTCTATCTGTCTGCTATCCCAGCTCATTCCCCACCACTATTTATTTTTCTAGCAAGTAAACTGCCTTCAAAAAATAACCACTGTTCAATAATCCTGGCACCTAGGCATAACATACTCTTAGGGAAAGCATGAAAAACAATTTACTTATCAAACAAAAATCAAATAATACACATCAGAAGATGTAGTATGGCAGGAAATGAGAAGAAAGGCCACACACACATACACACGATGAAAGAAAAACGAAGATCTATAAGGCATTAAATAGAAATAAATTACAAACGAATAGGTTATATTCAGGAAAGAAGAGAAAAATAATTATGACAAAACCCACATTAGAAATAACAAAAATGGCAATAGAGATGTAAGAAAATATAGTCACAGAACATAGAGGTAAACATAAGTAAATAGAGAAAAGAAAAGGAGAAAATGATAAATGAAGATAGGAAGGCGACACTACATGTGAAAATTGTTCCTGAATAAGAAAATAGTAATAATGGCACAGGACAAAATATGCTCATACATATTACACAAGAACACTTTTCTCATATAAAGACCTGAGTCTGAAGAACTAAATATAATACCATGACCCAGAAAGGGAAAGAGAAATCATAGTACATGATTTACAAAGAGACTAGATGTTTTAGATGTACTAGGTTCATAACTAAATGTCACTTTTTCAAAGATAAACTATTATTTTAGCACCCAGGCAAAAGAGGAAGTCTCCTACAAGAGTGAAAACTAAATTTGGCCTTAGTCTTCTCCACACAACAGTCCTGGCAAACAGTAAGACAATCTCAGGGGGAAAAAAAATGTGACTCGTGAGTTTTATTCTCCAATAAATATAAAGGTAACAAATAAATATAAGACCTCAGAGAATATAAAGTACCATGAGCTCTCTGAAAAATACAATTTGATAACGATACAACTAAGGCTTAAGTAATACGGACTATACTAATAAACAGTAGGTAAACTCTGCAAACCTTAACACAAACAATAAATTCTTCATAGATTCTAGTGGCAATAGTGTAAATAATAATGAGTAAAAAATTGGAAGTTTCAACAGAGAAGTGGAAGTATAAAATATATTTGTATAGATTCCCTCACACAGCAAATAATTAATAGCTACAGTTTAAAGAATATTTTAAAATAATGGATGTTTAATAATAATATTTGAAGGTATGAATGAAATTAGCCAGACTTAGATTTTACTATTCAGATTAGACATTAATAATCAAATTAAGATGTGCAGAGACAAACTTTTCTCATTTCATACTAGATTGTGAATATCCATTGTCTAAAGTTGTTAAACCAAGAAAGGTTTAGGTATGGAGCCTTACTATTAAATATTTTTGTGTTCCAAATTATATGGCCTTAAAATTTATAAATCAAAAATCTCAGCAGTTGTAAATTAACTGTACTTCAATTTTAAAAATTGTTAAAAAAAAAAAAAAAAGAGCAAATTGGAAAAAAAAAAAACCTCAGGAGACAAAATAACTTCCACAGTATCTGCCCTTCCTTTTTACCCAAAAATTAAGTAGAAAATGAATCACTGAGGATATAAATATTCTACATAATTAATGAGATATATTAATCATATATAAAATCTATTCTTAAATCAAACAGCATATCAAAACTGAAATTATAAAATATCAAGAAATTAAAAACAGTGACTGCTTTCATGAACCAATGGAATATAATTAGTCTTTCTCTGGGGAAAGTACATTCCCCAAATATTTATATTACAAGAAAGGAGAAAGAATTAAGCATTCAATGCAATAAGTTTGGAAAAGAAAATTAAAATAAATAAGAGAAATAAAAGAGAGAAAATGGAAAAGTAGAAATTAATGAACTTATAAAACAAGAAAAACTGTAGAAGATAAACAAATTCAAGAGCTGGTTCTTTGAAGGGAAAAAAACTACTGGCTTATCTAAACAAGGAAAAAATATCATAAGTACTCAATATCAGAAATACAACTGGGAAGTAATTAATGATAAATATCATTATATAGGTAATCAAAGTATTTTTCACAACTATGTGCCAAAATAATTAAAATTCTGATTAAAAATGAATGACTTTTCAGGAAAATGAATATTACTTAAATTGACCCTAGAAGGGAGGGAAAACCTAAATAAATAAATTGTCTTGGAAAAGTGGAAAATAATCTCACAGTAGTTTCTCTCTCTCTCTCTCTCTCTCTCACACACACACACACACACCCCACACACAAAAACACACACACACACAAATGTACATAACCAAGGTGTTATCACAGGTGAATTCCATCAAATCCTCATAGGAGAAATAATTCTAATGCTAGTTAAATGTTTCAGAACACAGAGAAGAAAAGCTTCCATACTTCTTTGATGAAGCAAGTAAAATAATGATACCCAAATGTGACGACAGTGGGAAAAAGAAAACCAGAGACTGATCTCATATATAAATAAAAATGAATATTATAATTTTATAGTGCCCAGAAACATATTAACACAGTAATACCACACAAAAAAGTAAGATTTATCCTAGTAATTCCAAGAAATTTCAACTACCACATATAACCATATAACTTACCACAAGTCAACATTTTAAAAAGCATAATCTCCAGATAGAGAAGTATTCAGTAAAATTCAATATTGTTTTTAAATAATTTAAGCAGAAAAAAGTTTCTTAATTTGGTGAATATATCAAACCAAAAGACAGCATCATGTTTAATGTTGAAACCCTAGAAGCAATAGCATAAATTCAGGAACACCTTACAAATACCACTAGTGCTACACATGTCTGGAAGTACCAAGCAACACAATTTGATAAAAGAAATACACAAGTTATAAAAATTAGAAAAAAAGAGACAAAAAAAATCACTGATCACAGATCACCATAACAAATACAATAGTAATAATGAAAAGGTTTGAAATACTGTGAGAATTACTAAAATGTGACACAGAGACGAGAACTGAGCAAATGCTGTTGGGAAAATGGTGCCAATAGACTCACTTGATACAAGGCTGCCACAAACTTTTATTTTGTAAAAAATACAATACCTACAATGTGTAATAAAACAAGGTATGCCTGCCAGTTAAAAAAAAACAGAAAGAAAAAAAGAGAAACAACAATAATTGATAATATTGTAATTATATAAGTAGAAAACAGAATTGCATAGACTGAAAATCCATTAGGGTATTGACTGAAGTGGTTGATTATGGAAGTAACCAAATATTCAATAGCTTGCCCCTTTCCCTGAAGAAATGAGTTACAAAAGCACTGAGGGTAGTAGAGGAAGGTAGGCATCAATGCCAGCTGTAGGTTTGGGGAGAATGGTAAGGTGTCCCAATGGATAAGACCAGGATGTGGTGGGCATCCACATGTGGGGTGGGCCTGTGCAAAATATCAGAGGCCAAGAGGGGTAAGGAGAGCAAAGGTGGGAGGGGGACAGGATGTGCCATTGTCGAGTGTAGGACCCTTAGTGGGGATGGGGTGGCAGTAGTATGAAAGATTGGCTACACACAGTGGAACTGATCAAATGTGTTAAGGTTAATAGGAGCAAGGTTTGTTACTTGAGAGAAGAGAGTTACAAATACAGAAGGCAAAAATGACTGTAGTGTTGTATTGGACTTGAACGAATTGGTGTAAACTCATGGCTTTCAATAGATATAAATTGATACGCAAACAAATATAAAGGTACATTTTTATTGCTTAGATCTGTCCACTGAGAGGGCCTGGGAGCAGTGACACTCTAACATCAATGAACACACATAGTACCCAGAGCTTGATTTTTAAATCTAATTCTGCATTAAAATAAACTAGGGCTCTTTGGGAAAAGAGCTGGTCTGCAGGATCAGGTAGGGAAAAGTACTGAGATGTGCCTGAAAAATCTTACTGCGCCAGAAAGCAAGGAAATGCTTAAACCACCTTAAAGGTGCTCCCAGTGGCCAGACTGAACCATTAAACAATTTGGGCATCAAAATATATAATGATAGTAATTAATTAAAACCCTTTGAATAAACTAGGAAATCATAATTTTACATTGATTGATTAAATATTTCATGAGAAAAGGGGTATTTATATATTTTCAAAATACCTTTTCACACAATACTTATTAATTACAAAAGGGGGAAAAGCAAATTTACAGCAAAGAAGCTCTCTGAGTACCACCTTAGTCAACTGATTAAAGTGAAATTATGTGCCACCTGGTAAGAAGGAAGGAGAACACAGAATCACTTTTATGACATTCCTGCCAAAGATTTCTAACTTGAATCTAATCATAAGGAAATATCAGACAAACCAAACTGAAGCATATTCTTCTAAATAATAGTTTGTAACTCCCAGCATCAAGGTCATGAAAGGCAAGGAAAACTTAAAAACTGTTCCAGACTAAAGGAGATCGAAGAGATAAGATGATGAAATGCAACATGAGATTTTGAATTGGATCCTTTTACTTAAGAACATTAACAGAACAATTGGCTACATTTAAACGGGGTCTAAAGATTAGATTACAGTAATTTATCTGTGTTAAATTCCTGATTTTGATGAATGTATTGTGATTATGTAATAAGAGAATGTCCTTGTTTTTAAGAAATGCATACCAAAATATTTAAGGATGATGGAGTGTCAAATGGCTCTGGAAAAATATATTTCTTTATATTGAATTTACAACATTTCTGTAAAATTGTGGTTTCAAATTCTTTTATTTTTTAAAATTCAATAGCTTTCTCATATGATGACTTTTACAGTTAGAAAATATAGTGAGAAAAAGATCTTCATAATAGTAAGGAAAAAATGTAGAATGCCCAGGAATAAATTTTATTGAGTGTCATGAAAAGGACACTTGCATAACTTGGAAGTAGAAAGGTTGAATAAAGATACCAGTTCCTGAGTAGGAAGACTCAATATCACAAAGATGTCAATTCTTCCTAGGTTAATTTTAAATTTAGCACATTTTCCAATTAAAATACCAAAATGTTTACTTACTGAAGAAGCCCAAAATAGTTCTAAAGTTCACACAGAAAAATAAAAATGGGAGAATAGCCAGAAAATGTCTTTTAAAAAAGAGTAATCAGTAAAGGTTAATCTTACCAGATATTGAAATATAATGCTTCAAAATTACAACAGTTTAACATGAATGCATATATAGACAAGAGATTAGTGGAAAAAGTAAATAATATATTCCAGAAATAGATCCAGAATGCATACAAAAATTTAGTATTTAATAAAAACTGGCATTTCAAATTAGCAGGAAAAAAAGAATTACTCAACAAATGGTGTTAGAAGAGTTGGTTGGTCACTTGCAAAAATATTATGTTGTAGCCTTACATCACTATTCTAATGTAAATGTATTCAAAATAAATTCCAGGTGCACCAAATATTTAATAAGCTTAATATTGAAACGTAAAATTATATAAATACTAAGAGAAAGCATGGAGGAATTATGTTTAACTTTTGGCATGGAAAAATGACATCCTAAGCAAGAATCAATAACAGAGGACAAAAACTACACAAACATTCTAAAACCTTTGTAGGACACAAAAATCATAAAGACAAAAGAAAAATGCAAACTGAGAAGAATATTTGTAAAGTATATGCCATGCCAAAGGGCTAATTTCTTTTATAAACAAAGAGTTATTTTTTAAATAAAAGAAAAAATAAACCTCAGTGAATAGTCAAGGGACATAAACAGGCTGTTCACATAGATACAAATGGCCACAAATATATGAAAAGATTCTAAACCTCACTCTTTAAGAAAAGTGAACTTAAAGAGCAATTAAAACTGTTTTCAATTAATTTATTGGCAAAACATGTGTTTTATAGTACATGATATTAGCATAAACGTTGTAAAATAGAAGTTCGTATACACTGATGGTAGAACTAGAAATTAGTACAACCTCTTTGGAAGACAATTTGTCAGTAGTTATCAAATTAAAATGCACACATTCTTTGTCCTTGAAGTTCTGTTGAAACACTTGCTTACCAACTTAAAAAGATACATACAGAATGTTTATTTGATTTAAACAGCAAAACTTGCTAGAAACAAATTCCCACCATATTAATTAGGATCCAGTAGCCAGGAAACAGAAACCATATCAGTATTTTTAATGGAAAAAAATTGATACAAAGAACTGTTAGGTGTTAGAAAACTGAAAAGAAAAAAAAAGGGAACACCAAATATCATGCAGAAAGCATCTACCACCCCTATTTCAGCTGATGAAACAAAGGAAAGAGGTTTAATTACCAAAATTTAGAAGCTTGGAGAAATGGCCCTACAAAGCTCAGATACGTCCCTCTGAGGACAGGACGTGTAGTAGTAGCTGGCACTGAATTTTTGAGGGGGTGCAATGGGGCTATTTCTGAGAATGTTGGTAAAACTGCAAATGGAATAAACTACTGCTGCTGGAACAAACAGCCACGGCTTGGGTGAAAAAGACATTGCTGGAGAGACACTCACAAGAAGCAAACCAGAAACAGAAATCAAAAGAATGAACACTTTCCGTAACTTTCCTCCTGCCTTTCAATCCCCCTCTAACACCTGCTATTTACAGAGCTTAATAGGAAGCCACCTGGCTTCCTGGGAAAAACTGGTTTGCAGAGTCCCAGCCCCAACCTCATGAAGCAGAATATAAAAGGGTGGACTTGAAGACACAATAATTTAAACATCCATTAGTAGCATTTTGGTGTACTCAAGCAATGAAATACAATGTAACCACTAAAATAAATATATATATACACATATAAACATGAATATGCATGGAAAACTTCAAGGAAAATATTTTTATGATAGTTACTTCTGAGGATAAGATCAGGAGTATGAGTTGGGAGGAAGACTCACTCAAATTTTAATCTTTTCTTGTGCCTGAGGCATATGCTATTTATGTAATAATTTGTAAAAGAGAACTATTCACCAAAATTCCCATATATTGTGAGACTTGTTCATTTTTCTGTCAATTTACTAAACACTTGCATGCTAGGCATTGGAGAAACAAATGTGAGGGATAACCACTTATTTCTAGATATTCATCTAATTAGAATCATAGCCCTAAGGCACAAGTATATGAGGTTTCTAAGTGAAGTTAAAGGTGATAAGGATAGAAAGGGTGTAGAGAAAGTGCTAAAGGAGTTCAGAGATATGGAAGAGATTACTTCATACCGGAGGGCAGTGGTCTCCAACCTTTTTGGCACCAGGCACCGGTTTCATGGAAGACAAGTTTTCCGCTGACCAGGGTGGCAGGGTTGCGGGGGTTAGATGGTTCAGGTGTTAAAGCGAGCAATGGGGAGCGGCAGATGAAGCTTTCCTCGCTCGCTCACCCACCGCTCACCTCCTGCTATGCGGCCCAGTTCCTAACAGTCCCCAGACTGGTACCAGTCCACAGCCCGGGGGTTGGAGATCTCTGCTGGAGAGGACAGGAGAGTCTTTATGGAGATTAAAGTCATTGAGCAGAACTTTGAAGAATTGGAATGATAGGAACAAATAGAGCAAGATAGAAGGGAACCCCAGAGGAAACATGAGTTAAGGCAGGAGGGTATGGTGAGGAGTATAATGGTGTAACTCAAGGAGTAACTTTCCCCTCAGCATGAGAACTCTCCAGCTCTATTTACGAGAGACCAGATAGAGAGTGTTAACCAGATTGCTAGGGAACATTGCTTATGATAACAATGGTGCCTGATTGATGAGTTGTACCTGGACTAAGACAAACTAGTGATGATCTGCAAGTACCTGAGCCTCTGAAATGGGCTTCCCTGAGAACAGTGATTCTTGTAACTGAGAAGTTCTATGCCTATGGAATTTTTATAGGCCATGGTTATAAAACTTGGCTCCTGCAGGTATGAATTTTAAGCCAAGGCTATTTATCACCTGCCCTTTGTGACTCTCATTACCTTGAACCTGAACTACCACCTGGGGGGGCCAAAGAGGACTGTGTGGGCTACTGCCTAGGCAGCTGTGAGAACTGCTTCCACAAAAGGGAAACACCTGATTCTGCCCTCTGGAAGATTGTGATTCTATCCTATATCTTTCTGAGCACAGGTGCCAAATATGGTCATGTGAATGTTTACTTGGACCGAGAAAGCCCTCTTGTCCCCCTGAGCAGTGATGCAGATGGGTTTAAAGAACGTCAATCAAAACATTTTAGCTACAGTGGAGAGTTCAATCAATAGCAGTGTAAAGTCTAGGACATGAAAGACAGATTTTAGCCAAATTATGAAAAGTTTAAATGTCAGATTGAGGGAAATGGATTGTAATGTAAGTTTTGGAGGCAAGTAAGACCCTGATATCTTTTGAGCAGAGAATTAATATGATCAAATTCATTTTTTAATCATCATATCAGAAAGGAAATCTGGTCCACAATATATGTTGGAAGGAAGGTGATAGAGGATCCAGATGGCTGAGGGATTGATAACAGAGGACTGATGCAGGAGGTACTTCTGAGACTGACTGCTGAGAACAGAACAGCAGCCTGACACTGAGGGGTGACCTGGTGTGACCTCTAGTGGAGAGAACTGATTTGCAATGCATTGCAATTCCTTCAAGGTTTCCAGCCTGAACACCACAGTCATGATTAAGCTCAAGTTTAAGTTAACATAACAATTTCTAAAGGCCATTCAAGATCTTCTAACAGAAAGTAAGAGCACATTGAGATAGTTATAACGGTGGTAAGAAAAAAAAGTAGAAACAGTGCTTTTTCAATAAAATATTCATCCTTTCTCCTTTGGGATTTAAAAAAAGATAAAAGTGACTTTTACACTGAAAAATAGAGAAAATAATTTTCATATATTTCCTTTCCTAAATTATCTGATGGTATTTTCCATAGGGACTATTATTGATTACACAAACACAGAGACATACACCAACATTCAACCACTTTTTTATCTTTTATTCCTTCTTGGAATATCCATTCTCATCTCTTTCAGCTGTTTTTCATCCTTGCTTTCTTTATACATTACAAAGTCTGCTTCTTCACTGACAAACCCCCCCCCTTTTTTTCTTATTTTTACTCCTGAATGGTGTAAAACTTTAAAATGGAGCAATATTCACCTTTCCAGATAAATATATATCTTGAAACTCCTTTAATCTTTAGCTGCTAAAGAACTGAAAACTCTCAAATTACGGGAAATGCCCGTGAAGTTTTAGGAATGATGGCACCATTATTTCAGGTTTTCTGTAAATGTATGCCCATAACATGAAAGAAAAGAGCAAAGGAAAACATTCACTTAGGAGTAGTATCTTGTTTCTAAATTCCTTCAAGCGTCTCTGGTCTTCTCTTGAATGCTTTTTTTTCTTTTCTTCTTCTTCTACAGCCTCACATGTTGGAAGAAGCAAAATGTACCTACAAATATCTTGTGAACTTGAAAGCCTTTTGTTACTGGGAAAACAAACAAACAAAAAACCTTTTGGTTAAAGCACAGAAATTCTTTCTACCAGATAAACCAGTAGGCAAAACGTAAAGCACATTTTTGAAATTGTCCTCTCTTAGAAAGATAAGCCTAATAAGCATGAATAAAATAAAGGTATAGCTTATTAACCCAAAAAAAGTATCTAACTGGACCACACCCCTAATCGTAAGTATGAAAGGGTTTCCTCCAGCCAAATGCTAAAAAAAAATTTAAGACATCTTTCTTCCTTTTTTCTCTTCAGGAAGTCAACTTCTAATAACAATGGGTCAAGCATGTCCCTAGGCCAGATGCTATTTCATGTAGGTGGTAAAACTACTGCAGGTTTTGCTAACTGCAAGGTTTTTAAAACAATTCTCATCCAGAGTAAAAAGTGGCATGACTTTTTTGCTTTTGAGAACAATCACCTCTTTCCTAGCATAAACATGCTATGAAGAATCCAGAGACACAAGTCAGAGAGACTATAGAAGGAGAAGACTTGGAAGTTTCAAAGAAAATATTTGTAAGTGACTCAAGAAGCTTAACTGCTTGGAGTGTTTTTGAGTCTGAACTTCAGAGTTAAGCAGACAGCACTGGAGGGGTGTTTGAAGATGAGGATATATTCTCTTCCTTAAATCTAAAGTGTCAAAGCAGTGAAAATGGCAAAATTCAACAAATGCATAACCATCATTTAACTAGGAAATTGTGCAGGGGATTTCAGGGTAGTGGGCAAGAAGGAAACCAGAGTGCTGCTGACACTCTGGTTTGTTGTTGTTTTCATGAGTAGAGAAAATTCATTACATAGATGATACTATGAAGAGTCTCTACCACTTGACAACGATGTGAACTTTAGCATGAAACTTAAGCCTCACTATGCCTAACTGTAAAATAGACCATGTGTTAGTTTTCTATTGCCACTGTAAAAATTACCACCAACCTACTGGCTTAAAGACAACACAACATTATTATCTTACAGTTTTGGAAGTCAGAAGTCTGAAATAGGTCTCACTAAGCTAAAATCAAGCTGTCAGCAGGACTGTATTCCTTCTGGAAGTTCTAGGGGAGAATCCATTTCTTTGCCTTTTCCAGCTTCTAGGGGCCACCTGAATTCCTTGGCTCATGGCTCCCTTCCATCTTCAAAGCCAGTAATGGCCAGTCAAACCTTTCTCATCCTGCATCTGACTCATAAATGCTTCCTCCTTCCACCCAGAAGGACTCTTGTTATTACAGTGGGACCAGCAGATAATCCAGAATACTCCCCCATCTCAAGGTCAGCTGTTTAGCAACCTCAATTCCATCTTCCATTCCTCTTCATTCCACTTGCCAAGAAGCATAGCATCTTCACAGGTTCAGGGGATTAGGACATGGACATCATTGAAGGCCATTGTTCTGCCTACAACAGAGCTCATAGGTTCATTGTGGGAAATAAATGAAATAACAACATAACATGCAAAATTCTCACACACTGCTTATAGAAAGCCCTCAATAAACATTATTCACATATAAAATGTATAGAGAAGATAGACATGACTCACTAAATGTAACCTAGCTAAGTACATTCAAAGTAAACCAGAATGTATATAATGCCTAGATTTTCCTTAAGGTCCTTAACTGAGCCTTCCTATTTATGTCCATCACATTTTGAATCAGTCCCTTTTATATCTCCTTTATCATTCAGGTTCAGTCGTATTATGGATTGAAAACATTCTCACATATGTTTTCCTGAGGTCATTGTTTCAGCAGTGACGATAGAGTTCGCTAAGGGAAATTGCCGACTTGCTAGAGTTAGCAAAAAGACACAGTTACTGAGCAAGCAGGACACGTCTCCAAAGAGAAGTCACACATAGAACATCAAGCAGGAACCTCTGAAGGGAAAATTGGGAGCCCCACTGCTTTCCATTATGCTCTATTCAGTTCTGAGACCTAAATTGCTGCTGATTTTTCATCTTTTAATCACTTCACACAAGTTAAGTGTCCTTGGGAGACACTACAGAGGGTAGCACATATCTCATTCCATTGATACTAAATTAATTTGATCTTTTAACTCCCAGATACTGCACTTCCTAGGCTGCTAAAAAAGAAACCATCTTAGGGTGACTTTTTTCTGCACAGTAGAAACTGTGTTTTATGGCAAAATTACTTTTAATATTTATTTCAACTCGCACTGAAATATAACTTTGGCTATATACAAGAAATTTTTCATAACAATAATAAAAACATATAAAATAACATGTGTAGGAATAAATTTGATTTAACATAAGGACTTTGTCTAATGCTGTTCAAGACATAAGTATAACATTACCCATTTCAAAGGGTATCAACTCCTGCCTGTGGCAACTTTTTCCCTGGAGACTATGATCATTAATTTTAAAATATGTACACATAAAAGAGTCAACTCTCACAGGAAGATAAAAGAATAGATGGGTTAGTTTTTTCAGATCAATACCAGAAATCTACCCAATGAATATTAAAATAATAAGGTAAATGCTTTATTGAAGTTGAAAGAGTCAGTTATTACCGCTGGTATCTGAAAGATTTTTAAAATCTCAACTATCTCTGGGACTATTACCTATTATTAGTCAGTATATTGGTGACCAAATAATAGATCTATGAATTTGATGGCTATGAAGAAAAGTCTTGAGAAAAATATTCTGGGTTAGGCTGACTGTATAAAATAAGAAAATACTGTAAATTGTATAAACTTGAAAATATTTATATTTATAATTCTTATGATATCATAAATCAAAAACTACAAAATTAAAATAAAATGGGAATAAATTTCAGAGCAAGGATAATGGGAATTATCTCTTATTTTTCTTAAAAAATTTAAATAAGAATTTTCCTAGTAAAAATTATGTATTAGATAGCTTATGAAAGGCAGTAAAGCTAACTCTGGGTAGGCACAAGAAGACCTGTCAGAAACAAGGGGCCTGATCATCGGTAAGCCAAGTGACCTCTCTGAGCCTTTGTTTTCTCTCCTCTTTAAAAGTATTTTTTATTTGAAGCTCTGAGAGTTCATAAAAACCCTCATTTTACTGGGTAAAATACTGGAGACCTACAGAATAGAAATGGCTTCAGGAGGACAAAGCAGGAATTGCACATCTATGTTCTTTCCATTCCACTGTGCTGTCAATAAGACTCCCAGTGTGTCTACCAACCCTCAAATGCCCCACTTCTTTTCTCTGGGGTAAGTACACTGAAAACTATGGCAGACCCTCCAGATTTTCCCCACTCACTTGGAATACTGAGAAGTGGAGGAGAAGACACATTGCTTACAGCTATCATTTGAGATAAAATGGCTGCTGGGAGAGAAGACATAGGCATCTTGATGGCTCAAAGGCAGCTAACTAGAGGCTATTTGAGAGGCAAATGACCACTCTTTTCCTTGAGGCATCACAAAGCAGAACCCTCAAGGTACTGATAGGTTGAGTGTTATGGAATCTTCATGTTCACAGTTCTTCTATGTGTGTACAGCATTCTGAGAGGGAAACTTAGACTAGGAAGAATGATATTCTAGTCTAGTGGAACTTATGAAGGAGGCTTTGTGAGCTATAGTGAGTAGTAGGACTGAAGAGGGAAATAATATTGTACAGGCAGATACATCAGAATCAATAGCATACATGAGTCTAGGTTAGGTAAAGGAAGAATTCATGTCATTGACCTTCCATTGTCCAGAGACTTTTTTCAGCTTACTAAATGTCTACATTGAGTATTGGAGACCCTTTTTGTAGCAGCAGCAACAGGATATTAATACTGCTTTCCATGGCTACATACATAGAGTAAAACATACCTTCTAACGATCAGACACCAATAAACTCACCATATTCTGCGAGGTGTGATATATGTTTCTCTTATTTTCTGCTGCTTCACAATAATTAAGGTTCATTACAATGTCTAGGATTTAGAATCTTAATATATCTTTTACTTCTGTGTATCATCTCAGAAGGGTTTTAAAATTATTCTCTGGGGTCATAACTATAATGCGTTATGCACAAAAAGACTGTGACTGACTCCTGAGCATGATATATAGTGATAACTATTTATACATCAACTTCATCTAGAAAACACTAATAACAAGAATTGAAAACTTTACTTGTATTACAAAAGTAACACGTTTGGGGCTTCCCTGGTGGCGCAGTGGTTGAGAATCTGCCTGCCAATGCAGGGCACACGGGTTCGAGCCCTGGTCTGGGAAGATCCCACATGCCGCGGAGCAACTGGGCCCATGAGCCACAATGACTGATCCTGCGCGTCTGGAGCCTGTGCTCCGCAATAAGAGAGGCCGCGATGGTGAGAGCCCCGCGCACCGCGATGAAGAGTGGTCCCCACTTGCCGCAACTAGAGAAAGCCCTCGCACAGAAACGAAGACTCAACACAGTCATAAATAAACAAACAAATAAATAAATAAATAAATAAATAAATAAATAAATAAATAAAAGAACGTGAATTTCTTAAAAAAAAAAAAAGTAACACATTTATCTTGCAACAGTTCCTATTGAATTGTCTCTGCACAATAAAATTACTTCACCATAACTTTTCAGTTGAATATATTTTCTTGTCCCCAGTTCTATAAACTCTGGACTCAGTGTAGACTCAATTTTTTTTAGGCTCATCATTGCTTTTAATCTTATATTTTTTTCTACACTAACCAGCTACCTTCACCTGTATGGCTCCCACCTCAGATGGCACCTAGCCATCCCAACTGTACCCCCCTGTGAATTCCTATGCCTTCATTTGACAGACTATCCCAGATCAGTTCTCTTCCCAATATTACATTTAAAGCTCAAAGAACCAAGGACATCTTTTAAAAAGTTAATTATAAAATACTCCTGCATTTTTCATGGATTTTAAACAGATGGGGCTATATTAGATTTTTTTTTCCTTTGGCAAGTTGTTTTGATCAAATGATGTAAGAAAAGAGGTTTTCTAAGGCCCTAAGTTCATACTGATCAATTTCCTTTCTGATTCCAATTTCATAAGTTCTTATTTTTATTTATTTTCTAGTTCTTTGTCCTTATTTTTAAAATTTTCACCTTTTTTCTGTTCTATATTTCATATACAAAAAACTATATGTACTGAAAGATAATTAGCATCATAATAACTTCACATCAATTGGACCTTGCTTGAAAACAACTGAAAGATATATATGTGTGTATATATATAAATACATATATGTATATATATGTGTATATATATATATATATAGTGACAATGCAAGTAAACAAGAACATAGAACATTAAGGGAGAAATAGCAAAATAAGCAATTAAAAAATCTTACTTCACTGTATCTAAGTCTATGTAATCTTCATGATTTTGTGTGAACATCTGTTAGTATCTGCTGGTATATGTACAAAGAGAATCCAACAAATCACAAACTCAGCTTCCCCCAAATGTTTTTGATTAGTCCCTGCAATATATTCTGAATAGTCTTAAAATTCATTCCAAGAACAATAATATAATCACTGATTTGTCTTTGACAGACAGATGTATGAAATGTTTTGTCAGTTCCTGGATAATCCTCAGAAGTCTACTCACTTCTCAAATACTTACTTGTAAAATTATCCTGTGCAAGTCACTTAATTTTAGTCTCAATATCCTAATCTACACAATAAAGGTAATGATAATACCTCATAAAAATGTTATGAACACTAAATTTTCAATGAATATAAAAATTTTAATGAATATAAAGGTCCTAGCACAGTTTCTAGATATAGCAATCACTCATTTAGCATTTTTTACTAGTAATAATAATATTATTATTACAGAGGTAAACCTTGAGAAATGTACATGGATTAAAAAAGTTTTAAATACATAAATAGTTTTTCTCAAACTTACATTTTATATGGGTTCAACCCTTCCTGCTACATAGTCAACAGTAACATATTACAGGTTTGTTTTTCTAGATACACCTTAGGTATCCATCCCATATCACAAAACCAATAATAATAATAACCAAATTTATCATGATAATTTTCTATAGACTATTACTATTTCAAATGACTTAATTCCAGAGAGAATAATGCTTCAATTAAAATTAAAGCAATTCAACACGTATATTTGTATTTTAAAGTATAATTATCAAAATATTTATATAAATTAAAACTAGTTAGTTACAAAACTCATTTATGTAAAATAAAGTGTTACATCATATAATTGACCAATCTGTCCTTTGAAAGACAGTCTATAAATTACATATGCACATGTCCATAATAACTGCAAAACAAAATAAATCATTAATATATAAATATATTTATATATGTACATATTTTTTCATGTGAATGATTAAAAATAATATTCAAATTAACTAGAATGCATATAATCTGTATATAGTCTTACTCTAATAAATGAAGTACAGTATTTATTTTTTGTTTGTTTATACATATATAGAAATGTATAGAAATGAAACTTATATGGAACTTTGTACACCTACTTCAATCTGTGTCAAATTTGCTAATAAAAAAATGAGTACACATTACAAAAATATTGTCATTAATTTATGACTTAAATTCTTTTGTTTCATTTCCTGTAAATTGCTCTGAGGTATAATTTTTATGTCCTCACAAATGGTAATTTTTACTGTGAGATTAATTTATAAGCAATTTAAACTCCAACTGATAAGTTGAATAATGTGTTGATAAATACATTACTAATGAAACAAATCTGGGCTTCCCTGTTGGCGCAGTGGTTGAGAATCTGCCTGCCAATGCAGGGGACATGGGTTCAAGCCCTGGTCTGGGAAGATCCCACATGCCGCGGAGCAACTAGGCCTGTGAGCCACAACTACTGAGCTTGCGCGTCTGGAGCCTGTGCTCCGCAACAAGAGAGGCCGCGATAGTGAGAGGCCCGTGCACCGTGATGAAGAGTGGCCCCCACTTGCCACAACTAGAGAACGCCCTCGCACAGAAACGAAGACCCAACACAGCCAAAAATAAATAAATAAATTAATTAATTAATTTAGAAAAAGAAAAAGAAGCGTTTTGCCCAGCCACCTCTAAGACCCTCTTTAAAAAAAAAAAAAGAAACAAATCTATTTTCCAGAACCAATTGTGAATGATAAATTGGTGTACACACATATGAATATCTATTTATCTATAATGTATAAATAATATACTACCCATAATCAAAAAATCTTTTGTTTTGATTAATGTCAGTCTGTTGCCATATATAGACCTAAGCAATAGTACATTCATGTACAAATATTCACAGCACTTGCCACAGATATACATATTCTTGAAGTGTATATTAAATGTTAATCACAAAACTGTGGTCTTCTATTTGAATGGGTTATTTATTTATCTGAAGAAGGGGATCGGGGAAGGGGTGGGGTGAGATGTGACAAGGTAAGAGAGTGTCATGGACATATATACACCACCAAATGTAAAATAGATAACTAGTGGGAAGCAGCCACATAGCACAGGGAGATCAGCTCGGTGCTTTGTGACCACCTAGAGGGGTGGGATGGGGAGGGTGGGAGGGAGGGAGATGCAAGAGGGAAGAGAAATGGGAACATATTGTATATGTACAACTGATTCACTTTGTTATAAAGCAGAAGCTAACACACCATTGTAAGGCAATTATACTTCAATAAAGATGTTTAAAAAAAAAAAAAAAAGAAGGGGATCAAATTTCTCAACTGATGTAGCTACACACATTTGTGTAATTTGTCACTCTGCAGTTAAGGCAGTTTCTCCAGAGCTGCATTAATCACTGCACCTGTGAACTGAGACCTATTCTGAGTGTTTCATTATGGTATATTTGTAAACTTTATTGGCAAAGATAAGTCAACTTAAGATAAATGTGCATGATTTAATAGAGGATCTCAAAGATTTACCAAAACAATTTCCCTGTCAGTCTAGAGATTCACAAGTATATGTTATATCCAAGTAGGTTTATTAGATGAATAAAATTAACTAGTCACATTTCCAAAGATTGTGTAACCCTTAGATCAGGCATGTAACGCTTAAATAGCAAAGTCTAGAGAGGCAATAAGCAAAAGGCTGAACAATCATAGAAAATAGCCCCCAGGTACTAGCAAAGTGGATCAACATTTGACTCAGAAACTAGGAAACAAGAACAAAGAATGATAAGCAAGAATAAAGACTGATAAGACTGATAAGGGCTTCACCAATAACGAATGGAAAGAAATGAATCAGTTATAGTAAACCATAATACTCTTATATGTATATTATTATCATATGAAAGTTCAAGTAGACAGAGGTTCAGGTGCCATATCAGCCATTAACCAGCTCTGTCCTATATGACAAGTTATTTACAGGCCTCAGTTTCCTTGTAGGTAAAATGGAAAGATATCTATCCATAGGATTATTTTGAAGGATGGAAAAAAGTAGAGATCACTTAATGCAGCTTGTTTAATACAGTTGTCCAATTAGTGTTAGCTCATCTTTTTAAATCTTCTCTATATGTTTATATATCTATGTTCTTGTTTAGTGACCATAATAGCTCAATCTTACAGGACTGTTATAGGAATTAAATGAGGTGAGCTCATCCTTTCTCACAAAAACACGAAAAATCACAACTACTGAACAACCAGTGACAAAAAATTGCTGGAAACTACAAAAAAAATACCCTACATCGAAAGACAAAGAAACCACTATGTGACATTAGGACGGGCACAATCACGATAAAATCAAATCCCATACCCACCAGGTGGGTGACCCACAAACTGGAAAATAATTATATCACAGAAGTTCTCCCACAAGAGTGAAAGTTCTGTGCCCCACGTCAGGCTCCCTAGCCTGGGGGTCTGGCATCAGGAGGAGGAGCCCCCAGAGCATCTGGCTTTGAAGGCCAGCAGGGCTTGATTACAGGAATTCCACAGGACTGGGGGAAACAGAAACTCCACTCTTAGAGAGCTCACACAAGGTTTTGTGCACACCAGGACCCAGGGGAAAAAGCAGTGACCTCATAAGAGCCTGGGCCAGACCTACCTGCTGGTATTGGAGGGTCTCCTGTGGAGGCTAGGAGCAGCTGTGGCTCACTGAGGGGACAAAGACACTAGTTGCAGTAGTTCTGGGGAGTACTTATTGGTATGAGCCCCCCTGGAGGCCGCCATTTTCTCACCAAGACCTGACCCCACCCAATAGCCTGTAGGCTCCAGGGTTGGGATGCCTCAGGCCAACCAACGAACAGGAAGGGAACATTGTCCCACCCATCAGCAGACAGGCTGCCTAAAGTCATCCTGAGCCCACAGCTGCCCAAAAAATGCACCCCTTGACATGGCCCTACTCACCAGAGGGACAAGATCCAGCTCTACCCACCAGTGGGCAGGCACCAGTCCCTCCCACCAGGAAGGCAGCACAAGCCCCTTAGAACAGTCTCATCCACCAGGGGACAGACAGCAGAAGCAAGAAGAACTACAACCCTGCAGCATGCAGAATGGAAACTGCAATCACAGAAAGTTAAATAAGATGTGACAGCAGAGGAATATGTCCCAAAGGAACAAGATAAAAACCCCAAAAGAACAACTGAGTGAAGTGGAGATAGGCAACCTACCTGAAAAACAATTCAGAAAATGACAGTAAAGATGATCCAAGATCTCAGAAAAAGAATGGAGGCAAGGATCAAGAAGATACAAGAAATATGTAACAAAGAGCTAGAAGATTAAGGAACAAACTATGAGATGAACAATACAATAGCTGAGATGAAAAGTACACTAGAAGGAATCAATAGCAGAATAAATGAGGCAGAAGAACAGATAAGTGACCTGGAAGACAGAATGGTGGAATTACTGCTGCAGAACAGAATAAAGTAAAAAGAATGAAAAGAAATGAGGACAGTCTAAGAGACCTCTGGGACAACATTAAATACACCAACATTCACATTATAGGGGTCCCAGAGGAGAAGAGCAAGAGAAAGGACTGGAGAAAATATTTGAAAAGATAATAGCTGAAAAATTCCCTAACGTGGAAATGGAAACAGTCATCCAAGTCCAGGAAGCACAGAGAGTCTCAGGCAGGATAAACCCAAGGAGCAACACACAGAGACACATAGTAATCACACTGACAAAAATTAAATACCAAGAGAAAATATTAAAAGCAACAAGGGAAAAGCAACAAATAACATACAAGGGATTTCCCATAAGGTTATCAGCTGATTTTTCAGCAGAAACTCTAGAGGTCAGAAGGGAGTGGCACGATATATTTAAAGTGATGAAAAGGAAGAAACTACAGGTAAGAATACTCTACCCAGCAATGCTCTGATTCATATTAAACAAAGAAATCAAAAGCTTTGCAGACAAGCAAAAGATAAGAGAATTCAGCAAAACCAGACCAGCTTTGCAACAAATGCTAAAGGAACTTCTCTAGGCAGAAAAGAAAAGGCCACATCTAGAAACAAGAAAATTACCAATGGAAAAGCTCACTGGTAAAGGAAAACATACAGTAAAGGTAGGAAATCATTCACACACAAATATGATATCAAAACCTGCAATCATAAGGAGAGTAAAAATTTAGGATATTGGAAATACATTTGAAATTAAAAGACCAGCAACTTAAAACAATCTTGTTTATATATAGGCTACTATATCAAAACCTTATGGTAACCGCAAACCAAAAACCTACAATAGATACAAAGACAAAAAAGAATAAGGAATCAAAATACATGCTAAAGTTAGTCATCAAATCACAAGAGAAGAGAACAAAAGAGGAAGGAAAGAATAAAAACCTAGAAAAACAAATCCGAACAATTAACAAAATGGCAATAAGAACATACATATCAATATTTACCTTAAAAAAGGTATTCCATGCAAATGGAAATTTTTTAAAAAGCTGGAGTACCAATACTAATATTAAACAAAATAGACTTTAAAATAAAGATTGTTACAAGAGACAAAAAAGGACACTACATAATGATGAAGGGATCATCCAAGAAGAAGTTAAAACAATTGTAAATATATATGCACCCAACATAGGAACACCTCAACAGATAAGGCAAATACTAACAGCCATAAAAGGTGAAATTGACAGTAACACAACAATAGTGGGGGACTTTAACACCACACTTTCATCAATGATGAAATGATCATCCAGACAGAAGATCAATAAGGAAACACAGACCTTAAATGACACATTAGACCAGATCGACTTAATTGATATTTATAGAGCATTCCATCTGAAAGCAGCAGGATACCCATTCAAGTGCACATAGAATATTCTCCAGGAATGATCACATGCTGGGCCACAAAGTGAGCCTTGGTAAATTTAAGAAAATTGAAATCGTATCAAGCATCTTTTCCAAGCATAACACTGTGAGATTAGAAACCAACTACAAGGAAAAAGCTGTAAAAAACAAAAACACATGGAGGCTAAACAATATTCTACTAAACAACCAATAGATCACTGAAGAAATCAAAAAGGAAATCAAAAAATACCTAGAGACAAATGAAATTGAAAGCACAATGACCCAAAACCTACCGGATGCAGCAAAAGTAGTTCTAAGAGGGAAGCTTATAGCAATACAATCTTACCTCAGGAAACAAGAAAAATCTCAAATAAACAACCTAACCTTACATGTAAAGCAACTAGAGAAAGAAGAACAAATAAAACCCAAAGTTAGTAGAAGGAAAGAAATCATAAAAGCAGAGTAGAAATAAATGGAGACAAAGAAAACAATAGAAAAGATCAATGAAACTAAGAGCTGGTTCTTTGAAAAGATAAACAAAATTGATAAACCTTTAGCCAGACTCACCAAGAAAAAAAGGGAGGACTCAAATCAATAACATTAGAAATGAAAAAGGAGAAGTTACAACTGACACCACAGAAATACAACCAACTATATGCCAATAAAAAGGGTAACCTAGAAGAAATGGTCAAATTCTTAGAAAGATACAATCTCCCAAAACTGAACCAGGAAGAAGTAGAAAATATGAACAGACCAATCACAAGTACCAAAATTGAAACAGAGATTTAAAATTTTCCAATAAAAAAAGTCCGGGACCAGATGGCTTCACAGGCAAATTCTATCAAACATTTAGAGAAGAGTTAACACCTATCCTTCTGAAACTCTTTCAAAAAATTGCAGAGGAAGAAACACTCCCAAACACATTTTATGAGGCCACCATCACCCCAACAACAAAACCAGATTAAGATACCACAAAAAAAAGAGAAAATTATGGCCAACATCACCAATGAACATAGATGCAAACATCCTCAACAAAATACTAGCATCCAAATCCAACAATACATTAAAAGGATCAAGTGAGATTTATCTCAGGGATGCAAGGATTTTTCAATATCCACAAATCAATCAGTGTGATACAACAACAAATTGAAGAATAAAAACCATATTGTCATCTCAATAGATGCAGAAAAGGCTTTTAACACAATTCAACACCCATTTATGATGAAAACTCTCCAGAAAATGGACACAGAGGGAATATACTTCAACATAATAAGGATCATATATGGCAAACCTCAGCCAACATCATACTCAACAATGAAAAGCTGAAAGCATTTCCTCTAAGATCAGGAACAAGACAAGGATGTCCACTCTAGCCATTTCTTTTCAACATAGTTTTGGAAGTCCTAGCCACAACAATCAGAGAAGAAAAAGAAGTAAAACTGCCACTGTTTTCAGATGACATCGTACTATACATAGAAAATTCTAAAGATGCTACCAGAAAACTACTGGGTCTCATCAATGAATTCAGTAAAGTTGCAGGATACAAAATAAATACACAGAAATCTGTTGCATTTCTATACACTAACAATGAAAGATCAAAAAGAGAAAGTAACAAAACAATCCCGTTTACCATTCATATATACAATGGAATATTACTCAGCTCAGCCATTAAAAAGAATGAAATAATGCCATTTGCAGCAACATGTATGGACCTAGAGGTTATCATACTAAGTAAGTCAGACAGAGAAGGACAAATATCATATGATATTGCTTATATGCAGAACCTAAAATGAAATGAACTTATTTACAAAACAGAAACAGACTCACAGACTTAGAAAACAAACTTATGGTTACCAAAGGGGAAAGGTGGGGAGGAGGGATAAATTGGGAGTTTTAAAATAGACAACCAAGGACTTCCCTGGAGGTCCAGTGGTTAAGAATCTTCCTTCCAGTGCAGGGGACATGGGTTCAATCCCTGGTGGGGGAACTAAGATCCCACAGGCCGCAGGGCCACTAAGCCCACGCGCCACAAATACTGAGCCCATGCAGTCTGGAGCCTGCGTGCCACAACTAGAGATAAGCCTGTGTGCCACAACTAGAGAAGCCCATGTGCTGCAAAGATCCCATGTGCTGCAACTGAAACCCAACACAGCCAAATAATAAAATAAAAAAACTTTTTAAAAAATAGATAACCAACAAGGACCTACTCTGCTCAATATTCTGTAATAACCTAAATGGGAAAAGAATTTGAAAAAGAATAGATATATGTATATGTATAAATGAATCACTTTGCTTTACACCTGAAACTGACACAATATTGTAAATCAACTATGGTCCAATATAAAATAAAAATTAATTAAAAAATAAATTAAATAAAATGAAAAAAAGAATAAAATGAGACAATGTTTTTAAATGCTTACCACATGGCCTTGCACATGTAAGTACTCAAAATAAGTAGTTGTGATTAGGCATTTCCAATAGCAGCAGTGAGAGCAGCAGTGGTAGTAGTGTTCCATATGCTGAGTTCAAGATTTTTCAGCTAATAAATCTGCTGTCATTTTAGGTAGAATCCACTACTTAATTTGAGTCCCAATTTGAGTGTGCCATTTTTATACTAAGAGTAAAAATAGAACAGACACTTTGAGCTCCTGTCTTTGTGTCCTCAGTTCTGGCAAATAGTAGCAAACAAAAATAATCATGTAATAAGTGATTTACACTTTCCTGACACATTCCCTTTTTTTATGTGTGGCCCAATCTTACTCCAGACTACATATATGTAATTTTATTTAATGAATGATGTAAATTATTTTGAAATGTAAAGATAAACCCAATTGTATCTAATATTTATTTACAACAATTCTAAACCTGGCTTCTGTTAGTTTTCATCTTAATAATAACCAGTGTTGCATGGTGCTTTATGAAATCAAAGGGTTCTGAATGCATTTGAGCATTGCAACATTTCCACATAAGAAATGCAAATAGTTGTTTTCAAATGAAGAAACCGAGGAATATGGAGGATAAGGGGTTTATCCAAACCACAGAGTGTCATGTGGGCTCAGAATTTTAATGAGGTCTGTTTCAGAACTGGAACTCTAGGGCTAGGGGAGCATAAATTGCAGAATACAAGGTGAAGGAAGGGGGACCAGGTAAGGGGCTGTTGGAGCTGTTCTGGGTAGTGATGAGGGAGGTTTGAACTAGGGCAGTGTGGCAGGAAAGGAAAAGAGGAAATGGTTAATAACAAATGGAGGCTGGGGAGAAGAATGAGGATTCCTAGGATTTTGCATTAGTGTTAGGGTGGATGCAGCTACACTAACTGAAATAAAGACCAAAATACATGATGATGATGATGGTGACGACGATGACACAGTCAATATTTCATAAGCACTTTTTTTGCAAGGCATCAATTCAGACACTCTACACTTCTTTATCCCTCACAACCCCATGAGGTAGGTACAACTTACTAGCCCTATTTTATAGATAAGGAAACTGAGGTATGTAGTGGTAATTAACATGAGAAGATCATAGAGGGCAGAAGAGTTCTTACTTTTAACCTATAGCAAAAGGACCAGAGAGGCTCGACCTAAAAAAGGGATTTTTAGGAGTTCATTAAAGAATGAGTGGATTAGGAAAAGAAGGGACATAGGATATCTGCTCCTCTCTCCTTCCTCACAGTAATTAAACTGTATTTTATCTATGAATCACAGTTGTTTTCTCTGTCAATATTCTTGGGGAAATATCTATAAAATTTTGGGACCTCATTTATAAGAAGGTCATTTCAACATATAAATCACTATGAAGATGAATCCAGATGCAATTTGATTGTTAAAAATTGAGAATATTTCTCAAAAGATATCATAATACCAGATAAATGTTTTCTTTTTTGTTGTTGTTGTTGTTTTATACTGCAGGTTCTTATTAGTCATCAATTTTATACACATCACTTTATACATGTCAATCCCAAACACCCAATTCAGCATGCCACGATCCCCACCCCACCACAGTTTTCCCCCCTTGCTGTCCATACGTTTGTTCTCTACATCTGTGTCTCAAATTCTGCCCTGCAACCCGGCTCATCTGTACCACTTTTCTAGGTTCCACATACATGTGTTAATATACAATATTTGTTTTTCTCTTTCTGACTTACTTCACTCTGGATGACAGTCTCTAGATCCATCCACGTCTCAACAAATGACTCAATTTCGTTCCTTTTTATGGCTGAGTAATATTCCATTGTATATATGTACCACAACTTCTTTATCCATTCGTCTGTCGATGGGCATTTAGGTTGCTTCCATGACCTGGCTATTGTAAATAGTGTTGCAATGAACATTGGGGTGCATGTGTCTTTTTGAATTACGGTTTTCTCTGGGTATATGCCCAGTAGTGGGATTGCTGGATCATATGGTAATTCTATTTTTAGTTTTTTAAGGAACCTCCATATTGTTTTCCATAGTGGCTGTATCAATTTACATTCCCACCAACAGTGCAAGAGGGTTCCCTTTTCTCCACACCCTCTCCAGCATTTGTTGTTTGTAGATTTTCTGATGATGCCATTTCTAACTGGTGTGAGGTGATACTTCATTATAGTTTTGATTTACATTTCTCTAATAATTAGTGATGTTGAGCATCTTTGCATGTGCTTCGTGGCTGTCTGTATGTCTTCTTTGGAGAAATGTCTATTTAGGTCTTCTGCCCATTTTTGGATTGGGGTGTTTGTTTCTTTAATATTGAGGTGAATGAGCTGTTTATATATTTTGGAGATTAATCCTTTGTCCGTTGATTCGTTTGCAAATATTTTCTCCCATTCTGAGGGTTGTCTTTTCGCCTTGTTTATGGTTTCCTTTGCTGTGCAAAAGCTTTTAAGTTTCATTAGGTCCCATTTGTTTATTTTTGTTTTTATTTCCATTACTCTAGGAGGTGGATCAAAAAAGATCTTGCTGTGATTTATGTCAAAGAGTGTTCTTCCTATGTTTTCCTCTAAGAGTTTTATAGTGTCCAGTCTGACATTTAGGTCTCTAATCCATTTTGAGTTTATTTTTGTGTATGGTGTTAGGGAGTATTCTAATTTCATTCTTTTACATGTAGCTGTCCAGTTTTCCCAGCACCACTTATTGAAGAGACTCTGTTTTCTCCATAGTATATATTTGCCTCCTTTGTCATAGATTAGTTGGCCATAGGTGCGTAGGTTATCTCTGGGCTTTCTATCTTGTTCCATTGATCTATGTTTCTGTTTTTGTGCCAGTACCATATTGTCTTGATTACTGTAGCTTTGTAGTATAGTCTGAAGTCAGGAAGTCTGATTCCTCCAGTTCCGATTTTTTCCCTCAAGACTGCTTTGGCTATTCGGGGTCTTTTGTGTCTCCATACAAATTTTAAGATGATTTGTTCTAGTTCCGTAAAAAATGCCATTGGTAATTTGATAGGGATTGCATTGAATATGTAGATTGCTTTGGGTAGTATAGTCATTTTCACAATGTTGATTCTTCCAATCCAAGAAAATGGTATATCTCTCCATCTGCTGGTATCATCTTTAATTTCTTTCATCAGTGTCTTATAGTTTTCTGCATACAGGTCTTTTGTCTCCCTAGGTAGGTTTATTCCTAGGTATTTTATTCTTTTTGTTGCAATGGTAAATGGGAGTGTTTCCTTAATTTCTCTTTCAGATTTTGCATCATTATTGTGTAGGAATGCAAGAGATTTCTGTGCATTAATTTTGTATCCTGCAACTTTACCAAATTCATTAATTAGCTCTAGCAGTTTTCTTTTTTTTTTTTTAAAGTAATCCTTTATCTATTTATTTATTTTTATATATTTATTTTTGGCTGTGTTGGGTCTTCGTTTCTGTGCAAGGGCTTTCTCTAGTTGCGGCAAGCAGGGGCCACTCTTCATCGTGGCACGTGGGCCTCCCACTATCGCGGCCTCTCTTGTGGCGGAGCACAGGCTCCAGACGCGCAGGCTCAGCAGTTTTGGCTCACGGGCCTAGTTGCTCCGCGCCATGTGGGATCTTCCCAGACCAGGGCCCGAACCCATGTCCCTTGCACTGGCAGGCAGACTCCCAACCACTGCGCCACCAGGGAAGCCCAACTCTAGCAGTTTTCTGGTGGCAGTTTTAGGATTCTCTATGTATAGTATCATGTCATCTGAAAACAGTGACAGTTTTACTTCTTCTTTTCCAATTTGTATTCCTTTTATTTCTTTTTCTTCTCTGATTGCCATGGCTAGAACTTCCAGAACTATGTTGAATAATAGTGGTGAGAGTGGACATCCTTGTCTCCTTCCTGATCTTAGAGGAAATGCTTTCAGTTTTTCACCATTGAGAATGATGTTTGCTGTGCGTTTGTCGTATATGGCCTTTATTATATTGAGGTAGGTTCCCTCTATGCCCACTTTCTGGAGAGTTTTTATCAGAAATGGGTGTTGAATTTTGTCAAAAGCTTTTTCTGCATCTATTGAGATGATCATATGGATTTTATTCTTCAATTTGTTAATATGGTGTATCACATTGATTGATTTGCGTATATTGAAGAATCCTTGCATCCCTGGGATAAATCCCACTTGATCGTGGTGTATGATCCTTTTAATGTGTTGTTGGATTCTGTTTGCTAGTATTTTGTTGAGGATTTTTGCATCTATATTCATCAGTGATATTGGTCTGTAATTTTCTTTTTTTGTAGTGTGTTTGTCTGGTTATGGTATCAGGGTGATGGTGGCCTCATAGAATGAGTTTGGGAGTGTTCCTTCCTCTGCAATTTTTTGGAAGAGTTTGAGAAGGATAGGTGTTAGCTCTTCTCTAAATGTTTGATAGAATTCACCTGTGAAGCCATCTAGTCCTGGACTTTTGTTTGTTGGAAGATTTTTAATCACAGTTTCAATTTCATTACTTGTGATTGGTCTGTTCATATTTTCTATTTCTTCCTGGTTCAGTCTTGGAAGGTTATACCTTTCTAAGAATTTGTCCATTGCTTCCAGGTTGTCCATTTTATTGGCATAGAGTTGCTTGTAGTAGTCTCTTAGGATGCTTTGTATTTCTGCAGTGTCTGTTGTAACTTCTCCTTTTTCATTTCTGATTTTATTGATGTGAGTCCTCTCCCTCTTTCTCTTGATGAGTGTGGCTAATGGCTTATCAATTTTATCTTCTCAAAGAACCAGCTTTTAGTTTTATTGATCTTTGCTATTGTTTTCTTTGTTTCTATTTTATTTATTTCCACTCTGATCTTTATGATTTCTTTCCTTCTGCTAACTTTGGGTTTTGTTTGTTCTTCTTTCTCTAATTCCTTTAGGTGTAAGGTTAGATTGTTTACTTGAGATTTTTCTTATTTCTTTAGGTAAGATTGTATAGCTATAAACTTCCCTCTTAGAACTACTTTTGCTGCATCCCATAGGTTTTTGATCATTGTGTTTTCATTGTCATTTGTCTCTAGGTATTTTTTGATTTCCTCTTTGATTTCTTCAGTGATCTCTTGGTTATTTAGTAACGTATTGTTTAGCCTCCATGTGTTTGTGTTTTTTACGTTTTTTTCCCTGTAATTCATTTCTAATCTCATAGTGTTGTGGTCAGAAAAGATGCTTGATATGATTTCAATTTTCTTAAATTTACTGAGACTTGATTTTTGACCCAAGATGTGATCTATCCTGGAGAATGTTCCGTGCACACTTGAGAAGAACATGTAATCTGCTGTTTTTGGATGGAATGTCCTATAAATATCAATTAAATCTATCTGGTCTATTGTGTCATTTAAAGCTTCTGTTTCCTTTTTTATTTTCATTTTGGATGATCTGTCCATTGATGTAAGTGAGGTGTTAAAGTCCCCCACTATTATTGTGTTACTGTTGATTTCCTCTTTTATAGCTGTTAGCAGTTGCCTTATCTATTGAGGTGCTCCTATGTTGGGTGCATATATATTTATAATTGTTATATCTTCTTCTTGGATTGATCCCTTGATCATTATGTAGTTTCCTTCCTTGTCTCTTGTAACATTATTTTAAAGTCTATTTTATCTGATATGAGTATAGCTACTCCAGCTTTCTTTTGATTTCCATTTTCATGGAATATCTTTTTCCATCCCCTCACTTTCAGTCTGTATGTGTCCCTAGGTCTGAAGTGGGTCTCTTGTAGACACCATATATATGGGTCTTGTTTTTGTATCCATTCAGCAAGCCTTTTGGTTGGAGCATTTAATCCATTCACGTTTTAGGTAATTATCGATATGTATGTTCCTATGACCATTTTCTTAATTGTTTTGGGTTTGTTTTTGTAGGTCCTTTTCTTCTCTTGTGTTTCCCACTTAGAGAAGTTCCTTTAGCATTTGTTGTAGAGCTGGTTTGGTGATGCTGAATTCTCTTAGCTTTTGCTTGTCTGTAAAGCTTTTGATTTCTCCATCAAATCTAAATGAGATCCTTGCCGGGTAGAGTCATCTTGGTTGTAGGTTCTTCCCTTTCATCACTTTAATATATCATGCCACTCCCTTCTGGCTTGTAGAGTTTCTGCTGAGAAATCAGCTGTTAACCTTATGGGAGTTCCCTTGTATGTTATTTGTCATTTTTCTCTTGCTGCTTTCAATAATTTTTCTTTGTCTTTAATTTTTGCCAATTTGATTACTATGTGTCTCGGCATGTTTCTCCTTGCGTTTATCCTGTATGGGACTCCCTGCGCTTCCTGGACTTGGGTGGCTATTTCCTTTCCCATGTTAGGGAAGTTTTCAACTATAATCTTTTCAAATATTTTCTCTGGTCCTTTCTCTCTCTCTTCTCCTTCTGGGACCCCTATAATGTGAATGTTGTTGCATTTAATGTTGCCCCAGAGGTCTCTTAGGCTGTCTTCATTTCTTTTCATTCTTTTTTCTTTATTCTGTTCCGCAGCAGTGAATTCCACCATTCTGTCTTCCAGGTCACTTATCCATTCTTCTGCCTCAGTTATTTTGCTATTGATTCCTTCTAGTGTAGTTTTCATTTCAGTTATTGTATTGGTCATCTCTGTTTGTTTGATCATTAATTCTTCTAGGTCTTTGTTAAACATTTCTTGCATCTTCTTGATCTTCGCCTCCATTGTTTTTCCACGGTCCTGGATCATCTTCACTATCATTATTCTGAATTCTTTTTCTGGAAGGTTGCCTATCTCCACTTCATTTAGTTGTTTTTCTGGGTTTTTTTCTTGTTCCTTCATCTGGTATATAGCCCTCTGCCTTTTCATCTTGTCTATCTTTCTCTAAATGTGGATTTTGCTCCACAGGCTGCAGGATTGTAGTTTTTCTTGCCTCTGCCGTCTGCCCTCTGGTGGTTGAGGCTATCTAAGAGGCTTGATGGGAGGCTCTGGTGGTCTGTAGAGCTGACTGTTGCTGTCATAAATGTTTTCTTAAAGCACACAAATAAACTATCGTTCTTAAATAACTCTTAATATTATAAACCAAAAAGATCAAAGTAAGATTTTGAGCCCATCTTATATGAAATATAAATATTCAGCAGGAAGTGCAGAGCATATGAACACTGAAGGATAACTATTTAAAATGATCAAGATGTTATCAACTGTTGATGGTAAACAAAATACATTTTAAATGAAATCAACTGTTTAAGGAAATAATTAAACATTATAACAACTATGTAGTCTGGAAAAGTACTGAGATCAGAAATCCTTGTCAGACCTGATGGCTTTAGCAATTCCCCTTATGGCTTTCAGGTAAAATTATTTGAAGCACATTCAATATATCACAAAACTATAAAAATATCTTCTCTTGCTGACTTTAAATTTCTTTCCGTTTATGGGCACTCACAAACAGATGGAGTCTCCTTTTGAAAATAAAATTTTCCTAAATAAAATAGGCAAAGAGTACAAAATGTTTACATTATGAAGAATTTTAACCAAGGTGGCATGTTAAGCCATTTATTTTACTGGATTTTGAAATGCCCTAGTATCTTAACGTCTGTTCAAAATTCACTCTGAAAGTCACAAACCCATTTGTGCTCCACTTACTACCAAGCTCTTTGAGTTTATTTGATCAATGTTTACTTCAATAACATTGTGAGAGAAGGTTAATTCATGGCCTTTCTGTTTGAATTTCTATTCTCATGAGCATAATTTAATCACAGAAAACATCTGTGGACTATATTCCAACTGCCAAGCTAAGTGATTTCCATGCGTTATCTCCTATTTAGTTGAATCTTTGCAAAAGTCTATGAGACAGAAACTGGTACTATTCCCAGTTTACAAGTTGAAAACAAAGTCTTCATGATGATAAATAATTTCTCAGGTCTTCTGGCCATTGAAATGCACCTTCAGGATTCAAATTCCTCCAAACTCTTCAGCCTGCTGGTTCAGCATCAATTCAAGCAAAGGAACACACGGCCAGCAGTCACTTTCCCAAACCTACTTTAAATGTCAGTGCCTCTTGTTAGAAGGAGGCCCCCATTTAAACAAATAAGTGTTCTTAACAAAGACACACATTGCTGACTGTTCCTGCATGCTGTGAATGCTGGCTGGCATGAGTTCCTTAGATGCACAATCTATTTTTTCTCTTGAATTTTCTCCAGATATATTACTCTGAATTCACAATATTTTGCTCTGCAGGTGCTCAAAAGTCATTCACATTTAAAAGTGCATCATCCCCTTTGAACCCAGAAGGATGTGAAACATGTCCCCCTAACTTAAAAGGGAAAATATGTCCATTTCTCTTTCTTCCTCTCTTGCATTTTCTTTCATATGACTTAGATATCCTAAAGATTCACTTGGATATATTCACAACTGCCTAGAGAAGTATCTAGAAGTGTCACAGAGGTGTGCACGGAACATGATTCCTTGCACAATCCTGCCCATTCATTACACATTCTTACTTTCTAATTTGCAGGATTATGCGGCCAGAGGGTGAAACACAGACATGGCAGCATTCACAAAGGCTATGAAGGGCATGAGGCATTTCTTCTTTCTTGGGGTGAGCATATTGAGAGCCTCCTACTTCCTGAACATATGATTCTCCTTTTCACTTGTGCAGCAGACAGAATTAGACTCACTACTTCGTCCAATCTACCTTCAACTTTCTGAGGGTCACATAATGAATCAAGAAATGGGTCATGATTGAAGCCTAGATTAAAAATTCTATGCCCAGCCAAATTCTGCCTCGTGGTTGGCTCCCCTTCCCTCAGTTATCTAAGAAGTAAATACTATTTCCCTCACCTAATAACTTGCAGTGCTTCCAGTGTACCACACCATAAGTGATTTTTATGAAGATACTATTCACAGCATCAGCTGAACTTCTTGTCATCCTGATGTTTTTTCTAACGTAATCTCATTGTCATTTAGGTTTAACATTTCAGAGACTTGAACTTCAATGCAGTGAACTACTCAAAGTTGCCTGGGGATGTGTGCTGAGCTGTGCTTTTCCCCAGTGATTCAAGGAAGAACATTATTTTTCCTTCTTTATTGCTCCAGTCTTCCACTCTACACTTCCACAAATCACTGTAATTTGCACCACACAGTACACTATCTGCACGAGGTGTCCTGTAGCAACTTCTGAAAGGGCCTATAATATTATAAATCACTGTGCTATTTTGGCATAAAATGTTACTTAGGTAAATAGCCTTTGTTGTGCATTTTTTCTCTAGAGAACTATTAGTCACATTTTATTGTTCACAAAGAAAGCCTGGTATGAATCACATTTTTCTGTTTTTTTTTTTTTTCTTTGGTTGTTGTTTGGTGGCTACTATAGTTTAAAACTACACTTTAGTCCTTAACAGATGGAATGTCTTTGAATAAAAAACATGCATATGTGTTCATGCATTAGTAAACTGGAGGTCACTAAGAGAGAGTTGATGTCCATTCTGAATATGTTTATTAATCATTACTTTGTTACATGGTATCTGCAACAAACACAGAACAGATTTATAGGTAATGACAAATGGCTTAGTTGAAGCAAACCCCTGACCTTATTAGGTCAAATACAAGAGAGAAACAACTACCAAGCAAAAGCTGGCCAAAACACAGCTTTGGATCACATCAATTCTGATGCTTTATCTATTTTCTGTGATATATCAAATTGTCCTTCAAAATTGTACTTGATTCACTTTTTTGATGGGTTGGATCTAAAAAAAATTCTAACTGATTTTCAAAGCTTGAACTGCTGCTTCCTCTATCAACTGCATCAGTCAGGGTTTGATCAGAGAAGCAGAACCACTAGGAGATATATGAAATAAGGGATTTATTATAGAGATTTGAGCTTACATAGTGACACAATACAAATCCACCTCACCAAATCATTGCTCAACTTTTAATTTATCTGATTTCCATTTTTCCTCTAAACATTTTCCTAAAAATATTAAGAGAAACTGCCAAATCACCAAGCAGTATACATTCAAGAAGGCAGAACAACAGCATTGTTCAAAATGGTATCTGGATAAAAACTCCAGGATAACGCTTCCAAGCTTTCAGTAAAAGTCATAAAAATTCCATAAAAGACAAAATGTATAAAATCAAAAATTAAAAGGGATAGACAACATGATGACAAAATCTGAATGAACGCTATGAAATTTTAAAGCATGTGGAGTAAGATTAATGAGAATCTACCTGTTATGGGTTGAAATGTGTTCCCTCAAAATGATATGCTTAAATCTGTTAAAATATTCAGAGAGTACAATTTAACTGATCTAAGCAAGTTTTATTTTTTTGCTTCATGAAGTAGACAGTCTCCCCTCTCAAGAGTCCAGAGAACTACAAGGCAAGGAACAGGGCTGTGAGCTTTTATAATAAAAGAAGGCAATCAGGGAATAAGAGAAGAGTATTTGGCTTAAATTAGTTGGCTGGAATTGCATATCTGACCTTATTTAGAACAAAGAAATCATTACAGATTCTTGGCAGTTGGGGATTGCCTAGCTGGACATACTGTGTTTCTGGTAAAGGGGAGTATTTACAGGAACACGAAAGTTATCTAAGTTTTGGTTTGCTGACATGGTATCCCACCAGGAGTGGCTCCATTTTAGGCCTAGAAATTTATTTCAACAAATCCTAATCTTCAGTACCTCAGAATATGGCCTTATTTGTATATGGAGTCTTTACAGAGATAATCAAGTTAAAATGAAGTCATTAGGGTGGCCCCAACTCCAATATGACTGTTGTCCTTATGAAGAGGGGTAATTTGGACATTCACAGAGGGGAAACAATGTGAAAACAAAGTGAGAAGATGCCAGGTAACAGGAGTGATGCATCTACAAGCCAAGGAATTCTAAGGATTGCCAGTAAACACCAGAAGCTGGAAAAGGTAAGGAAGGATTCTCTTCTAGAGCTGTCAGAGAGAGTATAGCCCTGCTCACATCTTGGTTTCTGACTTTAGCCTCAAGAACTGTGAGACAACAAATTTCTGTTGTTTTATGCCACCTAGTTTTTGGTACTTTGTTACAGCAGGCCCAGGAAGCTAATACACTAACAATGCTTCCTCACATGGCATAATTCATAATATGGCCCTATGCCAGAAATTTTGTTTTTAACACAACTATTTTTTTTTAAATCAGTCATCAGTTTAATACACATCAGTGTATACATGTCAATCCCAATCGCCCAATTCAGCACACCACCATCCCCATCTCACAGTGGTTTTCCCCCCTTGGTGTCCATACATTTGTTCTCTACATCGGTGTCTCAACTTCTGCCCTGCAACTGGTTCATCTGTACCATTTTTCTAGGTTCCACATATATACATTAATATACGATATTTGTTTTTCTCTTTCTGACTTACTTCACTCTGGATGACAGTCTCTAGACCCATCCACGTCTCAACAAATGACTCAATTTCATTCCTTTTTATGGCTGAGTAATATTCCATTGTATATATGTACCACAACTTCTTTATCCATTCGTCTGTCGATGGGCATTTAGGTGGCTTCCATGACCTGGCTATTGTAAATAGTGTTGCAATGAACATTGGGGTGCATGTGTCTTTTTGAATTATGGTTTTCTCTGGGTATATGCCGAGTAGTGGGATTGCTGGATCATATGGTAATTCTATTTTTAGTTTTTTAAGGAACCTCCATATTGTTTTCCATAGTGGCTGTATCAATTTACATTCCCACCAACAGTGCAAGAGGGTTCCCTTTTCTACACACCCTCTCCAGCATTTGTTGTTTGTAGATTCTCTGATGATGACCATTCTAACTGGTGTGAGGTGATAACGCATTGTAGTTTTGATTTGCATTTCTCTAATAATTAGTGATGTTGAGCAGATTTTCATGTGCTTCTTGGCCATCTGTATGTCTTCTTTGGAGAAATGTCTATTTAGGTCTTCTGCCCATTTTTGGATTGCGGTGTTTGTTTCTTTGATATTGAGCTGAATGAGCTGTTTATATATTTTGGAGATGAACCCTTTGTCCATTGATACGTTTGCAAATATTTTCTCCATTCTGAGAGTTGTCTTTTCGTCTTGTTTATGGTTTCCTTTGCTGTGCAAAATCTTTTAAGTTTCATTAGGTCCCATTTGTTTATTTTTGTTTTTATTTCCATTACTGTAGGAGGTGGATCAAAAAAGATCTTGCTGTGATTTATCTCAAAGAGTGTTCTTCCTATGTTTTCCTCTAAGGGTTTTATAGTGTCCGGTCTTACATTTAGGTCTCTAATCCATTTTGAGTTTATATTTGTGTATGGTGTTAGGGAGTATTCTAATTTCATTCTTTTACATGTAGCTGTCCCAGTCCCAGTTTCCCCAGCACCACTTATTGAAGAGACTCTCTTTTCTCCATAGTATATCTTTGCCCCCTTTGTCATAGATTAGTTGACCATAGGTGCGTGGGTTTATCTCTGGGCTTTCTATCTTGTTCCCTTGATCTGTGTTTCTGTTTTTGTGCCAGTACCATATTGTCTTGATTACTGTAGCTTTGTAGTATAGTCTGAAGTCAGGGAGTCTGATTCCTCCAGCTCCGATTTTTTCCCTCAAGACTGCTTTGGCTATTCGGGGTCTTATGTGTCTCCATACAAATTTTAAGATGATTTGTTCTAGTTCCGTAAAAAATGCCATTGGTAATTTGATAGGGATTGCATTGAATGTGTAGATTGCTTTGGGTAGTATAGTCATTTTCACAATATTGATTCTTCCAATCCAAGAAAATGGTATATCTCTCCATCTGCTGGTATCATCTTTAATTTCTTTCATCAGTGTCTTATAGTTTTCTGCATACAGGTCTTTTGTCTCCCTAGGTAGCTTTATTCCTAGGTATTTTATTTTTGTTGCAATGGTAAATGGGAGTGTTTCCTTAATTTCTCTTTCAGATTTTTCATCATTATTGTACAGGAATGCAAGAGATTTCTGTGCATTAATTTTGTATCCTGCTACTTTACCAAATTCATTGATTAACTCTAGTAGTTTTCTGGTGGCATTTCTAGGATTCTCTATGTATAGTATCATGTCATCTGCAAACTGTGACAATTTTACTTCTTCTTTTCCAATTTGTATCCCTTTTATTTCTTTTTCTTCTCTGATTGCCGTGACTAGGACTTCCAAAACTATGTTGAATAATAGTGGTGAGAGTGGACATCCTTGTCTCGTTCCTGATCTTAGAGGAAATGCTTTCAGTTTTTCACCATTGAGAATGATGTTTGCTGTGCGTTTGTCGTATATGGCCTTTATTATATTGAGGTAGGTTCCCTCTATGCCCACTTTCTGGAGAGTTTTTATCAGAAATGGGTGTTGAATTTTGTCAAAAGCTTTTTCTGCATCTATTGAGATGATCATATGGTTTTTATTCTTCAATTTGTTAATATGTTGTATCACAGTGATTGATTTGCGTATATTGAAGAATCCTTGCATCCCTGGGATAAATCCCACTTGATCGTGGTGTATGATCCTTTTAATGTGTTGTTGGATTCTGTTTGCTAGTATTTTGTTGAGGATTTTTGCATCTATATTCATCAGTGATATTGGTCTGTAATTTTCTTTTTTTGTAGTGTCTTTGTCTGGTTTTGGTATCAGGGTGATGGTGGCCTCATAGAATGAGTTTGGGAGTGTTCCTTCCTCTGAAATTTTTGGAAGAGTTTCAGAAGGATGGGTGTTAGCTCTTCTCTAAATGTTTGATAGAATTCACCTGTGAAGCCATCTAGTCCTGGACTTTTGTTTGTTGGAAGATTTTTAATCACAGTTTCAATTTCTTTACTTGTGATTATCTGTTCATATTTTCTGTTTCTTCCTCGTTCAGTCTTGGAAGGTTATACCTTTCTAAGAATTTGTCCATTGCTTCCAGGTTGTCCATTTTATTGGCATAGAATTGCTTGTAGTAGTCTCTTAGGATGCTTTGTATTTCTGCAGTGTCTGTTGTAACTTCTCCTTTTTCACTTCTAATTTTATTGATTTGAGTCCTCTCCTTCTTTTTCTTGATGAGTGTGGCTAATGGCTTATCAATTTTGTTTATCTTCTCAAAGAACCAGCTTTTAGTTTTATTGATCTTTGCTATTGTTTTCTTTGTTTCTATTTTATTTATTTCCGCTCTGATCTTTATGATTTCTTTCCTTCTGCTACCATTGGGTTTTGTTTGTTCTTCTTTCTCCAGTTCCTTTATGTGTAAGGTTAGATTGTTTACTTGAGATTTTTCTTGTTTCTTTAGGTAGGCTTGTATAGCTATAAACTTCCCTCTTAGAACCACTTTTGCTGCATCCCATAGGTTTTTGATCATTGTGTTTTCACTGTCATTTGTCTCTAGGTATTTTTTGATTTCCTCTTTGATTTCTTCAGTGATCTCTTGGTTATTTAGTAACGTATTGTTTAGCCTCCATGTGTTTGTGCTTTTCACGTTTTTTTCCCTGTAATTCATTTCTAATCTCATAGCATTGTGGTCAGAAAAGATGCTTGATATGGTTTCAATTTTCTTAAATTTACTGAGGCTTGATTTGTGACCCAAGATGTGATCTATCCTGAAGAATGTTCCGTGCGCACTTTAGAAGAAAGTGCAATCTGCTGTTTTTGGATGGCATGTCCTATATATATCAATTAAATCTATCTGGTCTATTGTGTCATTTAAAGCTTCCATTTCCTTATTTATTTTCATTTTGGATGATCTGTCCATTGATGTAAGTGAGGTGTTAAAGTCCCCCACTATTATTGTGCTACTGTTGAGTTCCTCTTTTATAGCTGTTAGCAGTTGCCTTATGTATTGAGGTGCTCCTATGTTGGGTGTATATATAGTTATAATTGTTGTATCTTCTTCTTGGATTGATCCCTTGATCATTATGTAATGTCCTTCCTTGTCTCTTGTAACATTCTTTATTTTAAAGTCTATTTTATCTGATATGAGTATAGCTACTCCAGCTTTCTTTTGATTTCCATTTACATGGAATATCTTTTTCCATCCCCTCACTTTCAGTCTGTATGTGTCCCTAGGTCTGAAGTGGGTCTCTTGTAGACACCATATATATGGGTCTTGTTTTTGTATCCATTCAGCAAGCCTGTGTCTTTTGGTTGGAGATTTTAATCCATTCACGTTTTAGGTAATTATCAATATGTATGTTCCTATGATCATTTTCTTAATTGTTTTGGGTTTGTTTTTGTAGGTCCTTTTCTTCTCTTGTGTATCCCACTTAGAGAAGTTCCTTTAGCATTTGTTGTAGAGCTGGTTTGGTGGTGCTGAATTCTCTTAGCTTTTGCTTGTCTGTAAAGCTTTTGATTTCTCCATCATATCTAAATGAGATCCTTGCCGCGTAGAGTCATCTTGGTTGTAGGTTCTTCCCTTTCATCACTTTAAGTATATCATGCCACTCCCTTCTGGCTTGTAGAGTTTCTGCTGAGAAATCAGCTGTTAATCTTATGGGAGTTCCCTTGTATGTTATTTGTCATTTTTCTCTTGCTGCTTTCAATAATTTTTCTTTGTCTTTAATTTTTGCCAATTTGATTACTATGTGTCTTGGCGTGTTTCTCCTTGGGTTTATCCTGTATGGGACTCCCTGCACTTCCTGGACTTGGGTGGCTGTTTCCTTTCCCATGTTAGGGAAGTTTTCGACTATAATCTCTTCAAATATTTTCTCTGGTCCTTTCTCTCTCTCTTCTCCTTCTGGGACCCCTATAATGTGAATGTTGTTGCATTTAATGTTGTCCCAAAGGTCTCTTAGGTTGTATTCATTTCTTTTCATTCTTTTTTCTTTAGTCTGTTCTGTAGAAGTGAATTTCACCATTCTGTCTTCCAGGTCACTTATCCGTTCTTCTGCCTCAGTTATTCTGCTACTGATTCCTTCTAGTGTAGTTTTCATTTCAGTTATTGTGTTTTTCATCTCTGTTTGTTTGTTCTTTAATTCTTCTAGGTCTTTGTTAATCATTTCTTGCATCTTCTCAATCTTTGCCTCCATTCTTATTCCGAGGTCCTGGATCATCTTCACTCTCATTATTCTGAAATCTTTTTCTGGAAGGTTGCCTATCTCCACTTCATTTAGTTGTTTTCCTGGGGTCTTATCTTGTTCCTTCATCTGGTATATAGCCCTCTGCCTTTTCATCTTCTCTATCTTTCTGTGAATGTGGTTTTTCTTCCACAGGCTGCAGGATTGTAATCTTTCTTGCCTCTGCTGTCTGCCCTCTGGTGGGTGAGGCTATCTAAGAGGCTTGATGGGAGGCTCTGGTGGTGGGTAGAGCTGACTGTTGCTGTGGTGGTCAGAGCTCAGTAAAACTTTAATCCACTTGACTGTTGATGGGTGGGGCTGGGTTCCCTCCCTGTTGGTTGTTTTGCCTGAGGCAACCCAACACTGGAGCTTACCTCGGCTCTTTGGTGGGGCTAATGACAGACTCTGGGAGGGCTTACACCCAGGAGTACCTCCCAGAACTTCTGCTGCCAGTGTCCTTGTCCCCACGGTGAAACAGAGCCACCCCCCACCTCTGCAGGAGACCTTCCAACACTAGCAGGTAGGTCTGGTTCAGTCTCCCCCGGGGTTACTGCTCCTTCCCCTCATTCCCAATGCACACACTATTTTGTGTGCGCCCTCCAAGAGTGGGGTCTCTGTTTCCCCCAGTTCTGTTGAAGTCCTGCAATCAATTCCCACTAGGCTTCAAAGTCTGATTAACTATGAATTCCTCCTCCCATTGCCAGACCCCCAGATTGGGAAGCCTGACGTGGGGCTCAGAACCTTCACTCCAGTGGGTGGATTTCTGTCGTATAAGTGTTCGCCAGTCTGTGAGTCACCCATCTAGCAGTTATGGGATTTGATTTTAGTCTGATTGTGCCCCTCCTACCGTCTCATTGTGGCTTCTCCTTTGTCGTTGGATGTGGGGTATCTTTTTTCGTGAGTTCCAGTGTCTTCCTGTCGATGATTGTCTAGCAGCTAGTTGTGATTCTGGTGTTCTCTCAAGAGGGAGTGAGAGCATGTCCTTCTACTCCGCCATCTTGGTTCCTGAAAATGCCAGAACTTTTTAACATATTCTTCATTCTAGGTCACCCTCTTCAGGTTTTTGTGTAAACTGTACTAAAAGCCCCCATGGGCACCCACCCTCTGCCTTGCAAATTCCTTCAGATTTGCCTTGTATGTGTATGCTCTAACAATATTTGTTCATCCATTCCACCCACTCTTGCTCTTTTTTTCATTTCCAAACTGATTCCCACACTCAGTTTGGCCCCTTTAACAAGTAGCTCAGTGCTGGACTCTGTCCTTTATTTCCTCTCTTGAGAACAGGCCACACAGTGTGGTTCACTGATTCACTGCAACACTGCCCATTCTTGCTGCTCTTCACCTTGCCCACAGCCAGATTTGAAAGCTTTAACATAAGGTGATAGAAATACCAATAAAAATGTTTCTAGATAACTGAACTTAAACTTTAAAGCACCAAAATATTTTACAAAAAATAACAGAAGCTGATGAATAGATTTTTTGGCTTGTTGGTTCAGGATTATCAGTAAGAACCTTCAATTATTATTCTAGAGTACTATAATAGTGTCTTTGGAAGCTGTTAAGTTGTTAAATCTGCCAGACTATTAAATGGACTCATTTTTTAATTTCAGAGAATTCTTCCCAATTTTAACATGTTTAAAGTTATTTCTGTTAGTGTGACAACTTCTCCCCTTCTAACTTTTTCCTTCTAACCAGCACTGTCCAAGGATATCAGTTAAGCTGGCTTATAGAATTGTATTTATGAACATGGAGATGAGCTGTCAGAATGTTCCTTCAATGGAGGACTCATTGCCCCAGCAACAGGTTTAGTCTCAGCTACAGAGAAAGCTGCTACTCACAAGGGTACTCCCTTCCCAGGGAAGCTTGTGTCCAATAACTGATAAATATATAGATATATGTATGTATGTATGTACATATATGTGTGTGTGTGAGAGAGAGATGATATACGATATATCATCATTTCAGGTGGTTGATTGGTTATTTGAGAAAAGTTTACCTAAATATCCTAAGATATCACCACAACACTTGCTGTATTTAATTATATTTGATGAAACCTATCTTATCAAAGCATTACTATTTTGTGTTCTGAACATACCACAGTGATTTTCTAAAATTTTTTAGCAGTAACAGATTTTATTTTTAAAGTTTTTAGTTATTAATGATTTTCATTGTAATTTATATAAATATGTTGGTTCTTGAATAAATAATAATTTTACTGTTGACTTAACTGGCAATTTAATTAAAAGGACTTTCACCACAATTGGAGTTTTATATCAGGTGCTTCTGAGCAAATACAACTGATTTAGATAGTTTTTCTATTATGTCTTTATAACTGGTAATTAAGGTTATGAAATTCATCTTTGAACTTGAGTGTACTTCTTTCTTGAGCAATTAAAATGAATTGTGTACTGAAAACTTGCTGCCTCTACTTAGCCATGCTGTGGCTTCACAATGGAATAGAGAAAGACGCTTGGTACCCATCACTATCATCATATTGCAATGAAGATATTTTGAAATAACCTGTGCCAATAATATTTTTATTAGATTGTCCACTGCTCAAAAAAAAATCACTTGCTTTAAAAAAGTGTACATACAATGCGTGTAATTTGGTCTTAAAGTTTTTTGATCATGATGATGATGATAATGATGGTCAAAGTATTTTGAGAGAGCTACATGGCAAAGAGAAAATAAGTAGGGCTATATTTGCATCAGTCATTGTTAAGAATGTACTGGCAGTACATGAACTATTTAAAAACCTTAAAAAGCTTCTCAATATTTTACTCACTTATTTCATATTAAATTATACTTATTGGACTGGCATCAAGTTTAAGACATGGTTTTGTGCCCCAAATTTAGAATGCCGTATCTATTTGTAAGTTTTAAAAGCAGATGCTCTAGGGAAAATATCATAAAGATTCTTCAAAGAAAAAAAAAAAAATACTCCAGTACAGTCTTGACTAAACATTGAAAAAGACTGTCAAGCTGAACAGTTGACTGATGATGACCCTAGTTGAGATGCCTGCTAGCTGTATTTTCAAAAGCATCAAAGTCATTCTGCAGTCTCCTGGTAAATTGTCAAATCTGTCTGGAATTGCTATTAGGTTCCAGCCATATCTGTCTATTCACGAAAAGCTAAAAAACCAAAAAACTACCAATAAACTTTGGCCTTTGAATTTGAGTTCTCGTCAAAGAGAAGTTGTTGTGTATTTTTTCTTTCCTAAGATCATTTACCCTTTTAGTGAATTGACTGAATTACACGCTCTACAATAAAAGCAAATTTCAGAATAAGTTCAAACATTAGAACAGGTACCTGAAACAACTAAGAAGTCAACCAATATACGATTTTAACTTTAAAAAATCATAAGACTTACAGTTTTAGAATTACTACTTATGGACCAATTGACTTAAGAGGCACTGAAGAGCTTTTCAGCACTAGAATATCTTGAGAATAAAAATATACCAAAGAAGTAACTAACTTTGAATAGAAACTATGCAGAAGAGGTAAAATACCAACTCTGATAAATAATTTTCTTTTCCGCAGTTCAATTCAGGGAGCATTATAGCATAAGAGTCCCAAAGTAAGGAGAATAGTCATCAGAAGTCTTAGCTATTAAGTGACATAGAGGAACCTTGGAACTTACAGGATAGGCAGGCCACAAGAGAATGGGGATCCAGACAAGAGTCTACATAATAAGGATTCAAGCAAGTCAAAGAAAATTTTTAACCAGTACAATGCATCAGTAACAAAAATTGAACTCAAAACTTCTGAAGGAACTTATTACAACCAAGTCTTCACTGGTTTCTGTGTACTTAATGCCAGCCCAACTAGGGCAGGCTTACACACTGACATGATTCCTGACCCTCTGTGTAAATGCAATACCGAAAAATATTTGGTTTGGTGATACCATCTATGGCTACTACTGCAATAAATGAAAAGTTCCAAGAGAGTGATAGTTCTAATTACCTCTAAGTATCTGTTACACCCATCACTTTAACTATGTGGACACTCTTTCTTCTTCTGTGTCTTTGACAGTGTTTGCAACATACAATTCTGATCTTGGAAGAGAGACAAGCCTTCCTCCAATTCCATACAACATTCTTCACATAGGAGGAAAGGTTGGGAATAAATTTGTTAAGATAAAGACGCTATTTTTCATCGGTGGTTAGGCATGTCCCCAAAGAATCTGATAAAGAAAGTATTTCTTAAGCCAATTACTTTATGATTTTTCTCATAGGTAAATATAAACATAGAGAAACATAAATAAATATCTGAGTTTTCAGAAAAATGTAATTTAATAGAAGATATACCATCACTCTTTCCCACAAATAATCCTGGCTCCTGTTACTATTTGTGCCTTTAAAAATTATAATGATACAACTTTTCTACAGAGAAAATGGAAAACATCAAACTGTGAGTATTCAAGAAATCATTAACTACCTCCTCCTCAATGCATGAGTGTATGTTAACCCTGCAATTACAATAGTTCTTTAGGTGATCTGGTTCTTTATGTCAAAAATTGAACTGCTGAAATAAATACCCTTAAGGAAGAAACAATAGTGAACTTGCAACCCCCTCATTACTCCAAAATTGGGAACAGGTTAGGTCCTTGGGATTATTGGGGTAGGGCAAGGCTGTGAAATTGAGTTGTAGCATAAGTTAGAACAAATGACTTACATAGTTGTTAATTGAAGTCAGACAACTAGTAGATAAAAACACACAAGTGACATCAGAAAAAGTCAAAAGCAGATAAGACATGGGGGAAAAGCTAGTATTGAAGTCAAGAGAACAAAGTTCACTGCAACCCAAAAAACCCAAGTCAGGTACAAAAAGAGTCACAGGAAAAATGTAGAACGTTGGCTTGTTTTCCAGGAGAATAGCCAGTCTGAAGTGTTGAGGACAGACTATGACCTTTATGTTCAGAAGACTAAACCTAATTGGACAAATCCACTCTTTTGCTGAAGAATCCCTATGGGAAAAGAGAATCATTTCTAATCCTTTAAAGGCAGTTTTGGCTACATCATCTTGCCTAACTCTTGGAGAGCATATTTTATTTCTTGTTATATCCCCAGTCCATAAAAATGTGTCTGGTACATAGTAGAAAATAAATATTTTTACTTAATACACCAAGAACTCATTAAAGGTATCTATGTTTTCATGGGTTCAAAATGGTTAATGGACATTTATTAACTAATACAGCAATACTGTTTCACCTGTATATAACACTACATTTCATGAAGTACTTCCACCAGTATTATCCCATTTGAACTTCAAAGCCATTCTGAAGTAAATATTAACTATAATCATCATTCTATTGATGTGAAAAACTGAGACTCAGAGAGATTCAGTAACTTTTCCAACAGACTTACAGTAAATAGAGGAATTAATATCAGAAATTAGATTTCTTGGATCTAAGACTTTTCTCTCATGGTAGAGCTCTAATGTTCAAAGTTAGAAAAAAAAAAATCCCATTGATTTTTCCCTTCTGTTGGCTGAGAAAGGAAAACATATATCTAACCTCCTGAAAATTCTTCTCAAATATAGGCCACATCTTCAGCCCAACATCAAATACAATGCAGAGCACAAATAAGATGTTTAGCAAAAAGAGGCAGAATGTTGAAAGCATTTCCTCTAAAATCAGGAATAAAATAAGGATGCCCACTCTTGCCACTTTCATTCAACATAGTATTGGAAGTACTAGCCATAGCAATCAGACAAGAAAAAGAAATATAAGGAATCCAAATTGGAAAGAAAGAAGTTTAAGTGTAACTGTTTGCACATGACATAATAGTATACTATATAGAGAAAATCATAAACACAATAAACAAATAGGTGAAAGACTTGTACTTTGGAAACTATAAGACGTTGATGAAAGAAATTGAAGGTGACACAAACAAATGGAAAGATACACTGTGTCTATGGATTGGAAGAATTAATATTGTTAAAATGATCACACAACCCAAGGCAATCTTCAGATTCAATGTAATCCCTATCAAAACACCAAAGACATTTTTTGCAGAAGTAGTACAAATAGTTCTAAACTCTATAGGGAAACACAAAAGACCCCAAATAATGAAAGCAATCTTGAGAAAGAAGAACAAAGCCGGAGATATCACACTCCCTGATTCCAAACTCCACGATAAAGCTACAGTAATCAAAACAGAATTGCTCTGACGCAAAACAAACACACATATCAATGGAACAGAACGGAGAGCCCAGAAATAAACCCACAATTATATAGTCAATTAACCTACAACATAGGAAGCAATGGAGAAAAGAGTCTCTTCAATAGGTGGTCCTGGGAAAACTGTACAGTCATACAAAAGAATAAAACTAGACTACTTTCTCACACCATATACAAAAGTAAACTCAAAATTGGTTAAAGACTTAATTATAAGACCTGAAACCATAAAACTCATATAAGAAAACATAGGCAATATACTCTTTGACATTGGTCTTAGCAATATTTTTTGGGATCTTTCCCCAGGCAGGAGAAACAAAAGCAAAAATAAACAAAAGGGACTACATAAAACTAAAAAGGTTTTTCACAGTGAAGGAAACTATCAGCAAAACAAAAAGACAGCTTACTGAATGGAAAAAGATATTTGCAAACAATATATCCAATAATGGGTTAATATCCAAAATATACAAGAACTCATACAACTCAACATCAAAAAAACCCCCAAACAACCTGATTTAAAAATGGGCAGAGGAGATGAATAAACATTTTTCCAAAGAAGACATACAAATGGCCAACAGACACGCAAAAATATGCTCAACATCAGCAATCATCAGGGAACTCCAAAACAAAACCACAGTGAGATACCACCTCACACCTGTCAGAGTGCCTATCACTGAAAAGACAACAAATAAAAAATATTGGTGAAGATATGGAGGAAAGGGAACCCTCGTACACTGTTGGTGTGAATATAAATTGGTTCAGCCACTGTGGAAAACAGTATGAAGTTTCCTCAAAAAATTAAAAATATAACTTCCATATAACTCAGCAATTTTACAGCTGGGCATTTACCCAAAGGAAACAACAACACTGATTGGAAAAGACATATGCAACCCTATGTTCTTGAAGTATTATTTACAATACCAAGATATAAAAGCAACCTAAGTGTCCATCAACAGAGGAATGGATAAAGAAGATGTGAGATATATATATATATATATTTTTTTTTTTTTCCAATGGAATATTGATCAGCCATAAACAATGAAATCTTGTCCTTTGTGAGAACATGGGTGGATCTAAATGGAAGTGAAATAGTCAGAGAAAGAGAAATACCATATGATCTCACTTATATGTGGAATCTAAAAAAACAAACAAAACAAAAGCAGGCTATAGATATAGAGAACAAATGCGTAGTTCAAAGGGGAAGGGGGTGAAGGGTGGATGAAATAGGTGAAAGGGATTAAGAGGCACAAACCTCCAGTTATATAATAAGTAAGTCACATGGATATAATATATAGCATAAGAAATATGGTCAATAATATTGTAATAAATTTTTATGGGGACAGATCGTGACTAGACTTATGGTGATCATTTCATAATGTATGCAAATGTCATCACTATGTAGGACACCTGAAACTAACATCATAATATTGTATATCAACTACATTTCAATTTTAAAAAGGAGGCAGAATGTTAAATGAATATAGGCATTTGCTAAAATGAATCGTAGAAGAAAATAAAAGACGAATTTAATCTCAGATAAAAAATAAGATATAAATATATAACATGTATCCTAGAAAAATGAGTGAGAGAGAAGCAAACAAGAAACCATTTATTTGCTAACCTAAGGTGCAGAAATCCTACTTATGAAAAACTATTCAATTTCCTGCTATTATACCTTTCATTACAACATGACAGAAGAACATTAAAAGTAGAAGAGCATTAAAAATAACTTTTTTAAAGAACTGAGTTGTTAGTAAAATGTAAAAGACTATTTTGACCAGAATTTTTTTAAAAAAAGAAACTTTTTATAATTAGATTCTTTCTTCCTGATTCTGAGCTCAAAAAGAAGATTGTAGCAAAATACTGTATGAAGATGGCTATCTAAATTCCAGAACAAATTGAGACAGGTTGTCTAAATTTCAAAACAAATTGAAACTTTTCATAGAAAAGTGAGAAATCTTTTTAGAGTTGTTTTTCTCTGTAAGATGTTCAGTGAAAATGTGTTCTATGGCTCCAGGGGAGAATAGAGAGGTATCTTTGCTTCAGAATGGGGAAGTTCTAATATCTCTCCCATTCCCCCAACATATAGTCAAACCCAGAGCACATAGTCCTTTTGATATTTCCTCTGTCTTTGTTAGTGCCTGGGGTAGCAACATCTATCTAAACATAAATCCAGATTGTCTTCACTTAAGACTTAGTTCTCTGGGCAACTGAAACTCCAGCTGCCTTTTTACTAGGGCATGTTCACCAAACACCTACCTTGGGTAATATTACACACATGAAACTCCACCCTGGAGGCAAATATGTAAGCTGAGAGATACTCCCCCAGATGGTTTGTCCCCAAAAGACCACACTATGACTACTTCTTTCTCAGAGAAGTTCTGTTCTCACTGCTCCTGTCCTCAATAAGGAACTCCTCTTTTTGCTAGGGTTATTAGCACTCTTATAACATTTAGCTAGAAGGATAGCTTAATTTCAGAATGTTAAATTCAACCAAATAAAGCTGGTGTGTCTGGGCAAACTACTGTCTTTTTTCTGGCAATCAATAAATTGCAGGGTGGCTATTTGTTCAAGTATTTTCTTCTGCCTCAACCCCCAACTCTTGGTGTAAATCATCCCATTCTGTTCTCCATGGCTGGACATAGGTAGCTCAATTACCACATCTTAGGCAGGATCCACAACACACTCTTAAGAGTAGGAATAACAACCAGTCATACCAGCAATAAACATAGCATTCAAGTCAGTGGCTTTATTCCAATGTTACCTATAATTGAGAGAATAGGTGTCCTGTATTCCTAGAGTGCAAATACAAATAATCTGGAAATTATGGCATCAGTTGTCCCTTTGACCACTGCCTCATTTCATTCCTTCTGTCCTAAGGTAAGCAGCCATATTCAATTATAGTTATAGTAACTAAAGCCTTCAACTCTTAGTGACGATAGTCTTACAATGTTTTCATACACAGTTGACCTTTGAACAAGCAGGTGTTGGGGTCCCCACCTTTCACGAGGTCAAAAGTCCCCATATAACTTTACAGGTGGTCTTCAAGATTCCACATCTGCTTATTCAACCAACTGCAAATCATGTGGTACTGTAGTATATATTTGCTGAAAAAAATCCATGTATAAGCTGATGTGCCCACTTCAAGCCAAGTGCTGTTCAAAGGTCAACTGTAATTTGCATACATTTTACAAACCTTTTTAAATAGGACTGATAAAGTAGTAAATGGTTTTGGCTAAACAAAACCTCCCACATCATAAATAGAAGACAGAAAAGAACATGGATAGAGAAAGTGAGTGTGTGATGTACATAATAAAGAATATCATTACAAGTTCTTGTACATGTTTAACACAAATGAATTGAATAAGGGAGGAAGACATCTAAGGAGAAAGACATTTTCTGATTGCCTGTGAACATAAGATCATTAGCAGCATCATGATGACAGCATAGCAAAATCTCTCAATCAATGCTTCTTAGTTCCCTTCCACACTCTCCAAAATCACATATACTCAAGGCTGAGTCCAGAGAATTTCATCTTAAACTTCACCTCTACGGCTCAAGTATGTTGGAGATGGATGTGGAAGCTATATAAAATTGATGTTAGCTGGCCTAATGGCTAAAAGTATGGGAAGGAGTATGCCTTGTTGGATAAAAATGAATAAGCACGTAACATGGTTAGTGTTCAAATTCAGTTTTGTTCATAGAGGATAATTCCATTTTCAGATAAAGTTCTGAGTTTCTACAGAAAATTTGCAGATTTATGCTGCAAGTGTATGATGTATTTACATTACTCTTGTGTAACATGGTCAGGGAAATACCTGAACTTGAATTTACAATTTACTTATGTGGATTAATAAAAGAGAGAGTAAGAATCTTTAAAAACCACAGTTAACTCAAAATGTTGGTGTAACCTGCACACTGTCATTCATCAATCCACTCATCCATTTTAAAATGCTTATATTACTTCTCCATGATATACCCCTTATGACTAATCAATGTTATCCCCTTAACCTTTGTTCCTTCCACCTGTAAAAATCTCTTCCCTCTTTCAATATTGAACCCAAGCATCATCTTTTCTGCTTTGACATACTTACTTTCCTTCTTCCCAGTTAGGTGCTCTCTCATTAGGCCTCCATGACATTTGAACAGAAATCAAACACAGAGCTTATGCTATTTCATCTCATATACTTCTCCCTCCACTAATGGACTGATTCTTCCTTAGGATAGGTATATTGTCATCATCTTGTCTTTATTCAACCTTGTACCTACAAGGCAAAGTATAATGCCTGAGACATATTAAGAACTCAATAAATGTCTGCTGAATGATCAATTGATTGAATGTTAGGAAGTAGGAGTATAGTTAATCATTCAGCTGCTTTGGATTATATTTAATCTTTCCTTTGCCTATATTCTTCTGACTGAAATAAATAGCAGAAAAGAAGAAGCTGTAAAAACTCTGAAGAAAAAAACGTTCTTCAACACATCTGAGTAGGAGATTATTGCTCTAAAATTTTTTCTGTAAGGATTGCTAAAATTTTTCCCGTAAGGATTAATTTACAGGTAAATTAAATATTTTTGGAGTCTTATTAGATAATCAGTATTTTCTTCACTTTTCATAGAACTTTATTTATGTATTTATTTACTCATATTTATTCATTCATGACTCATGAATATGAGTCAATGAGTAAAACCACAAATACCCTATCAGTAGTGTTCTTCGTTAGAGGCAATAGAAATAAATTATAACTTAAAAGAAAAAGAGTTGTTAGGAAGAGTATTAGGAGGATCACAGAATTGGCTAGAGGCTGGAGGCTCACAAAGGGAGGTGGGCAGGAGCCAAAGGGCTGCAGAGAACAGGCAGCAGAAACCAAGGAGCAAACCTTGAAGGTAAAACATTCTGGTGATTACTCCACTATTACTTCACACTCTTCCCATTCTGGTATTATTTGCTTGAGTATTAAAGTTCTCCAGGTGGTCAATTGACCTGGCTTAGGTTCATGAGCCCATCACCTAGCAGAGAGAGGGAGGTCCTCAATACCTCTGCTTTCATAGGGGGAGATTGTCACCAGTGTCACTGCCCACCAAGACTGTATATGATGGAAGAGAGGCAACTCTACATAACAAAAGCAGGGTGCAATTAGGAAACGAAATTGATGTCATCCAGTCAGAAAAGTTATAAATATTCCTTACAAATATGTTTTATATTATACACAAAGCTATTTTCAAAAAATGTAGAGAAGCAGAAGATGAAATGGATAATATGAATCCTGCCATTAAGAAACTTACAGTCTCAGAGGAAATAGTTGCTTTGGAACCACATTGTATTACTATAGCTTGAAAAGATTGAACTAAATGACAATTTCACACAGTTCAACCTAAAATGTAGGCTAAACAGATAATAAACCATCAAATTACCAAATCTTGAGAGTCAATAGGCAGCTTATATTCAGTTTTTATTCCAATAACCTTCCTTCCTAAATTTATAGTAGTTATGATAAACTGAGTGTGCATAGTGTGTTTGTCAGCATTGGCCTCTATTTACTCAAGCATTCACCTTTATTCTTTTACCTTTTTCAGTGGCATCTGAAGACTCAGAACAAAATAACTTTAAGGCATGTTTTATATCTGATATTATTAAAATGAGTACATTTTAAAGGGTGCAAATAAACATGGAGAATAGAAAGTGAACTATTTGGCCAATGGGAATAAGCCCAAGGGAGAATTTTCTATGACTGCTATATAGTAAACTGAATGGCTTACAAATTATCATGAAAAATGATTGTGTTAGGTGCTCAAGTTAGAGTAATATATCCAGAATAGTAAGCAGGAAGTATTTATTTTCAAGAAAAGTACATAACTATAAATAGAAGAAAAAGTAAGAATCCACATCAGATAAGTATTGCATTGTATCAAGTATCAGCAACCTTCTAAATTATGTACCAAAATTTTAAGCCCTACCCTTCTGGTTCTTCAGGATCATGGAGAAGATGGTTATCATGCCAACTTGTTGAAACAATGTTTCCATGCCAACTCAAATGATGAGTAGTAAAATGGTGTTATTATTCCAACTCTCTCCTTGAGATAGCTCTCTCATGCAATGAACCTTATCAAGTATGGTAAAGTGGTGCTTGACAATGCCTGTCCACCCCCTTCCAACCTCAGTTGCTGAGACCTGATCAAGTTGACTTTAACTGAGTTGGATGGATATATTTGATGCTGTAAAACTCTCTAATGTGATTCAATGCCAGAGTCACTGAGCTACAGAGTATCCTTGTGACTTGTGATAGAGTTAACACAACTTCTCACATACCCAATATGTTCTCAGAAACTTTAAAAAGGGGGAAAGGAGGACCTCTTTCTTAAAATTTTATATATTTATGCATTTGGTTGCAACTATTCTAAATTACTGAATTTCTTTTTTTTTTTTTTTTCAATATTTTAAGGATGACATTTGGGTCTGTGTCAGGGATCACCAAGACTGCACCCATGCTCAATGATTCACTGGAAAGATCACCAGACTCAGAAAATCTGTTAAACTTACATTTATGGTTTATTATTACAAAAGATACCAATTAAAATCAGTGAGGGGAAAAGGGTTTTATGAGGCAAACTCCAGGAAAAACAAGACACAAGTTTTCAGGTGTCCTCTCTCAGAGGAGTGGCATGGATACATTTAAATCTCTGAGCAACGATGTGTGACGAAATGTGCAAATATTGTCAACCAGAGAAGTTCACTGAAGTCCAGGGGTTTTAGTGGGGGCTCAATAGCACATGCATGTGGTGCTTGCTTGCAAGAGTGACCTCAGCTACTCAGACTGTAGTCCCTCACAGAGCAAAAACAAATGTTCACCATAAATCATATTGTTTACATAATTTATCTAATCAAGCTGGTACCTCATGGCCTACAGCCTTAGGGATACACTCTCTTACCAGGTAAGTATTCCAAGGATGCAGAGCTTATCTCCCAAGAGCTGGACAAGGGTCAGTCCTGAAGACAACCTTTTCTTGGGAGTGTGCAGGATTTGAGCAATATTGGCCTGCTGGGTTAACACTTCGCTGCATGGCAGATTGCCCTTTTCATTTTTTTTTAACATCTTTATTGGAGTATGATTGCTTTACAATAGTGTGTTAGTTTCTGCTGTATCACAAAATGAATCAGCTATACATACACATATATCCCCATTTCTCCTCCCTCTTGCATCTCCCTCCCACCCTCCTTATTCCACCCCTCTAGGTGGACACAAAGCACTGAGCTGATCTCCCTGTGCCATGCAGCTGCTTCCCACTAGCTATCTATTTTACATTTACTAATGTATATATGTCCATGCCACTCTCTCACTTCTTCCCACATTACCCTCTCCCCTCCCAGTGTCCTCAAGTCCATTCTCTACATCTGTGTCTTTATTCCTGTCCTACCCTTAGGTTCTTCAGAACCATATTTTATTTTTGATTCCATATATACATTTTAGCATACAGTATTTGTTTTTCTCCTTAGGACTTTCATCACTCTGTATAACAGTCTCTATGTCCATCCACTTCATACAAATAACTCAATTTCATTTCTTTTAATGACTGAGTAATATTCCATTATATACATGTGCCACATCTTCCTTATCCATTCAACTGTCGATGGACACTTAGGTTGCTTCCATGTCCTAGCTATCGTAAATAGTGCTGCAATGAACATTTTGGTACATGACTCTTTTTGAATTATGGTTTTCTCAGGGTATATGCCCAGTAGTGAGATTGCTGTGTCATATGGTAGTTCTATTTTTAGTTTTTTAAGGAACCTCCATACTGTTCTTCATAGTGGCTCTATCAATTTATATTCACAACAGTGCAAGAGGGTTCCCTTTTCTCCACACCCTCTCCAACATTTATTGTTTGTAGATTTTTTTAATGATGGCCATTCTGACTGGTGTGAGGTGATACCTCGTAATTTTGATTTTCATTTCTCTAATGATTAGTGATTTTGAGCATCCTTTCCTGTGTTTGTTGGCAATCTGTATATCTTCTTTGGAGAAATGTCTCTTTACGTTTTCTGCCCATTTTTGGATTGGACTGTTTGTTTTTTTGATATTGAGCTGCATGAGCTGCGTGTATATTTTGGAGATTACCCCTTTGTCAGTTGCTTTGTTTGCAAATATTTTCTCCCATTCTGAGGGTTGTCTTTTTGTCTTGTTAATGGTTTCCTTGGCTGTTCAAAAGCTTTTAAGTTTCATTAGGTCCCATTTGTTTATTTTTGTTTTTATTTCATTTCTCTAGAGGTGGGTCAAAAAGGACATTGCTGTGATTTATGTCATAGAGTGTTCTGCCTATGTTTTCCTCTAAGAGTTTTATAGTGTATAGCCTTACATTTAGGTCATTAATCCATTTTGAGTTTATTTTTGTGTATGGTGTTAGGAAGTGTTCTAATATCATTCTTTTACATGTAGCTGTCCAGTTTCCCCAGCACCACTTATTGAAGCGGCTGTCTTTTCTCCATTGTATATTCTTGCCTCCTTTACCAAACATAAGGTGATCATATATGCATGGGTATATCTCTGGGCTTTCTATCCTGTTCCATTGATCTATATTTCTGTTTTTGTGCCAGTACCATACTGTCTTGATTACTGTAGCTTTGTAGTATAGTTTGAAGTTGGGAACCCTGATTCCTCCAACTCCATTTATCTTCCTGAAGATTGCTTTGGCTATTCAGGGTCTTTTGTGTTTCCATACAAATTGTGAAATGCTTTGTTCTAGTTCTGTGAAAAACACCAATAAGAATTGCAATGAATCTGTGGATTGCTTTGGGTAGTATAGTCATTTTCACAATGTTGATTCTTCCAATCCAAGAACATGATATATATCTCCATCTGTTTGTATCATCTTTAATCTCTTTCATCAGTTTCTTTTAGTTTTCTGCATACAGGTCTTTTGTCTCCTTAGGTCGGTTTATCCTAGGTATATTATTATTTTTGTTGCAATGGTAAATGGGAGGGCTTCCTTAATTTCTCTTTCAGATTTTTCATCATTAGTGTATAGGAATGCAAGAGATTTCTGTGCATTAATTTTGTACCCTGCTACTTTACCAAATTCATTGATTAGCTCTAGTAATTTTCTGGTAGCATCTTTAGGGTTCTCTATGTATAGTATCATGTCGTCTGCAAACAGTGACAGCTTTACTTCTTCTTTTCTGATTTGGATTCTTATTATTTCTTTTTCTTCTCTGATGGCTGTGGCTAAAACTTCCAAAACTATGCTGAATAATAGTGGTGACAGTGGGCAACCTTGTCTTGTTCCTGATCTTAGTGGAAAAGTTTTCAATTTTTCACCATTGAGAATGATGTTGAGTGTGGGTTTGTCATATATGGCGTTTATTATGTTGAGGTAAGTTATCTCTATGCCTACTTTCTGGAGGGTTTTTCTCATAAATCGTTGTTGAATTTTGTCAAAAGCTTTTTCTACATCTATTGAGATGATCATATGGTTTTTCTCCTTCAGTTTGTTAATGTGGTTTATCTCATTGATTGATTTGCATATATTGAAGAATCCTTGCATTCCAGGGATAAACCCTACTTGATTGGGGGTCTGATCCTTTTAATGTGCTGTTGGATTCTGTTTGCTAGTTTGTTGTTGAGGATTTTTACATCTATGTTCATCAGTGATATTGCCTGTAGTGTTCTTTTTTGTGTAACATCTTTGTCTAGTTTTGGTATCAGGGTGGTGATGGCCTTGTAGAATGAGTTTGGGAGTGTTCCTCCCTCTGCAATATTTTGGAAGAGTTTGAGAAGGATAGGTGTTAGCTCTTCTCTAAATGTTTGATAGAATTTGCCTGTGAAACCATCTGGTCCTGGGCTTTTGTTTGTTGGAAGATTTTTAGTCACAGTCTCAATTTCAGTGCTTGTGACTGGTCTGTTTATATTTTCTATTTCTTCCTTGTTCAGTCTTGGAAGGTTGTGCTTTTCTAAGAATCTGTCCATTTCTTCCAGGTTGTCCATTTTATTGGCATATAGTTGCTTGCAGTAATCTCTCATGATTCATTGTATTTCTGCATTGTCAGTTGTTACTTCTCCTTATTCATTTTTAATTCTGTTGATTTGAGTCTTCTCCCTTTTTTTCTTGATGAGTCTGGCTAATGGTTTATCAATTTTGTTTATCTTCTCAAAGAACCAGCTTTTAGTTTTATTGATCTTTGCTATCATTTCCTTCATTTCTCTTTCATTTATTTCTTATCTGACCTTTATGATTTCTTTCCTTCTGCTAACTTTGAGCTTTTTTTTGTTCTTCCTTCCCTAATTGCTTTAGGTGTGAGGTTAGGTTGTTTATTTGAGATCTTTCTTGTTTCTTAAGGTAGGATTGTATTGCTATAAACTTCCCTCTTAGAACTGCTTTTGCTGCATCCCATAGGTTTTGGTTCATCATGTTTTCCTTGTCATTTGTTTCTACGTATTTTTTGATTTCTTCTTTGATTTCTTCAGTGATCTCTTGGTTACTAAGTAGTGTATTGTTTAGCCTCCATGTGTTTGTATTTTTTACGGATTTTTTTCCTCTAATTGATATCTAGTCTCATAGCATTGTGGTCAGAAAAGACATTCGATATGATTTCAATTTTCTTAAGTTTACCAAGGCTTGATTTGTGACCAAAGATATGATCTATCCTGGAGAATGTTCCATAAGCACTTGAGAAGAAAGTGTATTCCTTTGTTTTTGGATGGAATGTCCTATAAATATCAATTAAGTCCATCTTGTTTAATGTATCATTTAAAGCTTGTGTTTCCTTATTTATTTTCATTTTGGATGATCTGTCCATTGGTGAAAGTGGGGTGTTAAAATACCCTGCTATTACTGTGTTACCGTTGAATTTCCCTTTTATGGTTGTTAGCATTTGCTTTATGTATTGAGGTGCTCCTATGTTAAGTTCATAAATATTCACAATGTTATATCTTCTTCTTGGATTGATCCCTTGATCATTATGTTGTGTCCTTCTTTGTCTCTTGTAATAGTCTTTATTTTAAAGACTATTTTGTCTGATATGAGAATTGCTACTCCAGTTTTCTTTTGATTTCCATTTGCATATCTTTTTCTCTCCCCTCACTTTCATTCTGTGTGTGTCCCTAGGTCTGAAGTGGGTGTCTTGTAGACTGCATATATATGTGTCTTGTTTTTGTACCCATTCAGCCAGTCTATCTATTTTGTTTGGAGCATTTAATCCATTTACATTTAAGGTAATTATCGATATGTATGTTCCTATTATCATTTTGTTAATTGTTTTGGGTTTGTTATTGTTGGTGTTTTCTTTCTCTTGTGTTTCCTGCCTAGAGAAGTTCCTTTAGCATTTGTTCTAAAGCTGACTTAGTGGTGCTTAATTCTCTTAGTTTTTGCTTGTCTGTAAAGGTTTTAATTTCTCCATCAAATCTGAATGAGATCTTTGCTGGGTAGAGTAATGTTGGTTGTAGGTTTTTCTCTTTCATCACTATCAATATGCCCTGCCACTCCCTACTGGCTTGCAGAGTTTGTGCTGAAAGAACAGCTGTTAACCTTATGGAATTCCCTTGTATGTTATTTGTTGCTTTTCCCTTACTGCTTTTAATATTTTTTCTTTGTATTTAATTTTTGGTAGTTTGATTAATATAGGTCTTAGCATGTTTCTCCTTGGATTTATCCTGTGTGGGGCTCTCTGCACTTCCTGGACTTGATTGATTATTTCCTTTCCCATATTAGGGAAGTTTTCGACTATAATCTCCTCAAATATTTTCTCAGTCCCTTTCTTTTTCTCTTCTTCTTCTGGGGCCCCTATAATTCAAATGTTGCTGCATTTAATGTTGTCTCAGAGGTGTCTAAGACTGTCCTCAGTTCTTTTCATTCTATTCTCCTTATTCTGCTCTGTGGTAGTTATTTCCAGTTTTTTGCCTTCCAGGTCACTTATCTGCTCTTCTGCCTCAGTTTTTCTGCTGTTGATTCCTTCTGGAAATTTTTAATTTCATTTATTGTGTTGTTCATCATTGTTTGTTTGCTCTTTAGTTCTCTTAGGTTCTTGTTAAATGTTTCTTGTATTTTCTCCTTTCTATTTCCAAGATTTTGTATGATCTGCACTATAATTATTCTGAATTCTTTTGCAGGTAGACTGCCTATTTCCTCTTTATTTGTTTGGTCTGGTGAGTTTTTACCGTGCTCCTTCATCTGCTGTGTATTTGTCTGTCTTCTCATTTTGCTTAACTTACTGTGTTTGGGGTCTCCTTTTAGCAAGTGGCAGGTTCTTAGCTCCCATTGTTTTTGGTGTCTGCCCCCAGTGTGTAAGGTTGATTCAGTGAGTTGTGTAGGCTTCCTGTTGGATGGCACTGGTGCCTGTGTTCTGGTGGATGAGGCTGGATCTTGTCTTTCTGGTGGGCAGGACTGCATCTGGTGGTGTGTTTTGGGGTGTCTGTGGACTTATTATGATTTTAGGCAACCCCTCTGCTAATGTGTTGGGTTGTGTTCCTGTATTGCTAGTTGTTTGGCATAGGGTGTCCAGCACTGTAGCTTGCTGGTTGCTGAGTGGAGCTGTTTCTCAGCATGAGATGGAGATCTCTGGAAGAGCTTTCGCCATTTGATATTATATGGGGCCGGGAGGTCTCTGGTGGACCAATGTCCTGAACTCGGCTCTCCCAACTCAGAGGCTCATGCCTGACACCTGGACAGAGTACCAAGACCCTGTCAGCCACTCGGCTCAGAAGAAAAGGGAGAAAAAAAAACAAGAGAGAGAGAAAAAAGTAAAAAATAAAATAAAATAAAGTTAATAAAATAAAACAATATTATTAAAAATAAAAAACTAATTAAAAAAAAGGAATGAAAGAAGAGGACAACCAAACTAAAAAACAAATCCACCAATGATAACAAGTGCTAAAAACTATACAAAAAATAAAAAATAAAGGAAGGGAACAACCAAATCAGTAAACAAATCTACCAATGATATAAACTCTAAATACTAAACTAAAATAAACATAAAACCAGAAACAAATTAGATGCAGAAAGCAAACCCCAAGTCTACAGTTGCTCCCAACATCCACCGTCTCAATTTCAGGATGATTCATTGTCTATTCAGGTATTCCACAGATGCAGGGTACATCAAGTTGATTGTGGAGATTTAATCCACTACTCCTGAGGCTACTGGGATTAATTTCCCTTTCTCTTCTTTGTTCGCACAGCTCTTGTTGTTCAGCTTTGGAGTTGGCCCCACTTCTGCATGTAGATCACCTGAGTGCATCTGTTCCCTGCCCAGACTGGATGGGGTTAAAGGAGCAGCTGATTAGGGGGCTCTGGCTCATGCAGGTCACTGGGAAGTAGGGGTACAGAATCCGGGGCGAGCCTGTGGTGGCAGACGCAGGCATGACATTGCAACAGGCTGAGGTGCGCCATGTGTTCTCCCGGGGAAGTTGTCCCTCCCTGGATCATGGGACCCTGTCAGTGGCAGACTGCACAGGCTCCCGGGAGGGGAAGTGTGGATAGTGACCTGTGCTTGCACACAGGCTTCTTGGTGGCTGCTGCAGCAGCCTTAGCATTTCATGCCTGCCTCTGTTGTCCACGCTGATAGCTGAGGCTCACGCCTGTCTCTGGAGCTTGTTTAGGCAGTGCTCTGAATCCCCTCTCCTCGTGCACCCCGAAACAATGGACCTTTGCCTCTTAGGCAGTTCCAGGCTTCTTCCCAGACTCCCTCAAGACTAGCTGTGGTTCACTAGCCCCCTTCAGGCTGTGTTCACACAGCCAACCCCAGTCCTCTCCCTGGGATCTGACCTCCGAAGCCCAAGCCTCAGCTCCCAGCCCCAACCCGGCCCGGCGGGTGAACAGACAAGCCTCTCAGGCTGGTGAGTGCTGGTCGGCACCAATTCTCTGTGTGGGAATGTCTCCGCTTTGCCTTCTGCACCCCTGTTGCTGTGCTCTTCTCCATGGCCTCAAAGCTCCCACCCACTCACCCACCCCCTGTCTCTGCCAGTGAAGTGGCTTCCTAATGTGTGGAAACTTTTCCCCCTTCACAGCTGCTTCCCACAAGTGCAGGTCCCATCCCTATTTTTTGTCTCTGTTTTTTCTTTTTTCTTTTGCCCTACCCAGGTACCTGGGGAGTTCCTTGCATTTTGGGAAGTCTGACGTCTTCTGCCAGTGTTCAGTAGGTGTTATGTAGGAGTTGTTCCACATATAGATGTATTTTTAATGTATTTGTAGGGAGGAAGGTGATCTCTACATCCTACTCCTCCGCCATCTTGAAGTTCCCTCCAGATTGCTCTTTTTTATATAAAATCTATTCCCTTTCCTTATACTGTAATCATTTTTTCTGTGCACATGGCAAGACAGTTAGAAACAATGTTTCCCATCTTTTCTTGCAGCTAATCATGACTATGTGACCAACTTCTCCCCAACAGTTTATATGAAAATCACACCATTGCTTAAAAGGAAATTGCTTTCCTCGGGCTTTCTTTGTTTGTTCATTCCTGTGAGAAAGATGATGGCTCTGCAACTCAGCCTCAACCTATGACCCAGAAATTCTGCATCTGACAATATATTCCAAGAAATTCTCACACACGTCCATAAGGGGGCATTTACAAATATGTTCATCAACCATTGTTTGAGGCAGCAGCAATTTGGAAGCAATCGAGTTGTCTGTCACTGGAAGAACAGATAAACAAAGTGTGGTGGATTCATACCAATCAGGTTGATGCTCAAAATATGTAACAAATGTTATGGCATCAGTCTCAGTCAGTCAAAATGAATACCAGCCTTAGCACTGGAGCAGGGTCCTGGAGACCTCCCAAGTCCCCTCCCCACAAAATAGCTTGGTGTTAACCCTGTAAATGATGGATTGTGGAGAAATCCATTCATCTATCAGAGGAGCCCTCAGGAGACCCTAAATAGAGACTATTCATCAATTCATGTTAAAGCATTTCTATATTTTAACAACTTGTATGACCGTACACCTGCATACCGACTGAAAAACAGCCCTGTGTGGAGTACTATGCTTTAGTTAGTATAAGTGGACTACATGTTCACACAGCAATATAGATCAAGAAAATAACAAATAAAATGAGATGTAGAGCAGAATATCATTTAAATTAAATATATTTGCACACAAGCACTAGCAAACATCTTATAAGAACATATAAAAAAGGGTATGTTTTATTTGAACTTGTTGAATGAGCACAGGGAAATGGAAATATGGAATGGGTGTGAAGGGGAACAAATAAAAAAGAAGGGATCTTGTGTAGATCAATGTTGATAAGGTCCAAAATATTCCATTTACAACCGAACTTTCTCTGAGTCTAGCCAAATGTAGTTAGGCTGTTGCCACAAATATTTTGTACGTTAATAAACTTATGCAGAACAAAGTAACTGCATTAGAAGGAATATTTTGCCCAGATAACTTGTTTCTACAAAAAGCAGTTTTCAAAACTCAGTTCATAGGAGGGAGACAACTTATTAAGGAATCTGAGAAAGAAACATAGAAAAAATGGGATTTTGGATGAGCCTCAAATGGTAGATAAGATTTCAACTGGCAAAGATTGGAGAATACAGAATTTCTGACAAAGAGAACATACATATAATCAGGGAAGATAAATAAATAAAAGGAATACAAATACTACGTTCAATTTCACTACTAGTGATCAGCCTGTTCTGATGGTCTATTTCTTCCCGATTCGGTCTTGAAAGAGTGTATGTTTATAGAAATTTATCCTTTTCTTCTAGGTTTTCCAGTTTGTTGGCATATCATCATTCATAAAATTATCTTATGATTTTTTGTATCTATGTGATATTGGCTGTCATTGCTTCTCTTCCATTTCTTATTTTATTTGGATCCTCTTTCTTTTTTTCTTGATGAGCCTGGCTATGTGTATATCGATGTTGTTTATGTTTTCAAAAACCCTCACAACTGCTCACTCTCCATGGCTATTGCAGCACTCACTCTAGTGTGGAGCTATGCCATGAGGAAGAGGGGCCAGAGTGGGTATTCAGTTTGGGTCAGGGCATGAGCTGGAGAGGTCCTGGCACTAGTCAAAATACCAGACCACTCTCAATATGCTGCCCCATGAACCAGTAATGGTTGCCCTTGCCCTGTTTGGATACTGTGCTGGGTCTGACCTGGCTCTGTCCCTTACAATTGTACCCTCTCCTCAGCCACTTCAGGCTTTGCCCTGGTGTGGAGCTGCACCATGGGACAAGAGAGGACATGATAGGTGCCTTGGTCAGGCTGAAGTGTGCCTGGGTTGGTCATGGGAAACCAGCCAGAGTCCCAGGAAGTTTCAATCTGCTTCCTCCACCTTGTTTCAGGAGTAAGCAAATGTGTGGCACCTTTCATGAGCAGAGTCTAGGTTTCTTACAATACTGCTGTAGTCCCACTGGTTTTCAAACCAGCTAAGAGGACTTCTTCTCCTGGTGTTCCCCAGGGCTGGGGTGCTCAATATGTAGTTCTAAATTCTCACTCCCCAGGGAGTATCTCCAAGCCTGTGATACCTCCCTCCTCTGCTGGGTCCCCTCGTAAGAGCACAGGTCCCAACTTGATTGCTTCTCTTCCCTTCCTACCCAACTCTGTGTGGTTCTTTCTTACAGCCTTGGTTATATAAGAATCTTTCTGCCAGTCTCAAGTCACTTTCAGTGAAAATAGCTCCACATGTAGATGTATTTTTGATGTACTTGTGAGGAGAGATGAGCTCCATATCCTCCTACTCCACCATCTTGACCCCCTCCTAGGAGAATCTATAAAAATTATCTTTAAAGGGGCAGAATGGACTTCATCTACATGTGCTATAATTTTTATAGATTCTCTTGCTGCTGCCTTTGCATGAAAATCAGCTAAGGTATTTCCCTGAGACAAGCAGTTTGTACCCTGATGACACATCTTCCCCGGGAATTCTGCCTGAGGCAAAACTGGTGGAACATGATTAATTAGGAGCTCCAGCTGTTCCTGTGCATGTTCACCCTGTGCATGTGTCCTCAGGCCTGGGGGTCTGCCACTTCCTATGAGGCCCATCATGGATGTGCTGCAGACTGCCAGAAAGATCTGGATGCAGTGGTGGAAACAACATAAAAGGAGAACCTGTTGATGAAAAGCCAGTGTGAGGGGCTCCACATGAAGACCCAGGAAATGGGGAAAATCATAAATGGGTTTTAGGGGATGGAGGAGGTTCAGAAACAGAAGGAACTTGCTAAAGCGTAAATCCAGAAGGCTCTTTTCTTTTCTTAAAACCATTCAAACCTTGCTTTATTTGCTGTTTTTTTTTATGAAAGTTCCATTCAATTCGTTTATCTTTGTTAAAGTAAATGAGTGTGTTTCAATATAAGTGCCTGTAGAACTCTAACTCAAAGGACTCTGAGGCTGTTATACAAGGTCCCACCATGGTCTTTCAAGTGTCTCAGGTAAGGTTAAAACTGTCCCCTTGGGTCCAGGAAGTATCTTCAGTCTCCAAGTAATGGTGAGGCTAATCATGTCCCCTGAGTCAAACCTGTACCACCTCTCCACTGAGGGAAATATTTCTTCAACTTGAGCATTCACAAGCATGTCCAAAACAAGAGAAAACTTAAGGTAAACTTATAGCTAAATAATATGTTACCTTTTTTTTACAAATAAGTACCTCTAAAGTTAATTCTTTTTTTTTTCCATTCTTAACTGAATTTATTATTTTTTTATTTCAGTATAATTGATTTATAATGTTATATTAGTTTCAGGTATGCAACATAATTCAATATTTGTATACAATTGAACTTTGAACAACATGGATTTGAACTTCACAGGTCTACTTATACCCAGATTTTTTTCAATAATTACATACTGCAGTACTACACAATCTACAGTTGGGTGAATCCACAAAACAAGACCCACAACACAGGGGAACCAAGTGTAATGTTATACTCAGATTTTCAACTGTGTAGGATTGGCACCCCTAACCCCTGCATTGTTCAAGGGTCAGGTGTATATTGCAAAATGATCACCACAATAAGTCCAGTTTTCCATCACCATACATGGTTACAAAATTTTTTTCTTGTGATGAAAACTTTCAAGATCCACTCTCATTCTCATAGCTACTTTTAAATATTCAATACAGTATTGTTAACTATAATCACCTATGACATTCACTTCATAACTGGAAATTTGTACCATTTTACCCCCTTCACCCATTTCACCCTCCCAAACACCATAGGCAACCACCAATCAATTCTCTATATCCATGAACTCCATTTTTTGGGGGGGAGGTGTTTTTTGGTGTTTTGTTTTTAGATTCCACAAATAAGTGAGATCTTATGGTATTTATCTTTCTCTATCTGACTTATTTCACTTAGCCTAGTGCCTTCCAGGTCCATCCATGTTGTCACAAATGGTAGGAATTCCTTTTTTTTATGGCTGAATAATATACCATTTTAAATATATACCACAACTTCTTTATTCATCTATCCATTGATAGACACTTAGGTTGTTTTCATGTCTTGGCTGTTGTAAACAATGCTGCTATGAATATGGGTGTGCAGGTAATTTTTCAAGTTAGTGTTTTCATTTCCTTTGGATATATACCCACAAGTGGAACTACTGGATCATAGTGTAGTTCTATTTTTAATTTTTTGAGGTACCTACATGTTTTACCAATTTAGAATCCCACCAACAGTGCACAAGTGTTTCTCTTTCTCCATATGTACACCAGCATTTGCTATCTCTTGTATTTTTGATCATGGCCATTCCAACAGGTATGAGGTGATATAACATTGCGGTTTTAATTTGCATTTCCCTAATGACTAGTAGTTTAGAACATTTTTTCATGTACCTCTTGGCTATTCTTAGAACTTATTTGGAAAAATGTCTATTCAGGTCTTTTGCCCATTTTAAATTGGATTATTTATTTTACTATTGAGGTATATGAGTTTTTATATATTTTGGATATTAAACCTTTGTTAAATATATGGTTTGCAAATATTTTTCCCCTTCCATAGGTTACCTTTTTATTTTCTTGATAGTTTCTTTTGCTGTGCAGAAGCTTTTTAGTTTGATGTAGACCCACTCATTTATTTTTTATTTTGTTGCTTGTACTTTAGATGTGATTTCCAAAATTTATTACTAAGGCCTATGTCAAGTATTTTTTCCTATGTTTACTTCTGAGAGTTTCATCATTTAAGGTCTTGCAATTAATGCAATTTCTTGTCTTTTTTATAATAGCCATTCTAACAGGTTTGAGATTATATCTTATGGCTTTGATTTGCATTTTCCTGATAATTAGTGATGTTGAGCATCACTTCATGTACCTGTTGGCCATTTGTATATCTTCTTCGGAAAAATGTCTATTCAAATCCTCTGCCCACTTTATAAGTAAATTGTTTCTTTTTTTTGTTATTGAGTTGTTTGATTTCTTTATATACTTTGGATATTAACCCCTTATCAGATATACAGTTTGAAAATATTTTCTCCAATTCATAGGTTACCTTTTCATTTTGTTGCTGGTTTCCTTTGTTGTCTAAAAAGATTTTAGTTTGATGCGGTCCCACCTATTTATTTTTTGTTGTTGTTGCCTTTGCTTTTGGTGTCAGATCTAAAAAATCATCACCAAGACTGATGTCAAGAAGCTTACCACCTATGTTTTTTTTCTAGGAGTGTCATTGTTTTAGGTCTTACATTAAATTCTTTAATTCAACTAAAGTTAATTTTTGTCTATGGGGTAAGATAGTGATCAAGTTTCATTCTTTTGTATGTGTCTATTCAGTTTTCCCAACTCCATTTATTGAAGAGACTGACCTTTCCCCATTGTATATTCTTGGCTCTTTTGTCATAAAGTAATTGTCCATACATGCACGAGTTTATCTCTGGACTCTCTATTCAGTTCCATTTATCTCCATGTCTGTTTTTATGCCAATACCATATGGTTTTAATTAGTATAGCTTTGTAATACAGTTTAAAATCAAGACACACGCTGTCTCCAGGTTTGTTCTTCATTTTCAAGATTTATTTAGCCATTTTGGGGTTTTTCATGGTTACATACAAATTTTAAGATCTTTTGCTCTATTTCTTTTTTTTTTTAATGCCGTTGGCATATTGATAAGTATCACATTTGATCTGTAGATTACTTTGGGTAGTGTGGACATTTTAACAATACTAATTCTTTAAATCCATTAACATGGAATATCTTTCCATTTCTTTGTGTCCTCTTCATTTGCTTTTATCAATGCCTTACAGATTTCAGTGCAGAAGACTTTCACCTCCTTGGTTAAATTTATTCCTAGGTACTTTATTTTTTTTGATGCAGTTCTAAATGGGATTGTTCTCTTAGTTTCTTTTTCTGATAGTTCATTATTAGTATATACAAATGCATCAGATTTTTGTATATTGATTTTTGTATCCTGCAACTTTGTTGAATTCATTTATTAGTTCTAACAGTATTTTGGTGGAGTCTCTAGGGTTTTCTATATATAATATCATGTCATCTGCAAACGGTGACAGTTTTACACCTTCCTTTCCAGTTTGGATGCCTTTTATTTCTTTTTCTCGTCTAATTGCCCTGGCTAGGTCTTCTAATAATATGCTAAATAAAAGTGGGCATACTTGTCTTATTCCTGATATTAGAGGAAAGCTTTAACCTTTTCACCATTGACTATGATGTTAGCTGTTGGTTTGTCATATATGGTCTTTATTATGTTGAGATACGTTACCTCTATACACACTTTGTTGAGAGTTTTTATCATGAATGGATGTTGAATTTTGTCAAGAGCTTTTCCTTCATCTATCAAATTGATCATATGAGTTCTATCCTTCATTTTTTTAACATGGTGTATCATATTGATTGATTTGCAGATGTTGAACCATCCTTGCATCCCTGGAATGAATCCCACTTGATCATGGTGTATGATCCTTTTAACATATTGTTGGGTTTGGTTTGCTAATATTTTGTTGATTTCTGCATCTATATTCATCAGTGATATCAGCCTGTAATTTTCTTTTCTTGTGGTGTCCTATCTGGTTTTGCTATCAGGGTAATGCTGGCTTCATAAAATGATTTCATAAGTGTTTCCTTCTCTTCTGTTATTTTGGAAGAGTTTGAGGAAGATTGATATTAATTCTTCTTTGAATCTTTGGTAAAATTCACTAGTGAAGCCATCTAGTCCTGAACTCTTTTTTGTTAAGAGGTTTCTGGTTAAGAAGTTGTCTCTATTTCATTTATTTACACTCTGATATTTGTTGTTTTTATCCTTCTACTAACTTTGGGTTTGATTTCTTCTTCTTTTTCTAATTCCTTGAGCTGTAAAGATAGGTTGTTTATTTGAGATTTTTCTTTTTTCCTGAGATAGGTGTATATTGCTATTAACTTTCCTCTTAGAACTGCATTTGCCATATCCCATAATATTTGGTAAGTTCCATTTCCATCTTCATTTGTCTCAAGGTATTTTTTGATTCTTCTTTTGACTTCTTTTCTGACTGATTGGTTGTTCAATAGCATGTTGTTTAATCTTCACATATTTTAAATTTTCTAGTTTTCTTCTTATTTATTTCTAGCGTTGTGGTTGGAGAAAATGCTTAATATGAGTTCAGTCTTCTTAAATTTATTAAGACTTGTTTTGTGGCCTAAGATACGACCTATCCTGGAGAATATTCCATGCACACTTGAGAAAAATTTTTCATTCTGTGTCTTTTGGATGGAATGTTTGAGAGAGAGAGCAAGCCAATGTGGTCTAAGGTGTCATTTGGGGATGATATTTCCGTTTTGATTTTCTGTTTGCATGATCTATTCATTGATATAAGTTCCCTATTGTATTGCTGTCTATTTCTCCCTTTAAGCCTGTTAATATTTGTTTTAAATACATAGGTTCTTCTATATTAGGACATAAATATTTGCAAATGTTATAGACTCATTGGATTGACCCATATATCATTACATAATGCCCTCCTTTGTTTCTGATCATGGTCCATGTTTTAAAGTCTATTTTGTCTGATAAAACTATTGCTACTCCAGCTTTCTTTTGGTTTCCATTTGCATGGAATATCTTCTCCAACTCTTCACTTTCAGTTTGTGCCCTTAGATCTGAAGTGAGTCTCTTTTAACAGTACAGAGATGGGTCTTTTTTAAAAATCCATTTAACCACTCAGTCTTTTGATTGGGGAATTTAGTTCATTTACACTTAAGGTAATTATTGAGAGGTATGTACTTATTGCCATTTCATTAATTGTTCTCTGATCATTTAGTAGTTTCTCTCTATACCTTTCTTCTTCTCTTGCTCTCTTAATTTGTTATTTGATGACTTGTTATGTTATGCTTAGACTCCTTTCTCTTTAACTTTTGTGTATGTACTATAGGTTTTGCATTGTAGTTACTATGCAGCTTACATATATAAACTTAGATTTAAAACAGCCTACTTAAATAGATAACAACTAAGTTTGAACACATTCTAAAGCTCTACATTTTTACTCTACCCCAAAATTTTGTTTTTGATGTCACATTTCAATTTTTTTGTGTTTACCTCTTAACTAATTGTTGTAGTTACAGTTATTTTTATTACACTTGTCTTTTAACCTTCATACTAGCTATATAAGTGATTATTATATTATATTTACTATATATTTACCCTTACCAGTGAAATATATATTTCACGTTTTCTTTTTTTTTTTAACATCTTTATTGGAGTATAATTGCTTTACAATGGTGTGTTAGTTTCTGCTTTATAACAAAGTGAATCTGTTATACGTATACATATGTACCCATATCTCTTCCCTCTTGCATCTCCCTCCCTCCCACTCTTCCTATCTCACCCATCTAGGTGGTCACAAAGCACCAAGCTGATCTCCCTGTGCTATGTGACTGCTACCCACTAGCTATCTATTTTACGTTTGGTAGTGTATATATGTCCATGCCACTCTCTCACTTTGTCCCAGCTTACCCTTCTCCCTCCCCATATCCTCAAGTCCATTCTCTAGTAGGTCTTCATCTTTATTCCCATCTTGCCCTTAGGTTCTTTATGACTTTATTTTTTTTTTTCTTTTTAGATTCCATATATATTTGTTATCATACAGTATTTGTTTTTCGCTTTCCAACTTACTTCACACTGTGCGACAGTCTCTGGTTCCATCTACCTCACTACAAATAACTCAGTTTCGTTCCTTTTTATGGCTGAGTAATATTCCATTGTATATATGTGCCACATCTTCCTTATCCATTCATCTGTTGATGGACACCTCAGTTGCTTCCATGTCCTGTCTATTGTAAATACAGATGTAATGAACATTTTGGTACATGACTCTTTTTGAATTATGGTTTTCTCAGGGTATATACCCAGTAGTGAGATTGCTGGGTTGCATGATAGTTCTACTTTTAGTTTTTAAGGAACGTCCATACTGTTCTCCATAGTGGCTATATCAGTTTACATTCCCACCAACAGTGCAAGAGGGTTCCCTTTTCTTCACACCCTCTCCAGCATTTATTGTTTGTAGATTTTTTGATGATGGTCATTCTGACCAGTGTGAGATGATATCTCATTGTAGTTTTGACTTGCATTTCTCTAATGATTAATGATGTTGAGCATTCTTTCATGTGTCTGTTGGCAATCTGTATATCTTCTTTGGAGAAATGTCTATTTAGGTCTTCTGCCCACTTTTGGATTGGGTTGTTTGTTTTTTTAATGTTGAGCTGCATGAGGTGCTTGTAAATATTGGAGATTAATCCTTTGTCAGTTGCTTCATTTGCAAATATTTTCTCCCATTCTGAGAGTTGTCTTTTCGTCTTCTTTATGGTTTCCTTTGCTGTGAAAAAGCTTTGCAGATTCATTACGTCACATTTGTTTATTTTTGTTTTTATCTTCATTTCTCTAGGAGGTGGGTCAAAAAAGATCTTGCTGTGATTTATGTCATAGAGTGTTCTGCCTATGTTTTCCTCTAAGAGTTTGATAGTGTTTGACCTTACATTTAGGTCATTAATACATTTTGAGTTTATTTTTGTGTATGGTGTTAAGGAATGTTCTAATTTCATTCTCTTACATGTAGTTATCCAGTTTTACCAGCACCATTTATTGAAGAGACTGTCTTTTCTCCACTATATGTTCTTCCCTCCTTTATCAAAAGTAAGGTGACCATATGTGCGTGGGTTAACCTCTGGGCTTTCTATCCTGTTCCACTGATCTATATTTCTGTTTCTGTGCCAGTACCATACTGTCTTGATTACTATAGCTTTGTAGTATACTCTGAGGTCAGGGAGCCTGATTCCTCCAGCTCCGTTTTTCTCTCTCAAGATTGCTTTGCCTATTCAGGGTCTTTTGTGTTTCCATACAAATTGTGAAATTTTTTGTTCTAGTTCTGTGAAAAATGCCAGTGGTAATTTGATAGGGATTGCATTGAATCTGTAGATTGCTTTGGGTAGTAGAGTCATTTTCACAATGTTGATTCTTCCAATCCAAGAACATGGTATATCTCTCCATCTATTTGTATCATCTTTAATTTCTTTCATCAGAGTCTTATAATTTTCTGCATACAGGTCTTTTGTCTCCTTAGGCAGGTTTATTCCTAGATATTTGGTTCATTTTGTTGCAGTGGTAAATGGGAGTGTTTTCTTAATTTCATTTTCAGATTTTTCATCATTAGTGTATAGGAATGCAAGAGATATCTGTACATTAATTTTGTATCCTGCTACTTTACCAAATTCATTGATTAGCTCTAGTAGTTTTCTGGTAGCATCTTTAGGATTCTCTATGGATAGTATCATGTCATCTACAAACAGTGACAGCTTTACTTCTTCTTTTCCAATTTGGACTCCTTTTATTTCTTTTTCTTCTCTGATTGCTGTGGCTAAAATTTCCAAAACGATGTTGAATAATAGTGGTGAGAGTGGGCAACCTTGTCTTGTCCTTGATCTTAGTGGAAATGGTTTCAGTTTTTCACCATTGAGGACGATGTTGGCTGTGGGTTTGTCACATATGGCTTTTATTATGTTGAGGAAAGTTCCCTCTATGCCTACTTTCTGGAAGGTTTTTACCATAAGTGGGTGTTGAATTTTGTCAAAAGCTTTCTCTGCATCTATTGGGATGATCATATGGTTTTTCTCCTTCAATTTGTTAATATGGTGTATTACATTGATTGATTTGCATATATTGAAGAATCCTTGCATTTTTGGGATAAACCCCACTTGATCATAGTGTATGATCCTTTAATGTGTTGCTGGATTCTGTTTGCTAGTATTTTGTTGAGGATTTTTGAGTCTATGTTCATCAGTGATATTAGCCTGTAGTTTTCTTTCTTTGTGACATCTTTGTCTGGTTTTGGTATCAGGGTGATGGTGGCCTCGTAGAATGACTTGGGGAGTGTTCTTCCCTCTGCAATATTTTGGAAGAGTTTGAGAAGGATAGGTGTTAGCTCTTCTCTAAATGTTTGGTAGAATTTGCCTGTGAAGCCATCTGGTCCTGGGCTTTTGTTTGTTGGAAGATTTTTAATCACAGTTTCAATTTCAGTGCTTGTGATTGGTCTGTTCATATTTTCTGTTTCTTCCTGGTTCAGTCTCAGAAGGTTGTGCATTTCTAAGAATTTGTCCATTTCTTCCAGGTTGTCCATTTTATTGACATAGAGTTGCTTGTAGTAATCTCTCATGATCGTTTGTATTTCTGCAGTGTCAGTGGTTACTTCTCCTTTTTCATTTGTAATTCTATTGATTTGAGTCTTCTCCCTTATTTTCTTGATAAGTCTGGCTAATGGTTTATCAATTTTGTTTATCTTCTCAAAGAACCAGCTTTTAGTTTTATTGATTTTTGCTATTGTTTCTTTCATTTCTTTTTCATTTATTTCTGATCTGATCTTTATGATTTCTTTCCTTCTGCTAATTTTGGGGTTTTTTTGTTCTTCATTCTCTAATTGCTTTAGGTGTAAGGTTACATTGTTTATTTGAGATGTTTCTTGTTTCTTAAAGTAGGATTGTATTGCTATAAACTTCCCTCTTAGAACTGCTTTTGCTGCATCCCATAGGTTTTGGGTCGTCGTGTTTTCATTGTCATTTGTTTCTAGGTATTTTTTGATTTCCCCTTTGATTTCTTCAGTGATCTCTTGGTTATTAAGTAGTGTGTTGTTTAGCCTCCACGTGTTTGTATTTCTTACAGATTTTTTCCTGTAATTGATATCTACTCTCATAGCGTTGTGGTCAGAAAAGATACTTGATACAGTTTCAATTTTCTTAAATTTACCAAGGCTTGCTTTGTGACCCAAGATATGATCTATCCTGGAGAATGTTCCATGAGCACTTGAGAAGGATGTATGTATTCTGCTATTTTTGGATGGAATGTCCTATAAAGATCAATTAATTCCATCTTGTTTAATGTATCATTTAAAGCTTGTGTTTCCTTATTTATTTTCATTTTGCATGATCTGTTCATTGGTGAAAGTGGGGTGTTAAAATCCCCTACTATGATTGTGTTACTGTCGATTTCCCCTTTTATGGCTGTTAGTATTTGCCTTATGTATTGAGGTGCTCCTATGTTGGGTGCATAAATATTTATAATTGTTATATCTTCTTCTTGGATTGATCCCTTGATCATTATGTAGTGCCTTGTCTTTTGTAATAGTCTTTGTTTTAAAGTTTATTTTGTCTGATATGAGAATTGCTACTCCAGCTTTCTTTTGATTTCCATTTGCATGGAATATATTTTTCCATCCCCTCACTTTCAGTCTGTATGTGTCCCTAGGTCTGAGGTGTTTCTCTTGTAGACAGCATATATACAGGTCTTGTTTTTGTATCCATTCAGCCAGACTATGTCTTTTGGTTGGAGCATTTAATCCATTTACTTTTAAGGTAATTATCAATATGTATGTTCCTATTACCATTTTCTTAATTGTTTTGGTTTTATTATTGTACGCGTTTTCCTTCTCTTGTGTTTGCGACCTAGAGAAGTTCCTTTAACATTTGTTATAAAGCTGGTTTGGTGGTGCTGAATTCTCTTAGCTTTTGCTTGTCTGTAAAGGTTTTAATTTCTCTGTCAAATCTGAATGAGATCCTTGCTGGGTAGAGTAATCTTGGTTGTAGGTTTTTCTCCTTCATCACTTTAAATATGTTCCGCCACGCCCTTCAGGCTTGCAGAGTTTCTGTGGAAAGATCAGCTGCTAACCTTATGGAGATTCCCTTATGTGTTATATGTTTTTTTTCTCTTGCTGCTTTTAATATTTATTCTTTGTATTTAATTTTTGATAGTTTGATTAATATGTGTTTGGTGTGTTTCCTCTTGGATTTATCCTGTATGGGACTCTCTGTGCTTCCTGGACTTGATTAACTATTTCTTTTCCCATATTAGGGAAGTTTTCAACTATAATCTCTTCAAATATTTTCTCAGTCCCTTTCTTTTTCTGTTCTTCTTCTGGGACCCCTATAATTCGAATGTTGGTGTGTTTAATGTTGTCCCAGAGGTCTCTGAGACTCTCCTCAATTCTTTTTATTCTTTTTTCTTTATTCTGCTGTGCAGTAGTTGTTTCCACTATTTTATCTTCCAGGTCACTTATCCGTTTTTCTGCCTCAGTTATTCGGCTATTGATCCCTTCTAGAGAACTTTAAATTCATTTATTCTGTTGTCCATCACTGTTTGTTTGCTCTTTAGTTCTTCTGGGTGTTTGTTAAATGTTTCTTGTATTTTGTCCATTCTATTTCCCAGAATTTGAATCATCTTTACTATCATTATTCTGAATTCTTTTTCAGGTAGTCTGCTTATTTCCTCTTCATTTGTTAGGTCTGGTGGGTTTTTGCCTTGTTCTTTCATCTTCTGTGTGTTTCTCTGTCTTCTCATATTGCTTAACTTACTGTGTTTGGGATCTCCTTTTCGCTGGCTGCAAGTTCGTAGTTCCCGTTGTTTTTGGTGTCTGTTCTCAGTGGCTAAGTTTGGTTCCCTGGCTTGTGTAGGTTTCCTGGTGGAGGGGACTAGTGCCTGTGTTATGGTGGATGAGGCTGGATCTTGTCTTCCTGTTTGGCAGGTCCACGTCTGGTGGTGTGTTTTGGGGTGTCTGTGGCCTTATTATGATTTTAGGCCACCTCTGTGTTAATGAATGGGGTTGTGTTCCTGTCTTGCTAGTTGTTTGGCATAGGGTGTCCAACACTGGAGCTTGCTGGTTTTTAAGTGGAGCTGGATCTTGGTGTTGAGATGGAGATCTCTGGAAGATTTTCGCCGTTTGATATTACATGAAGCTGTGAGGTCTCTTGTGGATCAGTGTCCTGAACTTGGCTCTCCCACCTCAAAGGCACAGCCCTGACACCTGGCTGGAGCACCAAGAACCTGTCTTCCACACGGCTCAGAATAAAAGGGAGGAAAAAAAGAAAGAAGGAGATAAAATAAAATAAAGTAAAATAAAATAAAATAAAGTTATTAAAATAAAAAATAATTATTAAGAAAAAAAATTTTTTAAGTAATTAAAAAAAACAACGGACAGACAGAACCCTAGGACAAATGGTAAAAGCAAAGCTATACAGACAAAATTACACACAGAAGCATACACATACACACTCACAAAAAGAGAAAAAGGGGAAAAAAATATATATATATCGTTGCTCCCAAAGTCCACCTCCTCAATTTGCAATGATTTGTTGTCTATTCAGGTATTCCACAGATGCAGGGTACATCAAGTTGATTGTGGAGATTTAATCTGCTGCTCCTGAGGCTGCTGGGAGAGTTTTCCCTTTCTCTTCTTTGTTCACAGAGCTCCCAGTGTTCAGCTTTGGATTTGGACCCGCCTCTGCTTGTAGGTCACCTGAGGGCATCTGTTCCCACTCAGACAGGACTGGGTTAAAGGCACATCTGCTTCGGCGGTCTCACTCACTTAGGCCGGGGGGAGGGAGGGGTCCAGATGCGGGGCGATCCTACAGCAGCAGAGGCCGGCGTGACATTGCACCAGCTTGAGGCATGCCATGTGTTCTCCCGGGGAAGTTGTCCCTGGATCACAGGACCCTGGCAGTGGCAGGATGCCCAGGGTCCTGGCGGGGAGGTGTGGAGAGTGACCTGTGCTCGCACACAGGCTTCTTGGTGGCTGCAGTGGCAGCCTTAGCGTCCCATGCCCGTCTCTGGGTTCCACGTTGGTAGCCGCGGCTCACGCCCGTCTCTGGAGCTCCTTTAAGCGGCCCTCTTAATCCCCTCTCCTCGCGCACCAGGAAACAAAGAGGCAAGAAAAAGTCTCTTGCCTCTTCGGCTGCTCCAGACTTTTTCCCAGACTCCCTCCTGGCTAGCTGTAGCGCAGTAGTCCCTTCAGGCTGTGTTCACGCCGCCGACCCCAGTCCTCTCCCTGGGATCTGATGGAAGCCCGAGCCTCAGCTCCCAGCTCCCAGCCCCCGCCCACCCCGGCGGGGGAGCAGACAAGCCTCTCGGGCTGGTGAGTGCTGGTTGGCACCACTCCTCTGTGCGGGAATCTCTCCGCTTTGTGCTCTGCTCCCCTGTTGCTGTGCTCTCCTCCGTGGCTCCGAAGCTTCCCCCCTCTGCCCCCTGCAGTCTCCACCCGCAAAGGGTCTTCCTAATGTGTGGAAACCTTTCCTCCTTCACAGCTTCCTCCCCGAGGTGCAATTCCCATCCCTGTTCTTTTGTCTCTGTTTTTTCTTTTTTCTTTTGCCCTGCCCAGGTACGTGGGGAGTTTCTTGCCTTTTGGGAAGTCTGAGGTCTTCTGCCAGCGTTCAGTAGGTGTTCTGTAGGAGTTGTTCCACACGTAGATGTATTTCTGATGTATTTGTGGGGAGGAAGGTGATCTCCGCGTCTTACTCTTCCACCATCTTGAAGCTCTCCCCTCATATGTTTTCTTGTTACTGATTAACACCCTTTCTTTTCAGCTTAAAGAATTCCCTTCAACATTTCTTGTAAGGCCAGTTTAGTGGTGATGAAGTCATTTAGGTTTTGTCTGTCTGGAAAACTGTATCTTTCATTCAATTTTAAATGATACTGTTGCCTGTTAGTTTTTGGTTGGAAATTTTTCCTTTCAGTACTTTAAATATATTGTGCCACTCCCTTCCGGCCTGCAAATTTCTGCTAAAAAATCTTCTGGTAGTCTTATGAGAGATTCCCTTGTAGGTAGTAAGTTGTTCTTCTCTTGCTGCTGTAAGATTATTTTCTTGTCTTTAACTTTTGACATTTTATATATAATGCCTCTTTGTGTGAGTCTCTTCTGGTTTATCTTATTTGGAGGTATTTGGGCTTCCTGTATATAGACATCTATTTCCTTTACCAAGCTGGGGAAGTTTTCAGCCATTATTTCTTCAAATAAATATTCTGCCCCTTTCTCTTTCTCTTTTCTTTCTGGGTCCCCTATAATGTGAATGTTAATCTGTTTGATGTTATTCTCTAATTCTCGTAAGCTATCCTCACATTTTTTCATTCCTTTTTTCTTTTTGCTGTTCTGATTGGGTGAGTTCCACTGCTCTGTCCTCGATTTCACTGATCCTTTTTTCTGCCTCATCTAGTCTGCTGTTGAACTCCTCTGGTGTACTTTTTGGTTCAGTTATTGCATTCTTCAATGTGATTTTTATTTGGTATTTTCATCTGTTTTCTATCTCTTTGTTGGAGTTTTCATTGTGTTCATTCTCTTCTCTAGTTCAGTGAACATCTTTATGACCATTACTTTAAACTCTTTGTCAGGTAAATTACTTACCTCCATTTCAATAAGGTTAAGATTTTTTCTGAGGTTTTATCTTGTTCTTTCATTTGGAACATGATTCTCTGTTTCTTCATATTTCTTGACTCTCCATGTTGGTTTCTATGTGTTAGATAAAACAGCCACCTCTCATATTCTTGAAGGAGTGGCCTCGTGTAGGAGATGAACCTTATCATTCAGCTCTGCCCTAACTCTCAGTTGTTTCTGAAACCTTTGTAATTGTCCAAGCAACCTTTTATTTTTAGTAACTTTCAGTAGTTGGGGGTGTGCCAAGACCTGCCAGTGTCCCAAAGGGGAGGATCTCATTCAGCGCCTAGATTCAGGATGAGTGGAAGCCAGACGCTCAGGCAAGAGTTTTTAATGTATGCAAATATATATAGCTCTGTGAGACTGCAAGCATAAACCCTTCTGGCCAACAGAGCCATGCAATCTGGAGGTATCCCCGCCATGGGAGTTGCAAAAATTTGGGCTCTGGACAGCTCCTTTCTGGAAGAGATCAGCAAGCTATAGTGAGGCAAAGGGAGAGTGAAAAAATGGCATCGATCAGACTGCATTCCCTGAGAGCACCTCCTCGTTGTGTGTCAGACCTGAAGCCTGGTCCTCAGGCCAAAACTCTAGGACAAGCAAATAGGTCTCTTTTACAGAAAGACTGAGGATATGTTTCAGTTGGATATCTCTGCAGTGCTCTGGGGTGGTAACCTGCCAAGGACTGTCTCTTTGATTATTACAACCCCATGGAACCCAAGAACACAGCCCCCCTGTCCTCCAGAGTCAGGTGATCAAAAGGTGTCCCCTGGATGACAGCTGCAAAAACCAGGGCACCCTATGTAAAAACCAGAGTACCAGATGCATGTAAAATCTCCCCTCCTGGAGGTACTGGTGCTGTGGAGCATGGCTGGGGGAGAATGTGAAGACAGTGCCCACTCTTTGAGGTCTCTGGAAAGGATTACAGTCATCCCTTAGATGTGTGTTTAATTAGAAGGCTTCTCATCAGGTTGTAGTTATGATGCTAGTCTAATAGGTCACTTTCATAGAAAGACAGCTCTTGGGTCTGTTGCCTCTTGTTGTGCCCTGGGGGGCAGGGGGGTAGCCATTTAAAAACTATTTTTTCATTACCGTCCTGTGGGACCCCTGCTCATAAGCTCCACTGGCCACCAGAGACAGGTGATGTAGAGGTGTCCCCTGGTGGCGTCTGCAAAAATGAGGGTGCCAGACATGGATATGAGCTCCTTTCTGGGAGGAAAAGGTGAGCTTGAGCAAGGCAGAGGGAGAGCACAAAGAATGCATCCACAGGCCTCCATTCCTTGAGAGCACCTCCATAGGCTCCTAATTATATGGAAAACCAGAATCCTGTCCCTCAGGCTGAAGCTCTTGGATAAGCAAATAGATGTCTTTCATAGAAAGACTGGGGGTGTGTTTCAGACTGCTATCTGTGCAGTCCGCTGTGTTGGTAGTCTGCCAAGAACTGTCTCTCAGATTGTTACAGTCTCCTGGGACCCAGGATTGTAAACTCCCCTGACCTCCAGAGCCAGGCGATCCAGAGGGTGTCCTCTGGGTGGCAGCTTCAAAAACCAGTGTACCAGACATGTGTAAAAACTCCCCACTAGGAGATAATCACACTCTGGAGTGCAGCAGAGGGAGAGAGCAAAGACCCCATCCACTGGCTGGGATGTGGCAGAAGATGAGCATATAGATGCATGTAGATGGACTGGGGAAAAGGAAAATAAAAGGAAAGAAAAAAAGGGTGCCCACCAGCTGGAGTGCAAAGATAGCACCTACAGGTTAGAATGAGGCAGAGGGGGGACATATAGATGGCACTCGAGGAAAAGAGAGGATAACAATAACAAAGACCAAAAAAAGATGAAAAGATGGTGTCTGCTGGCTAGAATGAAATAGAGGAAGAGTGTCAAGATGGTGCCCACTAGCCAGCAGACCCCTAGATATGTCCTAATTTAGATGCCTGCCACTCTGGCTGCCACTTTAAGATTAGCAAATGAGCCGCAGTCACATAAAGTCTGGGCCTCTCTCGATAGGCTGCCTCTGAGCTAAGCCCTGGGGCAGGTGAATCCAAGCACCTGAGCCCTTTAAGAGCCATTTCAGATCATTATAGTCTTGTGGTTCTTTTGGACATGAACCCCATTAGTTTTCAAAATTAGATCTTTTGGAGTCTCATCTCTCAGGTGCAGGTCTTAAAAGTTGGAGTGTCCAATGTGAGGTTCCAACACTTTGCTCCTCAGGGAGAATCTCTAGGTTGTGAGTCCCCTCCCTATGGTGGGTCGCTGTGCTAGTGATGGAGTTTATGGTGAGACTGTGTCCTAGCATCTCTTACTCGTTTTGATGTGGCCTTCTCTTGCTTGCCAGATGAATAGGAGTTGCCCAGACAATTTTTAGGGTTTTTTCAGAGGAAGTTGTTCCATATGTAGCTGCAGATTTGGTGCGCCTGTGGGGGGAATTGAGCCCAGGATTCTCCTACATGGCCGTCTTGAACTGGTACATCCCCAAATCCAGAAGGTTCTGAAGGAAAAGGACCAACTTACCACAGACTTGAACTTTGTGGAAAAATCTTCTCTGACATCTTCAAGCAGTTTGAGAAACAGAAGGTGATTGAAGGCTACCACACACATGATGAATCACTGAAGAAGTGTGTTGAGGATTACATAGGAAGAATTGAAAAGGAAGGCCAAAGATATCCAGCACTGAAGGCCCACACAGAAGAAAAGCGCAAGCTGGCAAATGAGGAAATTGCCCAGGTCCAGCTTTTCCTGGGCCTTCCAGGAAAACCTAAGGAAGAAGCAGACACACATCCACTCACTGGAGAAGAACATTGCGCAGAAGACTAATGAAAACAATGAACTGATCAGAATCTGTGACAACTTCATTTCCAAGATGGAAAAGATCTGATATGGAGGTCCCTGACTCGTGCTATCCTCCCTCCTGTCTGTCTGTCTTACTCTGTTATTAGAAGGTTTCCTGTTCTTTCTTCTCTTAACCTCAACTTCTTTTTGAACTAGATTGCTTTAAAAAGAAGACAGTAAAATTTCCCTTAAGTTAACAAAAGAGAGAAAAAGTGAGAGAGGGGTTCTATGCAGTGCTCTGGTTAACAGTCTTAGCTGATACCAGCCTGTGTGGCATTCCAGCTCAGCTTCCAGAAACATGAGTAAAGAAGTCTCAAAAAGATTTCAGTCCCCAAATTTTCAAATATTACCAGCTGACACATTAGACATTATGAAGACAAGCTGTTCTCACCATGACTTGTCCAGATTCCTGATACACAGAGCCAGTGAGCATGTTGCAATGATAGTTGTTTTAAACCACAGAATTTGGAGGTGGCTTGGCATACAATAATAGACAACCAGAATGCCTCGCCATCTTGCATATCCCATTTTCCACTTTCCAAATGTCCCCAGTTCCTTTGAAGTCCGTGTCGCTCTGGGACTACCAAGTCGTCCCCCAGCTCCAAGGGTAGGAGAAGTGATATAGGGTAATCTAATTGTCAATGTTTTCCCCTAGTCACAGAGACTAGTTCATGCAGGTGCACATGAACTAAGCCAGACTCTAATATTCCATGCGAATATTACAACTTTTGCTTGGAATTTTCTGTAAAAAGTGTTTTCTTTGTCTGGACAATTTGGAGCTGCTGAAATCATTTGTTTTTTTAACTATGAGGGAAGCCAATTTGCAAATAAGTTCAACACATGGAAAAGAACAGAGTTGAGAACCCCCAAAACTCAGACCTGGGGTCCTGATGATAATATAAACTTTTAGATGAAGCCCTTGTCTTAAATTTGACCTTCTGGATATTTTAGCTTTATACATTGGTAAATTCCCTTTATTATTCAAGCCAGTTTGAGTAGAGCTTTACCTTGCTTACAACCAAAAACATCCTAAGCTTTCTATGCATAAGCCAAAAATTTTTCTGGAAAGACTCACATCAGTGGCTACCATGGATAAAATAACTCAGGAAGAGGGAAGCTTTAGTTTTTAATCTTATACCTTATTGTATTATTTAAATTATCTAACAATATACACCAATTACTTTTTTTTTAAATAATGACAGGACTTATCTGGGTGCTGAAATAGGCTATTTTTTGGTTTTGTTAGTCATGATTTTCTGTGTGATATCCAACCACGCCCATGTGATACTTAATTCACTCTTTCCTATAATACAAAAAAGTATCAAGGACTTAACAATGTTGAAGAATTTCACATGTATTACCCCTTTTAATCCTCATAAGAAGTCCAGTGGTTAATCCATGTTACCCTTATGTTATGAAGCAGGAAAGTGAAGCAAGCTGAGAACTGCTAAGGAATTTGTCAAAGGTCACGAAACTAGTTAAGTGGTAAAGATAGTATTCAAATCAATGTCTGCCTAATATCATTGTTCATGCTCATAACTCTCCCACCATTAATGATTCAAGTGTTTTTCAAACTTATATTTGAACCTTCTATCCTAGAATAAGGATAAGCTTGTCATCTTTTCTTTATGTTAAAAAAAACAACAAAATTTAGTTCTCTCTCTGTTAATTCTACCTATTGAGGAGTATTTTTTCTGCCTATGCCAAACCACCTAATCCCTCATCCAAGCATTAGTCTTTTAAATATTTGAAGACAATTATAATGTCCCCCCTCCAGGAGCCTCTTCTTCATGCCCACCATATCCATGCTCACATACAAATACACATACACACACACACACACACACACACACACACATCCCTGAAACATTCCTTTGCCAATGTCTTTAAATTCTATCAAGTCTATCAACCCTTACTTAAAGTCACCTTTTTCCCATTTCCTCACCATCATGATCCCCCTGTCCTGTACCCACTCACCCTCTGAAAACTAAAGCCTGCAAAGGTAAGTGATTTTCCCAAAAACAAAAAGTTCCTTATTAGTTGAATACAGGAAGGTCTGATTACCATTTTCCTGTGGATCAGCATCAATATTCCTCATCAGGCATAGCTCATACAATTCTTTATAGTGACCTTTATATGTATTTATTCACATTTAGGTGATAGACAAGCAGACAGATCTTCACTTTGATAACCAATGAATATAACATTAGCATCTTTGGATGAGAATCCAACTATTGAGGACTAAGCTGAATATTTCAGGCCAGAGGATAAAAATTCAGAATGCTTACCAATGTGATAGAATAAATAACAATTGAGATCTTTTAAGTGCTGTGACAGACATTTCAAAGAAGTAGTAATCAGCCTGTATTTAGTTGTGAGTTAGAAACAATTCCTGGCTAAGTGACATATGCCCAGTTTTGAATTATGCATTTCTGTTGCAGGGAGAGCATTTCACAAAGTTTTATCATACCTATCATTGGAGTCTATATAAAAATGATATCTGGGGAAATGGCACAGATGCCAATAAAGAGGCAACAAGTAAAGCTATATTCAGTCTCTGTGTTTCTTTCTCTCCTAAAGATTATCCACAGTATACCTTATTTCCTACTAAAGTCCTTGAAGGAGTTGTGAGCTTTGTCATCTCACTGAGTATAAATTCTTTATTTCATGAAAACATTTTCTTGTAGTTGGTGATAATTAATAGCTTCCTTAAATAGAGTGCTGTAAGCTCTTTCATATTACCCAGGAGTTAGGCACAGCTTCAGAAAAGCCCAGACCATGTGTGAAACTGACTTGAACATACTGACTAATTTATTTGATCTTATTCTGACTCACCACACGTCATTGTTTGCGTCAAAGTTCATAAATCTTGCTTTGCTTTGGAAAAGATGATTCATATATAAGTCTTAACTGATTGAATAAAAAATGAGCTTGTATACAATATAGTAAAAAACAAAAATGCATGTGATTTTGGTATATACATTTTCTTTTGATGGTAATAAACTACTGCAAATGGATTTTCATGTTTCAATTTAATAAATTCCAGTAACTCATTATTGTGTAAATTAAGACAAGGCCACTGTGAAACAGCAATTAGAACTATGCTATGGGACAGCCCCATATTTTTAAGACTCCAAACATTGTTTGTATTAAGTTTAAACTCAGGAGAGTAATATTTGCCCATCTTTAACCTCGAAGCCCAGAAAATTTTAGTTTACCTAAGTTTTAGGAAACATGTCCAATCATTATGAAGTAAACCAAAATCACCTAAGATACTGAGCATGTGCTGTAAGAAAGTCACCTATATAGAACATCTAAATATGATCTGAACAGACTATAGAGACTTGCCAGATAATTTTCCTCTCAGGAACAGCCATTATTTCACACTTTGATTATGATTAGATCCCATCTGTTTGACCCTATCATGTTTCTATTCCTGCAATCCTCTCAATAATTGAAACACTGTTAATAACAGAATAGCTTGAATTAGATTGAGTACATTATCCCTGTCAAGTACAAGGAATTCTAATGTTAAGTTGTCTGACAAAAATCTAAAACAAAGAATTTTAACTCCATTAAAGTGAGCCTACAAGATTAAAGAAAGGAATTTTCAGTATAGGTTTAAACATATGTGACGATACTGGACAGATGTTTAAATGTTACTCTGCTTCCTTGAACAGATGCATCATTCACTGTTCTATTTCAGTAAACAGGGAACATCATAATGAAACAGACACATTTGGCAATAAGAGATCATCATTTTTATGCATTACATTTTTTGAAGGTGGGACATTTTAAAGCATTTTGCTACAGTATATCATCATACCTGGTGTAAATTTATGACATCCCTCTTTTCAAAATCAACTAAATCAAATCAAGTTTCAATGAGATGAAATGAACTGATGAAAAGCTGTTCCTGAGTCTTTGAAGTGGCTTGGGCTTTTTTTCTTATCAAGGCAAATCTGTCTTGTAGCATGTTAATGTAAATTATGGTAGTGAATGTCAAATCTCCATCTGCTCCAACAATCTGTTAAAATATACAGTTCTTTTCTAGGGAAAAGAGTTTATAAACTTTTAGAATATTGTCATCAGTACCCCTCTTGAATAATCTGTGTCTTGGCAAAATCTATTCTTCATCAATGACCTAATTCCCTGCTTTGGCAGAATTTCTTGGTCATATCCCCAGAAGCTTATATTTTTTCTTTATTCCTAGAAAGGGTTTCATGAGCTCTTGATACATTCTCTATCTAGTGTGCATCCATCCCCTGCAGCAGACACTGCATTTAGAGATCACCATGGGAGCTAGAAGTTCTTCACAACGGAATATTCACTTTGGAAAAGAGGGAAAAGAAGTCAAAGAGAAAGAAAGCTTTCAATCACAGCAAGGGTGGATTTAGAATATCCTTTGGGTTCAGTTTCCCAAAGCACCAGCAATGGTTTGATGGAAAGAGCCTGTCACTAGAATAAAAAGACTCAGTAGTTCTGCTGCTTTCTACAGGGGGATATATATTTACCAAAAAAATTACAATCATTATACACAAGCCACTGCATGCTGTCATGAGGACATATACATAGTTTTAGGTAATTATAAAAGAAAGAGTTTACTCAGAAAACCTGATAGATCTGCCTGCACTGTTGAGAACCAGTGTGTCAATGAACATTAGGAGACATTCTCGGAGATTTGCTGCCCAAGAAAGCACATAGACACATTCAGGAAGAAAAGCTTTCTGGTAATACATTATCAGTCTTCTCCTAGAGTTTTGATGTTTTCAGAAACAGTATTGCCTTTTGATCTTTACCAAGAAAAAGGAAAAAAGTGCATTTTGAGTTCTATGTCCCCAAACTCACCATACTTACATAATAAAACAGTTCTCATTTGTAAAAAGCAAAAGGAAACACCTTCTTTGAGCTTAGAAGATATTACTTCCTTTTCCTTAGTTATTTAATGTTAGATATTCTTACATAAACTCTTTTCAGAAAAAAAAAAGCAGATTGGGTCATTCAAATGTGACATTTAGAACTTTTAAAAAATATGTATCAGGGTCTTTGCTTAAACTTGAATACAAATTTTATTTCTAAACTTCACTGATGAAAAACTCAGGAAAAATGAAAAATCAAAAGAAATCATAAAATCTAAATCCCAAACAACAGAATTCTAATCTACCATGACTAAATGCCAAAGTGAAAAAATATATATTATTATTGTGTTTTCCTCCATGTTCAGAAGTTCATGAAGGGATATTTTAGTTGAGGTCAGAGAAAGTTTGAAAACTGTGACCTGACCACAGAAAGCCTGTCTTTTCAGTTTCCTGAAATGTGTCAATGGAGCTGATGACTACATAGGGACTGGTCCTCCTTGCTTAGGTACATATGGATGGAAAGAGGAACTTCAGCATAACAAGAGCATCACTCACTTTGAGCAGACCACTATCAGCAAAGTCAAAATATAAAATCAGGGTTCATGTTGTTGCAATAATTGATATGTAGGAGTTGAAGATGTGCTCAAGATTCATAACTGAAACAAAAAAATTCTTTGGATCACATATATACAATCTTATGGAATCAAGATGATTCAAGGAGATATGAACAGACTGCATTCTTTAAAAACAACGCCTGTTTCATTACAATTTTACAGAAATGACCCAAATTACTCTGGATGGCAGTTGGAACAGTTGTTACCAACATGGATTATGCATGTAAAAATGTTATAATGGGCTTCCTAAGATATTTTCTTATTCCAAAATTCCCAGGTTCCTTGATTAACAGAAGCTAAGAATGCTAGTCAAAATAATCTAAATTTTCCATTCCCAAAATATATATAATAAACTCTTTTATGTTGCATGAGCGGGGGATAGCTACTAAAAGATGGCAAGTTATATAGGTAGAGTAAACGATGATGATGATAGATGATTGATAGGTAGAGAGATAGAGAGATAAATAGACAGGTATATATCACTCATGAATTTAAATTTTTTTAAAATATATAAACATATCAAGAATCGTGATGGGGTATGAACATTCATCTTGTTTTTACTGGAAACAACTGTTTTAGTTTTTCTTCTATCTATTGCATTGAAAAAATAGAATACAATTATTTCTCCTCACTTTCTGATAGAGTTGGAAGATTTTGCCATTTTTGACCTCTAGTTTTCATTTGCTAATAATTCAAGCTTAATGGGTCTTCAGTATCTACTAAAAAAAAAAATAAAAAGAGAATGGAATGATTGATTGTAGTGATGAGGAATTGGGGAAAGAAATAGAGTGATCAAGAAGATGTAAGGAAAAGAATCTGAAAGGAAAAGGAGTAAGTTTGGGGGCTTACTCAATGGGACACCATAAATCACAGAACTTATCCCAAAGAAGCTGCCTAAAAAGGAAGAATGCCCACTACTAGAGAAGAGTCTAGTGCACCAAGAAACAGTCACCCTACTTCAATTGCTCAGTCCTTACTGACTCTGTACATGACAAGACAGGCTTAAGAAAATGGTGGAATTTGAATTAGACCTTGAAGAATAGACAGTATCTGAGAAGGTAGAGAGAAGATTATTACGATTAGGAAATAGCAAGAATAAGGTTGTCTCATCATGAATGTGGATTGCATACACTGGAAAATATCTCTAAATAAAGACTTTGAGTTGTAAGCCAAGTTGTGCATCAGGTGACTTCAAATGATTCTCATGAATTAATTATGAGTCATAATTGATGATCTACTGTGGACAGACATCATAAAGGCCCCTAATTTTTTCCAAGTACTATGTTCATCACTCAGGATTTAACTGTGAGAAAAATAGCCATGTTTCCACCTCTGGCATTTAGGGTAACAGACTTTAATCAAAGATATTCTGATTCATATGAGACTGAGAAAAATTAACAACCTGTCATACCATTAGTGAACAGAACAGAGAGCATATTAATTCAGTGCTGGGTAACCCAAAGCTCATGTTCACAGTGGAAAAGTGATCGTACTTAATGTCGCAGAAGAGGAAAGATTGGTTCCAAGGGCTTAAGTAACAGAGACACAAATGTTAGTCCAATAGTTTCTATAACAATTACAAATGTCCCAAATTAGACAGGCCTGCTTTTCAGGTAAAATTTAAGCAAAGGCTGAATTACTGCCTGCCTAGAGTATTGTAAAGAGAATTCTTGCACTGGATGACCTCTAAATTCCTTTTAACTTTAAGAGTCAGTTAAATCTTGATTTTCTTCTATACGTAATATGGTTACTTAACTAACAATAAATATTGATGATCCCTGCACAAAGATATGTGCAGTAAAATAATTCCAAAAGATAACAGATAATATGACCTCTATAATGATTGGATGTTCAACTAATATTGTTGGTCTTTTCATTGATCATATTATTCCTAAAGTTTTCCTACCAGTTCTTACCTGAAAAGTCCTTTGTTGATTATTTCACTTCGACATTATCAAATCAAGGGGATATTTGAAGCATTTGGCGTTCTTAAACATCTTATAAATGCTCAACATAGTCTATATCAAATTAGTATTCACATCATTTCTTCAAAACCTTACATTAAGACTTGATTTTAATTACGCCTCAATTACATCTTGCACCACTTTTGTGAATTAGCATTTTTAAAGGAAGGGAAGCTGCTAGGAAGAATTAGATTTTAAAGTGCAATATGACAAGTTTAGACTCAACTTCTGTTGCAGTTATGAAATAGTTCTCCAAAACAAGATGCCTTCATATAATTTTTTAAATTATATACCTCTCACTTGTTGTCTCAGATTTCCACATGTATCTATGCCTTTCTCTAAAACAATATACAGAAGACAATAAAGAAGCACTGGCTGTCAGATATAAGCACTAGAACTAGACAAAGTATGAAGCACAAGGATCTCTGCATTATTTTTTATACAGAGTTGTGAAGACCGTGAAATATTTCCAAAAAAGATTCATATTAACCACTTAGAATGTTATAAATTTATAATTTGGTCACCTCCTTCTTAACTGACTTCAAAAGTTTTCCTAGTGAACAGAGGTTCCTATAAGTATTTAAACTTATTTTTAATGAAACAAGCATGCATAACAATAGTGAAAATAACAATGATGATGATGATGATGTGATAAGAGCTACACTTATTACATACTGATTATGTTCAGGCACAGTTATAAGTACATTATATGTATTAGGTAATTTAATCCCCACAACAATTGTATGAGAAAGACTTTTTTTAAAAACCATTTTATACATGAGGAAACTGAGGCACATAGATTTCATAACCAGTGAGAAATAGGACCCTGTTTCTAATCCTACTAGTGAGGCCCCAAAACTTACATTAAAGCCATTATGCTAATTATAACATTATTAATTTCTGCTTCTGTCTTAGAAGCAAAATGATGACTCCCTCACACTACTTCTCCAACCTTGAACAAAGAGGACTAACTGCTTTAAAATACAACACCGTGCATACACCAATGGATTAATAAATGCAGACAACTAATCATGGTGTCATATTTACAGAAAATAAAGAAGAGATTTAGGTAAGCAAGATCCATAGTGAAAATGAGACTTCTAATTTTAAAATAGTGCTGACACTTCTCATCTCAGAAATTACCCAAAACAAGGAGGAAGAAAAACCTGAAAAACAACCCCTTATGTCTTAAAGTAGGAGATAACTAGGAGGTAACAGGAACAGAGCACACAGGTTAGCTATGGGAGCATCTCCAAAATGTCTTGTCCTCAAACAGAAGCTGGCAGCAGAGATGGATGAGGAATCACGCAAGCAGACTGCATTGTCAGGAAGCAGTCTGTTGGTGAGACAGTTTGAAAGAAAGAGACTAAATCATTGATAGCCCTGGAGCTGCCAATCTTAGATGACTGGGAGGAAGTAAACCCTATAAATACCTCACTCACACACATGCTGATGTTATAACGAGAACTTCTACTAGCTTGGAAGACTACCTTGACCTTTTTCTCAAGGAAAACATGTAGTCCAGGTAGAACACACCTCGTCAAACAAAATGAGTAATAGCATGCAAGGACTTTGTACAAGTCTTTACTAACATATCAAAAGACAATAAGAGGAGTGAAAAAACAGGAGAAATTAGTAACTCACTAGAAAAATACTGATAAAGAAGCAAATAACTTTAAATGGTGTATAATCTATAAAAGTATTGAATCACTGTGTTGTACACCTGAAACTAATATAATATTGTAAAACAAATATGCCTCAATAAAAAAGAAGCAAATGAAAATTGTGACCATCAATGTCACCATGAATTTTTTAAAAGTAATGAATAAATTGCTCCCCAAAAAATAAAATCTCAAAACAAAGAGACATGAGCTCCGGAGAAAAATAGTAGGAAAACAGAATAAGGTAAAACATGGCATGGTTGAACTTAGAAAAGAAGTGGGGGAAAAAAATTCATGGTGCCATCATAGAAATGATGTCCATGTGGGAAGCAGACTTAGAAAGTAAATATTGCTGCAAACACAGTAAAGATATGGAAGGCAGGACTGGGAAAAGGAAGAAAATAAGATAAAAATGAGCAAGTTGATTAGAGAAAATCATACATATGGAAGAGAAATGAGATTCCATTATATGCAAAATTGATGTTGATAAAAAAGAAATCCAACATAATGTTAGAGAAAAATAAAAAGCTTTGGTTTAATAAAATTATCCCGAAATTTAAAAATACTAAATCTATGGATTCACAGGACATAGGGGAAAAATGCAGACAAAACTTCCAACACCAATGTATTTATGAGTTAAGTTCTTATTTTCATATCTTTTGTATCTGGGATAAGGGAAAGAGGAATCATTTAAAGCTGATACTTGAAGTCTGAAAATAATAAAAAGGATAAGTGTAAAAACTAAGAAAAGTGTTTCTATTAATGAAGATCAAGTACAGAAAGGAAAGATCTAAGGTGATAAAACATTAAAATATAATAATTTTATTATTAAAGACAGTAACTAGTCAATAGACTTTCCATTTAAAAATAGAGAACTAAGTTCTTATATAAAGTTACAGTTAGAAATATAATTATTAGAAAAAAATCACAATAATTACAAATAAATAATTACAAATTAGTTATAAACTACATGAAACAAGAAAGCAGCAAAACAAATTCAAACTATATTGCAGGTTTCAAAAACAAACAAAAATATAAAAATGTAAAAACAAAAAAATTGCAGTAATAGGATAAAATACAAAACACCAAACATGCCTTTTATACTAGTGGGCTAAATTCACCTATTAGCTTGACCATGGAGACTTCTAAAGCAAATCAAAAAGATAAAAATAAAAAGATGGACATATATATACAAGGCAAATGAAAACAAAAAGGAAAGAGATGCCATAACCATTTTTAATTGAAGTACACACATTAAGAAGGATGAACTACATGAAGAAGCATGTTCTAAAAGAAAATGTGTACAATCCAAAATGCAGAATTACAGTTATGATCAAATAACATAGCAGTAATATTCACAAAATTAAAAGTACAGGTGTACCTCATTTTATTGCACTTTATTTTATTGTACTTTGCTACATTTTATTATGCTACATTTTTCACAAATTGAAGGTTTTTGGTAACTGCGTAGACCAAGTTTATCAGTGCCAATTTTCCAACAGCATTTGCTCACTTCCTGTCTCTGTGTCACATTTTGATAACTCTCACAAGATTTCAAACTTTTTCATTATTATTATTAATATATTTGTAATCTGTGATCAGTGATCTTTGATGTTACTATTGCAATTGTTTTGGTGTGCCATGAACTGCCCTCATATAAGACAGTAAATTTAATCGATAAATGTTATGTGTGTTCTGACTGCTCCACTGACCAGCTGTTCTCCGTCTCTTTCCCTCTCCTCAGACCTCCCTATTCCCTGAGATGCAACAATATTGAAATTAGGGCAGTTAATAACCATACAATGGTCTTTAAAAGTTTAAGTGAAAGAAAGAGGCTCTCACTTTGTCAAAAACTATAACTGATTAAGCTTAGTGAGGAAGGCATGTCTAAAGCTGGGAAAAGCTGAAAGCTAGGCTTTTTGGACCAAACTGTTAGCCAAGTAGTGAATGTAAAGAAAAAGTTATTGAAGGAAATTAAAAGCACTACTCCAGTGAACATGCACATGATAAGAAAGCATAACAGGTTTATTGTTGATATGGAGAAAGTTTTAGTGGTCTGGATAGAAGATCAAATCAGCCACAACATTCCCTTAAGCCAAGGCCTAATCCAGAGCAAGGCCCTAACTCTCTTCCATTCTGTGAATGCTGAGAGAGGTGAGGAAGCAGCATAAGAAAAGTTTGAAGCTAACAGAGGTTGGTTCATGAGGTTTAAGGAAGAAGCTGTCTTCACAATATAAAAGTGCAAGGTGAAGCATTAAGTGCTAATGCAGAAATGTCAGCAAACTATCTAGAAGCTCTAGCTAGGATAATTAATGAAGGTGGCTACACAAAGCAATAGATTTTCAATGTAGATAAAACAACCATATATTGGAAGAAAATACCACCTAGGACTTTGTTAGCTAGAGAGGAGAAGTCAATGCCTAGCTTCAGAGCTTCAAAGAACAGGCTGACTTGTTAGGGGCTAATGCAGCTGGTGACTTTAAGTTGAAGCCAATGCTCATGTACTATTCCAAAAATCCTACAGTCCTTCAGAATTATGCTAAATCTACTCTGCCTGTGCTCTGTAAATTGAACAACAAAGTATGGTTTACTGGATATTGTAAGCCCACTATTGAGACCTAGTGCTCAGAAAAAAAGATTATTTTCAAAGTATTATTGCTCATTGACAGTGCACCTGGTCACCCAAGAACTCTGATGGAGATAATAATGAGATTAATGTTGTTTTCATGCCTACTAGCACGACATCCATTCTGCAGCCCATGGATTAAGGAGGAATTACGACTTATTATTTAAGAAATACATTTTATAAGGCTACAGCTACCATAGATAGTGATTCCTCTGATGGATCTGGACAAAGTAAATTGAAAACCTTCTGGAAATGATTCACCATTCTAAATGCCATTAAGAACATTTGTGATTCATGAGAGAAATTCAAAATATCAATGTTAACATGAGTTTGGAAGAAGCGGATTCCAACCATCATGAATGATTTTGAGGGGCTCAAGACTTCAGTGGAGGAAGTAACTACAGATGTGGTGGAAATAGCAAGATAGCTAGAAGAGGAGCCTGAAGATATGACTGAATTGCTGCAATCTCATAATAAAATGTTAATGGATGAGGAGTTACTCCTTATGGATGAGCAAAGAAAGTGGTTTCTTGAGATGGAATCTACTACTGGTGAGGATGCTGTGAAGATTGCTGAAATGATAACAAAGGATTTAGAATATTACATAAACTCTATTGATAAAACAGAGGCAGGGTGTGAGAGGATTGACTCCTATTTTGAAAGAAGTTCTACTGTGGGTAAAATGCTGTCAAACAGCATTGCATGCTACAGAGAAACCATTCATGAAAGGAAGAGTTTTTCGATACAGAAAGCTTTATTGTCATCTTCTTTTTAGAAATTGCCACAGTCACCCCACCCTTCAGCAACCACCACTCTGATCAGTCAGCAATAATCAGCATCAGGGAAGACACTCCACCAGCAAAAATATCTACTCACTGAAAGCTCAGATGATGGTTAGAAATTTTTAGCAATAATGTGTTATTTAATTAAGGTATATACAATTTTTAGATATAAAGCTAGTGCACACCTAATAAGCTACAGTATAGTATAAACATAACCTTTTTATGGACTGGAGAACCAAAAGATTCGTCTAACTCTATATTGAGATATGCACTTTATTGTGGTGGTCTAGAAATGAACCCACAATATCTTTGAGGTATGCCTATATAGGATATACAAGGAGAAACAGCCAAATGCATTAGTAGTAAGAAATATTAATTTACCTCTCTCATCCTTGACATATCAAGTGGAGAAATAATAAGTAAAACTGTAGAAATCCTAAAGAGCATAATTAATAATGTAGCGTGTAATCACTGTGCTTTGAACCCTTACATCACAAAAAGAAAAACTATACCTATTTCTTACATGTCCATGGAACATTAACAAAATTTGTCCATTTAGTAGGCAAAAAGAACTCAACCAAATTCCAAAAAGTAGAAACAATGAAGGCAACATACTTTGGATCACAAAACAATAAAACTAGAAATTAATAACAAAATGAAAAAAAGAAAAACATACCACCTGGTTTAAAAAAAACTGTTGATTCAAAATGGAAATAAAAAATCTACTAAAAGACATCTGGAAAATAATAAGAAAACTAATTTGTATTGGAAGCAATGTGATAAAATTTGTGCTGAGAGGAACAGTCACAGCCTCAAATATTGATACTTACATTTGAAAAAAGAAAAGAAAAATAAATAAGCATCCAATTCAAGAAGCTGAAAAAAAATAAAGAAAACCAATACAATGATAGCAGAAAAAATAACTGATAAAAATTAAAATATAAATTAATGAAAATGATTGCAAGAAATAACTTTTTGAAAAAAAAATTTTAGCAGACAGGTCATTAGATAAACTAATCAAGGGGAAAGGAGAAAAGAAAAGGAGCACGCAAAAGCACAAAATGAGAAGTCATTAATTGGAAAAGACTAAAAGACAAGATTAGAGGTTACTTCTTTCATATGTATTCAAAAGCCTGTATGAAATAGATGATGTTCTAGGAGAACATAAATTAAGGAAACTCATCTCAGTGTATTACCCTCAGGATATTGGCAGTTGAATCCATTCAACACCAAGTCACTAACATGCTTAACTTTAAAAAAATCCAGCAAGTTACTACAACACATTTTGCAAAGGCCCCATCCTGGAAATTTAGAAAGTAACCAGTCCCCAAGCCCTAGACAATTATATCAGGCAGAATATGTCCAAGATACAGTCATTACTTTTGCCAAAGGCCATAGCAGACACAGCAGCATGCCAGTCAGTTTAAGCCAATCATTCAGAATCTAAGGACTGTGAACTTACATTCAATTGGAAAAAGCTCTCAGCAGAAGTTTAATTTAGACTTTAAATATTTACAATGCTATATTTACTATGCATCCTGTCACTTCTCTCAAAGATTAGTATTTGAAACATTGACGTCTTCTCACAGCATTTTAGAGTATTTACAGTGGTGGCAGAGTCCGTCAACTGCTTTTATTTGAAGTTCCTTTCTTTCACATCCAGTATATCCAAAACTTTATAAATTCTATTGCTCCTGGCAATAGAATTGTCAGGCACTGACAATTAAAACCTACAACCTCACTAGTGCTTTGGCGGGGTATGAAAAACTCAGCTGCCTTAAAGGTTTGCAGTTAAGCATTTGTTATTTTTCCTTTGCCGTTGTCTGCATGTGCCTTCCTGAACGTTAGCAGAAATGTAGGGAGCTTACGCTATGGCAACCTGAATGACTGAAGAGTAAAGACTAAACTTTTCTGTTCTTAACAAGGAAACAAAATGACGCCCTTCAGTCACTTCTATCTACCTACTCAATCTCCAGCATTCCACCAATTGCTTGCCATTTCTCATCTCTTTTCTTCCCAGCTCTCTCTTACTCCTAAATTCCTACAGAGGTTTTTAATTGTGAGGTGTGTTCAGGGAACAAAGTTAACAATGGAAAGAAGGGATCCACGGGGAAAGGAAAGAATGTAAGCTTCAGGAAGGTAGAGATTGTTGTCTGTTTTGTTTGCTGAATTGTCACAATGCCTAGAACATATCCAGTATATAGCAGGACTTTGGTAAATATTTATCAAATTAAAGAATAAAGATTGGGACATGAGAAAGGGGTAGATGGCAGAAATAAGGCTGAAATTAAGGTGATTTCCAGTTATAATCAAGCTGCTCCCTAAATCCAAAATCCTCAATGATTATCTATTGTTAAGACTGCAAAATCTAAACGATTTCTTCCACCCTGATAAGGCTTCAGCTTCCGTTTTCGATTTTATCTTGCAATTTATTATGTTGTCTGTGCCTCCTGCAAACTGGTTCACCATCCTACAGCATGCCCACATTACCTCAACTGTCTAAGTCCTATCAATATTTAAGATGCATCTTGAATTTTTTCCTCTTTTCCTTTCCTAAAGCTCTTCTGGATTCTCTCAACTCCCCCATTACTCAACACAATGTGATTGCTTTTTTATAAGGAACTCCATTTTCCTCTGTTCTAACTTCACTCCTGACTCCTGAAATATTTAGCCTTAAATTATACCCATCTATAGTTTTGGCTTCTCTCATTGTCACAGTGGGTTATCACCATTTTATTACTTAACAATTATAAACAGATGATGTTCACATGTGCAATACTATGTCATTGTGCTCTGTCATTCTATTTCTTTCTCTCCCACTCAAGAAAACAAATTGAGATGCAGGGAAAAAAGGTAGAGAATTGAACTGAATTAAGTTTAATTTACCCTGATATTTTAAGTAATTTGAGATTTCATTAGTCTAAGTAATATCAATCACAAGCCACTGGCAAGTTATCTCACAACTGATAGTTAACATTCAATACTCTTTAGGATATTTAAAAGGCATTTTTATATTCTTGTATTTTTTTCTGTATCACCTAACATAGTACCATAAATAGATAAGCCAGTGAACCTCACTTTTTAGGAGACATATCAGAATCACTGGAGTAGGGGTCACGTACCTATAACTCAGGCAATAGGTCCCTTATCTTTGCCCATAACAGGTCCTGTAACCCTCTCTGGTGGAAAGAAAGAACATCAATTAGCTTTCTTCAATCAAGGGGTATCAGGTAATGGGTGAATATTGGATCTCTTCCTCTCCTGGTACTGTAGAGGCCTAAGTTGTCTGACATTATGGGTTTCACCTTAAGTGGGGAAAGTAGCCTGATACAAAGTACACAAGTTGCCCACCCTCTATTTGATATATGCTCCTATCTCTTCCCATTGAGTACTAATGAAATAATTTTTATTAATGGAAACGGACAGTGTACTTCAAGAATAATAAGAAAGGGGAAAATGTTGAGAACAAACATGCAGGTACCCAAAATAAATTACTTAAATTAAATTAAATTAGGAAGACGTTTCTGGTTATAAGAGCTGCCTGAAGATGAAACTATTATACAATGAAGTGGCCTCTCCATCAACAGAAGCATGGGAATTAGGTAACTTTCTAAATGTTATCATAATACCCTAAAACTAATGTTATCATTGTTCTCTGCACATTTTATTATATATGCAAGTATAGCCATCCTCCCACTTGACTGTAAACCCATTGAGGACCAGATCATATCTTAACTGGCTCACAAGTGCCTGGGTCAGAAGAGGTATTTAATAAATATTTTTGAATGACTATATGAATTAAAGTGAACATTTGAAAAGGATTTATATATTTGATGACTAGCATAGTAGTACTTCTGTATCCGATTCTAAAAATTTATGTATCTGTGATTTCCTATGAAGATTATTATAGAGTTATTTTGCCTCTGATGAATCTCTGAAGAAAAAAAAGACCAAAACTATGACGGATGGTAACTAGAGTTTAGGGGGTGATCACTTTGTAGTGTATGCAGATATCAAATTATAATGCTTTACACCTGAAACTTACACAATAAAAAAAAGACCAAAACTAATCTTTAGAGGTAAAGTGACAGATCAAAACTAGGAAAAATATTACAACCATAATGTGAAAAAAATACACACTCAATGTTCGCCATTAACAAAATAGAGAATCTTGCTTTTTTTAAATTCGTAATGGGAAACAACAAATTTCTCCACTAACTCCAAATTAATCAAACAGGGAAAGGAAAGGAAATCAAAGATTTTACATTCTAGATGGGCTACTACTAAAAATGTTTACATTTACTGTATAATTCTTTGGTTTGACATTTCACAGTGTCCTTGTAAGATTAGCAGAGAAAATTCAAGAAATATCCCACAGTAACCATTGTAACAAAAATATATTTAGAAGTTATTGAAAATTTGTCGTTACATTTGTGAAAATTCACCTTTAATCCCCTTGTAGATAACCACAATTATTGATGACCATATATATTCCTTTAACTTGCTCTTTATTTTCTGCTCAAGAAAATATTCTTTTTCTGTTTCTCCATGGTGAAGATAACTCAAGAGGGAAATCAACATCGGTAACAATATAGCTATATTCTGCTTATATAGTTTTTCTTGAGTTTTTAATAGAATATAGCATCTTCATAGTTTGTTCTTTAGCACCATGTTGAACATTAACAACACATTAGCTAATATGTTACTGACCATAATTTCAGTCTTTCATTCATTGTCTTTGATTATTACCAGGGAAAACTTTGTTGAGCTTATATATGAGTTTAATTTTTCTAGCTATCTTCATAGGCAACTTTAAAAAAAAACTTATTTATCATCTTGCTAGCTATATACACATTTCGATATAGAAATGATTTATCTTGATACATATTAATAGATAGAGTCTTGATAGCAAAGTTCCATTGTTCCATATTAATTTTAGTTGTGAATTAACTTCTTTTTATGTACCTTTTCAAAATTGACTTAGAATTTTTTATTTTTTAATGAAGATTTAAACCTTGAGCACAAACCCACCAAAATCTACAACATAAGAAATGTCCAGCTCTTTTTTTTTTTTTTTTTCCCACCGCACCCCCCTGGTATCCATACGTTTGTTCTCTATGTCTGTTTCTCTGTTTCTGCTTTGTAAATAAGATCGTCTATACTAATTTTTTCAGATTCCACATATGTGCGTTTATATACAATATTTGTGTTTCCCTTTCTTACTTCACTCAGTATGACAGTCTCTGGGTTCATCCATGTCTCTACAAATGACCCAATTTCATTCCTTTTTATGGCTGAGTAATTCCATTGTATATATGTACCACATCTTGTTTATCCATTCCTCTGTTGATGGGCATTTAGATTGCTTCCATGTCCTGGCTATTGTAAATAGTGCTGCAGTGAACATTGGGATGCATGTGTCTTTTTGAATTATGGGTTTCTCCAGGTATATGCCCAGTAGTGGGATTGCTGGGTCATATGGTAGTTCTACTTTTAGTTTTTTAAGGAACCTCCATTCTGTTCTCCATAGAGGCTGTATCAATTTACATTCCCACCAACAATGCATACGGGTTCCATTTTCTCCACACCCTCTAGAGCATTTATTGTTTGTAGATTTTTTTTCACACACACACACACACACAGACAGTATTTTACTTTTACAAGAGATAAATAAACTGACACCAAGCATTGTAAATGGATGAGCACAACAAAAGCAACAATGATTGCAATTACAAAACACGAAACACACTCGTACTATGTCATAATATTCACATTCAGTCCAGTAATCCCCCACTGTAACAGCTCCTTTACTTTGCAGTGAAAATTGATTTGTATATTTTTTGCCTCTGAGTCCTCGTGAGATTGATTGATTGATTGATTGATTGATTGATTGATTGATTTATGTTTATTCAAACAGAAAATCACAAAAACTATAATCATCCTCATCAGTTCACTCAGTCCCATGTAATTAATTTTTTTTATCTTCATCATTTGTTAGCACTTTTATGAATTCATTAGTTTCCCATTAGAGTTCTGAAAATGCTTTTTCATTCAGTTCAGCAGTATAGTCAATTACCAGAAACCTGTACTTGTCAGAGTCTTTTCCATGAATTCCTTGAAGATGAAACTCTTTTATAGGAACATTTTTGCAAAAGCATCAGAGTACACCCAGAACTGTCTGTAAATGACAAAAGACTTAAAAATGACCACGGTTAAAGATTTGATGAAAGTTCATAATAATGCAATTGACAAGGAAATTTAGTTATTTCTGAGATATACATTCTAAAGTAATATCTAGAATTATGACATAACATTATACCAGAACATATAAGATTTTTAGAAATTTCATGTAATGTCTGAAACATTTATATTAACATATTTCCATACAAATGATCCAAAGAAAGTTTAGTATCAGTTTTTTTTGTTTGTTTGTTTGTGTTTTTATACTGCAGATTCTTATTAGTCATCAATTTTATGCACATCAGTGTATACATGTCAATCCCAATCACCCAAATCTGCACACCACCATCCCCAGCCCACCGTGATTTTCCCGCCTTGGTGTCCATACGTTTGTTCTCTACATCTGTGTCTCAACTTCTGCCCTGCAAACCAGTTCATCTGTACCATTTTTCTAGGTTCCACATACATGCATTAATATACGTTATTTGTTTTTCTCTTTCTGACTTACTTCACTCTGTATGACAGTCTCTAGATCTATCCACCTCTCAACAAATGACTCAATTTCGTTCCTTTTTATGGCTGAGTAATATTCCATTGTATATATGTACCCCATCTTCTTTATCCATTCATCTGTTGATGGGCATTTACGATGCTTCCATGACCTGGCTATTGTAAATAGTGTTGCAATGAATATTGGGGTGCATGTGTTTTTTTGAATTATGGTTTTCTCTGTGTATATGCCCAGTAGTGGGATTGCTGGATCATATGGTAATTCTATTTTTAGTTTTTTAAGGAACCTCCATACTGTTCTCCATAGTGGCTGTATCAATTTATATTCCCACTGACAATGCATAAGTGTTCCCTTTTCTCCACACCCTCTCCAGCACTTGTTGTTTGTAGATTTTCTGATGATGCCCATTCTAATTGGTGTGAGGTGATACCTCATTGTAGTTTTGATTTGCATTTCTCTAATAATTAGTGATGTTGAGCATCTTTTCATGTGCTTCTTGGCCATCGGTATGTCTTCTTTGGAGAAATGTCTATTTAGGTCTTCTGCCCATTTTTGGATTGGGTTGTTTGTTTCTTTAATATTGAGCTGCATGAGCTGTTTATATATTCTGGAAGTTAATCCTTTGTCCATTGATTCATTTATGAATATTTTCTCCCATTCTGAGGGTTGTCTTTTCATCTTGTTTATGGTTTCATTTGCTGTGCAAAAGCTTTGAAGTTTCATTAGGTCCCATTTGCTTATTTTTGTTTTTATTTCCATTACTCTAGGAGGTAGATCAAAAAAGATCTTGCTGTGATTTATGTCAAAAAGTGTTCTTCCTATGTTTTCCTCTAAGAGTTTTATAGTGTCTGATCTTACATTTAGGTCTCCAATCCATTGTGAGTTTATTTTTGTGTACAGTGTTAGGGAGTGTTCTCATTTCATTCTTTTACATGTAGCTGTCCAGTTTTCCCAGCACCATTTATTGAAGAGACTGTCCTTTCTCCATTGTATCTCTTTGCCTCCTTTGTCATAGATTAGTTGACCATAGGTGCGTGGGTTTATCTCTGGGCTTTCTATCTTGTTCCCTTGATCTATGTTTCTGTTTTTGTGCCAGTACCATATTGTCTTGATTACTGTAGATTTGTAGTATAGTCTGAACTCAGGGAGTCTGATTCCTCCAGTTCCGTTTTTTTCCCTCAAGACTGCTTTGGCTATTTGGGGTCTTTTGTGTCTCCATAGAAATTTTAAGATGATTTGTTCTAGTTCTGTGAAAAATGCCATTGGTAATTTGATAGGCATTGCATTGAATCTGTAGATTGCTTTTGGTAGTATAGTCATTTTCACAATATTGATTCTTCCAATCAAACAACATGGTATATCTCTCTATCTGTTGGTATAATCTTTAATTTCCTTCATCAGTGTCTTATAGTTTTCTGCATACAGGTCTTTTGTTTCCCTAGGTAGGTTTATTCCTAGGTATTTTATTCTTTTTGTTGCAATGGTAAATGGGAGTGTTTCCATAATTTCCCTTTCAGATTTTTCATCATTAGTGTATAGGAATGCAAAAGATTTCTGTGCATTAATTTTGTATCCTGCTACTTTACCAAATTCATTGATTAGCTCTAATAGTTTCCTGGTGGCATTTTTAGGATTATCTATGTATAGTATCATGTCATCTGCAAACAGTGACAGTTTTACTTCTTCTTTTCCAATTTGTATTCCTTTTATTTCTTTTTCTTCTCTGATTGCCATGGCTAGGACTTCCAAAGCAATGTTGAATAACAGTGGTGAGAGTGGACATCCTTGTCTCGTTCCTGATCATAGAGAAAATGCTTACAATTTTTCACCATTGAGAATGATGTTTGCTGTGGGTTTGTCATATATGGCCTTTATTATGTTGAGGTAGGTTCCCTCTATGCCCACTTTCTGGAGAGTTTTTATCATAAAGGGGTGTTGAATTTTGTCAAAAGCTTTTTCTGCATCTATTGAGATGATCATATGGTTTTTATTCTTCAATTTGTTAATATGGTGTATCACATTGATTGATTTGTATATATTGAAGAATCCTTGCATCCCTGAGATAAGTCACACTTGATCATGGTGTATGATCCTTTTAATGTGTTGTTGGATTCTGTTTGCTAGTATTTTGTTGAGGATTTTTACATCTATATTCATCAGTGATATTGGTCTGTAATTTTCTTTTGTTTGTAGTATCTTTGTTTGGTTTTGGTATCAGGGTAATGGTGGCCTCATAGAATGAGTTTCAGAGTGTTCTTTCCTCTGCAGTTTTTTGGAAGAATTTGAGAAGGATGGGTGTTAGCTCTTCTCTAAATATTTGATAGAATTCACCAGTGAAACCATCTGGTCCTGGACTTTTGTTTGTTGGAAGATTTTTAATCACAGTTTCAATTTCATTACTTGTGATTGGTCTGTTCATATTTTCTGTTTCTTCCTGGTTCAGTCTTGGAAGGTTATAACTTTCTAAGAATTTGTCCATTTCTTCCAGGTTGTCCATTTTATTGGCATAGAGTTGCTTGTAGTAGTCTCTTAGGATGCTTTGTATTTCTGCAGTGTCTGTTGTAACTTCTCCTTTTTCACTTCTGATTTTATTGAGTTCTCTCCCTCTTTTTCTTGATGAGTCTGGCTAATGGTTTATCAATTTTGTTTATCTTCTCAAAGAACCAGCTTTTAGTTTTATTGATCTTTGCTTTTGTTTTCTTTCTTTCTATTTCATTTATTTCTTCTCTTATCTCTATGATTTCTTTCCTTCTGCTAACTTTGGGTTTTGTTTGTTCTTCTTTCTTTAGTTCCTTTAGGTGTAAGGTTAGGTTGTTTATTTGAGATTTTTCTTGTTTCTTGAAGTAGGCCTGTATAGGTATAAACTTCCTTCTTAGAACTGCCTTTGCTGCATCCCACAGGTTTTGGATTGTCGTGTTTTCATTGTCATTTGTCTCTAGGTATTTTTTGATTTCCTCTTTGATTTTTTCAGTGATCTCTTGGTTATTTAGTAACATATTGTTTAGCCTCCATGTGTTTGTGTTTTTTACATTTTTTTCCCTGTAATTCATTTCTAACCTCATAGCATTGTGGTCAGATAAGATGCTTGATATGATTTCAATTTTCTTAAATTTTCTGAGGCTTGATTTGTAACCCAAGATGTGATCTATCCTGGAGAGTGTTCTGTGCACACTTGAGAAGAAAGTGTAATCTGCTGTTTTTGGATGGAATGTCCTATAAATATCAATTAAATCTATCTGGTCTATTGTGTCATTTAAAGCTTCTGTTTCCTTATGTATTTTCATTTTTTATGATCTCTCCATTGATGTAAGTGAGGTGTTAAAGTCCCCCACTATTATTGTGTCAGTGCCGATTTCCTCTTTTATAGCTCTTAGCAGTTGCCATATGTATTGAAGTGCTCCTATGTTGGGTGCATATATATTTATAATTGTTATATCTTCTTCTTGGATTGATCCCTTGATCACTATGTAGTGTCCTTCCTTGTCTCTTCTAACATTCTTTATTTTAACGTCTATTTTATCTGATACAATTATAGCTACTTCAGCTTTCTTTTGATTTCCATTTGCATGGAATATCTTTTTCCATCCCCTCACTTTCAGTCTGTATGTGTTCCTATGTCTGAAGTGTGTCTCTTGTAGACACCATATATATGGGTCTTGTTTTTGTATCCATTCAGTAAGCCTGTGTCTTTTGGTTGGAGCATTTAATCCATTCACGTTTAAGGTAATTATCGATATGTATGTTCCTATGACCATTTTCTTAATTGTTTTGGGTTTGTTTTTGTAGATCCTTTTCTTCTCTTGTGTTTCCCACTTAGAGAAGTTCCTTTAGCATTTGTTGTAGAGCTGGTTTGGTGATGCTGAATTCTCTTAGCTTTTGCTTGTCTGTAAAGCTTTTGATTTCTCCATCGAATCTGAATGAGATCCTTTCCGTGTAGAGTAATCTTGATTGTAGGTTCTTCCCTTTCATCTCTTTAAGTATATCATGCCACTCCCTTCTGGCTTGTAGAGCTTCTGCTGAGAAATCAGCTGTTAACCTTATGGGAGTTCCCTTGTATGTTAATTTTCGTTTTTCCCTTGCTGCTTTCAATAATTTTTCTTTGTGTTTATTTTTTGCCAATTTGATTGCTGTGTGTCTCTGTGTGTTTCTCATTGGGTTTGTCCTGTATGGGACTTGCTGCGCTTCCTGGACTTGGGTGGCCATTTGCTTTCCCATGTTAGGGAAGTTTTCAACTATAATCTCTTTAAATATTTTTTCTGGTCCTTTCTTTCTCTCTTCTCCTTCTAGGACCCCTATAATGCAAATGTTGTTGCATTTAATGTTGTCCCAGAGGTCTCTTAGGCTGTCTTCATTTCTTTTCATTCTTTTTTGTTTATTCTGTTCTGCAGCAGTGAATTCCACCATTCTGTCTTCCAGGTCACTTATCCGTTCTTCTGCCTCAGTTATTCTGCTATTCATTCCTTCTAGTGTAGTTTTCATTTCAGTTATTGTATTGGTCATCTCTGTTTGTTTGTTCTTTAATTCTTCTAGGTCTTTGTTAATCATTTCTTGCATCTTCTTGATCTTTGCCTCCATTGTTTTTCCACGGCCCTGGATCATCTTCACTATCATTATTCTGAATTCTTTTTCTGGAAGGTTGCCTATCTCCACTTCATTTAGTTGTTTTTCTGGGGTTTTATCTTGTTCCTTCATCTGGTACATAGCCCTCTGCCTTTTCATCTTGTCTATCTTTCTATGAATGTGGTTTTTGTTCCACAGGCTGCAGGATTGTAGTTCTTGTTTCTGCTCTCTGCACTCTGGTAGATGAGGCTATCTAAGAGGCTTGATGGGAGGGACTGGTGGTGGGTAGAGCTGACTGTTGCTCTGGTGGGAAGAGCTCAGTAAAACTTTAACCCACTGTTGATAGGTGGGACTGGGTTCCCTCCCTGTTGCTTGTTTGGTCTGAGGCAACCCAACACTGGAGCCTACCTGGGCTCTTTGGTGGGGCTAATGACAGTCTCTGGGAGGGCTCACGCCATGGAGTACTTCCCAGAACTTCTGCTGTCAGTGTCCTTGCCCCCACGGTGAGCCACAGCCCACTCTCCCCCCACCCCCGCCTCTGCAGAAGACCTTCCAACACTAGCAGGTAGGGCTGGTTCAGTCTCCCTTGGGGTCACTGCTCCTATCCCTGGGTCCCGATGAGCACACTACTTTGTGTGTGCCCTCTTAGAGTGGAGACTCTGTTTCCCCCAGTCCTGTTGAAGTCCTGCAATCAATTCCCACTAGGCTTCAAAGTCTGATTCTCTATGAATTCCTCCTCCCGTTGTCGAACCCCCAGGTTGGGAAGCCTGACGTGGGGCTCAGAACCTTCACTCCAGTGGGTGGACTTCTGTGGTATAAGTGTTCTCCAGTCTGTGAGTCACCCACACAACAGTTATGGGATTTGATTTTACTGTGATTGCACCCCTCCTACCATCTCACTGTGGCTTCTCCCTTGTCTTTGGATGTGGGGTGTCTTTTTTGGTGAGTTGCAGTGTCTTCCTGTTGATGATTGTCCAGCAGCTAGTTGTGATTCTGGTGTTTTTGCAAGAGGGAGTGAGAGCACATCCTTGTACTCCGCCATCTTTGTTCCTACTCCCCGTTCTTTCTTTAATGATCTTGGGAACTTTATGGTTTTTGTCATTTAGGAAAAAAAAAAAATTCCTCTTGTTAATATTTGTCCTCATCTCCTCTCTAAAAACTTAACACAAAATATTTACTTACACTTACATAATGCTCTATGAATGATAGAATTAAAATGTTTCTTTAATTTTAGAACATCTAACGTCTTGAACATGTAAAGTCCATGATTTCTTCACCAACATAATAAAGGTTGTTTTTCTTTTTTGGGTTTTTTTTTTTCCTAATATTTTTATTTTTTATTCTTTAACATCTTTATTGGAGTATAATTGCTTTATCATGGTGTGTTAGTTTCTGCTTTATAACAAAGAGAATCAGCTATACATATACATATATCCCCATATCTCCTCCCTCTTGCGTCTCCCTATCCTACCCCTCTAGGTGGTCACAAAGCACCGAGCTGATCTCCCTGTGCTATGCAGTCCTTTTCTTTCATTACATACCTTTTCTCAAACTAAGTTTACTAATTTATAGTTGCATCAAACTAAGGCAGAAACATTTGATTTTTGTTATTGCCATTATAATAAAACACATGAGGAACAATAGAAAATTAAAAAGGCCACTGGTGTTCTTATGCCTGGTAATGCTCATTCATCTCAAAAAGCTGAAATCTAACCCACAGCATAAACATTTTTCCTTAAAATAAATGTTCAATTAAAATATCTTTAATTGCTATTAATTTTTCATTTTGTATTTTTTCAGTATCCTTTATTTCCAAATTTTCTACAATGAATGTGTATTATTTTAATGAAAAAAAGTTGTAAGATAAATAAAATTAATGCTACATGATTCATCTAATATGAATTATAATTTATGTTGTTAAATGTAACTAAGCATTTAATTAAAGTGGTTTTACGATTTTAATTTCATGTGAAATAATGTGAAAAATAAGATAATTGGGATTAACTGAAAGGTTTCAAATGGTTGCTAAGTTCTTCTTGAACAATTATTTAGAAACTAAAAGTTTCTTTTTCAAAGGATGTGATAGAACAACTCATCTTTAAAGTGCCTATGCCTATAAATTTGGTTTGCAATATTTTTAAGATTTGGCCTTTGTAAATATCATAATTTTTAGAAAATGCTCATATAGTTTGGTAAGTAGTCTTAAAGTGTCTGAAATTAGGAAAACAAACAAACATTTCTAGAAACAAAACAAGTAATGAATAGAGGTTTAGAAAAGCTTTTGCACACACAAACTGATTTATATTCAAATAAGAAAAAAAATTGTACAACACAGTCTCTGAAAATCAGTCTCTTGTGATTATTTCTATTTTTTCATCACTAGGCACATAAGGAGAAAATATTTTTGTAACTTCTTTGTATTGCTGTAAGTATATAAATTATGGAAGGACTTAGAATAAAGGTAGAACCAAAATTCTCAAACTGAATCTACGTTTGCACAGACAAAACTGAAGAAATATGCAAGAGATTTTTTTAAACAATCAAACTAGAAGTAAATCTTGAGCTGAATTATTTTAGAAAAGTTCTTCAAATTGGCTCTTTTCCTTTATACAAATAAATAGACCTTCACATTGATGTTACAACATAATCCTGCCATGCAAAATAGCTGCCTATTTAACATGTAGTTAGAATATATACTTGCAAAAAACAGTATACTAGAGCTAAATAAATATTTCCTGATTTTTAATAGATTATGATATAAAATATACATCACTATATTATTGAAGTGTTCAATACTTTAGAAATATACACAGCAAATAATATTCAATTAACCCCTGGTGAAAAATATCTCATATAGAAATATTCTTCCAATCACAAGAAAACAACAAACCAGAAATCCAAGCTTTCTAAAACTGTAATAATCAGAAGGAAATATATTATAACACCCTATACTACTACATAGCTAGGATGTTAATAAATTAGATAAAATTAAGAGAAGATCTACTAAGACCTTCAAGTCAACAATAAAAATTACTCCATAAAAATTTTGTTTCCCCAAAAAATGAGTACTTTGAATTTGGACAAATGGAGACCAAAAAGTTAATTTTAATAATTAATGATTTTTAAAAGTGTGATCAAAATCTGTAAAATCTTAAAGGGAATCGGTAGGGTAATTGTTAACTTTTTCACCAAATTCTGATGTACTCCAGCCTCAGTAAATTCTGCTCCACCAACCTCCACCCCAAGACTGAAAGAAAAAGCTTTTAAAAAATTGTTAATCAAGTGTCATATTGATGAACCCATTTCCACCAAAATTTGATCTAAAATTTGATCAACATGAATCTAAAGGCTAAATTTTCATGGATGTTAAGCAGAATGAAGAGTGTCGAGCAAAAATCTTACCTTCCTACTGAAAAAAACAAAATCCTCTCAACAAAGTGTCTTTGGTGACAAATATCTCTCTCCTTTCAACAATATCCTTTCTCCTTCTCTAAGTCAGCCTTTATCAAAGATGAAATCAAAATATATCACTAGTCACTGAATAACCTTATCCAGGACTGTTAAGTAGGTTCATAATTTAGAAAATATCATTTAAAATAAACATTTCAAACAGAAGTATTTAAAGGTTAGGGAGCATTTACAAAGAGCTGAAGTTTGATTATAAAAGATCTTACAAACCCAGAGTTTCATTTCCTTATCCAAAACATCTAGACTCAAAATAATTTCTGCACAACATTTATATATTATAAATTATTCTAAATCAGTATTTTAAAATATCTTTTATCTTGGGCTCAAAATATTTTTATATAAATCTATCTCTTTTTTAGTGTGCTAAAAGAGAAATCTGATTCTGTTTACTTGAATTCTCTTAGAGTCTGTCTTTGAAGAAGGGTATCCCTACGCAAAATATATTTTTTTCCCTCATCAAATGTAAGCTAAGTAGGCAAAGTATTATAATATTCACTTCCTGTTTATATATACACAGTTTTTTCTAATCAACCACTGGCAGCAGGGTGTAGGTACAATACATTACAGATCATTTTTGTTTCCACATGATCCTCTTAACAAATGGAGCTCCTATTATTTAAAAGTCCCTTATTAATCCATGCTCTTTTATCTGAGCTAATGTGTCTCTAGAACAAATAAATTCAACTTTGGTTTGAAGAGTTAAGTCCAGATATTTGCTGCTGTTTCTAAAAACTAAACAACTAAAGATTACTGTCATTTTCACTCACAACTCTTCAACCGTGGAATTTCTGTACCAATCATGAAAAGGCTGAACTCTTTTTTTTAAGATAATATTTACTAATGGTAATCTCTGGAAAAAGATAGCAATTCACAAATTCTACTTCTTGGGACTCCTCTGACAATGAATAGAGCTAGTGTTTCTTCCATCTATTATCCTCTCATTACTACTTTAACCATTAGTGAATCCACTCTAAAAATTGTGCTTTTTAATTTAATTAGAATTTGAAACTTCTCTCTTTCCTCCATTTATTTATTTTTTTTCTCTTTCCTATATCTTTTTTTCTTCCCTGTTCCCTCATTGATCTTCTTTGCAATATGACATATTGGTAAGAAGTGATCAAGGCAAATTGCAGTAGTCCACAGACTTTGATTTATGGAGGAGTTAATCATCACCTTTTTCCTCTCTCTTCTTCTCTGAAATTCACCTACATAAACACACGCAAACAATATATCAGTCAGGTTCCACAGATGACACATTCAAAGAGTATAGATAGTCCTCAAAGGGACTGTTTGCCAGAGTGTAGGCAAGGTTAAGGGAACCCAGGGACCAGCAACAGAAGAAAGGCATTATCCGCAGAGTCCTGAAGGGGCAAAAGGAGAATTCGGGTTATTTGAACTTGGTGAGATATATCACCATAGGAATGGAGCTTAACAAGAGCGGTGTCCATAGGTAAAGGAAGAGAGGCCCAGACAAACAGGGACTCTGCAAGAAGAGAACGGGGTGGGGAGAACATCAATACTTCAACCTCGTTCTCACCCACTCTTCCATCTCCTGCCAGTAGGTGACCACTGGTTGAACCAAATAAAAGCTAAAGGACAAAGGAGGTCAGGCAATGTGGTGCTTAGAGTTCAGTCTACAAGGATTGCAGGTCCAACAGAGAAGAGTAGAGAATCACGAGGGGGAGGGGAAGGGCCAAATGGAGAAATACTAATGTTCACAGACACACATAAACTCACACACCGCTTCCTAGTCACACAGTTCATACATTCAATTCATAAATTACCACAGATTGGTGGATGCACTGAAATGGCTGGGTATTTTAGAAAGAGAAAGGAAAGAATGTCCCAGTTGTAGTTTCAATAGCATGCTCTCATGAAATTCCGTTTCCATTGTTCATAATCCAGAGATGTGACATACCTTCCTTTTTGCACACAGAGATTACCTGCTTTTCGAAAAGATTTCCTTTGCTTAGCAGTGTTCTGTTTTGTTTTTTCTTAGACAAAGTATTAATTTTACAACTTAACTGAGGTATGATTGAACTACAGTGAAGTGCACATATGTAAATTGTACAGTTCTGTCAGTTTGACAAATGTATACACCCATGAAACTATCACCATAATCAAGTTCACAATTATTTCTCTCTCTCTAAATTTTCTTCCATCTCTTTTGTAATCCAGCTTTCCCTCTACCCAGATCCAATTAGCAGTTTTTAACAAATGATTCCATATTGATGCATCTCAACTTCCAGGAAAATGTCAAAACTTTACCAGTTATTCTTTATATCATTCATATCACGTCATTGCTGTGTTAATAACCATGGTTTATTGACTTTCTTCTTCTCTAACAACATATTTGTAAATTTGTATGCGTTAACTGATACAACATTTAAAACAGCCTCCTGAGAGAGAGAGAGAGTAAGAATTTTTAGGACACTTTTTTTAGGAAAAGAATTTTTAGGAAAGAATTAACATTCAGAGGTTAAGTAACTCTTTCAATGTCACTCTGCTAGTAATGGTGCAGCAGGGGATTCAAACTCCCATCTTTCCAATACCAAAGCCTGTTAGTTTCTTACTATATTATACTGCCGCTCCTTGGATGCCAAGTTATCTTCTCAGTTTATGTCTTGAGTTCAGAGACCTTGCACCTAAGCAACATTCAAAGCACTCTCTTAATATTGAAGCTCTTGTTCAGAGCAATCTCGATTTATACATTTTTGCATGTATATACCAACTTGCACAGAAAGTCATTCATTCTAAACCCCTCATTAGTATATTAGCATAAAAATATTTAACTTATTTTTACTAAAGCTATAATTTATACAAGTCAGTTCACATTATTAATGTTATGTATTTTATCATATTGTTGAAAGTCCTATTAATAGTTATGATAATCATCTACTGATATTAATGGCAAATGACAAATGGTATCTATGATGGAAAGAAGAAAGTAATATGATGGTAAGAAAGACCAGCTGGAAGTTTACTTCAAAGGCCTGGGTAGGAGAGATACTGGTAATAGCAATAGAAAGGAAAGAATGGAGATGAACGGGGTTGAGGGTCCCAGTGCTAAATGAAAATGTGGGGTCACGTGTCCAAAAAAGCAGGGAAAATGTGTCATTAAAGGTACTGAAACATAAACCTTTTTCTTTCTTCCATAGTTTCTCTCCTGGTCTGTCATGGTGGTTTTATTTGCTATGTGCCATCACTTCACATGCATTTAACCCTCCAATAACTCCACAAATTAGGTAAACTATTATTATTCCAAGTTTATATCTGGCATCCTTTGCCTTTTGCAAAAGAAAACTGACTGAAGCTTTCATCTGATGCAGAAGTCAATACTGTTTGCAGCAACCGCTTCCAGTAGCCATATGGAAACTCTTGCCTTTTTTCAGGAAAATTCTCTTTTAAAATATATTTCCTTTATTTAGTATTGCTATCTTAGTATTGCTATCTTTAGAAGGATAGATATATTCAAAGAAGGATAGATAGGTAAGGCAGGGCTTGCATACATATGGGTTTTAAATACAAACTTGGTACATTTTACTTTTCTTACAAAATACTTCTTAAATAATAAGTGAGAATTCCACAAGTGTGTCTCATGAGCGAAATGAATTAGAAGAAATCCACACTTCACAGTTGAAGAAATCAGCTTATCTAACTGCACACTCCAGTGAAGCTGATTTGAGTGGGGAGTTGTTTTGAAGTTCATGGAAATATTCAGGGCAACATGCCAAGTATAAAGTCTGTCCTCAGTTTAGTCATTGCAGTCTAGACAATCAAACTGAAAATACTGGTAATTAATTATTTATTTATAGGGTACTATTAAGTTTTCTATATCTATGTTTACAAATCTTGAGTCCAATTTCCCAAACCATTGGTAAAGAGTCAGTTTGGGTTTTTTTATGGCATGTGGATTTGGGCAGCCGGGGGTTTGGGATAAAAATGTTTCCCTCTCATTCAGTGATTTTCTAAAACTTCTTCAATGAATACAGTACAAATGATTGAGCAGGGAGAGGTTCATAGCAACAACTGTAATGTTTCTGCCCAGATGTTTTCCCAGTTACACAGCTCTAAGATCACTTCCAATCAACATCAGTTGCAACCTAAGCCGTTCTAAAAGCTAGATAAAACCAAAAGGATATAGACAGAATGCTGGAAGACTTATCATCACCTTATTTTATATTTTTATTTTTCTAATAATAATGGTGGTGATGATGATAAAAGTGATCATTTACTTAGCACCTATTAGGTGCTGGAGACCAAGCTAGGTGTTTTATTGTCTCATTTAATTTACATAACAATCTTAAAATATGTTATCATTCTGCAATGAAGATAGGGACACTGAGGCTTAGAAAGATTAAGTAAAATTTCCCAAAGTTACAAAATGGAAGAGAAAGAAGGAAGAGAGTCTCCAAAGTAAATCTTTGCAAACTGGGAGCCATATTGACAAATTCTGGTCCCCTCTTTCTAGCTGCTGGAATTTTATACTGGCTGATCCCTTGGCCTAAAATATTCTCCAGCAAGCTTTTCCCATAGATACATCTTTCTCATTATTGGGGAATGTCTTTTCAGAGAGAGTTTTTTCTTGGCTTATGGTGTCCTCTCCTATTGTACCTCATCACCTTACTTATTGCCCACAATGTACTTATCAGTGTCTGTGAGTATCTTTAGCTTTTTTACTTGTTAAATGTCTATATCTCCCTCCTGAATGAAAGCTCCATGAAGATTGGGACCTCACCTTTCTTTTTCTCTATTGTATGTCCAAAACTGAGCATACTTCTTGATACATATGAAAAGTGTCTAAGAGTAAGGATGGCCCTTCAGGCCAAGACAATGAGACCCTGTATCCAGGATATCACACTCATGGGGTATTCAAACACAAGTTCAAACACACAAAGTAAAGAGGATGGCTGAACAAAAAGCTAGGCTTTCTTGAGCTACCTGACTGACGAGCTTGATATTTACGGAAGTCAGTCTCCTCTTTGTGGGACTATCCAACCACGAAACATGAGATGAGCAGCCCTTGAAGTTTCATACCACAAGGAAGACTTGTTCATTGCATGAGCACATAGCCCCCAAAATCTGACCCCAGTGTCAGGATGCATAGCAGTTGACCAGCCGAGTAGGTAGGGAGCAGAAATTCTCTTGCTCTCTTAGGCTCACTCCTGTCCACGTGTGGTCTTCCAATTATAAACCTCACATACTCATAAAACTTGTTTGAGCCATAACCTCTGTGGTTCATTCAGGGTCAATATTACATTTAAAGAAGTACAGTCCAAAGATGCAAATAATAACATTACTAATATCAATAATTAATAAAGCAGAATTTCAGTCTCCCTCGTGTCTCTCCAAAGGCATTAAAGGAACACAGGTCATATCACTCACTAATCCTTTTTCTTCCAACATTTTTCACCCTCCCCACACACTCTCCAGAGACTCCTGTTTGTCAATTCCTCTCTCTCCCAAACACTTCCCTACTCTGTCTTCTACCTAGACTGCCTATGTAGTGTTTACAAATATCTTCTCCCTATCCTGTTACTGACAATTTCAGGGTCAGCAAAGCTAATAAACTATGATCGGTACAACATCAACAAATTTTAGCCTATCACACTCACAAAAGTACAATTTTCCCTCCAAGAACAATAGTGGGAAGATCTGTTTATAGATAGCTATTATTCATACAGGTATTCTATCATCTTTTTTGTGACTCTCTTTCTAAATCCATTAGGAAATAATATTTTCTCTGGGAAATAAAATATATTTAACTTCCATATGTTGATAGCGTTGACAAGTGTAAATTATTAAATATTTGTAAATTATTAATTATTTAAATAATGGTCAGTGTCAGGAAAATAGTATTTTTTTCTACAAAAGGAACTTTATTATCCCCCAAGTATCAGCAGTTCTGTATGTTACCATGAAAGTTCTTGAGGTATGTGTCATACTTGGAAAACCATCATTGGTACAAGCAAAGAAGAATCATATGCCTGTAAGTAACACTAGTAAGTTATTTCAACGTTCTGATCCCAAAGTTATAGTCTCTCCCTAAAGCAAAAGGAATAGTTTTAAAAATGATTTGTAGTCATCATACCTTCCTTTCAAAAATAAAACTCTTTCAAGCCAAAATATTTCCCTGAGGTGAGTTTTTGTCAGAGTATAGCCACAACATTTTTTTCATTTGAAGAATTCTTTCAATGGCTCGAATATCGTGTTCTCTACTACAGGATAGTCTAATGAATAATTACTCAAACTACTGTTCTTGGCAAAATCAGAACTGTATTATGCATAGATGAGTTACATACTCAAATCACCAGATGAATAAAAACACCCGGGAGGATTTTTTTAAATTAATGCAATCTAAAATAATTGGTGAAAGCAAAGGAATTAAAAGCTGTGGAAATCTTTATGTATTAGATTGTCGTTAAACTCCTGGCACCATTTCTGCCCACCTGCCCCACGCTCTCCTTGGTGTTGCAAAGCTAGAAGCCTGGAAGCTACATTTCTCAAAATTCCTGTGAGCAGGATTGCAAGCTAGAGAGTGCCAGCCAGGAGCACTTGCATAAAATTTGAGAGGCAAAAGAAAAGCAGAAACCATGTTATTGTTTATCCACTGGAGGCAGACAAAGCCACAGAGCTTCAGTAGATGGGATACTTTACATCTGCCTTTGGGTATTTTCCTGGGAATCACCGAGTCAGCTCTGGAAGCAGCTGTGAACATAACCTGTAGTTTCCTGTAATTCCAGAGATTTTCTGAAAACTACAACACCTGAGAGTAAATGGTCCTGTTCTGACTTTCACTCTTCCAGCTCTGCTAATGGTTTTGTAAGCATCTAATTACCTTCATTATCTAGTCTAATCTATTAAATTAAATGTGTCTAATTTAATTCAATTCATCATCTGATTTATAGAATCCTTTTCTGATTGAAATATCTTGAGTGGTTTTTGTTTTCATGACCGTTTGGTACTGAGCTTGTGGGTGGTGTTATGTGTTCTTCTGCTGCTTCGATTGAAGTACCACTTAAATACATATGTATGGACACTTGCTATGTTTGTTGGGCTCTTCTTTTCCTGCCAAATAACAGAAAAATGAGAAAATGCTGAGGCCCTTGCCCTCCAGATGCACAAAATCTAGTAGGGGAAGTAATAGTAGTATTCATTAAAAATATTGATCAAAACAAGACAGAACACTCAGAAAATGTCAAGGAAAAGACATAGAATGTTTTTTTACTCATCCATACCATTTCATCCCATCCCATCTTATCAGCAAATTAACTAGATGGCAGTCTCGAAGGTAAGCCTTTAATGGCATAACAGATTTTCTAAAGGCAAAAAGGAACAAGACAAAGCACAAGGAACAGAGTAAGAAAGTGGACTGGGAAAAAGGTCACAGGGAGAGATACTGTGGGCAGAGACACATTTCCTAATCGATAATCTTGCTTGGAGGAAAAGTCAGATGTAGGGATTGAAATGCTTATCCCTGAAGTCTAAGAAATCCCAAAGATTGCAAAACATCAGAAATGGCATTAAACAGGTTCCCTGGAAGCCTGGATTTTGATCTCATTTCTGCCACTAAATCTGACTTTTTATCTCTTCAACTCATTATCACTAAAATTATGGCCTGGACTGGATTATTCCTAGAGTCAATTCCAGCTCTCACATTTAAGCATTGGAACAACAGTTTATCCAGGTTGTGTGGGATCTTCCAGTATTTTCCAGGTAGTCACAGAATTCCCCTGGGCACCAGGCAGTATTCCATTCACTCTATGTGGATATTTTAAAAATAGATATGTCAAATTTCAAAATTCAGATATTCAATATTTGAAGCATTATGTGCAATCAAAAGGAATAAGAGAATAAATTATTTTTGTGCATTTAAGGCCAAAGCATCCTGATCCATTCCATTTGACTCAGGAGAAAAACTCCCTCACTGCCACTCACTACCTTTTAAATGTACAGAAAGCAAGAAAGACATATTCCATAGCTCTCCCAGAGCTCCACTATGGGGAAAAAGATTAACTATTCCCTTTATAAGAAATGTGAACATACCTTATCTTTAAATACAGCCATCTAAATTTAGAGACTTTTTCTCATGAATATTTAATTAATCAGTAATAGTAGTAATCATTCTCACTTTATAATTAAAGTAGATGAGTCATTTTTAATTTAGGATTGGGTTTTCTTCCTCTCTGTTAGGCAATCACAGCAATTCTTGATGAATGTGTGCTTTATCTGGTAAGAAATGTCTACCAAAATAAATAGTCACTCTGCTTTGGAAAAAAAAAAAAATTAGTAGATTAAATCATGTGAAATCTTTTGGCTATAATTAAGATGATGTATAATTTTTAAAAATTTCCTACTATGGATATACAAGCCAAAATATGTGACATTAGTATACACACCTGCAAGAATTCAATTCAGTGCAAAATAGAAGTGTGAAATTGCCTTGCATTCATGAAGGAACCCCATTCTTTAACCCAAGTCCACTTTCACTTTAACTACTTTTCCCACTCACTCCAAAGCCTGTTCTTGGGCACTATTCCTGCAAATTAAACATTTTAATGAAGATACACAGTTTTTATATGACTTCACCCTGACATGCAAGAAGAAGAAAAGACTTACATTAATTTCTCTTTTCCTTAAAAAGTAGTTGGGTAAGTTCTCTTTTCCTTAAAAAGTAGTAGTAAAAGCATTAGTAATAATTTTTTTCTGTGCTTGGAACACTTTGTTCCCAACCAATTGTTCTAAACCAAGGTAATGCCCTCTAGGGTAGACTGTACTTTATACTTGGAAGCAGGTGATTGGTAGAGGTAATATCAGTCCTTCCTACTCCTTGATTCTGTGTCTGTTGACTTGGCATCATGTGGATACTTCTTCCAGCATAATCCGAGTGTGAAGAGCATCCTTTAATATAAAGTCCCATCATAAAGTCTTCTACTCAGCCCTTGTCACACCCTATTGTACCTGTTGAATACCTGGCATTTCCACAAGGTCTTACATTCCTTGAGGATAGACACCATGCCTAACACATGTTCTTCTCCTAAGCACTTGTATAACTCTTTGCATATAGTAGTGTTCCAGAATGAATAACTCTTCATCAACATAAAGATTGCCTAAAACTTGGCTCAAAATAAACCACCCCATCTGTCACTTCTTTTTCTCTGCTTCCCTGAATTTCTCAGACATTGAAGCATTTGTCAAGTTTTCTAGGCACATAACGTGAATTATTTTTGTTAACCATCTCCCTGTCATTCACAGCTATTGGATGGCATGGAATATTTATGTTGGAAGGATCAGGGAGACATATGTGAAAAGGTAAATTGGGGTTAATACAAGTTAAAAATAGCAATAAAGCCAAATACCGCCTTCTCTTTTTATAGTAGTTTCCTTGAAATATGTTGTGGGGTTTGGTGGGAGGTTTTTTTCAATTATTTTACCAATTTATTTGGTATCATAAATATACTCTGAATGAGAAGTAAAGTGACATCATATAAAGGTCATGGATTTCAGAATCCAAAATGCCTTGGATCAACTCAAACTCAACCTCTTTCATCCATCCATTAAATATACCTCTTCTGAGTATCTGCTCAGAGGTTGGCCCCGGGCTAATTATCAGGAAAACATTGATCATTAGCACATGATTCCTGTTCTCAAAAAGTTTGAAATACAGAAGTAGTGAAAGAGGCATAAAAATGTAAATGCAATACATTTGTGGAAACATAGAGGAAGTGAGCTTAAACGTGTGGGGATCCAATGTTACTATATATGGAATGTGCTTTGTAAACTAAAAGCCCTGTATAAGGATGAGTCATTTTATTTCTGTCCTTAGTTTAATGACATAGAACATGGTTGAAAGTAGGAGCGGCCAGAAGAATCAAGAGATAGTGCAAATATCTTCCTTTGAAGAAGAGATTAGTTGCATCCAACTAATTTTAAACTGTATATGAAAAGCTCTTCCACTTCTTTGTATTGAAAATCTGCCAGTGCTTACTTACCTAGGAAATCTCCAACTACTTTATTCTAAAAACTGTAAGAATACTAAAAAAGTTATAAATATTATATAAGTATAAATTATTGAATAACTGGTTTGACTTACCCATTTTAATGACCCAAATGAAACATTTTAAGACAGTAATTGGCACTAATGTCTTCATTCATTTTCTAACCATTAAATATCTTGTGCAAGGAAACAAATTATAAAACCCATATCAAATAAAATATTCTTCCTGAGAAAACGTGTGTAGAGCAATTAGGAGTCAGGTCAGAAAACCAGAAGCCAGTCTACAGTAGTTCATGCAGAAATAAATTTAATAAAATGAGGTTTACAAAACCATTAGAGGGTTGGGGCAGTGCAGGTCAGGAAAAGCCTCTGCTGATTTTCAGGAGGTGAGGAAGTGCAGACTTACCACCACCAGTGAGCTCAACTGCCCACAACCTCAAAGTGGGTGATTCACAGGAGGATGCTGGAAAGCGGCTGGCAGGGTTTCACATATGCCCCTCTGCTGAAGCCCATGAACTTGCCTGCAGGAGCATTAATGGCTTCTGCTTCTCTTCCACCTTCCAAATCTTGCACAAGATCCTCTCATCAGTGGAATCTAATCCCTGTTGGCATAAATTTGGAAAAATGTTATTACCAAGAATTCAGGAGAAAGCGTAGGAGGGGAAAAATGGTGTTGAGTTTCCATCAGACCATCTGGCACACATTTCTTAAATGTCAACACTCTTGCTTATTAAGAATAATTTTTCCAAGTTCATATTTTTAGAAATTTATAAAACTAGCCCTTATCCTGTTTCTCATTCTGTGCCACCGTATGAAGCTTATCCACATGAGAGTTACTCCCTTCTTTTCTCTCATTCTGGACTTACTGGAAAAAAAGAATAATCAAGTTAAAAATGAATATTCTTTTCTAATGAATACACCAGAAAGGAAACAATATTTAACTTCTTTAACAATTAATAAATGCTCAGTAAATTTTCCCTCTCCCATAATTTTATCCAGAAACTCCTAATAAAACTTTCAATAATATTAAAGTTCATTTAAGTAAACAATTAGTTATCATGTTTAGAGCAGTAGTAAATTTTAAAATTTAATAGCATACTATAGTGCATAGTAATTTTTAACATCCTTCAATAAGCATTAAAAAAATAAAAATACAATGTGAGATTAAACGTGGATGAGTGTCAGCTTCTGAAGCCACATTATCTAGATTCAGACCAGTTCTGATGCTACTAGTTGTGTGAGTTTGGCAAGTTACATGGCCTCCCCCTGCCTCAGTTTTCTCATCTGCAAATATAGAGAGGATGAAATGAGTTAATATACTTAGAGTTTTTAGAATAATGTCTGGCTCATAGAAAGTATTTGATCAATGTTTCCTGTGTGATTCATAGAAGTAAATTTGCCAAGTCTTTCCTAGGATCCTTTCATTTAACAAGTGTATATTGAGCATCTTTGTTATGCCAGACACTTCTACACCTGGTGGTAAATGGTATTGAAGTCAAAGACTCTGCCATTCTAGCAGAAAAAGTAGAAAACAAATGAACAATAATGTGATGTCAAGAGTGGTAAGCACTAGGAGGAAAAAATAAAACAGTAAGGGTAAGAAGGGGATAAAAAGTGATGGAGGCTGATATTTCAACTAGGATCATCAGGAAGGCTGTTCAGAGAGGATGACATTTGACCAGAGATTTAATGAAGTGAGGAATTAGGCCATTCCAATATCTAGGTGAAGAATGTTCCAGAGCTATGAAGCAATAGCAAGAACAAAGGCACTAAAGCAGGACTGTGTCTGGCATGCTCAAGAATCAACGGATTGGCCAGTGTGGCTTGAGTGGAGTGAGCACAAGGGAAAGACACAGAAGATGAGGCTGGAGACACAATCTGGCAGGGCCAGGTCTGGGATGAGGCTAGTGAGGTATCAGGTGCAGGAACCTAACACTGAGTGACTCCTTAAATTATACTCCCTTTGAAGTTTAAGCTCAAAGCCCTTACCGGACCTACAATTTACTGCTTGATCTGGCTACTCCTCCAAATATATCTCCTACTGCTCTCCTTCACTCACTCTATTCCAGTAAACCTGGCCTCTTTCAGCACCTTCAAACACACCAAGCACACTCCTACCCACACTTGCTATTCCTCCTACTTGTCGAGAGCTGCAGACTTCACTCCATCAATTCACTCAGGTATCAATTCAAATGTTACCTTCAGAGGAGTCTTCTGCTATGCCATCTAAACTAGCAGCCTCCTACTCTACCCTCATCCTCATCCTCTGACCTGCTCTATTTCTCTCCATGACAGTTACCACTATTGGATATTACATTGTATTTTTAATTTATTTTCTGACTTCCCAGCAATTCCCCACATTAACTACTTAAACGTTGACATTTGGTCTGTTTTGTTCCCTGCAATATCCCCAGTGTCCAGTGACTCCCTGGCACTCAGCAAATACACAATATTTGTTCAATGAATGAATGTGAAAGAGAAGATAAGTGACTATTTTGAAGCATAAAAAACTAACCAAACTGGCTAGAGTCACAGGAAGACATATTTGTTAGGATTAAGAGACATAGCCATGATTTGTTGAGGTACCCAATCTATTCAATTGACAACAGGTTATAGGTTTCAAGTAAGAATTAATCTCAGACTTTCAGGATAAGTATAGAAAATGTCACTCTACAAAGCTAAAGTCAATAATGAACAAGTACTGGACACATATCTACACACTAGACTATACGTATACATATGTTAGACATATATAGAAGCAAGGCATGGCCCCACCTCACCCTTACCCAGTCCCTAAAATGGCTTGTGCAGGCCTTGATGTTTGTACTGGAAAACAAATAACATACTGGAGAGGCCAATCTTTGCAGTTGAAAGTTCTAGATTTGAATTTGAACTCTGCCATTTCCTACTTGTGTGGTCTGCTGGGAGAACCTCCCTTCCTTCCTCCTTTCCTTTCTGTTCCTTCCCTTCCCTCATTTGACTGTATTTATGGAATGCTTTCTTTGAACCAGGAGTTTGCCTGGGAGCAGGAGGAGAGTGCATAGAGTGGGGACAGGAAGGTCATGAAGCAGAGGGTTTGAAAGGAAAGGCAGTCCAGGCTGAGAGAGGATAAGCAATATCAGGAAGGTGAGAAAGAGTGGACCCTGTGAGAAGAAGTATAACTACCAGATCTCTATATCTATCCAGACAGCTAGTAGTTCAGGAGAATATGTTCAAATCCAAGAGGAGAGTATGAAAAGTGTGAAAAGAATGAGAACAGTTAAGGTGAAGGAATAGCAAGGGACACAAATAAGCAGCACTCAGAGAGCTCTGAGGACAAGTAGGAGATCCTGGCCTAAAGAAGTAAGCAATTAGAGGGAAAAAACATAAAGAGTGCAAATATACCCAGTAATGATTAGGCTGAAAAATACACACCAGACAAGGCAACTAAGAACTGCAGGAGAATAAAGGAAGCAGAAATCAGATCACACTAGGTGAGGAGGGAGAAAGGCACAAGATTTCCCTGAGCAACAGTTAGTCATCTATTAAATGCTGGAAAAGAATACTTACCAAATAGGGACGCTGTGGCACCTAAAGTTGAAATAAAGATGATAGGTGATAGAGAGAGAGATGATAGATTAATAGATAGATAGATGATAGATAGATAGATAGATAGATAGATAGATAGATAGATAGATAGATAGATAGATAGATGATAGATAGATAGGTAGATAGATATGATGGAAGGAAGGAAGGGAGGGAGGAAGGAAGGAACGAACGAAGGGAGGGAGGAAGAAACTTTGCAGAGATGTACAGACTTGGCACAGATACCTAATACATGGAAATGATGACAAAAGTATTATCCCTTCTATAGAGAGTGAAATCCCCTTAAGTGTGCCATTGTTCTGACTCTATGCTCACAAAGTAATTTATTTTAAGCCTCAGTTTATTTACACATCTGTCTGAACAATGTCCCTCTTCATTCATTTGTGTATTTATTGCCTTTCTCAATCCTATTTCCCTAACTTCTCATAAGTATCCAATCTAATATGTTTAATTAATGCATACCTTTTTATTTGTATGTGTAAAATATAAAATGTCCCATTTTTTTCTCTGACAATTAGTTTTCCTATTCCTAGATCTCTATTCTTCCACATAAATTTTAGAATTAGTTTATCATGTTCCTCAAAAAAAAAACTAGATGAATTTTTATTATGATTGTATTGAATTTATACTTTAATGAGAAAATACATGCATTTTTAATGTTAAGCCACCCCATTAAGGATATGGAAATCTTTCTTTTTATTCTGATCTTTTTTGCATACTTTAAAAGAATATTTAAGTTTCCTTCTTAGATGTCTTGTGTATTCTTTGATATATTTATTTCTATAAGCTTCATGAATTTTGTTGCTATTGTGAATATTTTATCTCTGATTGTATTTTCTAGATACAGTGTAGAGGAATGTCACTGATTATTAAATATTGATTTTTGTGTCTGACAATGTTGCTGAAATTTTATATTCATTCTAAATTCATCTTTTGATTCTGTTGGATTTTTTATTCTATTCAGACGTACTGAATTAGTGTTCTCAAAAAATTCATATTCACTTGGAACGTCAGAATGTGACCTCATTTAGAAATAAGGTCGGTACATATGTAATTAGTTGAGATGAGGTCATACTGAATTAAAGAGTGCGCAAAATCCAATGATTGTTGTCCTTCTATAAAAGCCACGTGAAGACACACAGACGAAGAAAAGGCCATGTGATGATGGAGGCAGATTTTGGAGCAATGCAGCTATAAGCCCAGGGATGTCAAGGCAACCAACAGAAGCTAGGAGAGGGGCATGGAACAGATTCTCCATTAAAATGTCCAGAGAGAATCAACCCTGCTGATTTTGGGCCTTGATTTTGGACTTCTGGCCTATTGAACTGTGAAAGAATAAGTTTTTGTTGCTTTAAGCCAACCAGCTTGTGTTGATTTCTTATGCCAGCTCCAGGAAAATAATACAATAAATAATCATATATCTGTAAATAATGACATGAATTTCTCTCCTACCAATGCTTACGACTCATCTCTTTTTTTTTTTCTTTATTCATGATATTGGTCCGAACATCAAATATTGTGTAAAACAGTGACAGTGAGAGTAGAAATTCTCATCTTATTCCTGATCTTCAAAAGACTGTGTTTATTTTTTCCATCGTGTGCTTGCAATAAGAATTTATATATAACCTCTCCAAATTAAGGACTTTCTCTTCTATTCCTTGTTTCTTAAGAGTATTATAATATATAGAATTTATCAAATGTATTTTTCTGCAATTTTAAGATAACTATGATTTTTTACCTTTGGTCAATTAATGGATAAATTAAATTCTTAGGTGTTTTAATATATTCAGACATCCATGCATTTCTAGATAAAATCTGTTTCATAATGTATTATTTTTATACACTTTTGAGTTGAGTTGGCTAATGCTTTTTTATTAAGGAATTTCACATCTGTGTTAGTAAGTAAAGTGGGCATCTTTTCTTGTGCTATCATTCCCAGTTTTAGAATCAAGCTTAAGCTAACTATATAAAATAGGCTTGGCATCTTTTTCTACTTTTTATATTTTGGAAAAACTTTTATAAGTTTTGAATTAACAGCTTCTTGAAAGTTTGGTAGAATTTTGGCCCAGGTTTCAGAAAGAGGAGTCTTTGATTACCATTTCAATTTATTTACATGTTTATTAGTCTATTCGATTTTCCATTTCTTCCAATTTTGTGTCCTTTTATATTTTTTAAAGTATGTATATATTTCACATAGAATTTTAAATTAGCTATAGTTGTTTTAATTTTCTTTTAGTTTCAATCTCTGTGTTATTCTAACTTTTCCCTTTTTCGTTCTGTATTTTGTCTATCTGCATGTCATTTTCTTTTTCTTTTTTTCTTTATCAATCTTGCTAGAGATCTCCATATCTTATTAATCATTTCAAAGATCCATTTTGAAATCTTCTTTATTGTTTTTGCTGGTGTTATTTTTGTACTGTATTTCATGGATGTCTGCCCCTTATTATTTCTTTCCTTCTTGCTTATTTGGGTTTACTCTATTGCTCTATTTCTAACTTCATGAGCTGAATGCTTAGCTGGTTTGTTTTCAATCTTTCTAATTTTCTGATAAAATTTTTAAAGCTATAAATCACCCACTCCCTAGAGCTGCTTTAACTATTTCACATAGGGGGAAGAATGGTATAATGTGACTCCATGTGGAGCTCGCCTCTGGTTAGAGAATGTGCCAGTCAGGGGTTGAAAGTGCAGGATACCTCCAGACAGCTCATCATTAACAGTCAGATATCATTAATGTAACGTATGGAAAAACATGAAGTAGAGAATGGAAAAGCATGAACTGCTTAGGTTAACCCATCCATGTTGGTGGCTAAGTGGGGAGAGAAGCAAGCTGGAGGCAAGATAGATGCTGACTTTGAGATATTATTAGAATTTTGGTCAGTAGGGCCACTAGCTTTTATAGGATAGTTCTTCTTACAATAGGCTCAATAAAATATTTCACTGGTTTATCTACTTTCTTTTCCTTCCGTTCTTACCAAGTATCTTCTGATCCCCAGTGAGATTCGGTGAGCCCTTACTATATGCCAGGTGCCATGCTAAGAACTGGAGAAATAACAGTGTAAAGGATCAGCAGAGTTCTTGCTCTCTAAGTGTTAAATCTATAACATCTCAGGAAAAGCACCAGCTATCTTTTCTTAAATATCTTATTTCTAAGAAAACATTTGAATTCTTGTTAATTTTCCTGTATTCAACAAATATGTTCTTTGTTCATATGATAAGCCCCATAATGTTTTGAAGCTACATTGATTCTGTCTCTCATAACCCCAGTGAATAGACAGATGTTTTATTGGGGTGAGAAATGGTAATCTTCTGACTTGGGCAGTAGGTAAAGGAGGGTTCTGGTCCCTCCAATAGAAAATATATAGAAGGAGTAATTTGGGGAAAGAAAACTAGTTCAACTTTTTATGATCGAGTTTGTGTTTTCTTTATGAAATCCAAATAGAAATATGTAAGAGTAGGTCAGTAGATATATAGGTCTAGACCTCAAGAAAAAACTTAAGCTGGGGAAAAAGGTTTTGGAGTCGCATTTTAATGAATGTCCAATAGACATTCATTAAAGTCATGGGATGGATGCTCTCACCCAGGAAAAGTGTACAGAATGAGAAGAGCACAGGGCCAACACTAACTTCTTCGCCCTGAGCTATCAGTCCTAGTACTCACTTTCCATTTTCTACAAACCTGATAGATGACTAGTCAGTACTTGTTTATTCTGCCTCATTTTCTGTGCTTTCTTCCACCTTAGGCTAAATAAAACTGTCATATTGGAGGATAACCAACGTTCTATTTATTTCCAATTACATAAACCTTTTTTTAGGATACAAACTAAGCTTTCTTTTTTTCTATTTCAAATCTACAATCTCCTGGTTATTTTATATATATATATATATATATATATATATATATATTTTTTTGGCTGTGTTGGGTCTTCGTTTCTTTGTGAGGGCTTTCTCTAGTTGCGGCAAGCGGGGGCCACTCTTCATCGCGGTGCGCGGGCCTCTCACCGTCGCGGCCTCTCTCGTTGCGGAGCAGAGGCTCCAGACGCGCAGGCTCAGTAGTTGTGTCTCACGGGCTTAGTTGCTCCGCGGCATGTGGGATCCTCCCAGCCCAGGGCTCGAACCCGTGTCCCCTGCATTGGCAGACAGATTCTCAACCACTGCGCCACCAGGGAAGCCCCTCCTGGTTATTATTTATTTATCCTTACAGTGAATATTTATTGAGTACCTACTATATGCCTAGTACTGTTCGAGATATTAGAAATACAGCAACAAAGAAAACAGCTATTGTGCTACCCAGTGGAGATTACATTCTTCCAATTATCTGATCTCTTCTCCATTTGGTCTCTGGATTTGCTTCTTCATCTAAATGTAGGTGTACTACATAGATCTTTCAACTTTTTTCTTCTAAGAACATCCATTGCAAAATCAATTATTGTAACATATTCCCAAATCTGCCTCTAGTCTTTACCTTTTTCAAAATCTCTGGACCAAAACCAAGCAAAAGTAATTAATTCTGTAAAGTATTTTGCTGTTTACTATATATATATGCATATATATGTATGTATATGAATATTCTCATCCTTATTTTAGAAATTAAGAAACTGAAGCTTTAACAGGTGTAGTAACTTCCCTAAAGTAACAATTTATTAAGTAGAATAACCAAGTAATAAGCATAAGTTTTCTGTCTCCAAAATCAGTGTTTATGCCATTATTCTATGATAGATAGATTGCCCCTTAAGAGGAACAGACTTATTATATATAAGTAGAATGTATTAAGTCCACCTTTGAAATATTTCTCCTATGAATATCAGAGTCATTTTCATACTTTCCCCTCCCTCACACTGCATCAAACCATCATAAAATTCTTTAAATATTCTACAGTCTCAATCCACCTCCTCCATCTGACTTCACTGACATTGCCATAGTTTATGCCCTTGTTACCTTTCTCAGTGCCACTCACTCATACAAACAAACTCATCTGATCAACACTATCAATGCTTTCCCTATGGACAATCATACAAATTTTGTCACCATTCCCCTAGCTTGTCCTACATACATGTCTCAATATCTTTGCTCAAGTTGAAATTTCCTTCATTTAAGAAATATTTATTTAGCCCTTTTCATATGCCAAACACTGTATCCCAGGTGCTGGAGCTTAGATTGTAGTAATAGTTATCATGGAAATTTATTGAAAGTCTATTTGGCACAAATGTTATCCCACTAGTCATCCCCAAAATCTGTATAGTATTCATAGTATTTTTCTATTATTTAGAAAAGGAAATTGAGATTTAAAGAGTTTATGAACTTAGATCATGGTCAGAATTGAGAAAACCCAAATTTGAACCTAGTCTGTCTAAATCCAACATCCTCACACTTAATCTTATGCTATAAGACCTCTCCTCCTGATACTCCTCTTATCTGCCTATTGGATTTTTCTCTTCCTTTAAGATGTAACTCAAATCTTGACTTACCCAAAAAACCTTTCCTTATCAAAACTAAATTCATCTTATCCTCTCAATGCTCCCAGAAAACTTTCTTAAAATTTTTCCTTGTCATAAGCTGCTTTTTTACTAGCATTTGTTATATCTACATGGGTATAACTTTAGTGCATAAATTATAAGGCCCAGCAGGAAAATAACTCTGTTCTGTTCCTATTTATATTAAAGCAACAAGATGAAGAATGTGTAGATAGTAGGGGATAAATAGGTAGGAGGGTATGTTTAATTGAAGAGAACAACAGCTTACTAAAAGCTTCATTCTTACAAGATGCTAAATGAGAAAGCTTATATATATATAAAATATATATAATTATATATAAATTCATCATGAACAGCTTGCAAGAAACATCTATACACCTTTAAGTGGGGAATTATTTCATAGAATATTTAAATCTAGTCATTTCAAGATATATTATTAAAATAAAACATGAAGAATATTTATTAAAGGTAGAAATTATCATTTGGAGAAAAATTATATCCTTCAGTAAGTGTGGAAGTTCAGAAAGAAAGAGAAGTCAACTATATTTCAATTAAAAAAAAGAAAATGATAAAAAGCATTTTACCATCTACTTATGGTATATCATGGTTGCATAAACTAGTTCTAGTTCTAGTTTACAAACTAGTTCTAGTTCATGAATGGTATGAACTACTTACTTGTCAACAATTCCATATGATTATATAGACTCAAGATTAAACAACTTTCAAAATCTGATCTTTATTCTTTCATCCTTACACAATCTGTCTGAGTCTAAAGTTCTCTAGAATGATTAATAGCTCCAGATTTCCAAAAGGCAGAAAAATACACAGTGGGTATGTTTCAGAGTCTTGCCTAAGAACAAGTCAGTGACAAGGGTCCTTGTGGTTCTTTTCCTTAAATCTGTATAAGTGGTGAAGAAAACTGTATCCCATTATATATTATTATCATCTTCATTCTTTAACCTGAAAGATAGCACACTTTATTTTCTAGTATATCTTGTATACAAGCAACATATAATTAACCCCTGAAACTTTTCTTTCTCCACACATTTTAATTCCCTGTTTGTGTAAACACAGTCTAATAATCAAAGTTCAAGGTAACTAGGACCAGTTTTAGTAAGTTTTCATTTCATTGTAAATTGTTCAACATTAAGGAATTTAATTAATTTGTTAAATTCATACAATTATTACAACATTGGAAATAAGGTTGTAGTGTAATATTTACTGATACAATGATGTTCATGATGTGTTATTACTAAATTAAAAAGTATAAAGCGTGTACTGTATAATCCCAAATATTACATCTATTTATCAATTGATATCTATATTCATATCTACCCATATGAAGAGAGAGAGAGATTGATAACTAAGGTTTTTACAGGAATTAGCTCTGAAGGGTAGAAGCCTGAGTTAGTTATAGCCCTTTCAACTTGCTTGTGTTTCTAATATTCACGTGTATTTATGCACTAAACATGCTTTTGAATTCACCTTAAATGCTATTTATTTAAGAAGCCATATTGCAAAGCTGCCTGCTTTATACCTTGTAAATAACTATCAAATTTTTGTGTTAATTTAGTTCCAAAATACAGCAATGAAACGGAAGTAAAAGTATATTATTGGCTTTTTGCTAAAATCTCAAAAAGACCTGCTGTCCTGTAACCTTGTAATTATACAACAGACAAGCTTCACAGACATCTTTCAAGAGAACCAGTTGAATGCAGTAGTGTAACATTACACATTAAGGTAAGCAAATAATATCCAAGTAGGGTCCCAGTTGATGCACAGATAAGTTTCCATCCAAATGTTTCAAAAAGATAATGATTTGGGCTAAAATAAAGCTGCCTAACTCTTTAATAATGTAATTACAATAAACCCACACTGTTTTCAAATTTTGAATTTCATATGTAAATGACCACCTGATTATTTTGTTTTTTTTTTAATTTTGACTATTCCCGTTCCACCCTTTGACAACCAAGTACCACCTATAACTAGCTAATGTGATTTTTATAGTGACAAGCTTTAAATATTCACAATAAAAGAACTGGAGTCAGTGTCAATGCAGAATAAAGAAGTATTGGCGAAGTGCAGACAACGAGAGAGAGTTAAAGAATACATCTCTTTGATAACATGGCACATTTTAGCTTCCCAGGGAGCTACAGGTTACTAAAGGTCGATGCAAACAACAGGTCTCCTATTTTCATTCTCTACGGAAAGAAAAATACATTATTTTTCTTTCTTTGATGTGTAAGAGCCCTGAGGCTTACAGGACCTTGTCCACAAAATGGATGTGTATTTTTCCCCCAGTAATTGCTGACTCTAAATATAAAAATATCTGAATAGAAAAATAAATTAACAAGGATTATCCAGTCAATTTGAGAAAATTAAATCTAGTAGATATTATATGGGTTACCTTTCAGCACGAATATTATCCTAAAGATTTTGAAACACATAGTAAAGTTCAGAAGGACACATTTTTCATCAATGCATGACATACAGGTCAAATTTGCCCAGAAATGTTACAGAATTTCAATGAGCAAGGCATTTGGTAACACAAAGGGGGAAAAATGATTGTATGAAAATTAAAGAGGCATTTAAGATCTAGAAGCTTTCATGTGGATGAACTTGAATTTTCCTATGCTCAATATTCCAACTTTTTAGTGTTTTGACTATACTGTAGCCACAAACCACTTGAGAATCTGCCCAGAAAAAAATATGAAGTAAGCAATCTAACATTTCCACACTAAACTGAATCCACATCCCTGTTTTACTCCAGCCAAATTAATTTGATGAGCTTTTTATCTCTGGCCTTAGACCCTGAGCCACTCTGTGGGACTAGCAACTGACTCTACCTGATGGCATTGATGGCAGTGCAAATATCAAATGTAAGAAGCCCATCCAAAGAGCCATGGAGATTCTGGAGAAGTGAGACCTATGACTACAAGAGAGTAGGGGAAATTGTTATTGCTGTGTTGAGAATGAATGTTAAAATTATTTTCACAAACTGGCTCTGAAGACATAGGCTTGATCTGCCATCCTGAAGTCTTCTCCCAGTCTTCCGTATTCCTATCTCTGCAGAGTCCAAGAACTCTCATCATCTAAACATAACACTAAACTTATAATCTCAACTCCACTGCCATCTCCTTTCTTTCAGGATAAAAGAGTGAAAAAGCAAAGGGTAGGAAAAACCTAGAATTTAATGAAATAATTACCATATTTCATTAACCTTAATGGACACACATTTTGTTCATATTTTAACATTCTGAAAGTGAGTTACATCATTTTAAAATCACTCTAGGCCAGAGATAATAAACATAATTGTGCATATTGTTATTGTTTCAACTGAATTATGTGCACTATTGGTACTAGGAGTGGAATTTAAAACGTCTTAGACTGGGGCTAATGGCAGACTCCCAGAAGGCTCACACCAAGGAGTACTTCCCAGAACTTCTGCTATCAGTGTTCTTGTCCCCACAGTGAGCCACAGCCACCTCCCACCTCTGCAGGAGATCCTCCAGCACTAGCAGCTGTATGGCTGACAGGGTCTTGCTGCTCTGGCTGGCTGTCAACCCTGAGCCTCGCAGGTGGAAGACCCGAGTTCAGGACATTGGACCACCAGAGACATCCCAGAACCACGTAATATCAATCGGTGAGAGTTCTTCTGGAGATTTCTGTCTCACTCAGATGCAGCTCCACGCAACGACCAGCAAGCTCCAGTACTGGACACCCCATTCCAAACAACTAGCAAGACAGGAACACAACTCAAAGCATTAGCAGAGAGGCTCCCTAAAATAATGTTAAGTTCAAAGACACCCTAAAACACATCACTGGACATGATCCTGCCCACCAGGAAGACAAGATTCAGCCTCATACACAAGAACAGAGGCACCTGTACCATCCAACAGAAAACCTACACAACCCACTGAAACAACCTTACCCACTGGGGGCAGACACCAAAAACAATGGGAAGTAAAACTTGCCACCTGCAAAAAGGAGACCCCAAACACAGTAAGTTAAGCAAAATGAGAAGACAGAGAAATATGCAGCAGATGAAGGAGCAAGGTAAAAACCCACCAGACCAAACATATAAAAAGGAAATAGGCAGTCTACCTGAAAAAGAATTCAGAGTAATGATAGTAAAGATGATCCAAAATCTTGGAAATAGAATGGAGAAAATACAAGAAACGTTTAAAAAGAACCTAGAAGAACTAAAGAGTAAACAAACAATGATGAACAACAAAATAAATGAAATTAAAAATTCTGTAGAAGGAATCAATAGCAGAATAACTGAAGCAGAAGAACAGAGAAGTAACCTAGAAGATAAAATAGTAGAAATAACTACCACAGAACAGAATAAAGAAAAAAGAATGAAAAGAATTGAGGACAGTCTAAGAGACATCTGGGACAACATTAAACACAACAACACTCAAATTATAGGGGTCCCAGAAGAAGAAGAGAAAAAGAAAGGGACTGAGAAAATATTTGAAGAGATTATAGTTGAAAACTTCCCAAATATGGGAAAGGAAATAGTTAATCAAGTCCAGGAAGCAGAGAGAGTCCCGAACAGGATAAATACAAGGAGAAACACAGCAAGACACATATTAATCAAACTGTCAAAAATTAAATACAAAGAAAAAATATTAAAAGCAGCAAGGGAAAAGCAACAAATAACATACAAGGGAATCCCCATAAGGTTAACAGCAGATCTTTCAGAAGAACCTCTACAAGCCAGAAGTGAGTGGCAGGATATATTTAAAGTGATGAAAGGGAAAAACCTACAACCAATATGAATCTAAGCAGCAAGGACCTCATTCAGATTCTACAGAGAAATTAATATTTTACAGACAAGCAAAAGCTAAGAGAATTCAGAAGCACCAAAGCAGCTTTACAACAAATGGGAAAGGAACTTCTCTAGGCAGGAAACACAAGAGAAGGAAAAGACCTACAATAACAAACCCAAGACAATTAAGAAAATGGTAATAGGAACATACATATTGATAATTACCTTAAATGTAAATGGATTAAATGCTTCAACAAGAGACATAGACTAGCTGAATGGATACAAAAACAAGACCCATATATATGCTGTCCACAAGAGACCCACTTCAGACCTAGGGACACATGCGGACAGAAAGTGAGGGGATGGAAAACAATATTCCATGCAAATGGAAATGAAAAGAAAGCTGGAGTAGCAATACTTATATCAGACAAAACAGACTTTAAAATAAAGACTATTACAAGAGACAAAGAAAGACACTACATAGGGTTTCCCTGGTGGCGCAGTGGTTGAGAATCTGCCTGCCAATGCAGGGGACACGGGTTCGAGCCCTGGTCTGGGAAGATCCCACATGCCACGGAGCAACTGGGCCCGTGAGCCACAATTACTGAGCCTGCGTGTCTGGAGCGTGTGATCCCCGGCAAGATAGGCCGCGATAGTGAGAGGCCCGCGCACCGTGATGAAGAGAGGCCCCCGCTTGCCACAACTAGAGAAAGCCCTCGCACAGAAACGAAGACCTAACACAGCAAAAATTAATTAATTAATTAATTAATTAAAAAAAAAAAAAGAAAGACACTACATAATGATCAAGGGATCAATCCAAGAAGACATAACAATTGTAAATATTTATGCACCCAATATAGGAGCACCTCAATACATAAGGCAAATGCTAATAACCATAAAAGGGGATATCAACAGTAACACAATCATAGTAGGGGATTTTAACACCCCACTTTCACCAATGGACAGATCATGCAAAATGAAAATAAATAAGGAAACACAAGCTTTAAATGATACATTAAACAAGATGGACTTAATTGATATTTATAGGGCATTCCATCCAAAAACAACAGAATACACTTTCTTCTCAAGTGCCCACGGAACATTCTCCAGGATAGATCATATCGTGGATCACAAATCAAGCCTTGGTAAATTGAAGAAAATTGAAATCTTATCAAGTATCTTTTCCAAACACAATGTTATGAGACTAGATATCAATTACAGGAAAAAAACTAGAAAAATTACAAACACATGGAGGCTAAACAATATGCTACTAAATAACCAAGAGATCACTTAAGAAACCAAAGAAGAAATAAAAAAATGCCTAGAAAAAATGACAATGAAAACAAAATGGTGCCAAACCTATGGGATGCAGCAAAAGCAGTTCTAAGAGGGAAGATGATAGCACTACAATCCTACCACAGGAAACAAGAAAAATCTCAAATAAACAACCTAACCTTACGCCTAAAGCAATTAGAGAAAGAAGAACAAAAAACCCCCCAAATTTAACAGAAAGAAAGATCATAAAGCGCAGATCAGAAATAAATGAAAAAAAAATGAAGGAAATGATAACAAAGATCAATAAAACTGAAAGCTGGTTCTCTGAGAAGATAAACAAAATTGATAAACCATTAGCCAGACTCATCAAGAAAAAAAGGGAGTAGACTCAAATCAACGGACTTAGAAATGTAAAAGAAGTAACTACTGACACTGCAGAAATACAAAGGATTGTGAGACATTACTACAAGCAACTATATGCCAATAAAATGGACAAACTGGAAGAAATGGACAAATTCTTAGAAATGCACAACTTTCTGAGACTGAACCAGGAAGAAATAGAAAATATAAACAGACAAATCACAAGCCCTGAAATTGAAACTGTGATTTAAAATCTTCCAACAAACAAAACCCCAGGACCAGATGGCTTCACAGGCAAATTCTATCAAACATTTAGAGAAGAGCTAACACCTATCCTTCTCAAACTCTCCCAAAATATAGCAGAGGGAGGACCACTCCCAGACTCATTCTACAAGGCCACCATCACCCTGGTACCAAAACCAGACAAAGATGTCACAAAAAAACTACAGGCCAATATCACTGATGAACATAGATGCAAAAATCCTCAACAAAATACTAGCAAACAGAATACAGCAGCATATTAAAAGGATCATACACCATGATGAAGTGGTGTTTACCCCAGGATGCAAGGATTCCTCAATATATGCAAATCAATGTGATATGCCATATTAACAAAATGAAGGGTAAAAAGCATATGATAGTCTCAATAGATGCAGAAAAAGCTTTTGACAAAATTAAACACCCATTTATGATAAAAACCCTCCAGAAAGTAGGCAGAGGGAATTTACCTCAACATAATAAAGGCAATGTATATCAAACCCACAGCCAACATGGTTCTCAATGGTGAAAAACTGAAACCATTGTCACTAAGATCTGGAACAAGACAAGGTTGCCCACTCTCACCATTATTATTCAACATAGTTTTGGAAGTTTAGACACAGGAATCAGAGACAAAAAAAGAATAAAAAGAATCCAAATCAGAAAAGAAGTAAAACTGTCACTGGTTGCAGATGACATGATACTATACATAGAGAATCCTAAAGATGCTACCAGAAAACTACTAGAGCTCATCAATGAATTTGGTAAAGTAGCAGGATATAAAATTAACGCACGAAATCCCTTGCATTCCTACACACTAATGATGAAAAATCTGAAAGAGAAATTAAGGAAACACTCTCATTTACCATTGCAACAAAAAGAAGAAAATACATAAGAATAAACCTACCTAAGGAGACAAAAGACCTGTATGCAGGAAACTATAAGACACTGATGAAAGGAATTAAAGATGATACAAACAGATGGAGAGATATACCATACCCTTGGTTTGGAAGAATCAACATTGTGAAATTGACTATACTACCCAAAGAAATCTACAGATTCAATGCAATCCCTATCAAACTACCAATGGCATTTTTCACAGAACTTGAACAAAAAATTTCACAATTTGTATGGAAACACAAAAGACCCTGAATAGCCACAGCAATTTAAGAAAGAAAAACGAGCTGAAGGAATCAGGTTCCCTGACTTCAGACAATACTACAAAGTTACAGTAATCAAGACAGTATGATACTGGCACAAAAACAGAAATATAGATCAATGGAACAGGATAGAAAGCCCAGAGATAAACCCATGCACACACTGTCATCTTATATTTGATAAAGGAGGCAGGAATATACAATGGAGAAAAGACAGCCCCTTCACTAAGTGGTGCTGGGAAAACTGGACAGCTACATGTAAAAAAATGAAATTAGAGCGCTCCTGAACAGAGCTTCACGATGATGGAAGAGTAAGACGTGGAGATCAAGTTCCTCCCCACAAATACATAAGAAATACAGGTACATGTGGAACAACCCTTACAGAACGCCTACTGAACACTGGCAGAAGACCTCAGACCTCCCAAAAGGCAAGAAACTCCCCATGTACCTGGGTAGGGCAAAAGAAAAAAGAAAAAACAGAGACAAAAGAATAGGGACAGGACCTGCACCAGTGGGAGGGAGCTGTGAAGGAGGCAAAGTTTCCACACACTAAGAAGTCCCTCCACGGGCAAAGTTTGCAGGTGGCGGAGTGGGGAAACTTCAGAACCACAGAAGAGAGCACAGCAATGGGGTGCAGAGGGAAAAGCGGAGAGATTCCTGCACAGAGGATCGGTGCAGACCAGCACTCACCAGCCCAATAGGCTTGTCTGCTCACCCGCTGGGAAGGGTGAGAGCTGGGAGCTGAGGCTTCAGGTTCGGAGGTCAGATCCCAGGGAGAGGACTGGCGTTGGCTGTGTGAACACAGCCTGAAGGGGGCGAGTGCACCACAGCTAGCCCAGAGGGAGTCCGGGAAAAAGTCTAGAGCTGCCAAAGAGGCAAGAGAATTTTTCTTGCATCTTTGTTTCCTGGTGCGCGAGGAGAAGGGATTCCAAGCGCTGCTTAAAGGATCTCCAGAGACGGGCGCGAGCCACGGCTATCAGGGCGGACCCCAGAGACTGGCATGAGACGCTAAGTCTGCTACTGCAGCCACCAAGAAGTCTGTGTACAAGCACAGGTCACTATCCACACCACCTCTCCTGGGAGCCTGTGCATCCTGCCACTGCCAGGGTCCCATGATCCAGGGACAACTTCCCTGGGAGAACACATGGCGTGCCTCAGGCTGGTGCAACATCACGCCGACCTCTGCCGCCCCAGGCTCGCCCCGCATTCCGTACCCCTCCCTCCCCTTGGCCTGAGAGAGCCAGAGCCCACAAAGCAGCTTCACTTTTAACCCCGTCCTGTCTGAGCGAAGAACAGATGCCCTCAGGGGACCTGCACGCAGAGGAGGGGCCAGATCCAAAGCTGAACCCCAGGAGCTGTGTGACCAAAGAAGAGAAAGGGAAATATCTCTCAGCAGTTTCAGGAGCACAGGATTAAATCTCCACAATGAACTTGATGTACCCTGCATCTACGGAATGCCTGAATAGAGAATGAATCATCCCAAATTGAGGAGGTGGACTTTGGGAGCAACGATATATATATATTTTTCCCCCTTTTTCTCTTTTTGTGAGTGTGTATGTGTATGCTACTGTCTGTGATTTTGTCTGTATAGCTTTGCTTTTACCATTTGTCCTAGGGTTCTGTCTGTCCATTTTTTTGTTGTTTTTGTTTGTTTTTTGGGGTTTTTTGGGCTTTTTTCTTAGTATAGTTTTTAGCACTAGTTATCATTGGTGGATTTGTTGATTTGTTTTTGGTTTGGTTGCTCTCTTCTTTCTTTTTTTTATTACTTATTAAAAAATTTTTAATAATTATTTTAACTTTGATTATTTTATTTTATTTTATTTTATCTTCTTCTTTCTTCTTTCTTTTTATTCTCCATTTTATTCTGAGCCGTCTGGATGACAGGCTCTTGGTGCTCCAGCCAGGCGTCAGGGCTGTGCCTCTGAGGGATGAGAGCCAAGTTCTGGACACTGGTCCACAAAAGACCTCCCAGCTCCATGTAATATCAAATGGTGAAAATCTCCCAGAGATTTCCATCTCAACACCAAGACCCAGCTCCACTCAACAACCAGCAAGCTACAGTGCTGGACACCCTATGCCAAACAGGAACACAACACCATTCACTAGCAGAGAGGCTGCCTAAAATCATAATAAGGCCACAGACATGCCAAAACACAACACCAGACGTGGACATGCCCACCAGAAAGATAAGATCCAGCCTCATCCACCAGAACACAGGCACTAGTCCCCTCCACCAGAAACCCTACACAACCTCTGAAACAACCTTAGCCTCTGGGGAAAGACACCTAAAACAATGGGAACTAGGAACCTGCAGGCTGCAAAAACGAGACCCCAAACACAGTAAGTTAGGCTAAATGAGAAGACAGAGAAACACACAGCAGATGAAGGAGCAAGGCAAAAACCCACCAGACCTAACAAATGAAGAGGAAATAGGCAGTCTACGTGAAAAAGAATTCAGAATAATGATAGTAAAGATGATCCAAAATCTTGGAGATACAATGGAAAAACTACAAGAAACGTTTAACAAGGACCTAGAAGAACTGAAGAGCAAACAAACGGTAATGAACAACACAATAAACGAAATTAAAAATTCTCTAGAAGAGATTAATAGCAGAATAACTGAGGCAGAAGAACGGATAAGTGACCTGGAAGATAAAATAGTGGAAATAACTACTGCAGAACAGAATAAAGAAAAAAGAATGAAAAGAACTGAGGACAGTCTAAGAGACCTCTAGGACAACATTAAATGCAACAACACTCAAATTATAGGGGTCTCAGAAGAAGAAGAGAAAAAGAAAGGGACTGGGAAAATATTTCAAGAGGTTATAGTTGAAAACTTCCCTAATAAGGGAAAGGAAATAGTTAATCAAGTCTAGGAAGCACAGAGAGTCCCATACAGGATAAATCCAAGGAGAAACATGCTAAGACACATATAATCAAACTATCAAAAATTAAACACAACTAAGAAATATTAAAAGCAGCAAGGGAAAAACAACAAATAACACACAAGGGAATCCCCATAAGGTTAACAGCTGATCTTTCAGCAGAAACTCTGCAAGCCAGAAGGGTGTGGCAGGACATATGTAAAATGATGAAGGAGAAACACCTACAATCAAGATTACTCTACCCAGCAAGGACCTCATTCAGAATTGACAGAGAAATTAAAGCCATTACAGACAAGCAAAAGCTAAGAGAATTCAGCACCACCAAACCAGCTTTATAACAAATGCTAAAGGAGCTTCTCCAGGCAGGAAACATAAGAGAAGGAAAACACCTACAATAACAAACCCAAAACAATTAACAAAATGATAATAGGAACATACATATCGATAATTACCTTAAATGTAAATGGATTAAGCATTCCAACAAAAAGACATAGACTGGCTGAATGAATACAAAAACAAGACCCGTATATATGCTGTCTACAAGGGAAACACCTCAGACCTAGGGACACATACAGACTGAAAGTGAGGGGATGGTAAAAGATATTCCATGCAAATGGAAATCAAAAGAAAGCTGGAGTAACAATTCTTATATCAGACAAAATAGACTTTAAAGCAAAAACTATTAAAAGAGACAAGGAAGGACACTACATAATGATCAAGGGATCAATTCAAGAAGAAGATATAACAATTGTAAATATTTATGCACCCAACATAGGAGCACTTCAATACATAAGGCGAATACTAACAGCCATAAAAGGGGAAATAGGCAGTAACACAATCATAGCAGTGGACATTAACACCTCACTTTCACCAATGGACAGATCATCCAAAATGAAAATAAATAAGAAAGCACAAGCTTTAAATGATACATTAAACAAGATTGACTTAATTTATATTTATAGGGCATTCCATCCAAAAACAACAGAATACACTTTCTTCTCAAGTGCTCATGGAACATTCTCCAGGATAGATCATATCTTGGGTCACAAATCAAGCCTTGGTAAACTTAAGAAAATTGAAATCCTATCAAGTACCTTTTCCAACCACAACATTATGAGAGTATATATCAATTACAGGAAAAAATCTGTAAAAAATACAAACACATGGAGGCTAAACAATACACTACTTAATAACCAAGAGATCACTGAAAAATTCAAAGAGGAAATCAAAAACTACCTAGAAACAAATGACAATGAAAACAAAATGACCCAAAACCTATGGGATGTAGCAAAAGCAGTTCTAACAGGGAAGTTTATAGCAATACAATCCTACCTTAAGAAACAAGAAACATCTCAAATAAACAACCTAACCTTACACCTAAAGCAATTAGAGAAAGAAGAACCAAAAAACCACAAAATTAGCTGAAGGAAAGAAATCATAAAGATCAGATCAGAAATAAATGAAAAAGAAATGAAGGAAACGATAACAAAGATCAATAAAACCAAAAGCTGGTTCTTTGAGAAGATAAACAAAAATGATAAAATATTAGCCAGACTCATCAAGAAAAAAAGGGAGGAGACTCAAGTCAATAGAATTATAAATGAAAAAGGAGAAGTAACAACTGACACTGCAGAAATACAAACGATCATGAGAGATTACTACAAGCAAATATATACCAATAAAATGGACAACCTGGAAGAAATGGACAAATTCTTAGAAAGGCACCACGTTCCGACTGAACCAGGAAGAAATAAAAAATATGAACAGACCAATCACAAGCACTGAAATTGAAACTGTGATTAAAAATCTTCCAACAAACAAAAGCCCAGGACAAGATGGCTTCACAGGTGAATTCTATCAAACATTTAGAGACGAGCTAACACCTATCCTTCTCGCACTCTTCCAAAATATAGCAGAGGGAGGAACATTCCCAAACTCATTTCCATCACCCTGATATCAAAACCAGACAAAGATGTCACAAAGAAAGAAAACTGCAGGCCAATATCACTAATGAGCATAGATGCAAAAATCCTCAACAAAATACTAGCAAACAGAATCCAACGACACATTAAAACGATCATACACCATGATTAAGTGAGGTTTATCCCAGGAATGCAAAGATTCTTCAATATATGCAAATCAATCAATGTAATACACTATATTAACAAATTGAAGGAGAAAAACCATATGATCATCTCAATAGATGCAGAGAAAGCTTTTGAAAAAATTCAACACCCATTTACGATAAAAGCCCTGCAGAAAGTAGGCATAGAGGGAACTTTCCTCAACATAATAAAGGCCATATATGACAAACCCACAGCCAACATTGTCCTCAATGGTGAAAAACTGAAACCATTTCCACTAAGATCAGGAACAAGTCAAGGTTGCCCACTCTCACCACTATTATTCAACATAGATTTGGAACTTTTAGTCACAGCAATCGGAGAAGAAAAAGAAATAAAAGGAATCCAACTCAGAAAAGAAGAAGTAAATCTGTCACTGTTTGCTGATGACATGATACTATACATAGAGAATCCTAAAGATGCTACCAGAAAACTACTAGAGCTCATCAATGAATTTGGTAAAGTAGCAGGTTCCAAAATTAAGGCTGAAATCCCTTGCATTCCTATACTCTAATGATGAAAAATCTAAATGTAAAATTAAGAAACCACTCCCATTTACCATTGCAACAAAAAGAAGAAAATATCTAGGATAAACCTAACTAAGGGGACAAAAGATCTCTAGGCAGAAAATTATAAGACACTGATGAAAGAAATTAAAGATGATACAAATAGATGGAGAGATATACCATGTTCTTGGATTTGAAGAATCAACATTGTGAAAATGACTCTACTACCCAAAGCAATCTACAGATTCAATGCAATCCCTATCAAATTACCACTGGCATTTTTCACAGAACTTGAACAAAAATTTTCACAATTTGTATGGAAACACAAAAACCCCGAATAGCCAAAGCAATCTTGAGAAATAAAAACGGAGTTGGAGGAATCATGCTTCCTGACTTCAGACTATACTACAAAGCTACAGTAATCAAGACAGTATGGTACTGGCACAAAAACAGAAATATTGATCAATGGAACAGGATAGAAAGCCCAGAAATAAACCCACGTACATATGGTATACTTATCTTTGATAAAGGAGGCAAGAATACACAGTGGAGAAAAGACAGCCTCTTCAATAAGTGGTGCTGAGAAAACTGGAGAGCTACATGTAGAAGAATGAAATTAGAACACTCCCTAACACCATACACAAAAATAAACTCAAAATGGATTAAAAACCAAAATGTAAGGGCAGACACTATCAAACTCTTAGAGGAAAACCTAAGCAGAACACTCTATGACATAAATCACAGCAAGATCCTTTTTGACCCGCTTCCTAGGGAAATTTGAATAAAAACAAAAATAAACAAATGGGACCTAATGAAACTTAAACACTTTTGCACAGCAAAGGAAACCATAAACAAGATGAAAAGACAACCCTCAGAATGGGAGAAAATTTTTGCAAATGAAGCAACTGACAAAGGATTAATCTCCAAACTTTCCAAGCAGCACATACAGCTCAATATCCAAGAAACAAAAAACCCAATCCAAAAATGGGCAGAAGACCTAAATAGACATTTCTCCAAAGAAGATATACAGATTGCCACAAACTCATGAAAGAATGTTCAACGTCATTAATCATTAGAGAAATGCAAATCAAAGCTACAATGAGATATCATCTCACACCAGTCAGAATGGTCATCATCAAAAACTCTACAAGCAATAAATGCTCTAGAGGGTGTGGAGAAAAGGGAACCCTCTTGCACTGTTAGTGGGAATGTAAATTGACACAGCCACTATGAAGAACAGTATGGAGATTCCTTAGAAAACTAAAAATAGAACTACCATATGACACAGCAATCCCACTACTGGGCATATACCCTGAGAAAACCATAAATCAAAAAGTCATGTACCAAAATGTTCATTGCAGCTCTATTTACAATAGCCAGGATGTGGAAGCAACCCAAGTGTCCATCAACATGTGAATGGATAAAGAAGATGTGGCACATATATACAATGGAATATTATTCAGCCATAAAAAGAAACGAAATTGAGTTATTTGTAATGAGGTGGATAGACCTAGAGTCTGTCATACAGAGTGAAGTAAGTCAGAAAGAGAAAAACAAATACTGTATGCTAACAGATATATATGGAATCTAAAAAAAAAAAGGTCATGAAGAACCTAAGGGCAAGATGGGAATAAAGACCCAGACCTACTAGAGAATGGACTTGAGGATATGGGGAGGGGCAAGTGTGAGCTGGAACAAAGTGAGAGAGTGACATGGACATATATACACTACCAAACATAAAATAGATAGCTAGTGTGAAGCAGCCGCATAGCATGGGGAGATCAGCTCGGTGCTTTGTGACCACATAGAGGCGTGGGATAGGGAGGGTGGGAGTGAGGGAGACACAAGAGGGAAGAGATATGGGGGCATAAGTATATGTATAACTGATTCACTTTGTTATAAAGCAGAAACAAACACACCATTGTAAAGCAATTATACTCCAATGAAGATGTTTAAAAAAATAAAATAAAATAAAACAGACAAACAACAAGGTCCTACTCTATAGCACAGGGAATTATATTCAATATCCTGTAAATAATTATAAGGCAGACACTATCAAACTCTTAGAGGAAAACATAGGCAGAACACTCTATGACATAAATCACAATCCTTTTTGACCCACCTCCTAGAGAAATGGAAATAAAAACAAGAATAAATAAATGGGGCCTAGTGAAACTTAAAAGCCTATGCACAGCAAAGGAAACCATAAACGAGATGAAAAGACAACCCTCAGAATGGGAGAAAATTTTTTCAAATGAAGCAACTGACAAAGGATTAATATCCAAAATTTCCAAGCAGCTCATGCAGCTCAATATCAAAAAAAGAACAACCCAGTCCAAAAATGGGCAGTAGACCTAAATAGACGTTTCTCCAAAACACATATACATATTGCCAGCAAACACATGAAAGGATGCTCAACATCACTAATCATTAGAGAAATGCAACTCAAAACTACAATGAGGTATCACAAAAGACCCCAAATAGCCAAAGCAATCTTGAGAAAGAAAACCGGAGCTGGAGGAATCAGGCTCCCAGACTTCAGACTATACTACAAAGCTACAGTAATCTATACAGTATGGTACTGGCACAAAAACAGAAATATAGATCAATGGAACAGGATAGAAAGCCCAGAGATAAACCCATGCACACTGGTCAGAATGGCCATCAGCCAAAAATCTACAAACAATAAATATTGCAGAGGGTGTGGAGAAAAGGGAACCCTCTTGCACAGTTTGTGGGAATGTAAATTGATAGCACCACGATGGAAAACATTATGGAGGTTCCTCAAAAAAATACAAATAGAACTACCATATGACCCAGCAATCCCACTACTGGGCATATAGCCTGAGAAAACCATAATTCAAAAAAAGTCATTTACCACAATGTTTATTGCAGCACTATTTACAATAGACAGAACATGGAAGCCACCTAAGTGTCCATCAACAGTTGAATGGATAAAGAAGATGTGGCACATATATACAATGAAATATTACTCAGCCATGAAAAGAAACAAAATTGATTTATTTGTAGTCAGGTGGATGGATCTAGAGACTGTCATAAAGAGTGAAGTAAGTCAGAAAGAGAAAAACAAATACTGTAAGCTAACACTTATATATGGAATCTAAAAAAAAATAAATGGTTCTGAAGAACCTAGGGGCAGGACATGATTAAAGACTCAAACCTAGAAAATGGACTTGAGGACATGGGGAGGGGGAAGGGTAAGCTGGGACGAAGTGAGAGATTGGCATGGACTTACATATACTACCAAATGTAAAATAGGTAGCTAGTGGGAAGCAGCCACAAAACACAGGGAGATGAGCTCCATGCTTTGTGACCACCTAGAGGGGTGGGATGCCAGGTGCGGTGGGGGAGACACAAGAGGGAGGGGATATTGTGATATATGTATATGTATAGCTGATTCACTTTGTTATACAGCAGAAACTAACACAACAATGTAAAGTGATTATACTCCAATAAAGATGTTAAAAAAAATAAAATAAAATAAAATAAAATGTCTTAAAAAAACTAGACTATGATTTATCACTAAAACTAACTTATTAAATGTGCAGAAAGACATAGAAATAGAGGAGTGGGTGAAATGATTAAGTAAATAATAATCATTGTTGGAGGAATTACTGCAAATCCATATTTTCTTGCAAAGGAGCAATCAAGAACATTACAGAAATTAAGAAAGGAAGAGTCCCACAAATGGATAAAGTTGTAATGCATTGCAATGCATGGCTAACTTGAATCATCTAGGCATCTTGTTAAACATGAAGGTTCTAATTCAGTGAGTCTGGGTGGGGCCAGATATTCTACATTGCTAATGAGCTCACAGGTGATGCTGATGTTGAAAAGTGCTATATTCCCTCTCCATACCATGCAGTGCAACTGAAGGCGGGGTAAATCGCCAGTTCCCTCCAAGTAAATGGAAAAAATTCAAAGCAATGAAAGAAAGGTGGTGTGATCAATTTATATGTTGCATAAGACTATCATTGGTCAAAAGCTTCCTGCTGAGACAAATACTGTATGATTTCCATTATATGTGGAATCAAAAAACAAAACAAATGAGCAAACATAATAAAACAGAGTTATAGATACAAAGAACAAACAGATTCTTCCCAGAGGGAAGGGGGTGGGGGAAGGGAAGAAATAGGTGAGAAAGATTAAGAGGTATAAACTTCCAGTTGCAAAATAAATGTCCTGGGCATAAAATGTACAGTGTGTAGTATAACTATTAACTATGTAACATCTTTGTATGGTGACATATGATAACTAGACTTATAATGGGGATCACTTTGAAATGTATAGAAATATCAAATCACTATGTTGTTTAACAGGAACTAACATAGTGTTGTAGTTAATTATACTTCAAAAACAAATAAACAAACATAGCAAAAGAGATCAGATTTGTCCTACCAGAGGCAGGGGCTAAAGGGAGGGAGAATTAGACGAAGGCAGTGAAAAGGTACCAATTTCCAGTTATAAGATAAATAAGTGTTAGGAATGTAATGTACAACATAATAAATATAATTAATACTGCTGTACATTGTATATGAAAGTCATTAAGAGAGTAAATCTTAAGAGTTCTCATGACAAGGAAAATTTTGTTTCTATTTCTTTAATTTTTTATCCATATGAGATGACGCATGTAAACTTACTGTAGTAATTTCATGATGTATGTAAGTCAAATCATTTTGCTATGCACCTTAAACTTACACAGTGCTACATGTCAATTATATGTTAATAAAACTGGAAGAAAAACAAAACTTCCTGCTGTCTTTGATGATAAGCTCTTACCTTCCAGCTACTTGTGATTCAATGGAGGAAAAAAAGTATAATTATGAGTAGTCAGATAGAAAAAGATCAGCATCAAAACTTATAAAATGAACAACAGGGTCCTACTGTATATCACAGGGAACTATATTCAATATCCCATAATAAACCATAATTAAACAGAATATGAAAAAATTATGTATATGTATAACTGAATCACTTTCTTGTACAGCAGAAACTAATGCAACATTGCAAATCAATTATACTTCAACAAAATAAATTTAAAAAAAAAAATAAAATGACTACCAATGGAGCACCTTTTAAATAAACACTGCATTATCGATGTTTTTGATGGCACTGATGATGATATTGTATTGAAAACACACCTGTCAATGGCTCTAAGTTGAAAAATGATTGAGAAGAATAGGATTCTATTACTGAGCTCATTTTAAAATATTTTAATCAATTTATGTTTTATATTATTTCAAGTACAGAAAGAAGTTATATATGATATTTTTCAATTATGTTTAAATGAGTCTAAAATTGCTCTTTCTATAAATATAAAATAAAGTGTCTAAGTGCTAAAACATTGTGTCATGACTGGCAGAGCTTTTTCCTTAGTACTACAGTACATTTTTTCTCGATAACAGTGTCCTAGATTTGATAAAACACAGCATAATGACAGTCAAATATCTTATTCACCTCCATTTCCACAAGCAAGCGTGCACACACACACATGCACATTCAAAGTGTACTTTGAACATAAAATGAAAGTATAGAAAATCAACATGCAATAAATTAGAATAGTTTTCTGTAAAAATCATCATCATCATCATCCACCCTAAAAAACAGCCTATAAACTGGTGACTGGGGAATTAGATAAATTTCAGATTGTATTCATTGAGATTAGTATATAGCCTCAGCAGACAAGGACTATTAGAACATATAATCAAACAAATTTCATTGTCTCCATTAAGAAGAGAAAATATATTAATAAAAAGTGAATGATCAAAAGGCAGAAGAGGATGGGGACTCTAAAGAGAAAGCAACCAGGATGATCCAGAGAAGGGAATATCCTGATTTTAGAAATAAGTACCAGTTCACCTCATAAACATACCCCAAGTGAAAGAAAGATATAATAGACATTTATCATTCAATTCATTCCCTCTGGACTGGCTCCTTGCTCACCAAGCATCCTTTTAATTATAATTTGTCTTTTCTTGTAGCTTTGCTGAGAGGAAAGAGAATTCACTCTACCCTATCTGAAAGTTAAATATTTAAAATGATAAGTTAATAAGTTAGAAATCTGGACAACACACTAGTCTCTTAGGAGTTTGGTGTGGTAAGAATGCCCAGAGGATGTCACCAAAGGGCAGGCTTGAAAAATTAATTTCTCAGCCTGCAGAGCTAAGAACCAGACCTGGTAATGTGGTGACCTTATCAAATAATGATTCCAACCTTGTCTAAGCCACCAGCTAAATTCCCAAGTGTTTATCTTCCTAACTGCAACAATTACTATAATTCACATAACAAAAAAAGTCAGAAAAGTAACAGGAGACTAGATTTTATATACTAGTTTTTACCTCCTGACTTATTACCCAGAGGTATTTTCTTAATCAAAAGCTATTCTGTTTTCCTACATTTTAGGTTAATTAACTAAAATATTATCAGCCTATTGGTAGATGATTAATTATTCATAATTCCTATGTGTGTCTCATCAAGGGAAAATGCAGTACAACACTTAAGACGATGCAGTCTTGTACAAACCAAATCTATTAGCATGAATTTACAAGGGACATATTGAGAACTTATCTAATAATGTAGAAAATTAGATGGGTAAAATACAGAAATAAATACAAAATGTAACCTAACAATACTACTTTTCAAAAAGGGGGAAAATCATTTGGGCAAACTAATATTTAACATCAATGACTTCAAAATAAAACTTATATACAAGTGAGTTTTGGTAATTGCCTAAGATCAGTGGTTCTCAAACTTTAACATGCATCAGAATTACCAAGAGAATTACCAATTGAAACACAGATTACTGGGCCCCATTCAGGAGTTTCTGATTTAGTAAGCCTGCGTAGGGTCAAAGGATTTCCATTTCTAGCAATTTTCCAGTACTGCTGATGCAGTCGGTGGTCCATACTTTGAGAACCACTGACTTAATTATTCAAGGTATATTTAACTTAGTGGAAAAAGTCTTGTTAAGACAGCACTTGTGAACACTGACTGCAAATTGGAATCCTCTGGGGAAATTTTGAAAACTAGATTTCCTGGGAAGTACCCCAAACTAACTAAATCATGATTTCTGAGGGACGGAGTCTCATCTTTCATACGTTTTTTTTTTAATTTATTTTTGGCTGCATTGGGTCTTAGTTGCAGCACGCAGGCTTCTCTCTAGTTGCGGTGTGTGGGTTTCTCTCTAATTGTGGCGTGTTGCCCCGCAGCATGTGGGATCTTAGTTCCCTGACCAGGGATCGAACCCGTGTCCCCTGCATTGGAAGACAGATTCTTAACCACTGGATCACAAGGGAAGTCCCATCTTTCATACTTTTTAAGTTTTCTTTAACCTTTTTTTAATAAAAGCTCAGTTTGCAGAGTTTGGGCAACAGTGATGGACCTAGCTCAATACCTGCATGTAGTCCATCACCGGATGCTGCATTGATAAATGACTTTGAGGTTCCTGAGTTCTTTATGTGAATTCATGAATCTCACTGCAGCGCGGTGGTTAACAGCATAGACTCAGACCCCACTTCAGCCTCCCTTTGCCTCATACATGCCTCACCTGTAAAATAACACCTACCTCATAAAGTGGCTCAGAGATTATATGGGTTCAAATACATATAACGCATCTAGGGCAGCCCCTCGCATGTGGCAAATGCCACATAAACATTTGCTATTAGTAGTATCTCAACTGTATAACACTCAAGTGCCCCCTCTAGTGTCACAGCAGCACTTCAGCCCCTCTCAAAGGCCTTTCCTTGATCTCTGATTGTCCCAAAAGTGGTACATCATAATAAAGACTGTCAACAGAAGTAATTCAGCCTACTCCTTATAAGTTATCCCCTGCTCTGGCTCGCCCTTATCCCTGTGCACTGTTACAAAAACTGCCTATTTCTTCTTACTGCTTCACTCTGCCATTGCATTTCATGACAACTGCATTGTCCATGCCTCAGACATGGATGGACTCTAGATTCTCAAGGTGAGAGAGCTCATATGTGGAATCATGCAGACTTTGTTCCCTGGGCCCCAGCATAGCCCTCTTTGTGCCGGTCCCACAGAACCTCCTGCACAGAGCAGGTTCTGTCCCTCCCAGCCAACCACAGATGATCATCTCTACTTCATATGGCCAGACCAAGAGGCATTTCCACAACTTCCCCATTTTTCTACTTTTCCTTTCCCTTTTATCATTGCAGAGTGGAGGTAGGGGGAGCACTTTCTCTCAACCAAAATCTCTTCTGTCTTTATTCAGTTAAAAAATAAAACCCCTTACGCACCTTCTTATGCATCTGAACTGTAGCTAAGTTAATAAATGGCAGGGGTTACATTTGGGGGTCTACACTAAGAAGAATTAGTCCAAAAGCTTGAAAAATATTTTTTTTTGTTAATATGTTATCTCATAATTATTACAACATTGTAAAAGTGCTATTATAGCTCTCATTTTATATGAGAGAAAACTGAAGGTAAGCGAGCAAACCCTACCAAATGAATTTGACCAGGGATGCTGATTAGCATATGAAAAGTACTCTCTTGGAAGTATTGAAAAATAGCTGACAAATAGTGGGAAATTGTCAGGCCAAGGTTGAGGAGAAAATGGGAATCTAGAAGAGTAAACAAACTCAGAAGATACCTTTACCTTGAAGGTATTTGTCTATGCAAGAAAATTTGAAATTTCATTTGGATGGCTTCTCTGGGTGGTCAAGATCAGAACCCAGGAACCACAATAAACTGGGACACAGAGACCATGCCTTGGTGTAAAGGTGAACTGTTAGAGAAAAAAATTATTCATGACACTGTTAAAATTGTAAAGCAGACTTTGTTCAAAGGAACTGTCATGATAGGTAGAGTTTTGCAATAGGGGAGAGACATTGGGCTCAGTTCCAAATATAACAAGGAAAAGTGGGGATTGTATAGTCAAGGAACAGGCTGGGGGAGTCAATGGATGGAAAATTACTAAGAGGGTGGGATAATTCTTGCTAACTGATCTAACAGGATTATTGGTGAAGGAAGGCCAGAGTGATCAGATACTACCTAGAGGACAGTGAGGGACGAGGAAGATGATCAGATATAAAGATAATCAGATATTGGAGGCGGGGGATTCTGGCTAAACTGACTTAGCAGGATTCTTGCTAAAATTGGGCTCTTGAGAACGTGCCTAAGGCCAAGGCCTACTTAAAAAAGAGCTCAAAGGAGCCTGACTAAAATTTGGTCAAGGAGAGAATCTTTGTCAGTACGAGAAGTAGAATAGCTCTTCTTCTCAGATTCCAGTCACCAGAGTCATCCAAAGAATTCAAGGTTTGAGTTTAGTTTAAGATGGTCCAGGACAGAAGCAAAGCAAAAGCAAGTCTTTTCTAAAAGAAGTAATTTCATCATGGGCCTCAAATTAGTCCTACAAAGTACTCTTCAAAAACAATAAGAAACTCACAGATAACCAGGAACAGCACAAAGATAACCAGGAAACTAGATCCCATGAGCAAGAAGCAGCAAAATCAAGAAACAGTGTACCTAAAACAACGCACAAAGTCTTCAGACATTGAAAACATGCAAAAAATAGTTAACATAGCAGGCCTGAGTGCAATTCTCTGAAGACCTGCTTAGAAGGTTGGCTTTTGGATCCTGTCCAGAAATTTGGATTTTAGAAGGGTTCCCACCACCATTAATTTATAAGAGGAACTCACTGTGCCTAAACTGTTTGCGTAAACAATATGGCTTATGCCAAACTCCTGTTCTTTCTAGGAGTGTCAGTATTTGCCAACAGAAGGTGCCCGTATGATCAGCCCCCAATAAAAGCCCTGGGCATGGAATCCTTAATGAGCCTCCCTGGTTGGCCACATTTCACAAGTGTTGTCACAACTCATTGTTGGGAGAATTAATCTCGTCTTGTGTTTCTCCACTGGGAGAGGATCCATGGAAGCTTGAGCTCGTTTGTCTCCAGACTACCCCATGCATCTTTTCCCTTTGCTGATTTTGCTTTGTATCTTTTTAGTGTAATAAATATTAGCTATGAATACAACTATATGATGAGTTCTGAGAGTCCTTCTAGTGAATTACTGAACCTGGGGGTGGTTCAATGAACCTCCAACACAGACTATAAAATAGTTTTGCTTATAATAATACATATATACTAATAGCACAAATAAAATACAAAATTAAAGATATCTACAGAAAAAAAGGAAATATAACAAGTGACCTAGGATACTTGAAAATAGAATAATATAAAACTTCTAAAATTAAAATTTAATTAACAAAATTAATATTTTGATCATTCAGTTTAAAAACAGATGAAACATAGCCGAAAATGGAATTTGTGAACTGAATGTTAACATACTTTATTTTTTTAATGGAGTTATGTTTTATTTTTTTATTGAAGTATAGTTGATTTACAATATTGTATTAATTTCTGCTGTACATCAAAGTGATTCAGTTATACATACATGATATTTGTCTTTCTCTTTCTGACTTACTTCACTTAGTATTATAATCTCTAGTTGCTTCTATGTTGCTGCAAATGGCATTATTTCATTCTTTTTTATGGCTAAGTAGTATTCCATTGTATATATGTACCATTAATCTGTCAATGGACATTTAGGTTGTTTCCATGTCTTGGCTATTATGAATAGTGCTTCTATGAACATAGGGGTGCATGTATCTTTTTGGATTGTAGTTTTGTCCAGATATATGCAGGGGAGTGGAATTGCTCGATAATATAGGAATTCTATTTTTAGCTTTTTGAGGAGCCCCATAGTGAGAATGGGCACTTTTGTTCCAGATTTTAGCAGAAGGGCTTTCAGCTTTTCACCATGAGTATTATATTGGCTGTGGGGTTGTCATAAATTAGCTTTTATTATGTTGAGATATGTTCCCTTTGCACCCATTTTCCTAAAAGTTTTTATCATGAATGGATGTTGAATTTTGTCAAATGCTTTTTCTGCATTTGACAAAATTTCTATTGAGGTGATCATGTGGTTTTTGTCTTTTCTTTTGTTGATGTTGTTTATCACGTTGATTGATTTGCATATGTTGAACCATACTTGTGAACTTGGGATGAATCCCACTTGATCATGGTGTATGATCTTTTTTATGTGTTGTTGGAATTGGTTTGCTAATATTTTGTTGGGAATTTTGCATGTATATTCATCAAAAAAAGAGAAAATTATAGGTTAATTTTAAAAGAAATATTTTCCACTTCAATATCTTTGAAATTGTATATACATTTCATCAATGTGATAAGAAAACATTTTGTCAGACTTTCTTTTAAAATCAATGGTGTCAGATTTCATGAGGTCCAGTAAGTCAGAAGAAATTATCTAGAATGCAGCACAATGAGACAAAACAAAATGGAAAATAAAGAGGGAAAGAAATAGATTTTTAAATGAGAGGATCAAAAGAGGCAAGAGAACAGAGCAAAACAGGAATATTAGAAGAGATATAGTTGGGAATTTTCCAGAAATTATGAAAAACACTGTACTAGTTATCTATTGCTGCATAACAAATTACTCCAAAATTTGGTGGCTTAAACAACAAACATTTACTATGTCATAAAGACAAGATCAGGAATCCAGAAGTGTCTTAGATGGGTAGTTCTGGCTCACAACATGTCATGAGGTTATAATCAAGGTGTCTGTTGGAGCTGCAGGCATCTGAAAGCTTGATTGGGGTGGAGACTCTGCTTCCAAGATCATCAGCATGGCTGTCGATGAAAGGCTTCAATTCTTCATCACATAGGTCTATCAGGAGGGCTACTCACAATATGGTAGCTGACTTCCCCAGAGAAAATGATCCAAGAGAGAGAAAGAATGATATGGAGAGAGGGGCTAAGGCATAATCTCAGAAGTAACATTCCATCACTTCTGCCATATTCTATTGGCCAACACAAGCCAACTTGGTAAATGTGGTAGAGGACTAAATAAGGGCATGAATACGAGGAGGCAGGGACCACTGGGAGTCATCTTGGAGGCTGTCTGTCACAGACACTAATCCATAGTTTCAAGATGCCCAAACAATCTCATAAAAATAAATAAAAAGGTGCACCTAGATACCACATTGTGAAGCTGCAGAATAACAATACGAGATAGAAGATCTTTAAAGATTATCTTCAAAGGGCAAGATTTAGAGTAAGAGTTTACTTCTCAGAAGCAACACTGGAAGCCAGGGGATAACAACCTGTCAATGTGCTGAAAGAATATATCTAGGAAAAATTTTTCTCAAAAATGAAGGTGAAATAAAGACATTTTCAAATAAATGAGAGAATTTGCCTTTAGCAAACTCTCATGAAAGGAACTTCAATAAATGTACTTCAGGAAAAAGAAAATTATGTCAGATGAAAAGTCTAAGATGCAGGAAAAATTGAAGGGCCAAACATGATAAATAATGTGTGTAAATTAAAAAGAACTTTGACTATGCAAAATAATAATATGAATAATATTTCATGGGGTTTTAATAAAAAGATGAGAGATAAAACAACAATAACATTTATGTCATGAAGAGAGTAAGTGTAGTTAAATATTCTAAGGTCATTGTATTGTCTTAGAGAGGAATGAAAGCATTGTGTAACAAAGTTTGGTAGATTGAAGATAAATGGAGGAATGTTTAGGGTAACCATAAAATGAATAGAAACAGAGTGAATATCATCCAAACCATTAGTGGAAAAAAAAGAAAGAAGGAGAAGAATATAATTTAAAAATAGTACTAAAAAATATTACAAGGTAAATGGATGTATCAAGGAGGAAGGGGTGATACGAGTTGACAGGCTCTTATGGGCAACAAGAGGGCTGTATTGTCTTTAGATAATTAAAAAATAATAATTTTATTTTTATCATATACTGACAATGCTAAATAATAATCTATAATAAAATAAAGTCCTCACCAGCAGAGCAAACTGCTCTTGCTACTCTCCTTCTCCGTGGCAAAGAAATAGGTAAATAAACAAAATAGGACAAATAGAAAGCACAAAATAAGATGGTGCATTTCAAACTAGTATATTGCTAATTTACATTAAATATAAATACACTAAATCGTTCAGATAAAAATTGTTGACTGGATAAAAAATAATATCCAGCTACTGTATATGCTGTTTATGGGAGACACATCTAAAACATAATGATAACAGATAGTTGGAAGTATAAGAAAGGAAAATATATATTATGCAAAGCAAAAAAAAAAAAGAAAGAGGAGAAAAGAGGAGAGGAGATCAAGATGGCAGAATAGGAAGATGCTGAGCTCACCTTCCCCACCATGGACACATCAAACAGACATCTCCATGTGGATCAATTCTCACTGAAAAAAAATGGGAGACTGGCAGAAAGACTCTTAACTACCAAGGCTATAAGAAGATCCACACAGAGTCAGGTAGGAAGAGAAGAGAAATGATCAGGTCAGGACCTGTGTCCCTAGAAGGGGACACAGAAGAGGAGGGGGATTACATGGGCTCAGAGATTCCCTGGGAGTGAGCAGTTTGAACCACATATTGGGTTGGGGTCCTGGGGTCCAACGCCAGGAGGATGAGTCCTCTTAGCTGGTTTAAAAACCAGTGGGACTGACAGTGGGGCTTTAGAAAACCTAGGCTACACTCATGAAGAGTACACACGTGCTGACTTACTCCCCCCAAAAAATGCAGAGGAAACAGACTAAAACTGCTCTGTGGCCCTGAGCAGTTTCCTGCAATTGCCCTAGCACCCACCCTAGCCCAAGGCAAGCATCTACTCTGGCCCCTCCACAACGCAACTCCACACTAGGGTGAAGGCTACCATGGACAAAGAGAGTGCACAGTTGTGAGGGACAGAGCCATCTTGGACCTGGCATAGCATCCAAATGGGACAAGGACAGACATCACTGGTGCTCATGGAAGCAGCAGACAGGGAGCAGTCTGGAATTCTGACTGGTGTTCTAGGAATACCCCAACAGGCACCGCAGCCTGTATAGGGCACCTGCTCTGGCCTCTCTTGCTCCAGCACTACTCTACGCTGGGGCGAAGGTGCCAATGCTGGGAGCGGGGGAAACACACAACTTAAAGGGAGCAAAGTCAGCTCAGACTCAACCTTCAGAGCTTCTGCTCCAGCAACTTGGGACCTGACCTCACCCCTGACAGGATGGTGTTGCCACTGAGCAAAGAAGAAGCCCAGGCTCATACCTGGCTCTGGCTCTAGCCACTCTATCTCTAGCCCCATTGCCTGCCTAGAAGATAGCTGTCAGCACACCCTGGGGGAAGACATGACTGATGCCCACATCAAATCCAGCTCTCCCACCAAAGCCAATGGGCACATGTAGAATGCATAAAGATGCTCCCAAACAAGGACAATCCTCCGAGACCAGGATAGGTAATGGTTTCACCTAATGTCACCAAAACAGAAAAAATTAAGCAAAATGAGAAGACAGAGGAATTTGTTTCAAAACAACAAAAAACCTGGGGAGAAAACTAATGAAACAAGAGATAAATAATTTACCATATAAAGAGTTCAGAGCCTTAGTAATAAGAATGCTAACTGAACTAGGGAAAACAATAGATGAATGCATTGAGAATTTTAACAAGGAAATAGAAAATACAAAATAGAACCAGTCAGAGCTGAAGAATAAGATAACTGAAATGAAAAACATGCTAGAAAGAATTAACAGCAGACTAGGTGATATAGAAGAATGCATAAGTGATCTGGAAGATAGAAGAATGGAAACCACCCAATCAGAACAGCAAAAAGAAAAACAAATTTTTAAAAATGAGAACAGTTTAAGGGACTTCTGGAACAACATCAAGCATACCAACATTAACATTATAGGGGTCCCAGAAGGAGAAGAGAGATAAAAAGGGGTCAAAATGTACAATATTTGATGAAATTATGGCTGAAAAATTCTTGAACCTGAATAAGGAAACAAATACCCAGGTGCAGGAAGCACAGAGGGTCGCACACAAGATGAACCCCAAAAGACCCACATGAAGACATATCATAATAATAACTGCGGAGCTTCCCTGGTGGCGCAGTGGTTGAGAATCTGCCTGCCAATGCAGGGGACACGGGTTCGAGCCCTGGTCTGGGAAGATCCCACATGCCACGGAGCAACTAAGCCTGTGAGCCACAACTACTGAGCCTGCGCGTCTGGAGCCTGTGCTCCACAGTGGGAGAGGCCGCGACAGTGAGAGGCCCACGCACCGCGATGAAGAGTGGCCCCCACTCGCCGCAACTGGAGAAAGCCCTCACAGAGAAACGAAGACCCAACACAGCCAAAAATAAATAAATAAATAAATAAATAAATAAAAATATAATAATAATAATAACTGCAAAAGTTAAATATAAAGAAAGGATTCTAAAGGCAGCAAGAGAAAAACAGTCACATACAAAGGAAGTCCTATAAGGCTATCAGCTGATTTTTCTGCAGAAACTTTGCAGGCCAGAAAGGATTGGCATCATATATATGAAGTGCTGAAAGTGAAAAATCTACCAACTAGGATACTCTACCCAGGAAGATCATCATTCAGAATTGAAGGAGAGATCAACAATTTCACAGACAAGCAAAAAAGAGTTCATCAATACTAAACTGACCCTAAAAGAAATGTTAAAGAGTTTCTCTAAGAAAAGAAAAAGATACAACCAGAAGTAAGAATCTATAGGAAAGGAAAAATCCTACTAATAAAGGCAAATATATAGTAAAGGTTGTTAATCAACCACTTAAATAAAATAGTACAAAGATTAAAAGACAAAAAAATATAAAACCAAATATAACTACAATAAACAATTAAGGGATAAATACGAAGATGTGAAATATGACATCGAAAACACAAAATGTGGGAGAGGGAAGTAAAATATGTAGATCTCTTAGAACGTGTTTAAACTTAAATGACTATCAATTTAAAATGAGTAGATATAGTTATAAGTCAACATAGATGAACCCCATGGTAACAACAAATCAAAAACCTACAACAAATAAACAAAAACTAGACAGAAAGAAACATAAGCATACCACTAAAGAAAATCCTCAAAACATAAGGGAAGAAACTAACAGAAGAATAAAAACAGAGAAGAACTACAAAAGCAAACAGAAAACAAATAACAAAATGTCAGTAAATACATACCTATTGGTAATCACTTTAAATATCAATGAACTAAATGGTCCAGTCAAAAGACATATGGTGGCCGACTGGATGAAAAAACAAGACCTAACTATATGCTGCTTACAAGAAGTTCACTCCAGTGCTAAAGAGACACACAGAGTGAAACTGGAGAATGACAGGGCACATGCAGGAGAATCAAGGGAGCCAGATCAACATCTTACCAACCATCAGACTAAATCCACCAGCTGCCAGGGCCAGCTGACCATCTGTTGACCACAGATGCATGAAAGAGCCCAGAGATCAGTCAAACCAGCCCACAGAATTGTGAGATAAATTAAATGATTGTGGTTTTAAGGCATTAAGTGCTAAGGTGATTTTTGTATCACCTTAAAAGGGTAACTAATTCAGAGATTTAATCTGCTTTCCTTAATAGGACCAAAAAACAAATTGGAAATTTAGCCCAGAAATGCAAATTCTAGAGGGTAGCTTGGTCTAATCTTCATTTATATTCAGCTCAGTCCCTCACAATTCATAATCATCCCTCTTCTGCCTGGAATGCTCCCCCTCAATACCTCCATACAACAGAGTCCCTCTTTACGTCTCTTCCTTGCCCCTACTTGACTTCCCCACAAGTTTGTATTCAGCCATCTAGAATCAGCTTCTGGGAAAACTTCTGAAAACTTCATGCAACAAATAAGTAAATCGTTCCATCCTTTGTGCTGTCCCTGTACAGTATACATCCCTCCATTGAAGGATTAGTATAATTGAATATCTACAGCTGCTCCCTCACTCTCCACCTCCACTAGGATGTGACCAGAGTCCAGGAGTTTATCTGATTAATCCAGACAGAAATGTTGCCTCAAAGAAAACAGAACTCAATATAGATATAAATGTAGCTCATAGTACTTTATTGAACTATAATTAATATATAATAAAATGCATATATATTAAAAGTAGACAGCTAAATTTTGACAAATACAATAACCCCATGTAAGCATCACCCAGATCAAGATATAGAACGTTTCTGTCACCCCAGAAAACTCCCTCCTGCTCCTTTCCGGTCAACTTCCCCCCAACCCCCAATCCCACCCCGCCACCTAAAGGCAACTGCTATTCTAATTTGTATCAGCATAGATTAGCTTTGTCTCTTCTTTCACTTCATATAAATGAAATCATTAATTACGTTATTATTTTGAATACAATGGTTTTAAGATACATTCGTGTTATTGTATACATCAGTTGTCTGTTCCTTTTGACTGCTTTGAGATATTTTTTTGTATGACTAGGCCACAATTTTAGCTATTTTCTCAATGGACATTTGAGTTATTTCCAGTTTTGAGCTAATTATGAATAAAGGGGCTCTGAACGTTACCACACAAGTCTTTATGTGGACAAGAGCACTCACTTCTCTTGGGTGTGTTTCTAGGAGTAGACTTGCTGAGGCAGAGTAGATATGTAAATCAAACAGTTTTCTAAAGTGGTTGTAACATTTACACTCCCATCAGTAATATATGAGTGTCCACAGCTTCACAGCAATTCTGGTGAATATGTAGTGGTAACTCACTGTGGTCTCAATATGTGTTTGTAGAATAAGCTACTGGTCTTCAATAAATACTGAGCAAATCTTAGTGAAAATGATGTTAAAGTAATTATCTTGATGTACTTTAATAACAAGGGTTAACAAGATTATCCATTAATCAGTATATATATATGTATACCAGAATAACCTATTTTTAGTGTTCCTGATATAAGGTGCTCAATATTGTGCTAATTTCTATTTTTAACCTATTGTTTACAATTACCATTAAAACTTCTATTGTCAAGCATTTTCAAAGTTGCAGATTACTATCACAAACATATTATTTAATTAAATATCAAAATATTTAATTATGGATGGAAATATTGTGAAGGAGGCACACTTATCTCCTTTGTACACAGGAGAAAATTACAGTTCATGTAAGCTGTGAGTTGCCAAAATCCACACAGTAAGTGCTGGAACTGGCTCTTCAATCCACGTTCTCTAACTTCAAATACTCTATTTTTCCTGCTAGGTCAGGTTGCCTCTTTCTAATGATTCATGATGATGTTTCAACTTTATGAAAATAATATGTACTAAATATCAAAATGTTAAGAGAAAGCGTGATAGATTTACAGATTTCCACAATAATACAGACAAGTTTCTTTTGGGGACGCAGCCTAGGAAGAAAGGAATAGACTAATTGACATTCATAAACCCTTTAGTTACAACTATTCTGTGAAATCAGAAATGGGCATAACAGAAACTTTACATAACTTTACATAACTGAAATTACATAGCTGGTATTACTGTATAGAAATAGAGTGAGGAGTAGAATTTGGAAAGTATTTTATGAATTAAATACAATAATTTAACTCAATATAGACTCCCACAAGAGGATTCATTTAATAATTTATTATACAAATTTATTAGTAACAATCAAAATTCTCTACATTTTTGTCTGCCTGTGTAGACACAGTTTGCAACTACTCATAAAAGTGTCAATTGTTTCAAAATTACATACAGTTTTAAATGTAGGCTATTTTCACTGAATATTGAAATTAAAATATACTTCACATTAAAATGGATTTGCAAATCTTAGGTATAATTAAGTAACTAAACAGGGTGTTTTTTAACCCCTTCCCATTAATGCATTTATTTATTTAGCTGGGTATACTGCATGCCTTCATATTAGAGAGTACTGCCAGGGCTCAAAATGGATGAATTATATTCCCCGCATCTAAATACTTACATTATTCATCTGCATGCCTGTGTCCTCCACTAAGCTGCAAGTTTTTGGAGAACAGTGTGTCTCAATTTCTACAACTCCAATGCTCAGTAAATAAGTTCTTGAAAGCATTATAGCTTTGGCATCAGAGTCCCAGCTTTACTGTTTATTAACTATGTGACTGTTGGCAAATTACTTGATTCTTGTAAGTTTCGTTTTTTATTTTTTTATCTGATTATTGGGGCCAATAATAAAAACTATCTGATAAGGTATCCTGAACATTAAGTAAAATAACACATGTAAAGTGACTGGCCTTCATTGTCTCTATTGCATTTACTGAATCATTTAATGACTGAATAAATGAATCCATAAATCAACAAATGGATGAACACAAGCATAATTTGTGGCGATATCTAATAAATGACATGAGTTACAAAAGCAACATTTGGAAACTCCTTGACGTCCAAACTCAACTGTAAGCATAAGAGAGGCAGTGTTTTGATTTGGACTGATACTGATTAAACTTTTTAGAAATATTAATTGGACAGTGTTGTATAAAATAGATGGTGCCATTCTATGGAAAGACAGGCTGGTACTTTTTTAAATTGTCAAGGCCATGAAAGACAGGAAAAGACAGAGGACTCATTCCAGATTTAAAGAGACTGAAGAGGCATGACAATTTTTTTTTAATAAATTTATTTATTTATTTATTTTGGCTGCATTGGTTTTTCTTTTTTTATTAACATTTCTATTGGAGTATAATTGCTTTACAATGGTGTGTTAGTTTCTCCTTTATAACAAAATGAATCAGTTATGCGTATATATATATCCCCATATCTCTTCCCTCTTGTGTCTCCCTCCCTCCCACCCTCCCTATCCCACCCTTTTGGCTGGTCAAAAAGAACTGAGCTGATCTCCCTGTGCTATGCGACTGCTTCCCACTAACTATCTATTTTACGTTTGGTAGTATATATATGTCCACATACACACTACCACTCTCTCACTTTGTCCCAGCTTACCCTTCCCCCTCCCCGTGTCCGCAAGTCCATTCTCCGCTAGGTCTGCGTCTTTATTCCCGTCTTGCCCCTATGTTCTTCATGACCAATTTTTTTTTTTTTTTTTAGATTCCATATATATGTGTTAGCATACGGTATTTGTTTTTCTCTTTCTGACTTACTTCACTCTGTATGACAGACTCTAGGTCCATCCACCTCACTAAAAATAACTCAATTTCTTTCTTTTTATGGCTGGGTAATACTCCACTGTATATATGTGCCACATCTTATTTATCCATTCATCTGTTGATGGGCACTTAGGCTGCTTCCAAATCCTGGCTACTGTAACAAGAGCTGCAATGAACATTGTAATACATGACTCTTTTTGAATTATGGTTTTCTCAGGGTATATGCCTAATAATGGGATTGCTGTGTCGTATGGTAGTTCTATTTTTAGTTTTTTAAGGAACCTCCATACTGTTCTCCATAGTGGTGGTACCAATTTACATTCCCACCAACAGTGCAAGAGGGCTCCCTTTTCGTCCCACCCTCCCCATCATTTACCGTTCGTAGATTTTTTGATGATGGCCATTATGACCGGTGTGAGATGATATCGTATAGTAGTTTTGATTTGCAGTTCTCTAATGATTAATGATGTTGAGCATTCTTTCATGTGTTTGTTGGCAGTCTGTATAATTTCTTTGGAGAAATGTCTATTTAGGTCTTCTGCCCATTTTTGGATTGGGTTGTTTGTTTTTTTGATACTGAGCTGCATGAGCTGCCTGTAAATTTTGGAGATTAATCCTTTGTCAGTTGTTCATTTGCAAATATTTTCTCCCATTCTGCGGGTTGTCTTTTCATCTTGTTTATGGCTTCCTTTCTTGTGCAAAAGCTTTTAAGTTTCATTAGGTCCAATTTGTTTATTTTTGTTTTTATTTCCATTTCTCTAGGAGGTGGGTCAAAAAGGATCTTGTTGTGATTTATGTCATAGAGTGTTCTGCCTATGTTTTCCTCTAAGAGTTTGATAGTGTCTGGCCTTACATTTAGGTCTTTAATCAATTTTGAGTTTATTTTTGTGTATGGTGTTAGGGAGTGTTCTTATATCATTCTTTTATGTGTAGCTGTCCAGGTTTCCCAGCACCACTTATTGAAGAGGCTGTCTTTTCTCCAATGTATATTCTTGCCTCCTTTATCAAAGATAAGGTGAACATATGTGCATCGGTTTATCTCTGGGCTTGCTATCCTGTTCCATTGATCTATATTTCTGTTTTTGTGCCAGTACCATACTGTCTTGATTACTGTAGCTTTGTAGTATAGTCCGAAGTCAGGGAGCCTGATTCCTCCAGCTCCATTTTTCTTTCTCAAGATTGATTTGGCACTTCGGAGTCTCTTCTGTATCCATACAAATTGTGAAATTTTTTGTTCTAGTTCTGTGGAAAATGCCAGTGGTAGTTTGATAGGGATTGCATTGAATCTGTAGATTGCTTTGGGTAGAAGAGTCATTTTCAAAACGTTGATTCTTCCAATCCAAGAACATGGGATATCTCTCCATCTATTTGTATCATCTTTAATTTCTTTCATCAGTGTCTTATAATTTTCTGCATACAGGTCTTTTGTCTCCTTAGGTAGGTTTATCCTAGATATTTTATTCTTTTTGTTGCAATGGTAAACGGGAGTGTTTTCTTAATTTCACTTTCAGATTTTTCATCATTAGTGTATAGAAATGCAAGAGATTTCTGTGCATTAATTTTGTATCCTGCTACTTTACCAAATTCATTGATTAGCTCTAGGAGTTTTCTGGTAGCATCTTTAGGATTCTCTATGTTTAGTATCATGTCATCTGCAAACAGTGACAGCTTTACTTCTTCTTTTCTGATTTGGATTCCTTTTATTTCTTTGTCTTCTCTGATTGCTGTGGCTAACACTTCCAAAACTATGTTGAATAATAGTGGTGAGAGTGGGCAACCTTGTCTTGTTCCTGATCTTACTGGAAATGGTTTCAGTTTTTCACCATTGAGGACAATGTTGGCTGTGGGTTTGTCATATATGGCCTTTATTATGTTGAGGAAAGTTCCCTCTATGCCTACTTTCTGCAGGGCTTTTATCATAAATGGGTGTTGAATTTTGTCGAAAGCTTTCTCTGCATCTATTGAGATGATCATATGGTTTTTCTCCTTCAATTTGTTAATATGGTGTATCACATTGATTGATTTGCGTATATTGAAGAATCCTTGCATTCCTGGGATAAACCCCACTTGATCATGGTGTATGATCCTTTTAATGTGCTGTGGATTCTGTTTGCTAGTATTTTGTTGAGGACTTTTGCATCTATGTTCATCAGTGATATTGGCCTGTAGTTTTCTTTCTTTGTGACATCTTTGTCTGGTTTTGGTATCAGGGTGATGGTGGCCTCGGAGAATGAGTTTGGGAGTGTTCCTCCCTCTGCAATATTTTGGAAGAGTTTGAGAAGGATAGGTGTTAGCTCTTCTCTAAATGTTTGATAGAATTCACCTGTGAAGCCATCTGGTCCCGGGCTTTTGTTTGTTGGAAGGTTCTTAATCACAGTTTCAATTTCAGTGCTTGTGATTGGTCTGTTCATATTTTCTATTTCTTCCTGGTTCAGTCTCGGCAGGTTGTGCATTTCTAAGAATCTGTCCATTTCTTCCAAATTGTCCATTTTCTTGGCATAGATTTGCTTGTAGTAATCTCTCATGATCGTTTGTATTTCTGCAGTGTCAGTGGTTACTTCTCCTTTTTCATTTCTAATTCTATTGATTGGAGTCTTCTCCCTTTTTCTCTTGATGAATCTGGCTAATGGTTTATCAATTTTGTTTATCTTCTCAAAGAACCAGCTTTTAGTTTCATTGATTTTTGCTATTGTTTCCTTCATATCTTTTTCATTTATTTCTGACCTGATCTTTATGATTTCTTTCCTTCTGCTAGCTTTGGGGTTTTTTTGTTCTTCTTTCTCTAATTGCTTTAGGTGCGAAGTTAGTTTGTTTATTCGAGATGTTTCCTGTTTCTTGAGGTAGGCTTATATTGCTATAAACTTCCCTCTTAGCACTGCTTTTGCTGCATCCCATAGGTTTTGGGTCGTCGTGCCTCCATTGTCATTTGTTTCTAGGTATTTTTTGATTTCCCCTTTGATTTCTTCAGTGATCACTTGGTTATTAAGTAGTGTATTGTTTAGCCTCCATGTGTTTGTATTTTTTACAGATGTTTTCCTGTAATTGATATCTAGTCTCATAGCGTTGTGGTCAGAAAAGATACTTGAAACGCTTTCAATTTTCTTAAATTTACCAAGGCTTGATTTGTGACCCAAGATATGATCTATCCTGGAGAATGTTCCATGAGCACTTGAGAAAAATGTGTATTCTGTTATTTTTGGGTGGAATGTCCTATAAATATCAATTAAGTCCATCTTGTTTAATGTATCATTTAAAGCTTGTGTTTCCTTATTTATTTTCATTTTGGATGATCTGTCCCTTGGTGAAAGTGGGGTGTTAAATTCCCCTGCTATGATTGTGTTGCTGTCGATTTCCCCTTTTATGGCTGTTAGTATTTGCCTTATGTATTGAGGTGCTCCTATGTTGGGTGCATAAATATTTACAATTGTTATACCTTCCTCTTGGATCGATCCCTTGATCATTATATAGTGTCCTTCTTTGTCTCTTGTAATAGTCTTCATTTTAAAGTCTATTTTGTCTGATATGAGAATTGCTACTCCAGCTTTCTTTTGATTTCCATTTGCATGGAATATATTTTTCCATCCCCTCACTTTCAGTCTGTATGTGTCCCTAGGTCTGAAGTGGGTCTCTTGTAGACAGCATATATATGGGTCTCGTTTTTGTATCCATTCAGCCAGTCTGTGTCTTTAGGTGGGAGCATTTAATCCATTTACATTCAAGGTAATTATCGATATGTATGTTCCTATTCCCATTTTCTTAAATGTTTTGGGTTTGTTATTGTAGGTGTTTTCCTTCTCTTGTGTTTCTTGCCTAGAGAAGTTCCTTTAGCATTTGTTGTAAAGCTGGTTTGGTGGTGCTGAACTCTCGTAACTTTCGCTTGTCTGTAAAGGTTTTAATTTCTCCATCACATCTGAATGAAATCCTTGCTGGGTAGAGTAATCTTGGCTGTAGGTTTTTCTCCTTCATCACTTTAAGTATATCCTGCCACTCCCTTCTGGCTTTCGGAATTTCTGCTGAAAGATCAGCTATTAACCTTATGAGGATTCCCTTGTGTGTTATTTGTTATTTTTCCCTTGCTGCTTTTAATATGTTTTCTTTATATTTAATTTTTGACAGTTTGATTAATATCTGTCTTGGTGTGTTCCTACTTGGATTTATCCTGTATGCGACTCTCTGTGCTTCCAGGACTTGATTAACTATTTCCTTTCCCATATTAGGGACATTTTCAACTGTAATCTCTTCAAATATTTTCTCAGTCCCTTTCTTTTTCTCTTCTTCTTCTGGGACCCCTATAATTCGAATGTTGGTGCGTTTAATGTTGTCCCAGAGGTCTCTGAGACTGTCCTCAGTTCTTTTCATTCTTTTTTCTTTATCCTGCTCTGCAGTAGTTATTTCCACCATTTTATCTTCCAGGTCACTTATCCTTTCTTCTGCCTCAGTTATTCTGCTATTGATCCCATCTAGAGTATTTTTTAATTTCATTTATTGTGTTTTTCATCGTTGCTTGGTTCCTCTTTACTTCTTCTACGTCCTTGTTAAATGTTTCTTGCATTTTGTCTATTCTATTTCCAAGATTTTGAATCATCCTTACTCTCATTATTCTGAATTCTTTTTCAGGTAGACTACCTATTTCCTCTTCATTCGTTAGGTCTGGTGTGTTTTGACCCTGCTCCTTCATCTGCTGTGTGTTTTTCTGTCATCTCATTTTGCTTATCTTACTGTGTTTGGGGTCTCCTTTTCACAGGCTGCAGGTTCGTAGTTCCCGTTGTTTTTGGTATCTGTCCCCAGTGGCTAAGGTTGGTTCAGTGGGTTGTGTAGTCTTCCTGGTGGAGGGAACTAGTGTCTGAGTTCTGGTGGATGAGGCTGGATCTTGTCTTTCTGGTGGGCACGTCCACGTCTGGTGGTGTATTTTGGGGTGTCTGTGGCCTTATTATGATTTTAGGCAGCCTCTCTGCTAATGGATGGGGCTGTGTTCCTGTCTTGCTAGTTGTTTGGCATAGGGTGTCCAGCACTGTAGCTTGCTGGTCGTTGAGTGAAGCTGGGTCTTGATGTTGAGATGGAGATCTCTGAGAGATTTTTGCCATTTGGTATTACGTGGAGCTGGGAGGTCTCTTGTGGACCAGTGTCCTGACGTTGGCTCTCCCACCTCAGAGGCACGGCCCTGATGCCTGGCTGGAGCACCAAGAGACTTTCATCCACACAGCTCAGAATAAAAGGGAGAAAAAATAGAAAGAATGAAAGAAAGAGGATATAATATAGTGAGGTAAAATAAAGCTATTATAAAGCAAAGCTATACAGACAAAATCTCACCCAGAGGCATATACATATACACTCACAAAAAAAGGAAAAGGGGAAAAATTAATATATCCTGCTCCCAAAGTCCACCTCCTGAATTTGGGATGATTCGTTGGCTATTCAGGTATTCAACAGATGCAGGCACATCAAGTTGTTTGTGGAATTTTAATCCGCTGCTTCTGAGGCTGCTGGGAGAGATTTCCCTTTCTCTTCTTTGTTCGTACAGCTCCCGGGTTCAGCTATGGATTTGGACCCGCCTCTGCGTGTAGGTCGCCTGAGGGCATCTGTTCCCCGCCCAGACAGAACGGGGTTAAAGGAGCAGCTGCTTCGGGGGCTCTGGCTCACTCAGGCCGGGGGGGGGGAGGGGTACGGAGGAGGCGGGGCGAGCCTGCAGCGGCAGAGGCCGGAGTGACGTTGCACCAGCCTGAGGCGTGCCGTGCGTTCTCCCGGGGAAGTTGTCCCTGGATCACGGGAGCCTGGCAGTGGCGGGCTGCACCGGCTCCCAGGAGGGGCGGTGTGGAGAGTGACCTGTGCTTGCACACAGGCTTTTTGGTGGCGGCAGCAGCAGCCTTAGCATCTCACGCCCGTCTCTGGGGCCCGCGCTGGTCGCCGAGGCTCACGCCCATCTCTGGAGTTCGTTTAGGTGGCGCTCTGAATCCCCTCTCCTTGCGCACCGCGAAACAAAGAGGCAAGAAAAAGTCTCTTGCCTCTTCGGCAGCTGCAGACTTTTTCCCGGACTCCCTCCCGGCTAGCTGTGGTGCACTAACCCCTTCAGGCTGTGTTCACGCCGCCAACCCCAGTCCTCTCCCTGGGATCCGACCGAAGCCCGAGCCTCAGCTCCCAGGCCCTGCCCGCCCCGGCGGGTGAGCAGACAAGCCTCTCGGGCTGCTGAGTGCTGCTCGGCGCTGAGCCTCTGTGCGGGAATCTCTCTGTTTCTTCCTCTGCTCCCCTGTATCTGTGGGATCCGCGCTGATAGCCGCGGCTCGCGCCTGTCTCTGGATCTCCTTTAGGCAGTGTTCTGAATTCCCTCTCCCCGCGCACCAGGAAACAAAGAGGGAAGAAAAAGTCTCTTGCCTCTTCGGCAGCTGCAGACTTTTTCCCGGACTCCCTCCCGGCTAGCTGTGGTGCACTAACCCCTTCAGGCTGTGTTCACACTGCCAACCCCAGTCCTCTCCCTGCGATCCGACCGAAGCCCGAGCCTCAGCTCCCAGCCCCGCCTGCCCCGGCGGGGGAGCAGACGAGCCTTTCGGGCTGGTGAATGCTGCTGGGCGCCGAGCCTCTGTGTGGGAGTCTCTCCGCTTTGCCCTCCTCACCCCTGTGGCTGCGCTCTCCTCCGTGGCTCGGAAGCTTCCCCCCTCTGCTACCCGCAGTCTCCGCCCCCAAAGGGGCTTCCTAGTGCGTGGAACATTTCCTCCTTCACAGCTCCCTCCCACTGGTGCAGGTCCCGTCCCTATTCTTTTGTCTCTGTTATTTCTTTTTTCTTTTGCGCTACCCAAGTACGTGGGGAGTTTCTTGCCTTTTGGGAGGTCTGAAGTTTTCTGCCAGCATTCAGTGGGTGTTCTGTAGGAGCGGTTCCATGTGTAGCTGTATTTCTACTGTATCTGTGGGAAGGAAGGTGATCTCCGCATCTTACTCTTCCGCCATCTTCTCTCCCATGTTGGAAGATTTTTAATCACAGTTTCAATTTCAGTGCTTGTGATTGGTCTGTTCATTTTTTTCTATTTTTTGCTGGTTCAGTCTCAGAGCGTTGTGCATTTCTACGAATTCATCTATTTCTTCCAGGTTGTCCATTTTATTGGCATATAGTTACTTGTAGTAATCTCTCATGATCGTTTGTATTTCTGCAGTGTCAGTGGTTACTTCTCCTTTTTCATTTCTAATTCTATTGACTTGAGTCTTCTCGCTTTTTTTCTTGATCAGTCTGGCTAATGGTTTATCAAGTTTGTTTATCTTCTCAAAGAACCAGCTTTTAGTTTTATTGATCTTTGCTATCGTTTCCTTCATTTCTTTTTCTTTTATTTCTGATCTGATTTTTCTGATTTCTTTCCTTCTGCTAACTTTGGGGTTTTTTGTTCTTCTTTCTCTAATTGCTTTAGGTGTGAGGTTAGGTTGTTTATTTGAGATGTTTCCTGTTTCTTAAGGTAGGATTGTATTGCTATAAACTTCCTTCTTAGAACTGCTTTTGCTGCATCCCATAGGTTTTGGGTCGTCGTGTCTCCATTGTCATTTGTTTCTAGGTATTTTTTGATTTCCTCTTTGATTTCTTCAGTGATCACTTGGTTATTAAGTAGTGTATTGTTTAGCCTCCATGTGTTTGTATTTTTTACAGATGTTTTCCTGTAATTGATATCTAGTCTCATAGCGTTGTGGTCGGAAAAGATACTTGAAACGCTTTCAATTTTCTTAAATTTACCAAGGCTTGATTTGTGACCCAAGATATGATCTATCCTGGAGAATGTTCCATGAGCACTTGAGAAAAATGTGTATTCTGTTGTTTTTGGGTGGAATGTCCTATAAATGTCAATTAAGTCCATCTTGTTTAATGTGTCATTTAAAGCTTGTGTTTCCTTATTTATTTTCATTTTGGATGATCTGTCCCTTGGTGAAAGTGGGGTGTTAAAATCCCCTACTATGATTGTGTTACTGCCGATTTCTCCTTTTATGGCTGTTAGTATTTGCCTTATGTATTGAGGTGCTCCTATGTTGGGTGCATAAATATTTACAATTGTTATATCTTCTTCTTGGATTGATCCCTTGATCTTTATATAGTGTCCTTCTTTGTCTCTTGTGATAGTGTTTGCTTTAAAGTCTATTTTGTCTGATATGAGAATTGCTACTCTGTCTTTCTTTTGATTTCCATTTTCATGGAATATATTTTTCCATCCCCTCACTTTCAGTCTGTATGTGTCCCTAGGTCTGAAGTGGGTCTCTTGTAGACAGCCTATATGTGGGTCTTGTTTTTGTATCCATTCAGCCAGACTATGTCTTTTGGTTGGAGCATTTAATCCATTTACATTTAAGGTAATTATCGATATGTATGTTCCTATTACCATTTTCTTAACTGTTTTGGGTTTGTTATTGTAGGTCTTTTCCTTCTCTTGTGTTTCCTGCCTAGAGAAGTTCCTTTAGCATTTGTTGTAAAGCTGGTTTGGTTGTGCTGAATTCTTTTAACTTTTGCTTGTCTGTAAAGGTTTTAATTTCTCTGTGAAATCTGAATGAGATCCTTGCTGGATAGAGTAATCTTGGTTGTAGGTTGTTCCCCTTCATCACTTTAAATATGTCCTGTCATGCCCTTCTGGCTTGCAGTGTTTCTGTTGAAAGATCAGCTGTTAACCTTACGGGGATTCCCTTGTATGTTATTTGTTGTTTTTCCTTTGCTGCTTTTAATATTTTTTCTTGGTATTTAATTTTTGATAGTTTGATTAATATGTGTCTTGTGTGTTTCTCCTTGGATTTATCCTGTATGGAACTCTCTGTGCTTCCTGGACTTGATTAAATATTTCTTTTCCCGTATTAGGGAAGTTTTCAACTATAATCTCTACAAATATTTTCTCAGTCCCTTTCTTTTTCTCTTCTTCTTCTGGGACCCCTATAATTCGAATGTTGGTGCATTTAATATTGTCCCAGAGGTCTCTTAGACTGTCTTCAGTTCTTTTCATTCTTTTTTCTTTATTCTGCTCTGCAGTAGTTATTTCCACTATTTTATCTTCCAGGTCACTTATCTGTTCTTCTGCCTTAGTTATTCTGCTATTGATCCCTTCTAGAGAATTTTTAATTTAATTTATTGTGTTGTTCATCACTGTCTGTTTGCTCTTTAGTTCTTCTGGGTCCTTGTTAAACGTTTCTTGTATTTTCTCCATTCTATTTCCCAGAATTTGGATCATCTTTACTATCATTATTCTGAATTCTTTTTCAGGTAGACTGCCTATTTCCTCTTCATTTGTTATGTCTGGTGGGTTTTTGCCTTGCTCCTTCATCTGCTGTGTGTTTCTTTGTCTTCTCATTTTGCTTAACTTACTGTTTTCAGGGTCTCCTTTTCACAGGCTGCAGGTTCATAGTTCCCGTTGTTTTTGGTGTCCACCCCCCAGTGGCTACGGTTGGTTTAGTGGGTTGTGTAGGCTTCCTGGTGGAGGGGACTAGTGCCTGTGTTCTGGTGGATGAGGCTGGATCTTGTCTTTCTGGTGGGCAGATCCACGTCTGGTGGTGTGTTTTGGGGTGCCTGTGACTTTATTATGATTTTAGGCAGCCTCTCTGTTAATGAATGGGGTTCTGTTCCTGTCTTGCTAGTTGTTTGGCATAGGGTGTCCAGCACTGGAGCTTGCTGGTCGTTGAGTGGAGCTGGGTCTTGGTGTTGAGATGGAAATCTCTGGGAGATTTTTGCCATTTGATATTACATGGAGCTGGGAGGTCTCTGGTGGACCAATGTCCTGAACTTGGCTATCCCACGTCAGAGGCACAACCCTGTTGCCTGGCTGGAGCACCAAGAACCTGTCATCCACACGGCTCAGAATGAAAGGGAGAAAAGAAAGAAAGAAAAATTTAAAATAAAATAGTTATTAAAATAAAAAACAAAAAAATATTTAAAATTTTTTTTAATAATTAAAAAAAAAAGAAAGAAAAACAACCAAACCAAAAAACAAATTCACCAATGGTAATAAGGGCTGAAAACTATACTAAAAAAAAAACAGAAACGGACAGAGAGAACCCTAGGACAAATGGTAAAAGCAAAGCTATACAGACAAAATCACACACAGAAGCTTACACATACACACTCACAAAAAGAGAAAAAGGGAAAATATATATATATATCATTGCTCCCTAAGTCCACGTCCTCAATTTGGGATGATTCGTTTTCTCTTCAGGTATTCCACAGATGCAGGGTACATCAAGTTGATTGTGGAGATTTAATCCGCTCCTCCTGAGGCTGCCTGGAGAGATTTCCCTTTCTCTTATTTGTTTGCACAGCTCCTGGGATTCAGCTTTGGATTTGGCCCTGCCTCTGCATGTAGGTCACCTGAGGGTATCTGTTCTTCCCTCAGACAGGACGGGGTTAAAGTAGCAGCTGCTTCGGGGGCTCTGGCTCACTCAGGCCGGGGGAGGGGAGGAGTATGGAGTATGGGGCTTGCCTGCAGTGGCAGAGGCTGGCGTGACATTGCACCAGCCTGAGGCATGTCATGTGTTCTCCTGGGCAAGTTGTCCCTGGATCACAGGACCCTGGCAGTGGCGGGTTGCACAGGCTCCCAGGAGGGGAGGTGTGGCTAGTGACCTGTGCTTGCACACAGGCTTCTTATTGGATGCAGCAGCAGCCTTAGCATCTCATGCCCATTTCTGGGGTCTGCCCTGATAGCCGCCGCTCCCGCCTGTCTCTGGAGCTCCTTTAAGTGGCGCTCGGAATCCCCTCTCCTCACGCACCAGGAAACAAATAAGCAAGAAAAAGTCTCTTGCCTCTTCGGCAGTTCCATACCCTTTCCAGACCTCCTCCGAGCTAGCCGTGGCGCAGTAGCCCCCTTCAGGCTGTGCTCACGCAGCCAACCCCTGTCCTCTCCCTGGGATCCGACCTCTGAAGCCCGAGCCTCAGCTCCCAGCCCACACCCATCCCGGCAGGGGAGCAGAGAAGCCTCTCGGGCTGGTGAGTGCAGGTTGGCACCGATCCTCTGTGCGGGAATCTCTCTGCTTTGCCCTCTGCACCCCTGTTGCTGTGCTCTCCTCCACAGCTCCGAAGCTTCCCCCCTCCGCCACCCACAGTCTCCGCCCACGAAGGGGCTTCCTAGTGTGTGGAAACCTTTCCTCCTTCACAGCTCCCTCCCACTGGTGCAGGTCCCATCCCTATTCTTTTGTCTCTGTTTTTTCTTTTTTCTTTTGCCCTACCCGGGTACGTGGGGAGTTTCTTGCCTTTTGGGAGGTCTGAGGTCTTCTGCCAGCATTCAGTAGGTGTTTTGTAGGAGTTGTTCCATATGTAGATGTATTTCTGATGTATTTGTGGGGAGGAAGGTGATCTCCACGTCTTACTATTCTGCCATCTTGAAGCTCCTCTGAGGCATGACAATTAATTGCAACACATGATTCTGTATGGACCCTGGACCAGGAAGGGAAGGGGAAATGGTTGAGACAGTTGGCAAAATTTAAATAGTCTGTGGATTGGAGGGCAGTGTTATATCAATGTGGAATCCCTGATCTGGAGGTTTGGACTGTGGTCATGTAGGGGAGAATCTTTGGGAAACATACATTGAAGACTGAGGAGTGATAAGGTATCATGTTTGCAGCTTGCACTCAAATGGTTTAGGAAAAGAATGTGATAATTAGTATATATACAGAGAAACACTGAGACAGGGAGGGAACAAATGTAGTAAAATGTATTCCAGTTGGGGAATGTTAATGAGGCACATACTGATTTACCTGTAGTGTCCTTGTAACTTTTCTGTAAATTTTAAATTATTTCAAAATAAGTTCATTTTTAAATTTCTACTGAGTGCATTGGGAGATTCAATGAGAGATATTTATAAATCAATTTTAGAACTTATATTCAAAGAAATCAGTGACTTCTTTGAAATTACAGAAAAATATGGACAACATTGCTCCAATAACTGTTCTGTGGGACTCTTCATTACCTTTCAGTGGTGGGATTCTCCCTCCTCCACATACACAAGCTAACCATCTGGACTCCAGACGCATTACTCACAGCTTCCACTGGCCAACCCAGAAGTTATTACAATAATAAAGCAATCTCTAAGTGCTTAGATACAATGGTGAAAATGGGAATGAAGTAGAAAGGATAAGAGCAGAAATTGTAAAGGAGGAATTAAAGAAACAAGTAAATAATTCACATAATTAGGATAAGGGAGGAAATTAAAATAATGATACTGCCTTTAATAAAACAGGAAATCAGAAGAAGCTTTGGTGGTAAAGAAGATAAATTCGTTTTTTAAGTAGATTGATCATGAAATGCATATAGGCATTTCAAATTAAACATCCAGCAAACTGTAGGAAACATAAGGCTAAAACCCAAGCATGAAATGGATTCTGACTTCTAAATAAAGAACTAATAATCTTTCTCAGAAGATTTTCAAATTGCTATATATTACATTCATCCCTCAGACCTAAGCAATCAATAAAGTTTTCACTGTTGGTAAATTTGAGTGTTGAAAAGTAATAACATCTTCGTGTTGGGTCAAGGATTAATATATTTGCTTTTACTATTGAGGTAACCAACAGCTATTATTCATAAACCAACCTCCACCTCACTAGTAGCTGGATGTATTTTTTATTAGGATTAAGAACATCCTAGTAGCTCGAAAATTCCTAAAACATTCTGTTTAGATCACCAATAAATTTAGAATATAAAAAAACAAAAAATCCAGTTAAAACCAGCTTAGCTAGGGAGCTAATTGTATATAGAGAATCTTCTTTATGAAACGCACTATTAATCTCCTTACATACAGTAGGTCATTATGTTCAATTAACTGAAGTGGTTTCAGTTAGCTCACTTGATGATAAAAAATAAATAAGTAAGCAATGATAGTCCATAATTAGAACCAAATACTGAAACAGGCTAATCAACTTTGTAAAAGACTGTAAAAGAATGAGGAAACTTCACATAGTTACCCCATCCATATTCACATAACAAATCCATCATGACCTGATTACTGTTTATAAAATACCAACATAAGGATTTTTTTCAAAATATTTATTCTATTAGTCACATTCTAAACCAATATAGCTTTCAATAGTCACAGATGCCACTAGTTATTAACAATTTCTTGAAGGTATTATTACCCTTAATATTTGTTACATTTGCTGCTCATGCATTTTAATTATAAATTAGAAGCAATGAAAATACTATAATCAGAGAAACAGAGAGCATTTCTACTCACTGAAATACTATATTTAAAATCACTTAAGTTGGAGAAATTCTTCATGTCAGCTGAGTTGCATTACACCCACAGGTGATCGAAAAAAATACCTACTCTAACTTTGTCATCACATAAAATCACACTGGCAAATATTTCTAAATAGTGTTATATATATATTTTATGACGGAAAATTTTCTTTAAATTAAGTTGTTATAAATCTACTTTGATAGATCATTAAATAGTCAATGTCATTAACTCAAGAAAAATATTTGGAAGTTTTCTTTGGTTATTTATTCTTTTAACTTAACGTTTTGCTAACCCTACAAAAATGAAAAGAACATAAAATCAGTGTCTTTGGTCCCCCTTGGAAATAATATGGACTATGGCTAATATTTAATGTAAAAAAATTGTGTACACTGTCATATTTATTGTTAATATTCGCCAGTAGTTTAATAAAGCTTTGTTACATGTCTACTAAGGGCAATGTGCTGTCCACATTAACTGCCATTTACTGTAATACCTTCATTAATTGATGCTGTCTCTACGTCTGGAGTGTCTCATCTTTCCACATCTAGTCAGTGAATTCCTCCTCCTTGAAGCCCATTGTGAGCATTAACTCCTCTGCAAAGATTTACTCTCCAGTTTATTGCCCACTTACACCTAGGCAGACTCGGTCACCTGCTCTTCTGTGCTACTATAACATGACTCACATTCGTCCATTAGAGAAGGCGAATTGAGATTGTTCATATATTTCTCAAGAATCTCTGTGTGCCACAGGGTATATGTGAGTCATCTCTATATACCCCACAGCAGCTAGCAGAGTACCTGAAACACAGAAAGAACTCAAATGTTTAGTGCACAGTAAAATTATATAATTCAGTAAGCAGAGCATTTTAAATCTTAGTGCTCTCCAGAAACACGATTTGTTTTATTCAATTAACAAATATTTGTTGAGCACTTTAATTTTTACCAGGTACCTTTTATATGTTATCATATTCATTATCTTTTGTAATCTTCCCCAAATCCTAAGAGCTTGTTGTTCTATCTTCTGTTTTGTGGATGAGGGCCAAAACCGGCTTCACAGGTGACCTGACAATGTGCCCAGTACTTTTTCCTCTAAAGTCTTATAAGTGAAAAAAACGCTCATAACTTATCTACTTCCCTGCCTTACTAAATATGATGTATTCAGTGCAGTGAACTTTTCAGGACTTAGTCAAAGTTCAGACTTATTGTCAATTTATGATCCTCTCCTAAAAATAGAACAGCCCCCAAAAACTGGAGAGAAAAAATTTATGGTTGTTTCCATTCAAGTTATTGCTTGAGGTTATCTACTGTAAACTAGTCATTCCCTTTATAACTTAGTGGCTACTATTCTCCTATTGAAATAATACTCAGATTATTTAAATTTAATTCAGAATGATCTCAGAAAAATATCTAAATGTTACTTTCTTTGGTAGACATAAGGGAAAATATAACCTTAGCTGTTTTGGGGTTTTTTTTAATCTTTTTTTTTTATATTGGAGTATATCTGATTAACAATGTTGTGATAATTTCAGGTGCACAACAAAGGTACTCAGCCATACAACCTTAGCTGGTTTTGTACTTTATTTCCAAGAGTCTGCTGAAAGAAAGGAAGGAAGGAAGGAAGGAAGGAAGGAAGGAAGGAAGGAAGGAAGGAAGGGAGGGAGGGAGGAAGGGAAGGAGGAAGGAAGAAAGGAAGGTCCAACCCATCCCCCCCTCAGGAGCAAAGGAAGCTGTGACCTTAGAACTACTAGGAATTCCTCCTCATTCAAACTCACTCTTCAATGGGAATGTCTGAAATCTGATCAATAAAGATTCCCTCAAAGAAAATTAGAACTCAAACTTGTTTTCTATTAAGTGGAAACTTTATTATGGATGCTCCATCGTTGATTTGAATAATTTTATAGGAATAAGATGTAAATAGGTTCAAAACTGGAACTAGATATAAACTCCATTTGCCTGTATCTTTTATATAACTATAAAGCTAAAACCTATTTGTAAACTTAACATAAAACTCAAAAATCAGTAAGATTAATGCAAACAACATTGCTATGATGGATAATGTTCTGTTGAAACTAAACAAGAAGAATATGGTACTAGTTGCCACTGATGATTCTTTTTATTTTAGTATGGCTTTGTTACCGTCTGTGTGCATGTGTATAATTACATATATTTGTATAGATATGTACAAATATATATGTGCAGAAAGACACAAAGCCATAGAATTTAGAGTTATATATAAAATATTACTGTGTTCCATTTATAAACCATATTCATCGAATCTAAAACACCATTTATTGTAAAATCCACCATTATTTTATGCATGCTTCTCTTAACCTAACCCATTCTCAGCCTAAAACGAAGTCTCGTATACAGTGACTACTGATAAAAGTTAACGAGACCATAACATCTCTGTCCTCCAGAGAAGTTTTCTCCACTTCTTACATGCTGCCTCTGCCACAGAGAATCTCTTTATTATTAATCCTGAACTAAAAGATTGTCTAAACCATCATTCTCTCATCATTAATTCAACCAACATGCATGGAGTACCTAGAACCAGACAAAGGGGATATGAAGGTGACCAAAGCATAGTCTCAGCCTGAAGAAGCTTACTCTCTGATAGGAAAAGGAGATCTGGAAATGGTCTTAAAATGAGAATTGATAAAATGCAGGTGTGCATATGGCACAAGCTACAATTAGGACAACAAAGAAGGGATTAAATACATACCTGTTGAGAGGAAAGGGGGAAAAGGCGGGAGAAGAAAATACCCAGCTTAAGCTAGATTCACAAGGAGTGGAACAGCATTTTAGGCAGGAGAAGTACTTATGAGCAAAGACATGGATAGAGGTAAGACAAAGCAGAGTAATTCAAGTTACCACAAGTTAATTTCATTATGGTAAGAGCTGAGAGTGGGAAGAAGTGCGGTTATAAATGAAAGAGAGTTAGGCAAGGGTCAACTATAAAGGGGCTGAAATGTCATGGTAGGAGTTTGGACATGATGCCAAAAGCAGGAGGAGTCACTGAGGGCCTTCATCTAGACACATGATCAGATTTATATTGGAGAATGGTTGCTTTTATTCATGTTGGCAGTCATTACTACAGCAATGTAGTAACTTTGCACAAAAACTTAGAGTGAGACTGGTGAAATTCTAGTAGCCACTTCACCCAAAAAAACAACCCTCTTCTTTCCCTTGTCTTCTTCTTGCTCACTGGAAAGCCACTCTGTAGAACACAGAATCACAGAATTTAGAGTTAGAAAGAAGCTTAAATATTATTTTGCCCACCTTGTCATTTCCAGATTAAGGCAAGAGATTCAATTTAGCTCACACATCCATCCAGTGAAAAAGAATGAGCTAAAATTCACATCTCTCATTCTAGAATTCTTTCCAGTTGCCCATTTTCTGAACTTTCAGGCCCTTGATCTAGATAAAGTGAAAGTATTCATCCGTAATTTTAATGCCCATGTTAATACCAATCTACTGACAAAAATCAAGATGTTGGAAGTATTTTAAGCCATTGATAAAGATGCTTGAATTAATATCTGTATCATTTTTCTTATGACCTGTGATAAATCCTAAGGGATGAATTGTCAAAGCAGACTCCCCCAAAATCATAGAGCTTACCTCACACCAAACTTCATTAATGATTCAATTGATGCAGGCCACTATCAGACATATAGATAAAATATCCTTTTTGGGAAAAACCCAAAACCATCAGACACAGCATTTAAAACTATCCACCTTCTCCTGCATTTTGGCACACTTTGGTTTCAGATGTACAAGGAGTTTTTGAACATAGTATGCAAAGGTATTTCTCACAAAAGTAAGGCAGTTTGGATTGAGGACATCTCCATTTTACACGTCCTTGCAAAGCTTACATACTATTTCCTTCCCCCATCTCCAGGCAGCCATGTCACATAAATCCATAAATTGCAGGCTTATTTGCAATAAGCAATCTAGACAGACCAAAAATGTCCTACTAAACACATTTCATATATAGGGACTCCCTGGTATCTTTCCATGAGTAAATACCATGATCAGATTTGCAAAGAGGTCTGATGAGGACTTTTATTCCTCTGAGGGTCCCAGGAAGGGAGAGAATCAGTCACAAGCCTGATGTTAACTTTTCCTTTGATGTTGATATCCTAAATTTAAAAATATAATCAACTATAGGCTTAGAGGATTATCTGAGAAGTTCCTAAAATGACCCCATACATATTTGATAATTCATTCAGAATTATTTCTGAAGCAACAATGTAACAAAAAAGAAAACTTTGCCTTTTAAAACAATGAACACCATATTTTAACAAAAGTAATTTTGTATTTTCAAGACGTACAAATCAAATTATATTCATAATCAATCAAGTTATTTATTATATGTTTCTTTTTGAGGAAATGATTGAATCTAAAATTAAAACTTCTAATTTCTTTTAAAAATCAGTAAAGGACTTATGATTTTGGTAATATGAAAAACTAAATTTAAATTCTTCCTTAAATTTTTTTCCTCTGTATTTTTTTCTACAACAAATGTACTTTAAAATGCATAATTATTTTTTAAATTTTATTGAAGTATAGTTGATTTACAATGTTGTGTTAATTTCTGCTGTACAGCAAAGAGATTCAGTTATACACATATATATTCTTTTTCATATTCTTTTCCTAAAATGCATAACTATTATCTTAAGGAAATCTCCAGGTTGCAGAAATACAGAGGAAAGAAGTATTAGATGAGTTAACTCAGGCTGCCCTGGTGTGGAGGGTGTGGAGGGTGGTCTTGGTGCTGAAAGTCTTTAGTTTTAATTGGAAAGTGCACAAGAGAAGAGGTCCCATTAAAAAAAAAAACAAAAACAAAGACAAGACTCCCTTAAAAAAGTGCATCCTTGTTGGACTGAAAAGAAAAATCTGTCCAATGGCACAGAGCATCAAGGAAGTTTGTCCGGGCTCTGGGTAGGAAAATTAAGTTCTCCTTAACAATTCTTAATGTTGAACTTGTGTCTCACACAGGTTTGGGGTCCAAATTTACACACACAGAAAGAACAGAATAAGCAGAGTTTTTTAACAATGTAGAAAAAACCAAACAATGTAGAAAAACCAAAAGTAACTATAGTTAACAGTACTGTATTGTTAAGCTGCTACGAGAGTAGAGCTTAAATGTTCTCACCATACTACACAACTAAATGATAATTATGTGAGGTGAAGGATGTGTTACATAAATTGCTTCAATTCTTTTTTAAAAGAGCAGAATAAATTTCTACAATTGAAATACACATTTTATCTTTTTTTTAATGTTTGATATTTTTTATAAAGCTAAATGGTTAAAAGATAATACTATGACTCGATATTTTGTATTGTAGAAGGACATTGAATCCTGACTGTCCAGCTGGGTCTTTGAGATGTTCTGGAAAAAGGATCTATTAAAGATAAGAATTGGTGATCTATAGACATTTGTATGTTTAGACCTACAAGAGATGGATTGTGAAGAAAAACTAGTTTACAGCAAAAAGTAGCCATTCCAGTGATCTTATTGCTGTTGTTGGATGGCATGTAGAGCTAAGGTATGCAGACAATCAGAGGTTATCTCAACTCCTATTCTCTCCTTGTGTGACAACTGTATTTTAATAATCAAAATGCTGTTAAGGTCTCACACTGGGGTCTCCTTGCATCTAGCAGATATGTCACTACCAGGATGGAAATGAGAGCTCCATGGCTCTCCTAGAGACTGTGATCCTACCTTCCTCTACTCCTTCCTTGATCTTGAGCTTCCAAAAGGAAAAAGAGGAATTCTTCACTGCAATTTCATAGACCTCTGCTGTAGACTCTGGTGACTTGGACCTTTACAAGATTTTGAGTTTCTCAGAACTCTAATATTTTTTCAAAAACAGCTAAATGTTAGCCAGTCAAATTGTGAAAGAAATATTAGAATACACTACATATCTGTTTAAAATGATACAGATACAATGAAAGGATACTATAGTAGATGACAAGGTGATACTAAGAGAAGTGACAGAGCAAAGGTTCTGATGGTAATGATCTTTCCATCTATTTAGGGAGAAGACACAGATATAGGAAAACATTAGTGAAAGAAATGGCATATTGTGGTGCCAAGTATTAAGAAATGCATAAACCTAAATGCTGCAAGTGTAATATAGTTAATTAGTTTTGAATTAAAGCAGAGATATAAGTGAGGACTAGAGTTGTCAGATCTCTTAAAGCACTTTCAACTAAATTCTATTCAGCAGAGGCTTGAGTTTCTCTCCATATAAAGGCGCTGTGGGGGTAAAATAAGTGATGCATGGTGTCCTCCTTCAAGGAGTTTAGGCTTATTGGTTAAAGGGTGAATCGGAGAAAAAAATTCATGCTGGAAAAAGATACATATTTTTTTTTACAATTTATGAAATTAATAATCCAATAGAATTATCTAGACTTATAAAACTAGTAATCACATATATAGCTTTCATAATATTTCAGCAATTTGTAAGAAAATAGTAAACTTGTAAGAAATTTTGGAACAAATTGCTTCTGAGCAATGAATTACATTTCCTCAAAGTGATATTCATCAAACATACTGCCTCTCTGTTATGGGCTGAATAGCATCTCTTCAAAAATTCATGTTGAAGTTCTGATCCCCTTACCTCAAAATGTGACCTTATTTGGAGATAGAGTCTTTAAAGAGGTAGGTTAAAACAAGGTCACTGAGGTGGGCCTTAATCTAATATAACTGGTGTCCTTACAAGAAGAGGAAATTTGGACACAAACATGAACAGAGTAAAGACACTGTGAAGACACAGGAAGAAGACCATCTACAAGCCAAGAAGAGAGACTGTTCCTTTACGCACAGCTTTCAGAAGAAACTACCCTTGCTGACATCTTGATATCAGGCATCTAGCCTCCAGTATAAATTTATGTTGTTTAAGTCACCCAGTCTGTGACTTTGTTATGGCAGCCCTAGCAAACTAATACTCTCTCTCTGCTTAATTCTAATGTAATCATCATTATGCATCTGAGGTGGATGTTTAGGCTATTGGGAATGGGAAGCATTATGTCTCATTTTTCACTATATTTTCTAAGAATATCATTAATCTAATCAAATGGTAAAATACTAATTTAAAAAAAAAAAAAAAAGAATCCCCAGAAGAACAGAAAAAGGAAAAAGTAGTTACTTCACAGTGCAGAACTACATGTGAGGACTTTGGGAGAGTTGCTTTATATTATATGCCTTTATGCACATTTTGTTTTTTCAATCATTTGCATGTATTACTTTGACAAAATTTAGATAGAAGAGATAGGTGGGTGGGTAATTAGAAAGAAAGAAAAATAAACAAACCAATGGGTAATGTGATCACATTTAAACAATCATTTAAACAATTTAAATCAACAATGGAGTTTTGTTTAATTCTCACTTATAAATTATTCACAGGGGTATTTTGACTCTCTAAAGTTCATAAACAGAATTCAAAACATCCAAGCAGAAGTAATTTGCTGCTTTTAAGCCAAAGCCCTGACTAGCTCCAGAGTTGCCTCTAGGGATTAACCAGAACGAAATCCTGATTAAGCAACTAATTGGCTTGTCTACTAATGAAAAGAAAAACAAAGTACATTTCTCTACCTCGAGACATAGAGTCATAAAAACAGAAGTTTTCAGAACCACCTTTAAGATGTTTAAATCGCTGACAGTAAGATTCAACAAGGTGAAGCTTAGTGAAGGGAACAATGAGAATAAACAAGGTTCTGATCCAAACAGCGAGCCACAGCAACCCACGAGACAGGTACGCTCCCCACGTCCCTAAATCAGTCTTGATTCTCATCATTTCTTGTCTGGGGAGGGATTTTAATAAACACTATGATATGTGATTTCTCTGCAGTTTTACCTGCTACCATCTGGGTCGTGGACTGTTTGTCTTTGGGTTTTATCCCTATCATTTTATACATACTGCATACATTGGCTTTAGAATGGAATAATAAATGTTTAGAAGACCCTATTATGATTTGGAAAAACAAAGTAAGACTTCTCCTTGCTGATTTTCACTTCTCCCATCATCCAAAATGAAATCATTTCTCAAATATTAAACTGGTTATATGATCTAGTTCCAATAGAGAATGTCAAACATCCTGGTCTTAGGAAACTGCATTTTAACAGTAATTTCTCTAGACCAGGAGTTTTCAATAGGGAGTAGTTTGTGCTCAGGACAATCAGCAACATCTGAAGATATTTTTGGTTGTCACAGCCCAGGGGTAGGGAAGTTACTGGCATCTAAAGGGGAAAGGCCAGAGATGCTGTTAAATGTCCTAGAATGAACAGGAGAGCCCTTTACAACATAGAATTCTTCAGTTCAAACTTTTAATATTGCCAAAGTGGAGGAACCCTGCTCTGGACAAATATTTTCACAAGTTCTAAGTCTGTTCATCTATACAATGAGGATGATACCTGCTTTGTAGCCTTGGTATACAAACTAGAGACAGTACAGATAAATCATATAGTAGGGAATTCCTAAGTGGTAATTATTATCATCATCATTATTAATAATCTGTGTTCTTATGACAGATTTAAGTCCAAATGGTAATTATATGATCAATATTCACTTACAGCTATTTATAGAACAATTTTCATGAATTGCTCACTAGATTTACCTAAAAGCACTATGTAAGATTTTTAGAGCAAGAATTATTTTCTCTTCTAAGAGAACTGGATGAGAGATGTCAAATACAAACAGGAAGGTACCTCAAGGACTAGCATAGCATGGTCTAATGATTCAGGTTTAAATGAGCCTAAAGTATAAAAAATACCAAAATTACCTAATGTTGGCCCGAGAAAATTTGCCTTCCTTTTCTGATTAACACTGACTGTTTTTGCAGTGGAAAGAAGTGGGGAATGTTCTTTATGAGAGTGCCCTTGACTTTTCTAATACTTGTGTCAAAATAAATAATCTCACACTTTAAAAGTTATTTATATGTTTAAAAACTTATAGAATATCACAAGTGTTGAGCTGGGTACTTCCCTTCAACTAGCCTTGTTGTGTTTTTCTCTGGGAAAGTCATTACAGTGATGTATGCCAACTTACCATCATGATTATTTTCCCGCAGAGCACATAAAAATAGCTAATACATTATTCTCTTGGAGAACATAGTAGCTAACAGCAAATACTATGTGCCAAGCAATGTGCTATCCCTTTCGAAGCACTGCTGTATTGAATTCTCATGGGCCCTGTTATAATTTGCTACTTACGCACAACTTACAAATTTCAGAGTCTGGATCAGAACCCTGTTCTATCTGACTTTAGTGCCTGAGAGCTAAATCACTAGGTTATATCGCTACAAACAGAAGGCAAAATGAGCAGAAACTCCTTAGAGAGTTGTCTTTCCTTCAGAAACATTAATATTGGAGAGCTACTCAGACTAGACACAGGTAGGGCAGCTCTTAGACACATCCTGTGCCATTCCTGACAGCCATAATTTGTGGATGTTAATCAGGAAGTCTGCTGGCATCACATATCTTAAAAGTCATATTGGGGAATTATTTGCAACTACTCTTTCCAGTAACATGCTGGTAAAAGAAAAATAGTTTTTCTCCAGTTTCAAATATGCTAAATGTTAAAAATGACACAAAATTAAAACCCTATTTTCATCTACAGAATATAACCTTTTAAAATGACATTTAAACAACATGTTTCTGAAATACAAATAGATTGAGTCCTATAAAAAATCTATGAATGAATAAATCAATTTACATTGTATTTTAAGTGTCATTTAAATAGTTAGTTCTCAAAGCAAAATATCATATGTAATTCAAATTTGTCAATAACCATGAAATCAAAAACTGCAAACTCAGACTAGTACAAACTCTCTCTCATACTCCAGAATTAGACACTATTCACATAAAACTACATTTATGTACACATAAAACTATGATGGAAATGTTTCTGAATAACATGATGTAAAAGTATTTAAAGTCAGAAGGTTTTATCACTACTTCATAATCTATCCAAGGATCCATACTTTTCTAGCCACTTAATCAATTTCCTATTCAATAATATAAGAATAATAATAGCTTATTTGCCTAACACATATGAGGCTTAAATTAAATCATCTGATTAATTTGCTTTCCAGTTTAAAATGTTTCTGACATACAGTGTCTAAAAATAATGTCAAACTCCACATCAAGGCTTAAAAGACTCTCAAAACCCCTTCCTACTTCACTAGCCTCATCTTCTCACCCTTTTTCCCTTCCAAGCACTTCTGTAGTCTCCCTTCACCTACATATACCTTAGGCTTTTGCTAAACATACATCCTCTGCCTGGAATATTTTCCATGCCTGTCCCTCTGGAAAACAAAAATCTCATCTTGATTTGTAAATCCAGGAGTCGCTTCATTTTTAATAGTGTCCTTCCTTTCCCTTCAACTCCAGAAGAACTGACCACTCCCCTTTATGGCCCACCTCTAGCATCTACAAACATTGTGTCATCACCGATAACATTTCGTGTCAGTTGCATTGGTGTGTGTTTGTTCCCCCTATGAGACTGAGCAGCTTGGGAGCCAAACTTTCTATGCTCTAACCTTATTTTACCCTGTCCCCATGGGAAAATCTTCAGGTATACACTGGCCACATCCAGTGAGATATACTTACATTTCAAAGGAAAGCTTAAATGTTAAGATAAATGATGAAGTAGAGGCAAATGAAATCATGGAATGTAAAAAGAAGAGAGCTATGAGTAAAGACACCAAGGTGCTTTCTTCTTTCCATCATTTTACATTCTACCGCTAAAGACCTAGACTGGGACCAATGCTCTGGCTGTAGGAAGTAGAACCAGAACTGGGAGAAACATATGTCTGGGAGATGCAGCAACCACAGTGAAAAAACAGACCATGGTCAACAAACTGTGGAGGTTGAAGTTGATTATTCAATAGTAGAGCCAAGAACATTCATTTAAGTGCAAGAATTATCATTTTTAGTATATCATAAACAAATGATCAATTTTAATGACTGGCTTGATAATGGAATGAAAAACTCTTATATTTTACATTCAGCTTCATTTTATGTAAAATCACATGTACTATCTCTATTTTTTCCTCAAAGGGAGAAAACAAAAATGAAAAGAAATCTCTCAAAACCAAGATGCCTCCAGTTTCAGCTGAAGAGTCATACATCAAAATTCAAGGTAAGAACCCAAGTCTGTAGAAAAAAAAACTAAAAAGTAAAATGTATATTTCTCTGAAATGTATTGTCTGATGAAACACCTGCCCTTGGCTAGGTAAATTACATAGGGTCACACTTGAAATTATTTGAAGATCTGGATATTTATAAAAATTATTTCTTCATTCAGTCACTTATTAAATAGATGCTTTTTTGTCACCTACCACGTGCCAGGCCCTGTTCTGTGGGTTGGAGATACAGTGGTAAAGAATATAGGCCAAATTTGTGTTAACGTAAGTGTATAGTGAACAATGAAATTTCAGGTAAGTGTTATAAAAACATTAAAATAGATATGGGTTGTACATGTTTAAAGGTTCTGTTCTCTTCTCCCTTGAAACTCCATTAGAAATCTTATCTACTCCTAAGGCTGCCACATTCACTTCTACATTGATGATTCCAAATTCATATCAGACCAATTTCTTTTTTAAGACCCTGTCTAATATTTTCCAAGTAACCACTGGACAAACATACCTGTATGTTCTGCTGCCATCCTAAAGAAAGCATGTCTAAAATTTAATTCCTTATCTTCCCCTTCAAATAAGCTCCCTCTCCTGATTTATTTCTATTCCTGGTTCTATTATTTTTTCAGTTTCTCAAAACCTAATTCATGTTTTATTCCTCTATCTAGGCTGTCCTATAAAGGAAATTAGTCACCAAATCTCCTTTCATAATGGCCCTAAAACTCACTTCATTCCTTTCCAATTCCACCACTAATACCATCCTTCTTAGTAACTCATGCCTGCACGACTCCCAGGCTCTAAGTGATCTCTTCTGATTAGGACTCTTTCACCCAATCTCTCCCCTTTTCATCCAGTCCCAACAGTATTAGCAGATTACCTTCCATTAATCATTATTTTGATCTCACGTCTCTGCTAGTCTCTTCTAAAGAGCCTTAAGTGCCTCAATATTGCCTGCAGGACAAAATCTAAGTTACTTCATCTGACTTGGTAGGATCTAATGAAATCTATTACCAGCTCTTCTCCTATTTCTCCTGAGTATTAACACTACGTTATCACCAAGAAAACATAAAAATGATAGAAGAATCACTAAAACAGAATATGCTACTGTTAAATAATGAAAAATACAATTATTGTTACAAAACTAGAGTAAATGTTTTTGCTTTTCATCTATTAGACAAAGGTAAATGTATGATAATTTTTACTAGAACGAATTTTGGGGCTGAAGCACAACTGAGTTTTTGCTAGCGAGAATTTCTATCTCTAAGAAGGAAAAATAAGAAACATGTGAAAATTACAAGCAAGATTGTAAAGAAAGGAGCAAATCACAAGAAAGGTTGTAAGTAAACAAATTCCTCTGTAGGAATATCCCCACAATCAAATACTGAAGAAATATTCCCATTGTCATTATACTTGACTGCTCTTATTTAAAAGAAAAACAAAGAACCTATGTGAAGAAAATAACATTTTAACAGAGAAATGTAGAATAATCTTGAATAACTGGAGGAAAATAATATGTTCCCAGTTTGGAGGGTAACATTATAAAGATATAGATCTATTTTTGTAAGCAATTCATATTTCTATTTTCATGATCTCCTCTCTACCCGCTTTCAACAATATATTTTAAAAAACAAGGGAAGAAAATTCACTTTAGTTTTCTTGATTTTATTTATTTATTTACTTATTTATTTGGAAGTACAGATCTAGGTTTTTATTGTTCTGATTAGAATGTAGAGAATACTTACTGTGTCTATAGAGATCAGCTGTTTTTTTTTCACTTTCTTTTGCATTTTCATCTCAGCCAAGAAGACAGCAAAATAGTGTCTTCCAAACAGTCATCATTTACTTACCTGAGGAGAAAGAAAAAAAAAGTAAATGTTCTGCAATGTTTTTCAACATGAATGCAGTTTAATATTACCTCCTAACTGATTACTAAAGCTAGGCTCTTCAATTGTTAGATTATCTGATTTAGAATGTTTACAATGATGTATCACTGAAAGGGAAGCATTTAATAATCATAAAGGCTCCATTTCTGATAAATGTTCACACACATATATTACTTCCACAGATAGTAAGACTCCTATACCAAGAGGATATAATAAAAAAATGTGTTCTTGACATTTTTTCCCTCCCACCTTAACAAAAACAGAACATCAACCAAAAGACACCTCTCTTGATTCCACTTCCTCTTTGGCTATTGCCTCATTCCCATATTCTCCTTTAGAGTGAGACTGCTTGAAATGCTATCTATACTTGTAGTCTCTGATTCCTGTTGTCCCTTTCTCTTTTTTATTTTTTTATTGAAGTATAGTTGATTTACAATGTTGTGTTAATTACTGCTGTACAGCAAAGTGACTCAGTTATACATATATATATACATTCTTTTTCGTATTATTTTCCTTTATGGTTTATAAGATATTGAATATAGTTCCCTGTGCTACACAGTAGGACCTGTTTATCCATTCGGTATATACCAGTTTGCATCTGCTAATCCCAGACTCCCAATCCGTCCCTCTCCCATTCCCTCCCCCTTGGCAACCACCAGTCTATTCTCTATGTCCCTGATTCTGTTTCTGTTTCATAGATAGGCTCATTTGTGTCATATTTTAGATTCCACATATAAGTGATATCATATGGTATTTGTCTTTCTCTTTCTGACTTACTTCGCTTAGTATGATAATGTCTAGGTCCCACCATGTTGTTGTAAATGGCATTATTTCATTCTTTTTATGGCTGAGTAGTATTCCATTGTATATATGTACCACATCTTCCTTCTCCAGTCATCTATCGATGGACATTTAGGTTTTTTTCATGTCTTGGCTATTGTGAATAATGCTATAAACATAGGGGTACATGTATATTTTTGAATTACAGTTTTGTCTGGATATATGCCCAGGAGTGGGATTGCTGAATCATATGGTAATTCTATTTTAAGTTTGCTGAGGAATCTCCATACTGTTTTGCACAGTGACTGCACCAACTGACATTCCCACAAACAGTGTGAGAGGGTTCCCTTTTCTCCACACCCCCGCCAGCTCTTGACATCTTTTTATCAGCAGCATTATTTAATCTTCAAATTTTTCAAAAGGAGTAGAAGGTTCTTCTGTAGATCATATAAGAATTTTCATTCATACACTGAACTGTTGGTTAACAAATGGAGGTATTGAGGAAGAGAGAAACACCCTACAGCAGAAATCAAATCTACATATCCAAAGGAAGAAAAGAACACAGAATTGTCAAGATAATTCAAACTATAATTCTGTTTTATTTTGAGTTATTTTAATTTTTTTATTGAAGTATAGTTGATTTACAATGTTGTGTTATTTGCTGGTGTACAAAAAAGTGATACAGTTATACATATTTATACAAAAATAAAGAATATTTCACATTCTTTTCCATTATGGTTTATCACAGGATATTGAATATAGTTTACTGTGCTATACAGTAGGACCTTGTTGTATATCTATTTTATATACAGAACTTTATATCTGCTAATCCCAAACACCTAATTTATCCCTCCCGCAGCCCTTTACCCCTTTGGTAACCATAAGTTTGTTTTCTACGTCTGTAAGTCTGTTTCTGTTTTGTAAGTAAGTTTATTTATGTCATATTTTAGATTCCACATATAAGTGATACCATACGGTATTTGTCTTTCTCTTTCTGACTTACTTCACTTAGTATGGTAATCTCTAGGTCCCTCCATGTTACTGCAAATGGCATTATTTCATTCTTTTTTATGGCTGAGTTGTATTCCATTGTGTATATATACCACATCTTCTTTATCCATTCATCTGTAGGTAGACTTTAGGTTGCTTCCATGTCTTGGTTAATAGTGCTGCTGTGAACATTAGGGTGTGCATGTATCTTTTTGAATTAGTGTTTTTGTTATTTCCAGAATTGCTGGATCATATGGTCATTCTATTTTTAGTTTTTTAAGGAACCTCCATACTGGTCTCGATAGTGGCTGCATCAATTTACATTCCCACCAACAGTGTAGGAGGGTTCCCTTTTCTCTACACCTTCTCCAGAATTTGTTATTTGTAGACTTTTTAATGGTGGCCATTCTAACTGGTGTGAGGTGATACCTCATTGTAGTTTTGATTTGCATTTCTCTAATAATTAACAATGTTGAGCATCTTTTTGTGTGCCTATTGGCTATCTGTATCCCTTCTTTGGTGAAATGTCTATTTAGGTCTTCTACCCATTTTTTGATTGGGTTGTTTGTTTTTTCATTATTGAGTTGTATGAGCTGTTTGTATATTTTTGAAATTAAGCCCTTGTCAGTCACATTGTTTACAAATATTTTCTCCCAGTCTTGTAGGTTGTCTTTTTGTTTTGTTTATGGTTTCCTTTGTTGTGTAAAAGTTTGATTTGGTCCCATTTGTTTATTTTTGTTTTTATTTCTATTGCCTTGGGAGCCTGACCTAAGAAAACATTGGTACGATTTTTGTCAGAGAATGTTTTGCCTATGTTCTCTTCTAGGAGTTTTATGGTGTTGTGTCTTATATTTAACTCTTTAAGCCATTTTGAGTTTATTTTTGTGCATGGTGTGATGGTATGTTCTAACTTCACTGATTTACATGCAGCGGTCCAACTTTCCCAATATTACTTGCTGAAGAGACTGTCTTTTCTCCAGTGTATATTCTTGTCTCTTTTGTGGAAGATTAATTGATTGTAGGTGTGTGGGTTTATTTCTGAGCTCTCTTCTGTTCCATTGATTCATATGTCTGTTATTGTACCAATACCACACTGTTTTGATTACTGTAGCTTTGTAGTATTGTCTAAAGTCTGGGAGGGTTATGCCTCCTGCTTTGTTCTTCTTCCTCAAGATTGCTTTGGCAATTCTGGGTCTTTTATGGTTCCATATAAATGTTAGGATTATTTGTTCTAGTTCTGTGAAAAATGTCACGGGTAATTTGATAGGGATCACACTAAATCTGTAGGTTGCTTTGGGTAATATGGCCATTTTAACAATGTTAATTCTTCCAATCCAAGAGGATGGTATATCTTTCCATTTCTTTAAATCACTTTCAATTTCATTTATCAGTGTTTTATAGTTCTCTGCGTATAAGTCTTTCACCTCCTTGGTGAGGTTCATTCCTAAGTATTTTATTTTTTTGATGAGATTTTAATATTATGAGTTATTTTATAATAGTGGTGGTTTCAAATCTGTAGTTCTCACATAAAAATACAACCTTGATGGAATGAAACCAAGAATCACATCTTTGGGATTACAAGTTTATTCTTATTCTTGTTATACTCTATTCAAAGTGTGTGTGTAATCTTAATTTTTCCTGGCTGGTAATAAAAACTCTTTCATGGAAACTTCATTTAATAGAGGAGCTATTTGAGTGGGAAGGAAAAAAAATAGTTTCGTTTAAATTTGCAGACTTAGCATGTCTTCAGAAACTTTAATAGGAATAACAGTCATATTTGAGATATTTTGTTTTGAAAAAGCAAAAGCAAAATTATTACTGTTTAAATATAGCCTCTTATACATGGTTGGTATTTCTGTGTTCTTCACTTCAAAACATGCAGGTGCAATGTCATAATATCTGCAGATGTTGATTTCTGATTATAGAACTCTTATCTTCTGCAGAGCCTGGTTTAATTTATATCTGCCATAGAAATGAAGAACGCAACATATTTTTGATTCAAATAAAGATAACTTACTAAAGTCCTCTTTTGATTACAATCATCTTTCTTAGGCTTCCACTTCACTTATATTACATTAAATATTTCTTTAAATTAATGTTTTGGTACCAGCATAGGATATGTAAATGACTTACCTAGTGATTTATGATGCCGTAAAGTGACTCTATTTGTGTGGAAGTGGATCAAAGTTAGGTGCCCATAACTAGTATGGCTTGGTAAGATCAATAATGCCCCTCAAGGTATCCATACCCCAACTCTGCAAACCTATGAATTTATTACCTTACATGGAAAAAAATTGCTGATGTGATTATATTAAAGATCTCGAGATGGTAAGATTATTCTGCGTTATCCGGGGGCCTCAATGTAGTCAAGGGTCTTTATAAGAAGAAGGCAAGAGGGCCAAAGGCAGAAGAAGGAGATGGGATGATGGAAGCAGAGGTTGGATTGATGCATTCTGAAGATGGGGGAAGGGACCATGAACCAAGGAATGCAGGCAGCCTCTACAAGCTGGAAAAGATGAGGAAACAGATTCTCTCCTAAAGCTTCCAGAAGGAATGCAGCCTGTCTTAGACTTCTGACTTACAGAACTGTAAGTGAATAAATCTGTGTTGCTTTAAGCCATTAAATTTGTGGTAATTTGCTACAGAAATAGAAAACTAACATATATGACTTTAAAATACTCCATACTTTCAAAGTCACAATTAGGAAAATGAAATCTTCAGTTCAAACAATCATACAATTAATACTAAAGGCAGTATTTTGTACTAGAAAAAACAGAGTTTGACATCCCTGAATTCAAATTATTACTCTGCTACTTAACTAGTTTTGTGTGACCTTAGTCAGTCAAGATATTTAACATCTCTGACTCTTAGCTTGCTCGTGTATAAAATAAGGATAATACTGTCATCACTAGGTTGTGGGTATGAATTTAATTAATATACATAAAGCATTTAGCATCGAGGTTGGTAAATTCCAATGTTTGTTGACAGAAGTCAGATAGCTTAAATGAGGATCACGTATGCCCTGTCTAAAGAGCCAGAGGTCACTCGGCTCCTACCAATCGCTGCCATGTGGGGAAGAGGGTTAAGTGCTGCCAGACATTTCATCTTCAGTCTAGAGAGACTGCAAATACAAATCTTAACTTGAAATTTCCCAGTTTTTAAACGTTGACTTTTTAATGTTTAAATATTCCCTTATTTTACATCATTGAAAGAAAACTGAATTCTTGTCAAATTTAGCCCACACTACCATTCTGTGGCCTCTAACCAACCACATGTAGGTACTCCATGTAGTTCAAACCTGTGGACATTAACAGCCCTTGACAAGATGTTTTTAGTTATCCTCTTAGTCTTCCCTTCTTCTCCAGTCATGTTCTCCAGCCCAGACTTTGTGTTGCAAACAGACTACAAGTGTGGGCTCCTCCCTGCACCTTCTGAGCCAAATAGCTCTCCACAGCCAAGATCCCAGCATGCCAGGTTCACCACAGTTCCAGGTCTGCAGAGGCATCCCAGGCCTTGCCAGTCCCCCACCGTCTATCCAAACTGACCTAGCCTGCATCTCAGCCAACTCTTAGTTTGAACAGACATCCAGAGAGCTAAAAACCAAACAAACAAACAAAAACTGCTCTAGAGCTAAAACTGCTCTAAAAAATAAATTATATTAATTTTTTAAATATAGACAGAAAAAAGGAGGGAAAATCCTAGCTTGTTTAAACAAGAGACCACTCTTTAGTCCTTGGTAGTAACAGTTAACTTACTCAACTTAACTTGTCTTATGTGGAATAGGAAAATGGGCAGACTATCTACTGAAATTTAATTTACAAGTATCAGTAAAGGCTTCCCTATGTAAAAGCAAACAGCTGGACTGGCAGGCATAGTATAGTCCACTCTGTGACTATTGGTCCTATTCACCAGCCAAGGGTTAAGGTGGGAATATAGAAACTACATCAACAACAAAAAAAGAATGAAACTTTTTATCAAAATTACTCAAGCATATTTCTCTGCTTCATCCCAAAAGAAAGTCTTATACAGTATACAATTAGAAGTATAGAACTCAATAAGAAATATTCATTCAAAAACAATACCTAATGTGATGATGAACAAAAGAAATGAGAAATGAATAAACTTGGCATGTGAAATTTCTGAAAACTTAGTCTAGAAAAAAGATAAGTAACATGGGCTTTACAGTTTGAAACGATGAAGAAAATTCCCAACCATGCTGAGTTGGCAAGGGACATAGGCATAATCAGGGCACCTTGGGTGGCAAGGGCTCATCATAAGAAAACTTGTGGATAACTGGAACTGAAAAAATGTTCAGGGGATGGAAGCAGCCATAGGAGCTAATTACTGTCTCTGACTCTTGTTCACAGTCAACATGGCTTCGTTTCTCAAGACTGTTGTGTTTCTCTCTATATATCTACTCTGGACTGCTCTCTTTCCATCTACTCTTTCCCCAGTCCATATTCCAGAGAGAGCAGTCTACCTGACTTAGATAACAACCATTGTTCCCACAGGGCAGAGGCTTCATGGTGACCATATATATCGGTCACCAGCCAGCATGGATTGCTACTTTCTTCAGGTCAGGTGCCCAGCTGTGTGCACAATCAGGAACCATTCCTGCATGTGATAACAGCAGAGATGGAGAGAGCAATATCAGCTAAAAGAAGAAGTTAGGCAGAGAAATCATACACTGATTTAATATCAAACAGAAGAGGAGACTATGATAAAATACCTCAGTGTCCACTTATTTTTTTAAACTAGAAACTTGAGACTCTAACCAATGTGGGTGTTTTCGCTTTTTTCTTTTTTTTCTTTTTTTTTTTTTGATAAAATGCCATTTCTTTTGCAGTTTGCATGATTTAAATATATTTGCATAATTCAATTACATCAGACTCTGTGTTTTTAGGCTTCTTTCTGCTAAAGAATATATCTGATTTGCAGGAAATCGCATTCTGCTTTCTTGATCCCTGGAACTCTTTTAAGTAAATAGAAGTTCTTGTATGCCCCACATACATCAATGCTGTGTAGAGCTGAAGGAGTTAATGTATATTTTTTGAAAAAAAGATCATTTTAATTTACCCTAGTCTGGCTGGTGGAACACTTTGTATTTATATTGCATTTTTCTCGAACGGAGTCTTTATCTAATTCTCACAGAAATCCCCATGACAAAAGTATTCCTCATTTTATGGATGAGGAAACTGTTATAGAAAAGCGACTTATCCAGAGTCAACCAGAGAATTAGTGATGTTAGGATTAGAGCTCTCTCTTCGGTACCCAGCACCAGTAACTCACCACATTCCTTAATACCTGTACATAAAATGCATCTTCTAGATGAATTAATCCCAACAAAAAGGTCTCTGAAACCAAGTATGCCATTTAGAGAGGACAGGATTCCTTGATCCTGACACAGTACCAAAGCTACCTTATATGGATCTGTATTCTTTTTGCTTTGCAGTTATTCATTTCTTTACTTGTGATGATGTACCTTAAAGCAAAATCTGCCTAAATGTAAAAATTCCTTCAGGACTTTTTAGCATGTTAAGGCTGCCTGGAGGAACTCTAACCTCTGACTAGGTTCAAGGACCCCATCCTAGCTCTCTTGGCACAGGCTTCTGCCTGTACACCTCCAGCAACAGGGTTTTCGCAGCCTCACAAAAATGTATGTTTCACTGTTAGACAAGTTGAGTTGTTAGAATGTTTGGGGTTTTGTTTGTTTTTCTGTTTTGTAAATCCCATTGATGGATCCCTCTTCTGCCTTCTGGAATACATGAAATAATTTTATTTTCCTGTCTACGTAACAGCCCTTCAAAGAATTGGAAATAACTGCTAGGTCGCTAGTTAGTCTTCAATACCTTAGCTAAAGAACATAATTTCTTCAACCATTCTTCTAATAGGATGGTTTCCAGAACTCTCACCTACTCTGATTCCTTCTAGATTTTTATAGATTGCATGAGCACTTCTTAATATAAAGTACTCCATTTTTCTGTGCTATGGCATTTAAGGCACTCCATCAGATTCCATTGTGTATGCACTGCTACAATATTTGTCAACTTCCTCCATGTCATTTGACAATCTACAAGGATGTAATAAAATATCAAGTGTGATCAAGGTGCTGTAATTAAAATTATTCTAAGAACACATATATTCTAGCAACTACAAAATTAATCACAAGCTGAGTCAAAAATACAATCTTGGGTGCCAGAAAATAATCATTAATCATACACTTCTTAAAACTGTGTTATTCATTTTTTTAACTCCAAATGTTCATTCATTAAGATGAAAATAATAGTATCATTTATGTATCTAATCAAAGTACTCAGACTTAGTCTTTATTAATTCATCTAACATCTAGCACTCAGGTATTGTTGGTGTCTAATAAAAGGAGATTTGTTTTTGAGACAGAGCCCACAATGTATTTGGTGTTTTAAGAATTAGAAATTTAACTAAGTGATACCATCACCTGCACAAAGTATTCCAACCAATGAAAGCATTTTTAGGTCTTCTTTTTACATTCATCCAAAAAAGGGCCAATTGAACCAATGCCTAATTAACAACCTTATTCCCAAATTAATTTCTTTCCTTGAATCCCTCCTTTTCCAGCAACTATTTAGTGCCACTGATAAAATATGGAAGGTTAATAGCTTTCTGTATCAATTATTTCCTCTCTTAAAGAGGAAAGCATGTGTTTCACACCTGTGCAGGCCTCCACCATGTGCAGTACCATGGGGTCAAACAGTCTGAAAGTGTATTACAGAGGCCCAGAGTGAGATGCTGCCAGGCTGGAGACAGAATCAGCCAGGTGTGTGGAGAGCAAACTCAATACTCACTCTTGCACATTAAATAAAAGCAACCATATCAGAACACTTTGATCTGCCACGGGCACACATTCCAGGGCGGAATTTGACCAAGGGCACTGATGTGATCTGGCAATTGCTACACAATGTGCAAAGAGCACAGTTGGCAGAAAGACTTATTCTATTCATTTGGGCAGCAACAAAAAAGGGAATCCTGCTGTCCATGTGTGAAGCTGGGAAGTACCATGCGCAGTTCACAAGACTTTACCCAGATGCCAAAGCAAGATTTGCCATGTATTTTAGATTTCTGTTTCATGATGAGGATGATGCAAACAATCTGACCATCTGTTCCCACAAACAAATAACATGCTGCATGGATAAAAAGACACCCATACTGACTATAGTTGATGGAGATCCTTTTGTTTTAAGTCCTCATGGATATTTTTTCAAGTTGTTCTGCCTTGAATCCAAGAATGGAAATAACTGGTTTCTCATCTTCATGGGAGTTTTAACTTCATGGGAGAATCACAGATTGGAATCTGCCTACCAGAATCACCTAATTCTGAAAGTGTTAGTGTTCAACTTTTTAAATTGCTTTGCCTCACTCTTCTACATTGCCTTTGTCCTGAGGGATATGAAGCTTTTGCGTCAGAGCTTAGCTACTCTCCTGATTACCTCCTAGATCCTTAACCAATTGTAGAATCTCTTCTTTCTTACTGGTTCCAAAAGAAGCACCATGTGCAGGTGAAAAGGAAGGTGCAGGCTTTAAAGGCAGTCATCGATGCTACATTATATGAACAGGTCGTTCTGGAAAAGGAAATGGGAACTTACTTGGGCACCTTCGATGATTACTTGGAGTTATTCCTGCAGTTTGGTTATGTGAGCCTTTTCTCCTGTGTTTACCCACTGGCAGCTGCCTTTGCCATGCTAAATAATCTCACCGAAGTTAATTCAGATGCCTTAAAAATGTGCAGGGTCTTCAAACGCCCATTCTCAGAACCTTCAGCTAATATTGGTGTATGGCAGGTAATTACTTGAGAAAAAAATTATTTCTTTAAAAAAAAAAACAAAATGAGGCATTGTGATTTTTTAAAAAAGCTATGATAGAAGATTTATTTTATAATAAAATGCTTATCCACAAAGCAAATTAGGCTATAATTAATTTCTAAAATAGCCTAGATTTGTCATAATAGAGCATCATTTTAGAAGGGCTTGGTAATGTCTAGAGGAGACCTGGTAAGGTGTGAAGATCTACTTAAAGTTAGTTTAATCCAAATGTTATGAGAATAAACAAAGATTACTTATTAGAATGGAAGAAAAGAACTATTGCAAAACAATTTGTCATGTAATTGGTACTAGCAGAAAAGTAACACAGCAAATGTAATACATATGCTGTGGCTTGAATGAGCGATGGAAGAGGACGATGCAGCTTATACTCATGTGCCTCTATAAGAAACAGTCACTAAAAGCCTCTTAAGGAATACTCTGTTTTACACATTCTGCCTGTTTTATATTCAGGAGGGTTTTTTCTGAATTATTTTACTCATTTTTTCATGCTCTGTTTCAATCCTAATATTCTTTTGGGGACAGGTGTCCCTAGAAATGTGTATGTGCACAAAATGGCTCATAGCCTTTTTTTTTGGTCAGACTCCTTTGAGGAGCTCATGTTAACCCTAGATCTTCTCCATGGAAAAAAATGCATATACAGCATACAGTCTCAAGTGTTCCAATCCATGATTGTACAGGACATCCATGGCCAGAGGTTAAGAACTCTGCTTTAAAATATCGTACAGTTATTGGCCCCAATATTTGTAGATATAGGAAAAAGATTTGGCTATCACTTTCCTAGGCAGCAATACATGGAACAATGTCAAAAATCTGAAAAGTGATTGGGGGGGGTGGATAAAAAAAAATGGAAAAATATAGCTTGATCCAAATACACAGGGAAAATTCTCTCATTTCTATCAAAACCCTCTTCGTAAAAAATGACATATGGAAAGTGTGTGTTTCCTATCTTCCAGCCAAAATTAGTATAATTCCAAAATAAAGGTAGATAAGAGATGTAAAATGAAGAAAACTTTTTGGGAAATTCAGGGGTTTATTCTTTCTTATTCATAAATTTTTTTTAAATGGTAAGTAATGACTTGACTTTATGATTCACTTTATTCTTGAAACATGTTCCTGAAAAGTTCAGTATACTGAAAACTTTTAAATGGATCATAGAAATTTTCATATTAAAGGACTTGTATGGTGAAAACTTTTGTAAAGTAAGTGATCATCCCCTGATTTATCAGTTTTGTAAGCCCAGACTTTTGATACTGTGTTGGCTTAAGTTTTAAAAATTATAATGTACTACAATAAAATAAGAATTATGATTTGGGCCTTCATTTCAACTTTCTAAGCACAGTACATCCAATTAAAAATAAATTAGAAACTGTGGATAATGGATTAAATTGTGTTCATTGTATTTCTTTGCTCCCTCTATATTTTCTTTTTAGATTAAGTAATTTATTTTCATTAAAATCTTCTCTAAAATCCAAATATTTAGCAGTGAATTGATTATTCTCTGGGTAAATTACAATTTAAACTATATTAATTGGAAATTGTATTTGTAGGTTTGAAGGAAAAAATTCAATCCTTGTACTGAAAATGAAGCTAGTACATATTAGTTTGCATTGCTTCTTCAGAAAAGATGTCACAGCTGAAGATGATCAAAGGAAAAACAAAGATTTTTATCAAAAAACGAAATTAGAATGCAAAATTTGAAAATAATATCAATGACATCATTTCTGCCTATTTTATTTTTCTGAATTTTATGATGCATCAATTTCAGCCATAAATTATACTTTAGCAGAACCAAAAATGCCTTATGAATGATGGCTCCTTATTAATCTCAGCCTTGCTAATGTCTAAAAGAAATATACCATGTGAAACTTTTGTTGCACAATACACCAAATTTAAGCATATTTTTTCATCAGTGTGAAGGTGTCTGCAGGTTAACTCCTCCTGCATAAGGTCTTACTTTGTTTAGAGGAATCCTAGGGGAGGTGTTCCTGAGAAAACTATTCTGGAAAAACAAGCAGCATCTCTGCAACTTATGTTGTCCAACATAGCAGTATTAAGAGTGGCATATAGGGACTTCCCTGGTGACACCGTGGTTGGGAATTCGCCTGCCAATGCAGGGGACAGGGGTTCGATCCCTGGTCCACCAAGATCCCACATGCCGCGGAGCAGCTAACCCCGGCATGTAGCAGCTAGCCACAACTACTGAAGCCCGCATACCTAGAGCCCGTGCTCTGTAACAAGAGAAGCCACCGCAGTGAGAAGCCCGCGCAGAGCAACGAAGAGTAGACCTCGCTTGCGCAACTAGAGAAAGCCCGCTCACAGCAACGAAGACCCAATGCAGCCAAAAATAAATTAATTAATTAATTTTTTTTTTAAGTGGCATATATTCTTCTATCTATATGTTGTTTCTTTTCTATCTATATGTTGTTTCTTTTCCATAGATAAAATCTGTGAGAAAAATACACTCGAAGACAAGACCACAAACCCTGACTCTCAAAATCCAGCAGAATCAACTGGAACAAAGCCAGAGCAGAAGGAAAAGGGGACTGGGAAAGAAAGCCTGGTCAGGTGAGAACTCAATAAAACACATAATACTGCACTTAAAAATTCAGACACCTATCGCCCACTTTAGCTGAGCAAAGGTCAGGAGAACTACAGTAGTCACATAACACAAGGGATCTGGGCCGGAACTAAAAGGTTGTTTCTGTCCAGTTCATTGTTCCTTACCAGCCTGCTATGGCCACTAACCAGGATCTCTAGGCAGCCATTTGGCCATAGGCCATAGCACACCAACAAAAACATTGTAGTCACATGTCTGAGTCATTAGTATCAGCTTGAAAACAGCTTACATATTTACTAGGCATGAATTTTTTAAAAAGGACTTGAAGAGAATGTATGATTCTTCTCTGAATTCACAAAGAAATGGCTATTCCAATTCTGTAAACATCTTATTGTTCCAGAAGACTGATTATTATTTCCTTTCATCTGCTAAAGAAAGTGTGGTATGATAACCAAGAATAATTACAGAAACAGATAATCTTTTTGCCACTGAAGGAATACAGTTACATAAATACTTCCTACAAAATTACTGGAAATATCACAAAGGAGATGGCAATGTCAGTGTGAATCAGTGAATCCACAATAAAACCCAACAAGAAGCTCCTTCATTTGGCCACTTCTTGGCATGTTTATGTGCCTGCTGATCCAATTTGAATTGCTTGACTATAGTTAATATAATTGCAATAAGTGTACTCTTCTTATTTAATAGGCAAGAAGAGTTGTCATTTATAAAGCAGTTAAAAGTACCTATTCCTCCCCCTTACCCCCCATTCCCACTTCTCTCACAGCAGCTCTACTGTATTAAACTGTGTGCTGCCAATAGGTGTCACCATGACCCGGTGTACTAGGACCCGGTGTATTAGGTTGAACAATAGGCATCAGAAAGAGTGCATTTTCAATAGGTATATATTTGACTATATGAAAATAAACACAAGCTCACTCTACCGCACATACAAAAAAAAAAAAAAAGTTTGACAAAAATTAAGCCTGACATATTATTTAGGCAGAGGGAAGGTACTTAAACTCCGAAGTAAAGATTAGACTCTCACAACTGGGGTAAGTAATTATATTATTTCTATAACTGTTGGTGCTTACAGATGATTTACAGTCCTGTTAGTGAGTCATTGCTATCTTTACTCCACAGATAAGCAGCCAAGGCACAAAAAGGTTAATTCGTTTGCCTATAATCATAGGTCAGCTCTGCCAAGATCAGACTGCAAAAGACTCAAATCCCTGAGTGGAACTTTTTCCTCGCTCCCACCAATACACTCACTTTCAATCAACATCTTAACCTTCTGAACTGATCTCTCTTTCTAGCATTTATTTTAGTATATTTAATTTTTTGTAACAACCAGGGTGATACATAGGTTTCCAAAGGACTGAAGTGGAAGCCATAACTAACACTTTTAGGGATGTATTCTTCTTAACCCAGTATAGTACTTTCACTCTTCTGAAATACGAAAATGCAAACATTTCAATTACACAGAAAATGAGTCATATCTCAAAAACACAAAACTCCTTGACACAGCCTTGTATGCTTCCCACCTGTTTTTACTTTGTCTTCCCCAACACACAGTTCCTTCCCTGTTTTCCCATCTCTCTGTTCCAGTCATACCTGTCCTATTTCAGACTCTTGTACTCATGAATTGATTATTCTCTGGAATGTTTGATTATTCATTTTGCAATATAGGTAGCAAAGTCGCTTGAGAATTATTGACAAACTGAGTAGATGCAAGTTAGTTTAAAGCTCTGGCTTTATGGCTGGCCACACTTCTCCTCAAGATTGAGGGAGAACCAGCTGCATTGAAGGAGCAACTTAAAAGGGTCACTGGAAGTTCCAGAGTCACTTTTGACTGATATTACTGGGAATCTTAATTTCCAATACCATGGAGGACTTACCAAAGCCCTCCTGTTTTGATTTCATGGGTATCAATGATACCACATCTTGAATCCTAGAGAGCAGAGTTTCTATACATAACTAGAAAATATCAATGATAAAATAACTTTCTATTAAAAGTGTTATTTCACAATACTCTCAATGAGTAAAGATGATTTTGGTATTTGCAGTTATTAAAAATCAACAATTTTAAACTTGGGCAAGGCCAGGTTTTAAAAAGCTCTTTGTCCTTGAAAAACATTAAGGATTTGATTGATTGCAGGTATAAATACAGATGCTGTGTGAGCGACTGATTCTCACTTCAACTTTTTGAAGTAACAAAAAAAGTTAATTATTACTAAATAAAATTTAAAGGTAGGTCTTTTATTCTAAGTGCATTTACATTATCCTCTGACCTAAGCCATGGCTTGAATAGGAATTATGTGTTTAGGATGATCAATATGTATTGGGGAGAATGCATGTTGTGGATTTTGCAGTCTCTGTGTGTGAAGTGCAGTGTGATATTATTGATTATGCCTTTAGTTTCTGTCACACTCAGCAGAAGATAGGCAGAGGTAGATACCAGGAGAACCAACAGGATATAGGTATAGATAGATATAGATATAGATATAGATATAGATATAGATATAGATATAGATATCACAACAGGATATATTTTTTTAACAACAAGATTACATATATAAAGAGATTTATTATAAGGAATTGGCTCACATGATTGTGGAGGCTGGGAAGTTCCTAAGATCTCCAGTCAGCGAGCTAGAGACCCAAGAGAGCCAATGATATAGTTCCAGTCTGAGGCTGCAAGTCTCAGAATCAGGAGGACTGATGGTATAATTCCACTGTGAAAGCTGCAAGCTGAAGACCCAAGAAGAGGCAATGTTTCAGTTCGAGTTTGAAGGCAGGAAGAGCTCATGCCCCTGCCCAGTCAGGCAGGAGGAATCCCTCTCACTCATGGGAGGGTCAGCCTTTTTGTTCTATTCAGGCAGGCTTTCAACTGATTGGATGACGACCACTTACATTAGAGAGGGCAATCGGGCATTACTTAGCGTACAGATTCAAATGTTAATGTCATCCAAAAGCACCCTCACAGACCCACCTAGAATAGTTGGCTTTTTTTTTTTTTTTAACCTATCTCTGTTGTATTTTATTGCTTTGGCACAAAGATTATTGCAAAGTGCACAAGGAAAGATCAGCCGTGATGTAATTTTCAGTTAAAATGAGTTTCCGCTTATAACATAACAATTTTCTAGAGGGCATTAAAAAAAACAATTATCTGAGTCATGTAAAAGCATTTAACTTTTTTTTAAATATCTTTATTGCAGTATAATGCTTTACAATGTTGTGTTAGTTTCTGTTGTACAACAAAGTGAATCAGCTATAAGTATACATATATCCCCAAATCCCCTCCCTCTTGCATCTCCCTCCCATCCTCCCTATCCCACCCGTCTAGGTGGTCACAAAGCATCGAGCTGATCTCCCTGTGCTATGCAGCAGCTTCGCACTAGCCATTCATTTTACATTTGGTAGTGTACATATGTCAATGCTACTCTCTCACTTCATCCCAGCTTCCCCTTCCTCCCTGTGTCCTCAAGTCCATTCTCTACCTCTGCGTCTTTATCCCTGCCCTGTCACTAGGTTCATCAGTACCGTTTTTTTAGATTCCATATATGTGCTTTAGCATACGGTATTTGTTTTTCTCTTTCTGACTTACGTCACTCTGTATGACAGACTCTAGGTCCACCCACCTCATTACAAATAAATCAATTTCTTTCCTTTTTATGGCTGAGTAATATTCCATTGTATATATGTGCCATATCTTTTTTATCCATTCATCTGTCAATGGACATTTAGGTTGCTTCCGTGTCCTGGCTACTGTAAATAGTGCTGCAATGAATATTGTGGTACATGTATCTTTTTGAATTATGGTTTTCTCAGGGTATATGCCCAGTAGTGGGATTGCTGGGTCATATGGTAGTTCTATTTTTAGTTTTTTAAGGAACCTCCATACTGTTCTCCATAGTGGCAGTATCAATTTACATTCCCACCAATAGTGCAAGAGGATTCCCTTTTCTCCACACCCTCTGCAGCATTTACTGTTTGTAGATTTTTTGATGATGGCCATTCTGACTGGTGTGAGGAGATACCTCATTGTAGTTTTGCATTTCTCTAATGATTAGTGATGTTGAGCATCTTTTCATGTGTTTGTTGGCAATCTGTGTGTCTTCTTTGGAGAAATGTCTATTTAGGTCTTCTGCCCATTTTTGGATTGGGTTGTTTGTTTTTCTGATATTGAGCTGCATGAGCCCAGAATAGCTTTTGACCAAATACCTGGGGACCCTGTGGCCCAGTCAAGTTGACACATAAAATCAATCACCACACCATCTCCATTACTCACATAAAGGAACTGAAAGTTTTTCTGATGCTAAAATGCAGTCTTTTCTTACCATTTCACAGTCCTCTCATCTCACCTGCAATGGACTGAATGTTTGTGTTCCCTCAAAATTCACGTTTTGAAGCCCTAACACCCAATGTGGCATTATCAGAAGATGGGATCTTTAGGAGGTGGACCCCATCATGCATGGAATTCGTGCCCTTATAAAGAGAACTTAGAGAACTCTCTTGTCCTCTTTCCACCATGTGAGAATACAGCAAGAATCCTGTAAAACAGAAGACAGCTCTCACCAGAACCCAACTATGCTGGCACAGTGATCTCAGACTTCCAACTTCCAGAACGTTCTTCCAGAACGAGAAATGAATTTCTGTTGTTTATATGCCACCAGTCCATTGTATTTGTTATAGCAGTCTGAACAAGTAAGACATCACCCAACCCAGCCTTACCCAAAACTCTTTAACATAGAGCCTCAGTACCCTTGGGCATACATAATAATGACCTTCTTCTTCATCATGCCACAGAACAGAAATTCTAATGTTAACTATTTACAAAGTTGGGCATCCTGTTTAAAATATTCCCTTGTCTCAAATATTGTTTTGTAAGGATACAAGAGTATGGATATATGCCTAAGCCAAATTCACATATTATGTCTATTTAGCTCTTTATATAAACATAAAAAAGAAGGGGTAAGTAAAGTTGACATTATTATTATAAAGATGTGAATTTCATAAAACAAAATCACTTCTGTGATTCTGTGATGTTTTTTCATCCAACTCTCAATAAGATTCTAAATAGAACCTAAAACTAATTTTCTGGCCACAGTAATAATACTTATCTCAAATACATGTCAGCCCAGGAGGAGATTTCTTTTCAAGATATCCAAGTATTACATATCCACATTTCTGACTGGAATCCATTTGTGTTAAACTAGCTTATTTATTTATATATTTATTTATTCTTTTTTATATCCTTTCAGAATGTTTTCTAAGTTGTTTATCCAGGGGAAAAATATTCTTTGCAAATCTTCCCAGAAAAAAGCAACCAATTCATTATCTTGTCAGATGAATCATTTAGCTTCTGAAAGACATGGGGTTCACCCCTGGAAAGTCCCATTGATGCCATTTGTCCATTACCGAGAAAAACAGCCTGTTTCTGGCATTCCATCTCAGCACATTCTTATTTTTTAATATAAAAAAGTGCATTTTGATGGACACTAATGAATAGCAAGCAAAAGATGTGTTTTGTCTGGAAATGTCAAATAGCTATGCCTGAGAAGGAGACAGAGTTGAACTCCTGATAGGTTAAGTGGTTAAATGATGAACAAGCGAGTGAAAAGTTCAATGCCCATGACTGGGGTGCACTGCAAGACTGACTTTTACAGTATAGTATATGGCTTTTCATCACTGTTGCTACCCATAACGCCAAGAAGGAAGGTTATTTCTATGACTAGTCTTCTTTGTTCATAATAGCAATCAGTCTCTATTTGGGTGGTTTTAAAATAGGCAGTCATATCACAGCAGGAACAATGAGAGCAGAATAGGATTCAGAATCTTATCAGCACTCATAAACACTGACGTGTATTGTCTTGTAGCTAGAAAAAGCAAGAATCACTGCCGTAAAGATGCTTAAAAATCCATATGTGACTTTATAGTTGAAATAGAAAAGGAATGTCAGCTACCAAGTTTATAAAAATAAAATACAATTTATACTATAATAATTTATAAGCATGTAAAAAAATAAAATCAGCTACACATGTGCTAATTCTGTGGGATGCATAATAAAAAATGATGCACTATTATTTTTAGCCCTAAATTAGAATTTTCCTCTATGGTAAGCAATACTTTTATAATTAGGCATTGCAAACACTTTTAACAACAGATTGGCATCTCATTTTAATAATGATTGCTAACTTATATTTCTAGCAATATGGCAGACTAAACATTTGTAGAAAACTCTTTGGGGAGAATGTAATTTAAACTACTAGGTAAAATATAAAACCTACATTTGAATGCATGCCTGAGCTAGTGAAAAATAAATTCTACTGATAGAAAGTTTCAAGAACTGGTGTTTGCCCTGAGGATTTTTCCAAACTCTAGAGCCTAGATCTGAGTTGAAATGTGTCATTAGTGAAACAAAACCTGGGATTAAACTGGATGCAAAAAACAGGTTGGAAACTCTTTCATAAAACTAGGATTCCACAGGGTAACCCACTGGAGGGTAAACTATTTCTCAGAGGGAAACAGCTTGAGTAATACTTGCCTTTGTCCTGGATTTGAGTGGGAAAAATGGAAGAAATTTAAAATTGGGGGTGTGGAATGAAGGAGGAGAGGACAGAGGAGGGAAGGGGCAGAGAAGAAAGGGAAGGGGAGAAAAAGAAGGGGAAGAAAAAAAATTCTTAGCCATAAGCCAATATTCAAATAGACCTAGAACCAGAATTCTTATACTATCTATATTCTGAAAAAAAAATGAGGCTAAAAAAATTTAAAACAATTAAATTTGAGAGCCCAGACATCTGCCAAAAACCAGCACAATCTGGAAGAAAACAAGCTTTAAAACCACGTCTCAAAATATCCCTATTGATAAAGTTTCAATTAACATGAACTCACAGTCAAAAATTACTAAACACGTGAGGAAATAAATCGCTGTGAACAAGACAACAGAAACAAAAAACTGCAGAATCAGACTCTTGAAAATCTACAGATGATGAAATTATCAAAAACAGTTTTCTGTATAAGTATGTGATGTATATTAAAAGAAATAAAAGAGAAGATTGAAAATAAGAAACAACAAACCAGAAATTGTCAGAATTGACAAGGTATTTCTGCAAGTTAACTGAGAAGAACATCTAGAAATGAAAAATATAATCTCTAAAATTAGAAAGTCAGTGAGCTAGACAGCAGATTAGACAGAGTTGAAGAGTTAGCAAAGTGGATGACAAATCTGAAGAAATCACCCCAACTTCCACCATAAAGAAAAAAGATGGAAAATATGAGAGATTAAAATTAAGAAGTGTGGAGGAAAGTGTGAAAAGGTACAAAATGCATATAATCAGAATTCCAGAGAAAGATAATAAATAGAATGGTGGAGAATCAATATTCAAAGAGATAATACAATTGATAAAAGGTAGTAGTCCTCAAATTCAGTAAGCCAAATAAATCCAAATCAGCATAAATAAAATGAATTAGCCCTAAATATATTCTAATAAAACTTAAAAGTATAAAACACAAAAGAAAGATTTTTTAATTAGCCAGAAAGTAAATACAGACCACATAAGATAGGAGAAGTAAACTAACATCTGACTTCTCAACAGTAACAATGGAAACCAGTAAACAGTAGAATGGCATTATCAAGATTCTAAAAGTAATAGTCAACCTGGAATTCTATACCTGGTGAAATTATTGTTCAAATAAGAGGGTAAAGTGTAGATATTTTCAGTCAAGCAAAACTGAAGGGAGCTTAGAAGTTTTTTAACATATACTTCAGGAAAATAAAAATTATCTGAGGAGGAAAGACTCAGATTGGGGTAGTCAGGGATCAGTCAGGAAAAAAGAATTTATCCTAAATATTTCAATGAGAAGTAATTAAATACAAGGAATTCTGTAGTTTAAAAACTTTTGTAAGTGGTAGGAGAGCAAAGTTCAAGGGTGGAGACTGCAACACAGAAATTAGAAAAGTACAGAAACTAGCTGCCAAAGCCACAGCTGCCCCTTAATTTCAAAGCTGGAGACTGGCAGTAGAATATAGAGTCTGAAGAAAGTTCAGAAGATCTGCTGCTTCTAAGGAAGTATGCTCTGGTCTTCTGCCAGATGACAACTGAATTGTGCCTTCCTTTTAACTTTCAAATCACCTACAAATGTGTCTCATTGGTGGAATTTAAATCAGGACCCTCCTGGCAAGGGATTCTTAAAAATAAGGTTCCCAGGCTTTCAGCCACTGCAATAACATGGGAAAGTGTAAAAAGGAACAGAAATGCCACTGATTGCAAATAGACAATCCAGCACAGAGATTCAAGAAGAAATGAGTGGAGAAAATGGAAAGCATGTGGATAAATAGAAATAAACATTAACACCATGAAATAATTATAATAATGTCTATATTGAGGGTAAAAAGTGAGATGGAACTAAACTATTCCCTCTACAGTAGGGTGATTGGCATAAAAAAGAATTAAGAATCTGATCAATTTTAGAACTTCTTAATTAAACATGCATGTTAAAATATATTTGAAGAACACCAATTTAATTAAAAGAGTATTTAACCTCCATACACTAAACTTATATGATTTTAATGTTATAAGATGATAGACGAGAAACAGAGAGAACACGGAGCAATTCTATCAATTACAAAATGAAACTGATGATTCCATGCTCCTAGATGGGTGATTTCAAAATGGATTTTTTTTTTTGTTTTTTCAAAGACTTAACATTTAAAAATTCATTAAGGTTAAAAAAAAAAATTCATTATGGATATATTATATTTGAACAACACAACTGACAATTTAAATCTGAAAGAAATTTAGAGAACCCTTATATCCAGTAACTGAAGAATAAACAATTATTTCAAGTTTACTTAGAACATTACAAAAATTCACAATATACTGTATCAAGGTACACTGTAAAATCTCCCAGGATCTCTTTAAAAATACAAATGTTTGTGTTCTACCCCCAGTGATACTGATTTCATTGGTCTGGGGTGGGTTCTAGGCCTTAGTGTGTCTGAAAATCACTCCTCAAGTGATTCCAAGGTCCATCCAGGACAGAGAACCATTTCACTAGGAGTGACCATTTCACAAAATGAGACCTAAAGTAGGTCTTAATAAATTTTAAAGATTTCACATTGAATATATTTCTAATCACTGTGCAATAAAGTTAGAAGTTAATTTTTTTTAAACTAAATTTTTGAAAAATCTCACATAATTAAAATTTAAATCACACTTTTAAGTGACCCTTGGGTCAACAAATACATCATTAGTGAAATTAGAAAATATTCAGAAAGGAACTGCAATGAAAATATTGCACACCAAACTTATAGAATAATAAAGATACCAGCAGGTATTTGTTTTGTTTTTCTTTCTTTTTTTTTTTCTTTTCCTTTTTTTTTTTTTTTAACTAGAAAAGTTGGTTATAAAATTTCTTGGAAGAACAAACAAGCAAACATAGTGAGGAAAACGCTGAAAATGGAGTTTTTAGAGTAATGTAGGTGGTATAAGTCCTACCAAAGATTAAAACCTATTTAAAAACCTCTGTACTAAAAAAAAATAGTGTGGCATTGGCACACGAATAGCTAAACCAATAGTATAGAGAGTACAGAAATAGACCTAATTGCATATAAAAATGTAGTGTATTATAAAGTTGGCATCTAAAATCAGTACAAAAAATGTAGATTTAAATAAGTCGTATTAGAGTAACTGGATAGCCATATAGAAAAAAAGTAAAATTGGATCTGTCCCTCATGCAGCACACAAGGATAAATTCCCAACGAATCAGAGATTTAAATGTAAAATAGTGAAACAGCACAAGTACTAGGGAAAAAGGTTCAAATCCCTTCATAACCTGGAAAGGTACATTAATCCCCAAATTCAAAATTCAGAAGGAAAAAAGCAAGAGCTTAATACATTTTACTATGTAAAACAAAAAAAGCAAACAAACAGAAAATTTTTCATTACGAAAAAAATTATTAAAAAAAAAAAAAGAGAATATCAGCAAAATATCCAGATATGAAAATTCTCACTGCTATTTTCTTTGGGGATTGATTATTTTATTTGGGGATTAACAGACATTTAAATTTTTTCATTAAGATACTTTACAACTGTTAATGACTCAATCAAGTTGATATCTTTGTGATATGTTACTACCACAATTTTATTTTCCTCTTTTTAAAATCTAATACCAGAAGTACAATGTACTTACCTAATAGCATAGAGCAAAACCACTATGTCATGTAATCCCAGGAGTAAAATAATAATCCTGACACTCAATACGGTGCAATCTGAAAGTCCATCTTGACCTCAAAAAAAAGTAATTATTAGTAGTGTATATATATGCATATATTATATATAATATAATATACCTTATGTATACATTATTCATATACATATAATATATGTGTATATTTGGTGACAAATTACCTGCTAAAGTCCCCACCTGTGCTTTCTACTCTTAAAAGTCATTACTATTGTGCCAGAAATTATATGTGGCACATGAAGATGAAACAGACCAGTATCAGAAACATCAAGAGTGATTTACTAGTAGGCAGTTAGACATGAGTCAGCAGACAGAAGACTAAAATTTTATGAATATGTGTAGTTGCCTTGAGAGAAGAACGAGCCTATGGACACAGTTTGTGACCCTATTTAAATCACTTCTGACATGTCAGTTGCCTGTTGCCATAGAAAACCAGAGCAGACAGAACTTGTGTCTACTTTCTTTTTTTTTTTTTTTTTTTTTTGGCATAGAGAGAAGGAAAATAGACAAATTTTGTATTATTTTATGGCACCTAAATTGTGACTTCTAAAAAAAATAGATCTTCTTATTTACCTAGTACAGTGAAGGGAACCATAGAATAATTGGTGGATTTTTTGAAAGTTTTAAAAAATTATGCAAGTGGACAAATTCAGATTACTATGAGGCAGGCAAATAACACCCATGTACAAAGCACATGGGATATGGAAACAACAGAGTAGCAAGATGATAAGAGACAGGAGAAGAGGGGATACTGAGGTGAACTGGAGTGCACCCAGGGATTCCTCTTTCCCTTAAAAAGCCAATCCAGCTGAGAGATGCCATAGGGAAAAAAGAATCCATTGATGCCAATATTATCTGATTTTTTTAAGAAAACCCCAAAATGAATACTACCAAAATAATTTGAAATTCTTTTAAACTATAGGCCAAACAAAACACAGCTACCATCTCTGCCTTTAAAGGGTAGACTAGTTCTAAACAAGTTGACTGTTAAAAAATATAATTCCATTATAAAATTAGAGATGTGGTCCACAGGAAAAATATTCATTATTGCTGTTCCCAATGTGAAGCACATATAGAGAATAAAATCAAAACTATAAGACTATTTTGTGGATTATAATTAATAACTTTGTGCATTTCCTTTCAGTATTTTTGTTATTTTTAGGATTGGGGTTTATACTGTAGTATTTTTTTAGATATTATATTTTAGTTATTTTAGATATCTTTTGTCTGATATTATTTAATAAGCAGTCTTTCATTTGAACAGCATGTTTTTATAGCCAGTCTCTTTAATGCACTCATAATAGTCCAAATAGCATAAATAGCAAGAGCCTAGAAAAGAGGTTTTGTTGATTCTATCTGAAAGTTAATTGACTGATGGAAGTTGGAAGATTTGGTAAAAAAAAAAAAAAAAAAAAAAAAGGTAAAATGGAAGCTCCCTAATGGGAGAGAATAACTAGATGACTCATTGTGTTTTTTAAAATCTTTATCTCCTTGGGAAGAGGAAAATGATGGGTCTGCCTAACTGGCATTAGCAGGAGAGAAGAATATGATGAGACAAAGGGGTAGAGATGAAGGAGGGGGTACCTCCCTACCTGGTGACAGCAGCAGACAAAAGAGCTGAATCACCTGAGAAAGGAAAAGAAAAAAAAAAAAAAAAGTTTCCCACCTAGTGAGAGACAATTTCAGCCATGGGGAACAGCAAAACTAGCACAGTGATTTGCAGCATATCGGTTCTCAAAAAGCAGCAAAAATGCTATGCAGATAAGCTGAGGGGAGCAAACCCATAAGCAACCTAAAAGTAAGCTGGCCTGTGGGGATCAGGATGGGAGAAATGGAAGCTTATCAGACACCCCCATACTCTCTCCATCCTTCTTGAGGAAGGAAGGTACTTGAATGTTTCAGCAAGTCAGCAAAGTTATGGGGAATTGCTCATTTACTAGAGTGGGGTAATTGCCAGAGAGGTTGACAATTTTATCTCAAATGTTTAGCACAGGGTCTGGCACTTATTATATGCAGTTGAAGATAATTGCTTTGTGAATAAAACATTGTATATTTTACTCTACTCCAAGTAGATTTCAAGAAGGGGGGATCACAAAGTGAAACATATATATATGTTTTAAACTTCTGATAGAAATTTTATGAGTACACATAGTTTAATGCCTGAAAACTGTTCTCATTTTAAATATAGAAATCTTTTCAAATATGGCTGTTTTCACTAATCATGATACGTCTTGCCAGTTTTTCCTTTATCTTTATATGAAAGGTAATGTTTTCATTTATTGTTACCCTTTTCCAGCATCCCATAATATCCAGTTTGTTATATAATGTGGTAAAAAATGCAACTGAGAGCTTAAATGTCTAATAATTCTATACCAATAAACGTTCACCCTAATTCTGCTGAAGCAAGGAATAGTTTCACAACTAGTTTATGTGCCAATCATCAGCTAGGTAAATCGCTTCTACCTAGCCTAATGATTCATTTTATTCTAACTTTTTTTATGCAACTGTTTACCAGAGCCCTTATCTGGGCATCCAGCTCACAAAAACAGGCCTGTTTGAGCCCTCCCAAACCCTGGTCATGGTAAGACATCGACAGACAGTGGAAAAACAACTGTGCAAAAAGGAAAAAGCAGCAAGAGGACAAGCCAACAAAACAGAAGCCATCAGAAGTTCCACATGCTTCCACCACCAAGTGTAATGTGTGTCTGGGTCTGTACCCTTTTAATTAGCCTTTGCTCCTATTACAGTGGGTGAGCTGAACACACCATGTTTCAAGGCGGATTCCTCCAGGAGTGCCCATCCCCCTCACCTACTCAGGACGTCACTCCGGCAGTGTTCCCTTTCTCTCCCTCACCACCTCTCTGTTGGATCCTTTCTATAAGCATCTAAACATGTTGTAGCGGTTCTCACATTTAAACAACAGCAGCAAAATGCCTCCCTTAGTTCCACAAGAGCATCAGCTATTGTCCTATTTGTCTGCTGCTCTTACAGCAAATCTCTTCAAACCAATTACCTATATTCACTTTCTCTATTTCCCCTCCTCCCATATCCTCATGACCCTGTTTCAACCAGGATTTTATTCCTTCATTCCACCAGTATTTTTTCCTACTTTTATGAACATTTTTATTGGTTTTTACCGAAGTCAGCAATACCTCCCATGTTGCCAAAGCCAATGGCCAGGCCTCAGTTTTTTCCACCCATCAGAAGCAATCCAGGGTTGGTCCCTCACTCCCTTCTTGAAATACTATCTTCATTTGGTTTGCCAGATGCCTCTCTCTCTGATCCTATCTCAGTGGACATCCTCCTCACCGTTCATTGATGGCTCCACCTCATCTCCCCAACCTCTAAACTTGGAAGGCCCCAAGCACAATCTTCAGACCCCTCCTCTGCTCTTCCTACATTCTCTTAGTATGTGATTTTATCTGGTCCTATGGTTTTAAGCAACAATGATACCCTGATGATTCCCAAATTTATATCTCCAGTCCAGATCTCTCCCCAGAACCTCAGTTTCACATACCAATTGCCTACTTAATATTTCCACTGTAGTGTCTATTTGACATGTCCAAAACCAACCCTTAATTCCCTCACTTCTTCCAAATCTGTTCCTCCTACGTCTTCCCCTTCTCAGTAGAAGGCACCTTCATTCTTCCATTTGCTCAAAAATTCACCCTCTTTTCTCTCTCATACAGTACAGCCAATCCAATAGCAAATTCTGTTGGCTGTTCCTTTGGGACATATTCAGAATCTGACCACATCTCAGCATCTCACACACAGCTGCTACAATGTCTCCTAACTGGTCACCTAGCTTCCACTGTTTGCCCCCTATAATCTGTGTTCAACAGAACAGCCTGGGTGATTGTGTTGAAATGCAAATCATCCCTTTCTCCTCCAGTTTCTCCAGTGGCTTCCCTTTTCATTCTGAGTGAAAGCTGAAGTCCTCATAATGGCCCACAGGGCCCTACGTTATCTCCCCTGCCACCAACCTCTCCACTGCTCCTCTGACCTTAGCTCCCACCACTTTCACTCTCTCACTCTGACCCAGCCACACCAGAACAGGCTTCCCTCAGATCTCCACATAACTTCCTCTCTCACTTCTTTCAAAGTTTCTGCTTAAATGTCACCTTATTGGAGGGACCTTCCCTGACCACCCGACAGAAAATAGCAGTGCCTTTCACTTCTCCAACTCCCTTACCCTGATTTTTTTTCCTTTGTTGCATTTACCATCACCTGACATAGTCTGTATTTTTTAAATGTCTATGTTGTCTGTCTCTCCCTACCAGAAAGTAAGGACTTCATTATGTTTACTTCTATATTCCCAATGCCAAGAAGACTCCTGGCATATAGTAGACATACAATAAATGAATGAATGAATAATTGAATGATTGAATGAGATCCCCAAATTATATAATTTTGGAAGGAAGATAATGCTTTTCCCATAAATATTTACTTCACTCTTAAAATTCTTTAAACTATTGTCAAGTTAATCTCTCTTAAGTGACTGCACATCTTCCTCCATGAATATATTTGATCAAACTCTATGTCTGATTTCACAAAATTTTAATCACAAAATACCACCAAGTCTTTTCTGATGGTTCATAGCAAATTCACAATTTAATGTGCTTTTAAGCTATTTGGGGTCAAAAACAAAATTGGACCCTCATGCTTTAACTGATTCCACAAGTATAAGAAGTAGAAGTTATGCACTTGATTTCCTCTCTACAATTGTTGATTTCAACTGCAATCATTCTAATGACTCATGTGACAACCAGATTTTGAGTAGGCACGGTAATCCGGAGGTGATTGCACTCGGTAGTCACCTCCAGAGTCTAGGACATAAGTTAAGACTCAAATGAAAGGAAAACAATGGTTAAAGTCTGGACTTCGGTAGGCATCTGTCTGTGTAACAAAAGCACCAGGCTATGGGACTCAGTAAGCTTTCTACTCAGGGCAACGCTAATTGGAGAAAGGTCTGCTTCTCCCAGGATTAAGATACAAATGGTGGCCACATGAAAGAGCTCTCAAGGCTGTTGCACTTTTCCCCACTTGGAGCTCAATGCAGTGTTTTTCTCCCACTAATGAGCAATGCATTTACTCACATGCTTTTAAAATTAGAATCAGGGGGTATTTTTTAAAGTAATGAATGTTTTGCTTAAACGGTACCAACATGTGTTTTGAAAGGAACTGGAAATGTAACATATGGTTCACGTAGACTGAAACAGGCTTTGTTCAGACATTAATCTGAGGGGAAGTGGGGCTGTTTGCCTAGTTGGCCCCCTTAGGCACAGCAATCTTTATTCGATCATCAATGTATTCTTCTTAGATCAAATATTTGGTTTTAATGGAACCTGGCAAAGTACTTCACTCCCGACTTTACAAAGACAATTTTGAAAAGATTCACTGAGGAATATAAACTACAATATGGAAGGAACTGTGTTCTGATTAACAGGCAATGTATACAGGCAACTACAATTAAATTACCGTACTTAGCTCACTATTAATAGAGGGTTTCAATAAAGTTCTGAATTTAACAACTCTTGCTCATCAATAACTTGGTGAAAATTTAGCCAGGTTTAACAACCAGTTTCTGTTTTGGTTTCTTCAGATCAGCATCTGGTTCTGCATCTGCCTGTTCCTATTCCATGTCTCACTGTGTCCACAGCATTTGAATCAATTCCATGCATTGGGATAAATACAAATTTAGCAGGCCTAGCATTTCACCATCTCACTGCCCACTGGAGGCCAAAGCCTTTGGTGCCGTATGTAAACCATCTGCAGCTTCATCCCAGAAGCTCAGGCTGTAATTTTTCTCTGAATCCTCATACGCTTATGTCAGGTATGTCCCTGATATCAACCAACCCTCAGTATTTGGATTTGACAGTCTCTTCTGCTTGCAACCAGAGAAGTTTTTCTGCTCTTAAGGGCTTATGTGATTAGACTGGGCCCACCTAAATAATCTCCCACTTTAAAGTCTGTAAACTGCCAAGTTCCTTTTGCCATTAACATAACATATTCCCAGGTTCCAAAGATGAGAGCACGGACATCTTTGGAAGGGCCACCTTTTCTTTTATTCATACCTGAGGTTTATCCACTCTGGAGAATTCAAAAAGTTTACAGACCCTCAGCATAATTTTGGCAGGCAAATAGAGTAAAAGACTGAACAAAAATTAAACAATGACAATGAAATCTTTCCAAGACCTGAGTTTTAATTGGCCAAAGAAGAAAGCTGCCTACTCACTGACAGAAATACATATGAGAATTCTACTCAAAGCAAAATAGTGGCAAACAACTTCAGCAGATAATTAGAATTCCTAGGCAACTTGCTTCTTCCAAGATGCTTTTCGAGAGGTATGGGGAGGGGTTTATCGTCTGTGGCTTTAAATGCTTAGACATGGGCTAGTTTAAATTAACTCCAAATCTAATTTTAAGTCTAATATGTCCTTAAATGTAGCTGCTGATACCACATTTCTAGTTCCTGGGATACTAGTGACCCCTGAATGAAGGAGACTTATTACCCCTTGTCATTTGCTCATACAAATGATCCCCCAAATTTAAAAAAAATATATATATATGGTGTTTTGAAAGTCCTAATGCATTTTTCCATTGTAACAATGTTAAAAGTAACACATGCAAAGTAGACCTACAGAATTCAATTTAGATCATCATTTATTTAAGACCAGTGCTACTTGAAAAGGACTGTAGAACTAATCATAAGAAATTGTATTCTGAGTTCCAGCTTGGAACGCATCACTGCTAGGGTGCCCCCCGACACAGAGCTCCCGTCTCAACTCCCCGCAGTGGATCAAATCACCTAGAGAGTAGCCACCAGGTCCCTGTTGTGGTTCCAAAGTCTGGGCAGAAAGTCCTTCAGAGCAATACCTTCAAGGAAGTGGCAAAAGCGACAAAGCTTTCATCTTTTGGCGGTAAGGCAGAACTTCCCACCTAGGCAGCTTCAAATAAACCTAATTTCCAGTGATTTGCATTTTTCTTTTCTTCTCTACCAATACTTTCCTTGGCTCAGTGCCTGAGCCAAGTTTTCAGTATCCCTGCTTAACAATATAGGAAAATACAGCTTGACGATCTCTTTTCCCCTCTCTCTATCATTAAAGCACAATCCTTTAATAACTGACAGTAAGTTTTCACTGCTAGAGACAGTAAGACGTCTTAATTTTTATAGCATTTATTCTTTCTCATATGTTATACATTTCCACTGTTGGAAATCTGAAAAATAGCACAAACTAAAAGTAAAAACCACTCATAATCACAAGAGTCAGATATAACACCAGAGCTACTCACTCTTTGTTGAAAAATACAAATGAATGAATGAACAAGTTCATAGTGTAAGACCAAAAGGAGGTTTTACTCCGTTGTACAAGCTCCGTGGCAGTCTGCAATAGTCTGCCTAGCACTGGCTCCTACTGTACTGTGGGCTGCTGAACCAAAGCATGGATGTTAAGAAAAAGAGACACAGCAGCAATCAGTCACAGCAAAGCTTGAACTTTCCTCAGAACTGCCTTTGAGCAGCATGAAGGTTTACACCCGAAAACATGCACATACACTGCCCTCTAGTGCCCATCCACCAGATGTAATGCCGCAACATGCGTTATTGGAATAATTGCAAAGCTGAAAAAAGATCAAAGTAAAGCAATGACTAAGGGGTAGAAGAAAATGATTAGAAAAGAAATTAAATCGCGTGCACTCAGCGAACTTCTATTATGGAAAAATAAATGATCAAAAAGCTCTCGTTTTCTCCTCCTCCTCCCCACGCCATCCCTACCCCCATCTCTCTTTACCAACCCAATACACACATACACACTGTTTTTCATTCTGACCATGGCTGTAAGTGGAAGGAAAAGGATGCTGCAATAAAGCTATGAATTAAGAATTATATTTTATTTATAAATATTTAACGTATGTGAAGGATTAAGTAGCCTTGCTTAAAATAGAAATCTGATTAATAGAAAAAGAATGACACATTAATGGAAAATGAAGATGACATCATAAATCACAAGAAAAATGAAAGATTATTCAAAGAACTGCGTTAGGTGGTGTGCTATTCTGAAGGAAAGGAGGTGTATTTAGATCCTCACATCAGTCCAAGGAGCCAACTAGATTTCAGATGCATGAAATTTAAACCAAAATCAATTTTCAAAAATTATGAGAAAATTAAAGTGAACTTTTATCAAATACATGGAGAACTTTCTATGCTGGAAGAAATGACAAAGGAAAATGTGGATAATTTAACTATCAAAATTAAAACTTCATTATTTAAAAAAACTAGCAGGGACACAATAAACAGAGAAAATGTTTAATTTATATAACATATGAAAAGCTCATACGAAAATATAAGAAACAGAATATGACTTCAAAACTGGCAACTAACAAGTAAAAAAATGACTTACAAGTAAATGTGAAAGCATTCACCTTGAGAGTAATCAAAAAAGTGCTAAAAAATGGTCTGTTGGAAATGGTTCACATATGCAATATTTTGACATTAAATAGTCTTAATTCTATTTATTTTTTTAAATAAGAGCCAATTAATTTATAATTAAATTATTAACACAGTAATATAAAATCATGATGAAGATGATTTTTAAATTCTATTATAATTTCCAATATGACACTAAGGTGCAATAGTTGGAATAGGAAAAGAGGTTCAACTTGAGAGGAGCTTAAAACATGCTTTCAGATAAAAAAATAAATTACGGGAGTATTCTACTTCACTAACTTTCAAAATGCAAAGCTGTACCCAAATGATCACCTCCCCTGTCACTGATTACTTCTTTTTAAAAAGCTAATATTAGCTGAGAAAAATAAACCCAGCACCCAAGACAGTAAATTATATGCCAAAGTAGATGAGGAGACAATAAATAAGGACTGTGGGGTGGGGGGCAGGGAACACAGAAGAGCCCAGAATGAGAAAATTTGAGAGAGGAAAAGAAGTAAGAGAGAAGAGAGAAATACCTTCAATGACAAACTATCTTTATCACCTTAGTTGTAAACTTGCTGTGGTCCAGAGTGACCCAGTGTTAAACTGTGAAGTAGCTGAAATTTATCATCATGGTCCATAGAGGCTCTTGACTTCGCCCTGGTAGTGCTTTTTTAACTTATTTTCACCCTCTTCACCACAGTGAAAAGCCCAGGCTCTTAATACTCTCTCCATCTAACACCCTACCCCTTCCCACTAACCACTACCACTCACCCCATCATCTACACCCCCATGCCTAAGTCTACTTCAGGAGATAAAACAATCTTGGTAATTTATATCTTAACATAAATTATATAATACTTTTCCAAAAAAAAACAAGTTGAACCTAATTCTAATTGTGGAATAGAAAGATGTTCCCCTATTAAGAAATTTTGAATATCATCGAACATGAGGGGAAGCGCTAGGAAGGGAAGGGAACAAAGGAATCAAACAATAGGCAATTTTTTCCTCTCTTTCTAAAAAGATGTCCTTGACTCAATCAAAGCCTCCACCCAGTACAAGCTTGAAATATGCTTTCTATTCCACTCACTAAAGAGAATTACTTACCCTTGACTATAAGGTCATAATAATGCTCACACACAGGTAGATTCAGAAGCATCATTTGTCCTGATAAAAATTATATTTATATTTAATTTCTGAGGAACATCTAAATAACAAATAACATTTAGAAGAATCTTCAACTATAACTGATTTGAATCTGCTATATAAAAATATGCACATGTATTAATTTTCAAAGAAGGGTATGATGTAGAATGTGGAAGCTATAGACCACACAATTCTATGTTGGTCCCTGGCAGAACTCTAGAATGGATTGTTAAATATGACTTTTAGCACTTAGAAAATAAATGACGTTCCTTAGATAGCAAATGTGGGTTGCTAAAACTCAAGTCCCATTAACCTCATTTTAAAAAAGGATTTGACAGTCTCTTTTTATATCTTCTCAAACAAGATAGGGAAATGTGTTCAGTGAATTCACAGTTCTCTGAAAAAGTATACCTACTAAATTTTAATAAATGAACCAATATAAATCTGATCTCTAATGACATAACTACAGACTCCATGTGTTATATTGTGCTGCTCAACATTTTTTTTCAGTGATTAGGAGAAAGCCATAAATGATACAAGTCCCAAATCTATAAATGAAACAAAATAAGACAGGATAGTAGATATAATTGTGATTGGGTAAAAATAACAGATTGGAATAATAGATTAAAACAAATGAAACTAAAGGAACTTGATTCTTCTCTTCAAACTTTCACTTACTTTTCTTATAGACTTGGACAAACCTCTTAGTTTACTAAAACCTCAGTTTCCTCATCTGAAAAGGAGGATAATCACAAGTAGCTTCATTCATGGGGTTGTTGTGAGATTCAAATGAGGAAAGAATCATAAAAACCATTTTAAAATCATGAACTGCAATTCAAATATTCTTTTGAAACATACCAGAAAGAAATGTAGAGTTCCTAGCAGAGGTTTTAAACATTCAACCGCTTGAACACAGATTGAGGGAGAGCCCCTTAGGGTGGGAGGAGAGGCAAGACAGGTGAAGAAGATTAAGAGGTACAAACTATTAGCTAGAAAATAAATAAGATACAAGGATGTAATGTACAGCACAGGGAATATAGTCAACATTTTATAATAATTTTATATGGAGTATAATCTATAAAAATATTGTCACTATTATGTACACCTGAAACTAATATTATATTAAGTCAACGATGCTTTAATAAAAAAAAAAAACTCAACAATAACAGAACAACCAACTCAATTATAAAAAAAAAAAAAATGGGCAAAAGATCTGAACAGACACCTCATCAGAGATAAACAAATGGAAAGTACTCGACATCATTTGTCATTAGGGAAATACAAATTAAAACAGAGATACCACTACACACCTATTAGAATGGCTAGAATTCAAAACATTGACAACACCAAATGCTGACAATGAGGTGGAGCAATAAGCACTCTTGTTCACTGCTAGTGGGAATGAAAAATGGTGCAGTCACTATGGAAGACAATTCAGCAGTTTCTTACAAAGCTAATCATAGTCTGAATATATGATCCAGCAAACACACTTCTTACCCAAATTTACCTGAATGAGTTGCAAACTTATGTCCACACAAAACCCTGCATACAGGGGTTTATGGCAGATTTATTTATTCATAATTGTCAAATTTTGGAAGCAAACAAGATGCCTTTCATTAGGTAAATGGATAAACTGTGTATATCCACACAACAGAATATTATTCAGTGATAAAAAGAAATGTGTAGTCACTAAAAGTCATAGAGGACCCTTTAATGAATATTGCTAAGTAAAAGAAGCCAGTCTGAAAAGCTACACACTGTATCATTCCAACTATACAACATTCTTCAAGGCAAACTATAGAGACATAAAAAGATCAGTGTTTTCCAAGGATTTGTGGGAGGGATGTAGGGATAAACAGGTAGAGTACAGGGGAGTTGTAGGACAATGAAATTACTCTGTATGATATCGTGATGATAGATTCATATCATTATGCATTTGTCAAAACCCACATAACTGTATAGCACAAAGAGTAAATCTTAATGTAAAATATAGCCTTTAGTTCATAATAATATTTATTCATCATTGTAACAGATGTACCACACTAATACAAGATGTTAATAATAGTGGGAAACGGAGGGTGGAGGGTGGGGAAGTGGGATAGAAGGCAGGAGCTCTTTGTACTTTCTGCTCAATTTTTCCGTAAACCTAAAACTGCTCTAAAAAATGGAGTCTTTGTTAAAAAATAATGATAATAAAATCTATTAATAAAAAAATCTTCCCTTTTTGTTGTAGATAAAAATTACAGTAAGCTTAACCCCAGTAAGGCAGAACTTCTGGCTCTATGAAGAACAAGAGTTCCTAATGTGTGAAAAGAAGAATAGTGTTTGCTAGCAATTTTTTTAGCAACATGTGAACTTTGCTAAATCCTAACAGTTGAGGTGCTACCCTTTGAAAATCTACTAAAAATATATAGACATTTTCTCCAGAAAAATATGTATGCACATTTTTAAATTGTATGCAATTTCAGGACTTCAAGGAATTTCTGAAACCAAAAGAAGAAGCTTTAAATCAGTGAAGCCTAAGTTAAGAACTTTTACAGGAGTATACTGAGCACATAACTTCATAGTTCCCACCTCTGTACTTTTTCTCATGCTATTTTTTCCACTAAAATGCCCTCCCCACCTCCCTTCTGCTAGGTCACCAATTCTATTATCTAACCCCATAGTAACTAACCAACTTTACACCCAAGTGCCACCCAAAACATTTCTCTGCTGGTCTTCTCTTTAGCTCCCATGAGACCCACACTCATTCATATCTTCATGTTTCTGCTCACTCTTTTACCCCCTTAGTTTCCTCCATTACTTAAACCCACATACTCTTCACAATCATCTCAAGCCTGTCTGCTTTTGAAGCCTTGTCTAATCATTCCTTTATCACACATTGTGAATATCACACAATTCTGTAAATATGTTAACAATTATAGTTTTTTAAATTTTTATACTAAATTATTTAAGAACAAGTAATGTGACTTACCTTTATAGCATATCACGATACCTATTTCATAATAGGGACCCTATAAACATTCGATCAGTTCTCCTTGGAGCTTAGCACACTGTAATAGAAGGTAATATTGTAATGTTACAGCACTAGTAACAGTTAGTTACTAATTGAGTCATTGAATGGATTGTGGACTTTTTTAAAAATGTGATTGTGGTGAAATTCATACAACATAAAATTAACCATTTTAAAGTGAACAGTTGAGTAGTATTTAGTACATTCACAATGTTGTTCAACCTCAACCTCTATCTAGTTTCAAAACATTCTCATTACTTTAAAGTAAATCTTTTACCCATTAAACAGTTTCTCTCCCTTTTTTTTTCTCCCTCAAGCTCCTAGCATCCACCAATCTGTGTTCTGTCTCCATGGATTTATCTGTTCTGGATATTTTGTCTAAATGGAGTCACATAATATGTGACCTTTTGTTCCTGGCTTCTTTCACTTAGCATAATGTTCTCAAGGTTCATCCTTGTTGTGGCATGTAACAGTACTTCATTGTTTTTCATGGCCAAATAATATTCCATTGTATATATATATACTATAATTTGTATCCACTCATTCACTGATGGACATTTGGGCTATTTCCATCTTTTGGCTCTTGTGAATAGGGCTATTATACAGGCTTGTACAAGTATTTGTTTAACTACCTGCTTTCCACTATTTGAGGTATATACCTAAGTGTGGAGTTGTGAGTTCATATAATAATTCTGTGATTAACTTTTTGAGGAACTGTCAAACTACTTTCCATAGCAGCTGAACCATCTTATATTCCCAATAATGTATGGGGTACAAGGGTTCCAATTTCTCCATAACCTTGCCAACACTTATTTATCATTTTTTTAAATTAAAACCATTCTACTGGATTTGAAGTGGTACCTCTGGATGGTGACTTTAAAACATTGGACGGTTTTGAACACATCTTTAACATCTGTAGAGGTAAATTTATTGTGAAGCTAATAAATCTTATGTTTCAGAGTGCTTCACTGAAGACTGTGTTGAAATTAGAATTCAATTTTCTATTCTTTTTCATTAAAAGAGGCCTATAAATTACGTTTCCAGCCCCACAAAACTTGAATTCTCCTGCACACAAGCAAATAAGAATATCTACTGTTCAAGAGTATAACAACAATATCCCTATCTCCAGCTATGGTGGTGTATTCTCTTGCTTTCAAAGTCACCATGCTTGACTTAAAGCCTTTATGACAAATAATCTTACCACCTGAGAAAGATGTTTAAGAACCTAGTATTACAGGTAGCATGACATAAATCATAATAATCCCAGCCACTTATCAATTGCAGGACACCCTGAGACCAGCTTATTGCTAGAAAGCCAAACATAAATTTCTGTTTCCAAAAGGATACATACACAGTTCTGCTGGCAATTACCTCTTCTTCTCAAATATCAAATTAAAAAGAACAGAGCCATAGGGAGTCTGCAATATTTTAAAGCCATAATCTCTTTTACATTACTTCTGCATTTTGCTTGTAGCCAATAAGGTGATTCTGTCACATTCACTAAGAGGAATCAAATTTATATGACTATTGATGTCCCTGATTTACATAAAAATCTGTGATGCACATCCAAGGTCTGTACTGACTACAAATAGATCAAATGGCAAGCTCCCTCAACCATGCTCATATGATTTATGAGTCAGATTTACTGCTGCGTGCTGTTATGCCCTTCAGAAACTAGGTTATTTGAATTGAATATTCAGTGTAATACAGTATGTGACAGACTATGCAAATTATTTGCACAAGACATGACATGGTAAGTAATTTTGACTGTAAAGCTTGATTACAATGTTCATCAGGAGAGTGGCCTGCCTCTCCAAAAAGCCTTGGAAATTTATGTTATTGTCCCATATGGTGTTCTTTGTTTTCCACATTTTCCTCTTAAAGATCCAAGTGTATTCCCATAATTTATCATTTATTCTCCCCTGTAAAATATTCCCTTTACCTTACATATAAGCAAACTAAGTTTAAGTTAGTGTCATTCAATTTTAACAAGTTCACTTTCCAGTTCATTTTGTTAAAATAGGACCAAATGACTAGATTCTTACTCAGTTGTGTTGATGTACTCTGAATATTCTCCACTTTTTAAGAGAAGTAACTCACTATAAGACTAGTTTGGCTTCTTAAAATCAAAATACTTACCTTTCACAGATCACCAAACATCGAGTTCTAATTATTTCCATTTTTTTTCTTCTACAGTTCTGTCAAAATTTGTTAAGAGCCTTCTATCACTTATTTTCATACATAGTTTTTTATTTTCATACATGGTTTTTCAGTTAGTTCATCAGGAAAGGGATATAATAAAGCCCATCTCATTGAGTTTTGTGAGAAACATGTGTGATATTGACACAGCTAGCATTCAAGAAAAGTTAGGACTTTTCCCCCTTCCCTTCAAGAAGAGAAAATGGGTGCTTAAGCAAAGGAAAATGTGTGACTTCTGCCAACATTTACAGATTTAAGCTTGTAAGACTACTCTCATGCAACAATATTTCTCAAACTTTACTGTGCATACAAATTATCTGAGGAGCTAGTCAAAATGCAGATTCTTTTTCAATAGATCTGGGGTGGGGCTTGATATTCTGGGTTTCTGAAAAGTTCTCAGGGGATGCCAATACTACAGGTCCACAGACCACTCTCTGAGTGACAAGGTTATAAAACTCCATGTTTCTACCTAAGTGTGCTAAATGTAACTAAGCAGGTAACTTGCTGTTTTTTTATTTAATGTAACTTTTAATTTGGGATAACAGTAGATTTATACACAGTTATAAAAAATAATATAGAAACCTCCCATATACCTTTCACCCAATGATAACATCTTGCAAACTATAGAACAATAGCACAACTGGTATATTAACATTGATAATCCACTGATCTTACTCAGATTTCCCTGGTATTACTTGTACTCATTTGTGTGTGTGTGTGTGTGTGTGTGTGTTTTATGTAATTTTATCACATGTGTAAGTTCACGTATCCATCACGAATCAAGATACAAAAGAGTTCTATCAAGGATCTCTCCTGTTGCCATTTATAACCACAAGCATCTCTCTCCCTACCCAGCACCTTGTCCCTTTCCTGCCCCCTGACAATCACTAATCTGTTTTCCAACTCTATAATTTTGTCATTTCAAGAATGTTATATAAATGGAACTGTCAGCATCTAACCTTTGGAGACTGGTTTTTAATCAGTATAATTCCTAGAGATTCATGCAAGTTATTGTATGCATCAATAATGCATTCTTCAGGGTATATTGCACCACTATTTACAATAGCCAGGACATGGAAACAACCTAAACATCCAATGACAGATGAATGGATAAAGAAGATGTGGCACATATATACAATGGAATATTACTCAGCCATAAAAACGAATGAAATTGGGTCATTTGTAGAGATGTGGATGGACCTAGAGTCTGTCATACAGAGTGAAGTAAGCCAGAAAGAGAAAAACAAATACTATATATTAATGCATATATGTGGAATCTAGAAAATTGTTACAGATGAACTTATTTGCAGGGCAGGAATAACGACGAAGACATAGAGAAGGGACATGTGGACACGGGGGGGATGGGGAGGGTGGGACGAATTGGGAGATTAGGTTTGACATAAATACACTACCATGTGTAAAATAGATAGCTAGTGGGAACCTGCTGTATAGCACAGGGAGCTCAGTTTGGTGCTCTGTGATGACCTAGATGAGTGGGATGAAGGGTGGGAGAGAGGTCCAAGAGGGAGGGGATATAGGTATACATATAGCTGATTCACTTCATTGTACAGCAGAAACTAATACAACATTGTAAAGCAATTTTACTCCAATAAAAAAAAAAAAGAAATTAAAAAAAAATAATGCATTCCTTTTTTTCCCATTATATGGCTGTACCATAGTTTAATCATTCAGTCACTGAAGAACATCTAAGTTGTTTTCTGTTTGGGCTTATGACCCCAAAAAATCTGCTATTGAACATCTGGGTACAGGCTTTTGTGTGAACACAAGTTTTTAGTTCTCTGGGATAAATGCTCAAGTGTGCAATTGTTGGTCCATATGATATGATAGTTTTATAAGAAATGATGCAGTTTCTCCATATTATTGCCAACATTTGGCGATGTTACTTTTTTTATTTTAGCCATTTTGATAGATGTGTAGTGATAGATCACAGCAGTTTTAATTTGTATTTCATAATGGTCAGTGATGTTCTAGATCTTTTCATGTGCTTATTTGCCATCTGTATATCTTATTTTGTGAAATGTCTGTTCATGTCGTTTGCTCAATGTATACTTGGATTCTTTTGATTTTTTGCTAGTAAGTTTTGAGAGTTTTTTATGTACTCTAGATACTAGACCTTTGTGAGATATGTAGCTTGCAAGAATTTTCTCCCACTCTGTTGCTTGCCTTTCATCCTTCTAACAGGATCTTTCACAGAGCAAAAGTTTTTAATTTTAATCAGGTACAATTTATCCATTTGTTTCTTTTATGGACTATGCTTTTGGTGTCAAAGTTAAGAATTCTTTGCCTAGTCCTAGACACAGAAGAATTTCTCCTTTTTTTCTAAGAGTTTTATAGTTTTATATTCAGCACACAGTTTATGATCCATTTTGAGTTAATTTTTATATAAAGTATGAGTTTTAGGATAAAGTTCATTTTTTTGCCTTGGATGTCCAGTTGTGCCAGAATGACACGTTGAAAGGGCTGTTCTTCCTCCTCTGAATTGCTTTCATACCTTTGTCAAAAATCAGTTGGTGCATTTTTAATGGTAGCATTAATGTTTTGTCCCCAAACATGAAGGTCTGTCCCCTGCAACAGAAAACTGATAGCAATCAAGACTAGGGCAGTGGGAATTTCCTGGCAGTCCAGTGATTAAGACTCGGTGCTTTCACTGCCATGGGCCCAGGTTCAATCCCTGGTCAGGAAACTAAGATCCCACAAGCCGTGCGGCGTGGCCAAAATAAATAAATAAGACTATGGCAGTGAAACAGTCAGTACAAATTTCCTTATGAAAATATAATTGCTAGAAGAGAAGGAAAATTATTATGGCCTGCTTTCATCCTAAGGAAAGTTTCAATATAGAGCCAGACTACTAGCACAGTTCTTTCACTGAGTTTCAGCAGTTATCAGCAACTTGTTTAGTTTCATCTTGCTCTTTATTAATCTACTTCTAATAGACACTTTATCTTTTCTTTTTTTTTTTCACACACACACACTGTATTTTATTTTTACAAGAGATAAGTAGACTGACACCAAGCATTGTACATGGATGACCACAACAAAAGCAACAATGATTGCAATTACCAAACATGAAACACACTCATACTATGTCATAATATTGACATTCAGTCCAGTAATCCTCCACTGTAACAGCTCCTTTACTTTGCAGTGAAAATTGATTTGTATATTCTTTGCCTCTGAGTCCTTCTGGGATTTTTTTTTTTAATTCAGACAGAAAGTCACAAATATTATACTCATCCTCATCAGTTCACTCAGTCCCATGTAATTAATTTTTTTTTTCATCTTGATCTTTTGTTAGCACTTTTATGAGTTCATCAGTTTTTCATTAGAGTTCTGAAAATGCTTATTCATTCAGTTCAGCAGTACAGTCAGTTACCAGAAACCTGTACTTGTCAGAGTCTTTTCCATGAATTTCTTGAAGATGAAAGCCTTTTATAGGAACATATTTGCAAAAGCATCAGAGTACACCCAGAACTGTGTAAATGACAAAAGACTTAAAAATGACCACGGTTAAAGATTTGATGGAAGTTCATAATAATGCAGTTGACAAGAAAATTAGTTATTTCTGAGATATACATTTTAAAGTAATAACTAGGATTATTACTTATAACATTATACCAGAACATATAAGATTTTTAAAAATTTCATGTAATGTCTGAAACATTTATATGAACATATTTCCATACAAATAACCCAATGAAAGTTTAGTATTAGTTGTTTTGTTTGTTGTTTTATACTGCAGGTTCTTATTAGGCATCAATTTTATACACATCAGTGTATACATGTCAATCCCAATCGCCCAATTCAGCACACCACCATCCCCACCCCACCGCAGTTTTCCCCCCTTGGTGTCCATATGTCCATTCTCTACATCTGTGTCTCAACTTCTGCCCTGCAAACTGGCTCATCTGTACCATTTTTCTAGGTTCCACATACATGCATTAATATACGATATTTGTTTTCCTCTTTCTGACTTACTTCACTCTGTATGACAGTCTCTAGATCTATCCACTTCTCAACAAATGACTCAATTTCGTTCCTTTTTATGGCTGAGTAATATTCCATTGTATATATGTACCACAACTTCTTTATCCATTCGTCTGTTGATGGGCATTTAGGTTGCTTCCATGACCTGGCTATTGTAAATAGTGATGCAATGAACATTCGGGTGCATGTGTCTTTTTGAATTACGGTTTTCTCTGGGTATATGCCCAGTAGTGGGATTGCTGGGTCATATGGTAATTCTATTTTTAGTTTTTTAAGGAACCTCCATATTGTTCTCCATAGTGGCTGTATCAATTTACATTCCCACCAACAGTGCAAGAGGGTTTCCTTTTCTCCACACCCTCTCCAGCATTTGTTGTTTGTTGATTTTCTGATGATGCCCATTCTAACAGGAGTGAGGTGATACCTCATTGTAGTTTTGATTTGCATTTCTCTAATAATTAGTGATGTTGAGCATCTTTTCATGTGCTTCGTGGCCGTCTGGATGTCTTCTTTGGAGAAATTTCTATTTAGGTCTTCTGCCCATTTTTGGATTGGGGTGTTTGTTTCTTTGATATTGAGCTGAATGAGCTGTTTATATATTTTGGAGATTAATCCTTGGTCCGTGGATTCGTTTGCAAATATTTTCTCCCATTCTGAGGGTTGTCTTTTCGTCTTGTTTATGGTTTCCTTTGCTGTGCAAAAGCTTTGAAGTTTCATTAGGTCCCATTTGTTTATTTTTGTTTTTATTTCCATGACTCTAGGAGGTGGATCAAAAAAGATCTTGCTGTGATTTATGTCAAAGAGTGTTCTTCCTATGTTTTCCTCTAAGAGTTTTATAGTGTCCAGTCTTATATTTAGGTCTCTAATCCATTTTGAGTTTATTTTTGTGTATGGTGTTAGGGAGTATTCTAATTTCATTCTTTTACATGTAGCTGTCCAGTTTTCCCAGCACCACTTATTGAAGAGACTGTCTTTTCTCCATTGTATATCTTTGCCTCCTTTGTCATAGATTAGTTGGCCATAGGTGCGTAGGTTAATCTCTGGGCTTTCTATCTTGTTCCATTGATCTATGTTTCTGTTTTTGGGCCAGTACCATATTGTCTTGATTACTGTAGCTTTGTAGTAGAGTCTGAAGTCAGGGAGCCTGATTCCTCCAGCTCCATTTTTTTGCCTCAAGACTGCTTTGGCTATTCGGGGTCTTTTGTGTCTCCATACAAATTTTAAGATGATTTGTTCTAGCTCCGTAAAAAATGCCATTGGTAATTTGATAGGGATTGCATTGAATCTGTAGATTGCTTTGGGTAGTATACTCATTTTCACAATGTTGATTCTTCCAATCCAAGAACATGGTATATCTCTCCATCTGTTGGTATCATCTTTAATTTCTTTCATCAGTGTCTTATAGTTTTCTGCATACAGGTCTTTTGTCTCCCTAGGTAGGTTTATTCCTAGGTATTTTATTCTTTTTGTTGCAATGGTAAATGGGAGTGTTTCCATAATTTCTCTTTCAGATTTTTCATCATTAGTGTATAGGAATGCAAGAGATTTCTGTGCATTAATTTTGTATCCTGCAAGTTTACCATATTCATTAATTAGCTCTAGCAGTTTTCTGGTGGCAGTTTTAGGATTCTCTATGTATAGTATCATGTCATCCGCAAACAGTGACAGTTGTACTTCTTCTTTTCCAATTTGTATTCCTTTTATTTCTTTTTCTTCTCTGATTGCCGTGGCTAGGACTTCCAGAACTATGTTGAATAATAGTGGTGAGAGTGGACATCCTTGTCTCGTTCCTGATCTTAGAGGAAATGCTTTCAGTTTTTCACCATTGAGAATGATGTTTGCTGTGGGTTTGTCATATATGGCCTTTATTATGTTGAGGTAGGCTCCCTCTATGCCCACTTTCTGGAGAGTTTTTATCATAAATGGGTGTTGAATTTTGTCGAAAGCTTTTTCTGCATCTATTGAGATGATCATATGGTTTTTATTCTTCAATTTGTTAATATGGTGTATCACATTGATTGATTTGCGTATATTGAAGAATCCTTGCATCCCTGGGATAAATCCCACTTGATCGTGGTGTATGATCCTTTTAATGTGTTGTTGGATTCTGTTTGCTAGTATTTTGTTGAGGATTTGTGCATCTATATTCATCAGTGATATTGGTCTGTAATTTTCTTTTTTTGTAGTGTCTTTGTCTGGTTTTGGTATCAGGGTGATGGTGGCCTCATAGAATGAGTTTAGGAGTGTTCCTTCCTCTGCAATTTTTTGGAAGAGTTTGAGAAGGATAGGTGTTAGCTCTTCTCTAAATGTTTGATAGAATTCACCTGTGAAGCCATCTGGTCCTGGACTTTTGTTTGTTGGAAGATTTTTAATCACAGTTTCAATTTCATTACTTGTGATTGGTCTGTTCATATTTTCTGTTTCTTCCTGGTTCAGTCTTGGAAGGTTATACCTTTCTAAAAAGGTGTCCATTTCTTCCAGGTTGTCCATTTTATTGGCATAAAGTTGCTTGTAGTAGTCTCTTAGGATGCTTTGTATTTCTGCGGTGTCTGTTGTAACTTCTCCTTTTTCATTTCTGATTTTATTGATTTGAGTCCTCTCCCTCTTTTTCTTGATGAGTCTGGCTAATGGCTTATCAATTTTGTTTATCTTCTCAAAGAACCAACTTTTAGTTTTATTGATCTTTGCTATTGTTTTCTTTGTTTCTATTTCATTTATTTCTGCTCTGATCTTTATGATTTCTTTCCTTCTGCTAACTTTGGGTTTTGTTTGTTCTTCTTTCTCTAGTTTCTTTAGGTGTAAGGTTAGATTGTTTACTTGAGATTTTTCTTGTTTCTTTAGGTAGGCTTGTATAGCTATAAACTTCCCTCTTAGAACCGCTTTTGCTGCATCCCATAGGTTTTGGGTCGTCGTGTTTTCATTGTCATTTGTCTCTAGGTATTTTTTAATTTCCTCTTTGATTTCTTCAGTGATCTCTTGGTTATTTAGTAACGTATTGTTTAGCCTCCATGTGTTTGTCTTTTTTACGTTTTTTTCCCTGTAATTCATTTCTAATCTCATAGCGTTGTGGTCAGAAAAGATGCTTGATATGATTTCAATTTTCTTAAATTTACTGAGGCTTGATTTGTGACCCAAGATGTGATCTATCCTGGAGAATGTTCCGCGAACACTTGAGAAGAACGTGTAATCTGCTGTTTTTGGATGGAATGTCCCATATATATCAATTAAATCTATCTGGTCTATTGTGTCATTTAAAGCTTCTGTTTCCTTAGTTATTTTCATTTTGGATGATCTGTCCATTGGCGTAAGTGAGGTGTTAAAGTCCCCCACTATGATTGTGTTACTGTCAATTTCCTCTTTTATAGCTGTTAGCAGTTGCCTTATGTATTGAGGTGCTCCTATGTTGGGTGCATATATATTTATAATTGTTATATCTTCTTCTTGGATTGATCACTTGATCATTATGTAGTGTCCTTCCTTGTCTCTTGTAACATTCTTTATTTTAAAGTCTATTTTATCTGATATGAGTATAGCTACCCCAGCTTTCTTTTGATTTCCATTTGCATGGAATATCTTTTTCCATCCCCTCACTTTCAGTCTGTATGTGTCCCTAGGTCTAAAGTGGGTCTCTTGTAGACAGCATATATATGGGTCTTGTTTTTCTATCCATTCAGCCAGTCTATGTCTTTTGATTGGGGCATTTAATCCATTCACGTTTAAGGTAATTATCGATATGTATGTTCCTATGACCATTTTCTTAATTGTTTTGGGTTTGTTTTTGTAGGTCCTTTTCTTCTCTTGTGTTTCCCACTTAGAGAAGTTCCTTTAGCATTTGTTGTAGAGCTGGTTTGGTGGTGCTGAATTCTCGTAGCTTTTGCTTGTCTGTAAAGCTTTTGATTTCTCCATCAAATCTAAATGAGATCCTTGCCGGGTAGAGTAATCTTGGTTGTAGGTTCTTCCCTTTCATCACTTTAAGTATATCATGCCACTCCCTTCTGGCTTGCAGAGTTTCTGCTGAGAAATCAGCTGTTAACCTTATGGGAGTTCCCTTGTATGTTATTTGTCGTTTTTCCCTTGCTGCTTTCAATAATTTTTCTTTGTGTTTAATTTTTGCCACTTTGATTACTATGTGTCTCGGCGTGTTTCTCCTTGGGTTTATCCTGTATGGGACTCTCTGCACTTCCTGGACTTGGGTGGCTATTTCCTTTCCCATGTTAGGGAAGTTTTCGACTATAATCTCTTCAAATATTTTCTCTGGTCCTTTCTCTCTCTCTTCACCTTCTGGGACCCCTATAATGCGAATGTTGTTGCGTTTAATGTTGTCCCAGAGGTCTCTTAAGCTGTCTTCATTTCTTTTCATTGTTTTTTCTTTAGTCTGTTCTGCAGCAGTGAATTCCACCATTGTGTCTTCCAGGTCACTTAACCGTTCTTCTGCCTCAGTTATTCTGCTCTTGATTCCTTCTAGTGTAGTTTTCATTTCAGTTATTGTATTGGTCATCTCTGTTTGTTTGTTCTTTAATTCTTCTAGGTCTTTGTTAATCATTTCTTACATCTTCTCAATCTTTGCCTCCATTCTTATTCCGAGGTCCTGGATCATCTTCACTATCATTATTCTGAAATCTTTTTCTGGAAGGTTGCCTATCTCCACTTCATTTAGTTGTTTTTCTGGGTTTTTTTCTTGTTCCTTCATCTGGTACATAGCCCTCTGCCTTTTCATCTTCTCTATCTTTCTGTAACTGTGGTTTTTGGTCCACAGGCTGCAGGATTGTAGTTTTTATTGCTTCTGCTGTCTGCCCTCTGGTGGTTGAGGCTATCTAAGAGGCTTGATGGGAGGCTCTGGTGGTGGGTAGAGCTGACTGTTGCTGTGGTGGTCAGAGCTCAGTAAAACTTTAATCCACTTGACTGTTGATGGGTGGGGCTGGGTTCCCTCCCTGTTGGTTGTTTTGCCTGAGGCAACCCAACACTGGAGCCTACCTGGGCTCTTTGGTGGGGTTAATGGCAGACTCTGGGAGGGCTCACGCCAAGGAGCACTTCCCAGAACCTCCGCTGCCAGAGTCCTTGTCCCCACAGTGAAACAGAGCCACCCCCCGCCTCTGCAGGAGACCCCCCCAACACCGGCAGGTAGGTCTGGTTCAGTCTCCCCCAGGGTCACTGCTCCTTCCCCTGGGTCCCGATGCGCACACTACTTTGTGTGTGCCCTCCAAGAGTGGGGTCTCTGTTTCCCCCAGTCCTGTCGAAGTCCTGCAATCAATTCCCACTAGGCTTCAAAGTCTGATTCTCTAGGAATTCCTCCTCCCGTTGCCGTACCCCCAGGTTGGGAAGCCTGACGTGGGGCTCAGAACCTTCACTCCAGTGGGTGGACTTCTGTGGTATAAGTGTTCTCCAGTCTATGAGTCACCCACCCAGCAGTTATGGGATTAGATTTTACTCTGATTGCGCCCCTCCTACCGTCTCACTGTGGCTTCTCCTCTGTCCTTGGACGTGGGGTATCCTCCTTGGTGAAGTCCAGGGTCTTCCTGTCAATGATTGTCCAGCAGACAGTTGTGATTCTGGTGCTCTCACAAGAGGGAGTGAGAGCACGTCCTTCTACTCCGCCATCTTGGTTCTATCTTTTCATTTATTGGTTTAAAGGTCAAAAATTTTTTAAGTTTTAGCCACATGCTAAAATTATTTAATTTAAAGCTTCTTGCTTTAACATGTTTAGTTTGGCTTTTTAGTGCTTCAGTTTAACTTGATGTCTCTTTTAACATTTAGAAGAAGAAGGGAAAGAAGAAACAATGAATTGGGCATTCAGAGTATCTCTTAAATACATGCACCACTCTCTCCTTTATTTCAACATTAAACTGAATACTCATTTTTTATTCTTTCATTATTAGATACTATTAATTATATACCTGAGATATAATTGATGTATCTCTATACTTTCAGAGAAAAGAAGCTGGGCAAATATTTTCCAATCAAGGAAATGTATCTCCGCTAACCATTTACTACTCAATCACTCTTAAGGAAGAATCTATCCAAGAACTTTGCCCAGCCAGACACTGAACTGCCAAATTTCTAAATGGGCAGGGATGGGCAACCTGGTGCTCCAGGGCTTTAAAGTCTGACCACAGGACAGGGATCAAGATAGTGGAGTAAAATGATCCTGAGCTCACCTCCTCAAATGGACACACCAAAACTACAACTATGCATAGAATAACTGTCCTCTGAGAATGACCTGAAAACTAACAGAACAGCTCTTCTACAACTATGGATATAAAGAAAAAACCACATTGAGATGGGTAGGAGTCAGGACTCACATCTCCAGGGTGGTGACCCACAAGCAGGAGGGGTATCACAAACGTGAAGATCCTCCTTCAGGAGTGAGAGGTCTGAGCCCCACATTGGGCACCTCAGCTTTGGGGACCTTCACCAAGTAGACAAGCTCCCATAATAACTGGCTTTGAAAACCAGCAGGGCTTACATCTAGAAGAGCCAGTGGGCTATGGGGAACCAAGACTCTGCTCTTGAAGGGCTCACATGCAAACTCACTACAAATCTGAGCATAGAGGCAGCAGTTTGAAAAGCACCTGACCATAAGTGAAGAAGATTTATTGACTAACTTTAGGGCAAGTGCCAAAAAGGCAGGGGTCTGCTGGAACTTTATCTGGGGACCAAAGTGCTGGTGGATGCCATTTTTATTCTCTTCTACCTAGCTGGCCTGGCACTGGCATGCTCCATTTCTGACATTCACCATCTACATTGCTAGCACCCCTTGCCCCACCTTGGCATTCCCCTCCTGACCTGCCCCACCCAACCAGCCTGCCCTAGTCAGCACCCGTCCAATGCAGCTCCCACATTGCCCCATTTTGTTGGTGGCCCAAGACCAGACTAGCACCCCTCAGATTAGCTACTGCCTCTCCACACTCAGCCAGTGGCCTCTGCCAGGATAGGTGTCCCTCCTAGAGTGGTTCCCAACTTACCACACCCAGTTGGCATCCTTGGATCAGACAGGCACCTCTCCAAAGTGACTCCCACCCCAGGGGCAACCCTACCCACCAGTGCACCCACAACAATCATGGCACCACCAAAATAAAGGGCACATGCAGCCTACATGGGGGACATATCTGGAACACCAGGATCTAGTAATGAGGAGGGATTGCTTTTCTAGGCCCCAACTTTCTACATAAGGCCACTCCTTCAAGATCAGGAGACATAACTGATCTACCTAGCACTTAAACAAACACAGAGAGGTAGGATAAATGAGGAAACAGAGAAATATGGTCAAAACAAAAGAACAAGACAAAACCTCAGAAAAAGGATGAAACGAAATTGAGATAATTAATCTAATAAAGAGTTAAAAGTTATGGTCATAAAGATGCTCACCAAAATCAGGAGAAAACTGGATTAACACAGTGAGAACTTCAACAATAAGATAGAAAATATAAAAAAGAACCACTTAGAGGTGAAGAATACTATAACTAGAATGAAAAATACACTAGATAAATTAACAGCAGATGAGCTGATTCAGAAGGACAGATCAGTGAACTGGAAGACAGAGTAGTGGAAATCCCCTAATCAGAAAAGCAGATTAATTAATTAATTAATTAATTAATTTAAAAAGAATTTTAAAAAGACAGGATAGTTTAAGAAATCTCTGGGACAACTTCAAGCATACTAACATCCACATTATATGGGTCCCAGCAGGAGAAGAGAGACAGAAAGGGACAGAAAACTTATATGAAGAAATAATGGCTGAAAATTTTCCTAACCTGAGGAAAGAAACAGATGTCCAGGTACAGGAAGCAGAGTCCCAAATAAGATGAACCAAAAAGACACACTCCAAGACACGTCATAATGAAAATGTCAAAAGTTAAACACACAATCTTAAAGGCAACAAGAGGAATACAACTAGTAATGTATAAGGAAATTTTCTGCAGAAACATTACAGGCCACAAAGAACTGGAACAATATATTTAAAGTACTGAAAGGAAAAAACTTACAAGAATATGCTAACTGCAAGGTTATTATTCAGATTTGGAGATATAAAGAGTTTCCCAGAGAGGCAAAAGCTAAAGGTGTTTATCACCACTAACCTGCCTGTAGAAGAAAGGTTAAAGGAAATTCTTTCAGCAAAAAAGAAAAGGCCATAACTACCAATAAGAAAATACAAGAAACAAACAATCTCACTGGTAAACACAAATATATAGTGCAGATAGTGGATCAATGACTTACAAAGCTAGTGTGAATGTTAAAAAACAAAGGTAGTAAAATCAACTATGTCTACAATAATTAGTTAAGGGATACACAAAATAAAAAGATGTAAAATATGCTATCAAAACTCAAAAACCTGTAAGAGATACACAAAAAATAAAGAGAAAATAATCCAAATGTAACACTAAAGATAGTCATAAAATCACAAAGGGAGAAAACAAGAGAAGAAGAAAGGAACAGAGAGGAATTATAAAAACAAGAAAACAATCAACAAAATGGCAATTAGTACATATGTATCATTACTTTAAATGAACTAAATGCTCCAATAAAAATACATAGAGTTGCTGAATGAACACAAAAACAAGACCCATCTATATAAAGCCTGCAGGAGACACACTTCAGATCTGAAGATACACAAAGACTGAAAGTGAAGGAATGGAAAAGGTATTATATGCAAATGGAAACAAAAAGAAAGCTGGGGTAGCAATACTTATGTCAGACAAAACAGACATAAAAACAAGGTTCTAAAAGAGATTTTTAAAAGGATATTGCATAATGATACAGGAATCAATCCAACAAGAGGATATAACACTTTAAAACACTAATGCACCCAAAATAGCAGACCTAAATATATAAAAGAATATTAGCAGACATAGAAAGAGAAATTGACAGTAAAACAATATAGTAAGGGACTCTAATACACCACTTACAGCAAAGGATAGATCATTCAGACAGAAAATCAATACGGAAACACTGGCCTTGAATGATATATTAGACCAATAAACTTAATAGATATATAGAGAACATTCCATCCAAAACAGCAAAGTACACATTGTTTTCAAGTGTACATGGAACATTCTCTAGGATACAACACATGTTAGGCCACAAAACAAGTCTCAATAATTTGAAGAAGATTTAAATCATGTGAAACATCATTTCTAATCACAACATTATGAGACTAGAAATCAACTACAATTATTATCTTTTTAAATTTTATTTATTTATTTATTTATTTATGGCTGTCTTGGGTCTTCGTTTCTGTGCGAGGGCTTTCTCTAGTTGCGGCAAGTGGGGGCCACTCTTCATCGTGGTGCGCAGGCCTCTCACCATCGCGGCCTCTCTTGTTGCGGGGCACAGGCTCCAGACGCACAGGCTCAGCAATTGTGGCTCACGGGCCTAGTCGCCCCGCGGCATGTGGGATCTTCCCAGACCAGGGCTCAAACCCGTGTCCCCTGCATTGGCAGGCAGATTCTCAACCACTGTGCCACCAGGGAAGCCCCTACAATTATTTTTAAAACTGAAAAAAAAAAACAGATGGAGTCTAAACAATATGCTATACAACAACCAACGGGTCACTAAAAATATCAAAGAGGCAATAAAAAAAAATACCTGGGGACAAATGAAAATGGAAGCATAACATTACAAAATCAATGTGAGGCAGCAAAAGCAGTTCTAAGAGGGAAGTTTATAGTAATACAGACCTACCTCATGAAGCAAGAAAAATATCAAAAAAAACATTATATTCTTATACCTAAAGGAACTACAAAAAAAGAAGAAACAAAGCTCAAAGTTAGAAGGAAGGAAATAAAAAAGATCAGAGCAGAAATAAATGAAACAGAGACCAAAAAAACAATAAAAAAGATCAATGAAACTAAGAGCTGGTTCTTTGAAAAGATAAACAAAATTGATAAACCTTTAGCCAGACTCATCAAGAGATAGAGAGAACCCAAATAAATAAAATCAGAAATGAAAGAGAAGTTGCCTCTGACACCACAGAAATACAAAGGATCATAAGAAACTACCAAAATGGACAATCTGGATGAAATGGATAAATTCCTAGAAATGTACAATCTTCCAAGACTGAATCAGGAAGAAATAGATAATATGAACAGACCAATTATCAGTAAAGAAAGTGAATCAGTGGTAAAAAAATTTTAAAAAAAACAAACCTCCAACAAACAAAAGTCCAGGACAAGACAGCTGTACACGTGAATTTTACCAATCATTTAAAGAAAAGTTAACACTTAACCTTCTCAAACTATTCCGAAAAATTGAAGAAGGAACACTTCCAAACTCTTTCAACAAGGTCGGCATCATCCTGATACCAAAACCAGATAAAAACCTCACACACACAAAAAAATTACAGTCTAATATACTTGATGAACATAGGTGCAAAAATCCTCAATGAAATATTAGCAAACCAAAGTCAATGATACATTAAAAGGATCATGCACTATGATCAAGTGGGATTTATTCCAGGGACTCAAGGAGGGTTCAGAAAGGCTATCATCAAAAAGACAAAATATAACAGGTGTTGGTGAGGATGTGGAGAAAAGGAAACCCTTGTTCACTGTTGGTAGGAGTGTAAACTGGTACAGCCACTACGGAAAACAGTATGGAAATTTCTCAAAAAATTAAAAATAGAACTACCATATGATCCAGCAACTCCACTTCTGGGTATTTACCCAAAGAAAATAAAAACACTAATTGGAAAAGATATATGCACCTCAATGTGTATTGCAGCACTATTTACAGTAGCCAAGATATGGAAGCAACCTAAGTGTCTATTGATAGATGAATAGATAAAGAAGATGTGATATACATGTATATCACATATATATGGTGGAATATTGCTCAGCCATAAGAAATAATGAAATCTTGCCATTTGGGACAAACTGGGTGAGCCTAGAGGGTATTATGCTAAGTGGATTAAGTCAGATAGAGAAAGACAAATACCTTATGATTTCACTTACAAAACTAACTAAACTAAACTAAAACAGACTTATAGATACAGAGAACAAATGGATGGTTGCCAGAGAGAAGAAGAGTAAGGGGATAGGCGAAATAATTGAAGGGGATTAAGAGGTACAAACTTTCTGTTATAAAATAAATAAGTCATGGGGATGTCATACACAGCATAAGGAATATATTGTATTAAAAATATACAATATATTGTATTAATTTTAAATGGTGACATCTGGTAACTAGACTTATCATGGTGATCATCTCATAATATACCTAAATGTTGAATCACTATGTTGTACACCTGAAACTAATATAATATTGTATGTCAATTACACTTTAATTGTTAAAAAGCTGATCAAAACTACACACAAGCCACCAGAGTTTAGACTTCTGTTCAACAGTCCTGTACCCCAGTGTGCAGAATCATAACCTATCTCCACTTATTTGATGATCAGCACCCTGAATTCTCCTCCATTGCCTAGTCTGATTTATTTCTGTGCTATTTTCAGTTTCTCTGAGGCTCTCTTGTGATTTTGCTTCATTGACTCAGACAGTCTTGGTTTCTCTCTTTTTATAAATTATCTTTCTTCACACTTAAATTATTGAATTGCTCCAAAAGGAAGCCCTTCCTGCCAGGAGCTCTCCACTGGCATCCTTATGGAGGAAGCCGATCTCTGCATCATGAGCTTCTGTTCCATCCTCAGGCCACAGCAACATGCACTGCTGCTAAAACAATTACAAATCTGCCTCAAGGTAACTGACATTTCTGAGAGGGGAGTTGAAATTGTTCTACACTATCTTTGTCACACCTGCCTCTTGCTATCCACGATCTCATTCCCAATTTGCTCATAGCAGAAGACAGAACCCAAAACATTCATCTTCTGTGGTTTAGTAATGATTGGTATTACTGTGCCTTAAAGAAAGGAAACCAAGCCTTGTCCTTTCTCTAGATTTTGTCCTCTCTGATGCAGTAAAACTAACTGGGTGCAGATATCTACTTAGGGAATATTTTCACTTAAGATTAGTAGGTGGATGAGATTAGTAGGTGGATGAGTAGACCCACAGTCTGCCCTGAAGAAATAGCATATCTCTCTTCAGCACGTGGTTTCAAAATTTAGATTCAGGGAAAAGTTGGAGAATTTACTTTAGTCTCAAGGTCTAAACTGAATTTCTCAACATAGCTTTTATTGGAGCTCTATATTCTCCACCAGCGAAAATCCCAACTCCTTCACCTGCTTCCTCTTTTTAAACTATTTTACCTTTTAAATTATGTTCCTACCATCAGAGGAAGAGACCTCCATACAACACCTGATAAGAATATTGAATTTACTGCTTTATAAGCAAGTCAGAGCTATGCTTGGAAGGTTAAGTCTTCCTGAGCAAAGCAAAGAGCTGGTCTTACATAAAGTTTGACACCATGGAGTTCAAGAAAAAATCATTTTCCCTTAGAAATTTCTAAGTCTTCTAATATTTTCTAGAAATTTCTAGTATCCAGTAGTGCCAATGAGAAATCTCATGCCAATCTAATGCTTCTTTATTTATAGGCAATTTTTTCCACTTCTGGAAGCTTTTAGGATTTTTCTCTTTAATCTTAATCTTCTGAGATTTAAACAGTTTGCTAGGTTTGGGTTTTCTCTTACTTATCTCACTCACATTTGGTGACCCTTTTAAATCTAAAGACTTGTGCATTTCTTCAGCTCTAAAAAAAAGGTTTCTCTATAGTTTTAATTAATTTATCTCCTTCTTTTTCTCTATTCTCTCCTTTGGGAACTTATCTAGCTTTTGTTAGAACTTCTAGATCTATCTTTCATGTCTTACTTACCTTTTTTACCATCAATCCTCTTACCACGTCTTGCATGCTTTTATATTTCCTGTCCTTCTGTGTTATATTCTGGGAGAATTCTTCAGCTTACTAATTCTCTCTTCAGTTTTGTCCATTCTGCAATTTAGCTAATCTCATAACTTTTTTGTTTTTATTGCTGTTGCTATTTTATTTTTGATTTTTGGATGATTAAAATTTTTATCTCCAAGTCTCTAGTTGATTCTCTTTCACAATTAACATTCTAAGTAACATAAAATAGATTCCCTCTCTTATCTCCATGAAGATATAAATCTTTTATAAAAATTATTGTCTGTTTTGTTCATTTTATTTCCTCAGGTATTAGTTTTTATTTTCTTTAATGCTTCTCATAGTGCTGATTTTGCACAATTGTTTGACAATCTTTGGCTTGTGTGATCATCATTGTATTGAAATTCTCCATAACTTCAGTAGATCAGCTGTATACAAAGGGAGATAATAGATGTGGGCTACCTTAGGGATGGAAGTATTTTATAATCAACATTGTTTATTATCAGCACATAGTGACAATAAAAAGATTGACTTTTAGTTATGTATATTTTTTTAATTATCTGCAGACATTGCCCCCCTTAATTGTCATCACCTGGGGAAGATCAGTCCCACTAAACCCTCCCTCACTCCACCTCCTCAATTCATCCCACCACGTGATAAGCCATTGCTATGGATTCTGTTCCATTTACTGTCTTCTTTCTACAGTGATTGTGGGGAAAAACACTGCTAAGAAAAAAATAGATAAGCAACAAGGATTACAGTAAAGCACTATGAATTATACCCAATATCTTGTAATAACCTATAATGGAATATCTGAAATTACATCAGCCAAAAAACTGAATCACTATGCTGTACACCTGAAGCTAACACAATTTTGTAAATAAACTATACTTTAATTAAAAAATTGCTAAGGGTATAACACTAACTCATTGTCTGGGCATATAGTCCCCTATTCCCTCTGAGTTTTGCCATCCACCTGGGATATAGCTCTGCTTCTCCAGTCCAAAACCCGTATTACTGCCCCACCCTAGAGACAATTGCTTCTGCTTTCATCCACTCCATGCAGACTTGGTGAGAAAGAAGTCAACCTACTTCACTTACTGTGAACATTGTTCCTCATATAATCACCCTAATGGTAGACTGTGGCTCTTGAACCAGCCTCTTCAAGGGTAGAGTACTTCCAGAACCCTTCTCACTTTGCAAGAAATATCTGTGAGTGTTTTAGGCAGTGGTTTTCTTCATTAATAATAACAGTGGCCTGCTCTAAGCGCTTCACAATTTGTGAGAATTTGTGAGAATTAAATGAGTTAATGAGTACGTGAAGCCATGTACCTTCTGTCACTAAAAAACTTCTCACATTTCCTATTTTCCAGCTAGCAATTTCCTGTTTTCCATCACTGTAGATTTTCTTAATCATCTTTTCTGTCATTTCTAGAGATTTATGGCATTCAGCATATTATCTTGATCTAATTTTTTATCTGCTTCTTAAAATAGCTTTACCCTTTTTTTTTCTAGACATGTAAGCATTCTGTAATAGTCTGCTCAGGCTGTCATAACAAAATACCACAGACTGGGCAGCTTAAACAACAGAAATTTATTTTCTCACAGTTCTGGAAGCTAGAAGTCCAGATCAAAGGGCTGTCATAGTTTGTTTGTTAAGACTTCTCTTCCTGGCTTGTAGACAGCTACCTTCTTATTATGTCCTCACTTGGCCTCTCTTCTGTAAATGTACAGAGAGAGAGAGAGCTCTCTGGTGTCTCTTCCTCTTCTTATAAAGACACCAATCCTGTTGGATTAGGATCTCACCCTTATGATGCTATTTAACTTTAATTACCTTCCTAAAGGTCCCATCTCCAAATAGTCACATTGGGGGTTATGATATCAACATATGAATTTGGGGGGGACAATATTCAGTCCATAGCACATTCTAATAGATCAGTTCTTAAAGAAAACAGCAATTTACTCAGAGGAAGCTAATAAGTAAGAACAAATGTAAGGACACGTGTAAAATGAAAGAGAGGGATATTAACTAAAGAATCTTCAAAGTGAATACAGAGTATGGTATCTTTCCTGATGAAAACTACTGTGCAAAAATATCTGTAGCATAAATGAACGTGACATTCAAAATGCGCCTCAACTTCCCCAAGACACCAATTTTCAGGAACATTTGTGAACATATTCTTTGACTCATTCAGGCTGGTATTGTATAAAAGAAATTATAAAAACATAGTTGTTGCTTACTTTACTCTCAAACCTGAAACTCTTTAGGGAATTTAAGATGTTTATTAAAATGAAATATATTAGTATTAAGACGATTTCATGTTGATATTGATATGCTATAAAAGAAATCCAAATTCTCTTTCCAATTGGGTAAAGATTTGGAAAGGGTTACTATTCTTATGTTGTTGATGTGTTTGTATGTGTATATGTGTGCATATACATGTACATATGGGACTTATGGATATAAATTTAAAATCTATGTGCCAATATTTTTGTAACTTTTTGGTGACTTTAGTCTTAAGTAGTCACTTAACTTTTAACAAACTTAGGCACCACCACACTTATTATGGACCATTAGAATGTGATTCATAACAATAAAAATAGGCGTTATGTACACAACCTCCAGCACTTACAGATTAACAGAAGAAGAGATCTAGAGAGTAGACTGCTGGAAGAGGTTTGCAAACAAGATTTGGAGGCATAAATGTATCGTAGGCTGTTCTACACAGATCAAGAATAATTTATGTTAGGAAATTGTGTATCATAATATCCATATGTACAAATTAATGTGTACAAACTATACCATATGTAGAAGTGAAATGTGACAACTCAAAATTTTCACAGTATTTAGAGGTAAATGTGAGAAGACAGCAAAGTGAGAATTGGTTAAGTTATATATTAATGACCCAAGTTTTTGCTTAAAATTTGTAGGTTTTATGATAGAGCACAAGATACATTGTTTAAAATCAGAATTTTGTCCAAATTTCAAGTATTTTTGTTCAGAAATTTAATCCTACAAAAATTTTCACTTATTCAAATCAGATTTCTTTTCTTCAAATGTAAATTTTGAGGACATCTCTCTGAATTTATCATTAATTAATACAAATACAAGACTGAAAAAATGACCTGCTCCTCTCCCCGTCCCAAACTTCCCATATTAGAAAATAATATTCTTTTTTATTGAAATATAGTTGATGTACAATATTATGTTATTTTTAAGTATACTACATGGGGATTTGACATTTTCATAAATTATGAAATGATCACCACCATAAGTCTGGTAGCCATCTGTCCCCTAATAAAGTTATTAAATATTATTGACCATATTTATTATTATGTATATTACATCATGTGTCTTATTTATATTATAACTGGAAGTCTGTACCTCTTAATCCCTTTTATCAATTTTACCCACCCCTACCTCTTCCCTTCTGGCAACCACACATGTGTTCTCTGTATCTATGAGCCTGTTATACTTTTGTTTATTTGTTTTTAGAATCCACATATAACTGGGATCATACATTATTTGTCTTCTTCTAGCTGATTTATCTCACTTAGGGTAAGGCTCTAGATCCATCCATGTTGTAAAAAATGCCAATATTTTATTTTTTTTATGGCTGAATAATATTACATTATGTGTGTGTGTGTGTGTGTGTGTGTGTGTGTGTGTGTGTGTATATATATATATATATATATATATATATATATATACCACATCTTTATCCACTTGTCTACCAATAGACACTTAGGTTGCTTCAATATCTTGGCTACTGTAAATAGTGCTACAATATACATTGGGGTGCATATACCTTTTCCAATTAGTGTTTTATTTTCTTTGGGCAAATACCCAGAAGTGGAGTCTCTTGATCATATGGTAGTTCTATTTTTAATTTTTTGAGAAACCTCATACTGTTTTCCATAGTGGCTGCATCAATTTACACTTTCACGAACAGTGCATGAGGTTTCCCTTTTCTCCACATCCTCACCTACTCCTGTAATTTTTAATAGCCATTGTGATGGGTGTGAGGTGATATCTCATTGTGGATTTGATTTGGAGTTCCCTGATGATTACTAATGTTGAGCAACTTTTCATGTGTCTTCTGGTTATCTGTATGTCTTCTTTAGAAAAATGTCTATTCAGATCCTACACCTATTTTTTAATCAGGTTTTTTGTTTTTTTGATGTTGAGCTGTATGAGCTCACTTTATATTTTGGATATTAATCCCTTATTGGATATATTGTTTGCAAATATACTCTCCCCGTCAGTAAGCTGAATTTTTATTTTGTTGCTAGTTTCCTTTCCTGTGCAAAAGCTTTATAGTTCGATGTAGTCGCATATGTTTATTTTTGCTTGTGTTCTCCTTGCCTGAGGAGACAGATCCAAAAAATATTGCTAAAACCAATGTCAAAAGGCATGCTGCTTATGTTTTCTTCCAGGAGTTTTGTGGTTTCAGGTCTTACATTTAATTCTTTAATACATTATGCGTTTATTTTTGTATATGGTGTGGGGAAGTGGTGCAGTTTGATTCTTTTGCATGTAACTGTCCAGTTTTCCCGACACCATTTATGGAAGAGTCTTCCATTGTATAGTCTTGTTTCTGTTGTCATATTTAATTGACCATATACGTGTGGGTTTATTTCTGGGGTCTTTATTTCATTCCATTGTTCTATGTGTCTGTTTTTGGTCAGTACCATAATGTTTTATTACACTAGCTTTGTTATAAAGTTTGAAATCAGAAAGCATGATAAATTCATCATTTTTCTTTTTCAGGATTGCTTTGGCTGTTAGAGATCTTTTGTGTTTCCATACAAATTTTAGAATGATTTCTTCTAGTTCTGTGAAAAATGATATTGGTATTTTGAGTACAAGATTTTTGCCTCCTTGGTAGGATATTTTTCCATGGGTAATTTTTTTTGTTTGTTTTGGATGCAATAGTGAGTGGGATTGTTTTCTTAATTCTCTTTCTGATAGTTCATTATTAGTGCTTAGAAATGCAACAGATTTTTGTATATTAATTATGTATCCTACAACTTTACTGAATTCATTAATTAGTTCTAATAGTTTTTTGCTGGTGTCAAAGATTTTCTATATATATTACCATGTCCTTTTCAAATAGTGACAGTTTTACTTCTTCCTTTCAAATTTGAAAGCTTTTAATTTATTTCTTGTCTGATTGGTGTGACTAGGACTTCCAATAATATGTTGAGTAAAAGTGGCAAGAGTATACTTATCGTGTTCCTGAACTTAGAGGAAAGGCTTTCAGCTTTTCACCATTGAGTAAGATGTTGGCTGTGGATTTGTCATACATGGCCTTTTTCATGTTGAGATATGTTCCCTCTTTACCCACTTTATTGAGAGTTTTTATCATAAATATCTTGTCCTGGACTTTTGTTTATTGGGTTTTTTTAGGACAGACTCACTTTCATTATTGATAATTGGTCTGTTCATATTTATCTATTTCTTCTTGATTCACTCTTGGAAGATCGTACATTTCTAGGAATCTTTGTATTTCTGCAGTATCAGAGGAAACTTCTTTCATTTCTGATTTTATTTTATTTATTCTGATTTTATTTATTTATTTCTCTTTATTTCTTGATGAGTCTGGATAAAGGTTTGTCAATTTTGTTTATTTTTTCAAAGAACCAGCTCTTAGTTTCACTGATCTTTTCTATTTATTTATTTATTTATTTGTTTGTTTGTTTAGTTTTGGTCTCTCATTTATTTCTGCTCTGAACTTTATTATTTCCTTCATTCTAACTTTGAGCTTTGTTTGTTTTTGTTTTTTCTAGTTCTTTAGATTTAAAGATAGAGTGTTATTTGAGATTTTTCTTGCTTTCTGAGGTAGGTCTGTATCTCTATAAACTTCCCTCTTAGAACTGCTTCTGCTGCCTCCCATTGATTTTGGAATGTTGTGTTTTCATTTTCATTTGTCTTCAGGTATTTTTTTATTTTCTCTTGGATATTTTTAGTGACCCACTGGTTGTTTAGTGGCATATTGTTTTGACTACAAGTGTTTGTGTGTTTTGCATTTTTTAAAATTGTAGTTGATTTCTAGTCTTATACTCTTGTGGTCACCAGAGATATATGCTCTAAGCGTGCCCCATGTGGGCTGTGAACCCCCATCTGCTGTGGTAGGTCTGACTTCTGTGGGCACACTGTTAAGCAAGGCTTTCCCCAGCCCACTTGACTGCAAGGCCTTGCTTCATGCAGTGACTGTGGCCCAGTGGTAGGTGGGGCTGGGTCCCCACATGCCTGGCTGCTAAGCCTGGGGGCCATGGGGCCACAAGACTGGTACCAGCCTTCCAGTGGTCACAGCCAGATCCCTTTGTGGATAAGAGGCAGTGGGTCTGGTGCCAGTCCACTGGTAGGCAGGTAAGCCCCCAGTGCTAATATGCTAGAGGGAGGATTCCTAAATGACACTTTCCAGCACCAGTGTCCACACAGTGCAACAAGCTCCCAAAAATGGCTGCAGCCAGCATTTCCATCCCCAGGGGGAGGCCCAGTTGCCTCCTGCCTCTCCAGGAAGCTTTTCAAGATGAGCAAGGTGATCTGACCCACGTTCCTCTTAAACTATTGCCTCTGTGCTAAGACATGTAGAGAGTGAGATTTTACATGCACCTTTTTAAAGCAGAGTCATTGTTTCCTGTAGCCTTCTGGCTCTCCCAAACATAAGCCCCACTGGTTTTCAAAGCTGGACACTTCAGGGGTTCATCTCCCCAGTGCAGGACCACCAGTCTGAGGATCCCAATTTGGGGCTCAGATCCCTCACTCCTTGGGGAGGACCTCTCTGATTGTGATATTGCTCCCATTTGTGGATCACTGACCCAGGAATGTGGGTCCTGACTATACCATGTCTCCACCCCTCCTACCCATCTTGTTGTGGTCCCATCTTTATATCTTTAGTTGTAAAATTATTTCTGCTAGTCTTCAGGTCTTTCTCATACACAATTGCTCTGTTAGATAGTTGCTCATATATAGTTGTAATTTGGATGTACCTGTGTGAGGAGGTGAATTCAGGGTCTTCCTACTCCTCCATTTTGCTCACACCTTTCCTGGAGTATAATTTTCTTTACCTAATTCCTGTCTGTTATTCAAGACAGAAATAGCAAGTTTTAAAGACTTTGACCAACTGGAATTTTTTAAATGAGTTAAGTCATTGAAAAATGAACTAATTCTTAATTAAGCATTAATTAAGAAGAATCTAGCAAAGTTTGCAAAAGCCAAAAATTATTCAAGAAGATCGTATTATAAGAAATAAATACTACTTTTAAATGAATTTAGGAACTAATGAATGGAAATCTAAAATATTATTTAGAGAACAAAGGCAGGTTCTAAGTATTTCTTTTACAAAATACTTGTTAAGACAAATGAAGAGAAAAATGACAAAATTTGATGACATTAAAATTTTCCCCAACCAATTTTCTTAAAAATTACCAATGAAATCCTACTTGCTAAATTTAAAGTCCTCCCCTAGTCCCCATCTTACTCACTTTGTGTTCTGACTTCTTTTGTCAAACTCTTAGCTTCCCCAACTTCTGTGATATTTTTCTCTCTCAGCTTTACTTCTCTAACTGCTACTTCTCGGTTCCTTTACTTTAGCTACTCCTTAAATGTCAGCAAATTCCAAGGTTGTGGCCTCCCAGTCTTATGTTTTTCTGTATAATTTCCACCATCTCCTCTAGGTAGATGATTCCTAGTTCAACTTCTCCAGTTCAGTCTCCCCTACTGATAGGGGAGACTCCCTTCTCAACTGCCTGATACACTGAATGTATTATTTATTCACACCTCAAGTTTACCATATATTAATATATTTCTATTTATCTTACAACTTATGTCTCCATCTGAGTTGCCCGTGTGGTATCACAATTATCCACTTTGCTAATTCTATTAGTTTCCTAAGGCTGCCATAACAACTTACCACAAACTGAGTGGCTTAATACAACAGAAATTTATTCTCACAATTCTGGAGTCTAGAAGCCTGAAATCGAGGTATTGGCAAGGTTGGCCCTTCTGGAAGTTCTGAGGGAGAATCTGTTCCATGCCTTTCTCCTAGCTTCTGGCCATTGCCAGCAATCTTTGGTGTTTCTTGGATTGTAGAGGCATCACTCCGATCTCTGCCTCTGTGGACACATGGCACTCTCCCTGTGTGTTTCTTCCATGTTTTCACTTGGCCTTCTTATAAGGAAGGACTCCAGTCATTAGATTAAAGGCCCACTCTACTCCAGTATGACCTCATCTTAACTTAGTTACATCTGTAAAGACCTTATTTCCAACTACAGTCACATTCTGAGGTTCTGGATGGACATGAATTTTGGCAGAACACTATTCAATGTAGTACGTTCACCAAACTTGACATTTCCTGCTGTTACATTAATCCACATATTTTAATTCAACACTCTTCCCTCTTCAAGTCACACGTCTTCCTCACCACAACTAATTATCATCTTTCTTTTTTCAATTACTTTCTAAAACATAGCTAAAAATGTACCTCTTCTTCTTAGAATTCTGTTACGGTTCCTCATTGGTCTCAACGGAACTTTCAAGCCAAATTATAGGTGATTGGAGATCCTATATTAAAAGGTTTGTGCCTTTATTGTCCTCTACAAGGCAGCAGCTAACACATCTTTTCTCAGCCTTTTTCCTTCTTCTTGAATATCTTCCCTTTACATTATTAAAGTATCATTCCTCCTCCTCTGACCACCACCTTCTCATTTTGCCTCATCAAAATTTGTCATCCATTTGTGTTATACTAAAACAACAATCTTAAACTAGAGAACACGTATCACAGGGTGTACATGAAAACTTTCCTGGAGTCCTAATAAACACCAATAGTTTTAAAAGAATCAAGTTCAAGATCTACATTTTACATATGTACTCTTTCTTAAAACTGATATTCCTGACTACAGCTGCAGACCACGAGTTTTTCTTTCCTACCTTTCTTTTCCCATTGGCTTTTCTCTCACTTTACCAAAGAAAGGCCTACTTCTAACCCATCCCAATACTACTATAATACATTGCCCTGGAGTGCAAAAAATTTCTACAGTCCCAAACACAGGGACAATTGTTGATTATGTGATTTTTTTGCCTGTATCTGATTGAATTTAGGAAGTAATGAATACTGTCATAATTATCTTATTTGCTATCAAATGTTTTTTAAAATGTGTTTTCTCTGATCCTTATCAAAAAAGAAATAAATTGCCTTTTAACTATAACTAATTCTTTATTCTTCCATAAGTACATATACAAATTTAAAAAGTCTTGTCCATCTCAATCAGAGATGGCTACCAATAAAACTTTCATGCTTGTTTATCAAAATTTGTAAAATATACTTACTGTTTCCCAAATTCTTCATCAAGGAATTATGAGGAATAATTCTTTTAAAAATATACATTATGAACTAGAATTATCAAATATAGCTTAAATGAAGCATTGTTATAAAAAGCATATACCTTTTGTTCCCTCTTATACTCCCATTCGGTATTTTGTTTTATGAAATATATATTTCTTCATCTCCATTTTTTCATTCACAAAATTACCTGAGGAGAAATACATTCATAACTTCTGTATGTATATAGGTGGGAAAGAAGACAGGCAAGGATTACTGTAGAAAAAAGCTGTAAAAAAAGAAAAGAAGGTGGAATAGATTGACATATTAATGCTCAGCTAATATAAAAAGAAAAATACATAGGTGAAATATAGCTATGGATTAGAAATGCTGACATGCTTCCTCATACAATTTTTAGCATGTTAACTGTGAGGTATGTTTGCACAGTACAAACTGGTGTTATTAATTGGCAATTATATGGTCAAATAGGACTTACAGAAAATTCAGGAAAAGAAAAACATTCTCCTTAAGTCTTAGGGCTTGAATTAGACATTTTGACAGTTTGAATACCTGACTTTACAGTCAATGATTCACCAATCCTCAACTTTTCTTTTTATGGATTTTTTTAGTGCATTGAGGTACATCAAATAAGGTCAAAAAAGGTTGGAAGTAGTGGGTTTATTTATTCAATAAGCATTTATTGAAAACCTACTTTGTCCTAGATCTTGTGGAATATAAAGAAAACATACAGTTCCTGATCTTGAAAATGTCAGTCTATGATAATGTCAAATATAAACATTGCTTTAAACACCCCATATGCACTGGATCACCAAGATCTTGTTGCCAGAACTGTATTCCTGAATGTTTCCTAGGTATCACAAGCAAGGTCCTATCACACAGTGTCCTATAAACACCATGAACTGAACACACACACACACATACACAAACACACGACTCATTTTTTCCATATGCCCACTACATACAAACATCTCCTTCTGAATTCCAATTTATATTAATGTTTTCATATATCTGATCTCTTGTAATAGTAATCGTTGTGAATTTAGTCACTTGTAATAAAAACTTAGAAATTATTCTTGATTCTTTATTTGGATTTATCCAAAAAACCCAGAAAGTTCAAATTCTTTGATTTCTGCCTCTAAATAAGTTCTTTAGTCCCTCTCTTTTTCCCTCATCCACTCTAACCTAATCTATTAACTTCTTTCTTTGCCTCCGTGCATTTACACTGCTCCTCTTCAACTCTCCCACTATTGTTACTTTTCCAAAACTTCTATCTGCTCATACCCCTCATTTGCTTAATATTCTCTATTGGTTCCTATTAGCCCATAGGCCAATGTTTAAACTCCTAAGCAGATCATACAGGGACCATCATAAGCTGACCCCACTCACCTTTCCAGACCTAACCACCATCACTCCTGACACACTCCACCACCTGGTACCCTCCACGTACACACTGTCTTCCAGTCACACCAAAATACTTGCTGAACATGTCATATTTTTTTCACATCTTTGAACATATGGTTCTCAAGGCCTGGAAGGCCCTTATTTCATTTTGTTGTCAAAGACCTTCTAATCCTTCCAGACTTAGGATGCTTTCTCTGTGAAGCCACTCCTTGATACCCCAGGCCAAGTTCAGTGTGAGCATAGCATTTTGTACATATTTTTATTACTTACTATTAGCTACTTATTTACATCCTTGCCTCTCCCAATTAAACTATGAACATCCATAGGGCTAGTATCTGTTTAACTTATCTTTCTATTTCCAGTATAAAAAGTAGAAACTCAATAACTGTTTGATGGATGAATAAACTTCTAAGCAGACTAAGATTTTTAAGCAGAAATTTATGAAGTAATATAAATGACAACATATCTTAATCAGAAAAAAAGGTTTTCTTGGTTTTGTAGACTGAATGCCCTCCTATTTCTGTATTGTGTATGATGTATCAGAATTTCTTCCATTGCGGCTCCATCTTCTCCATTCTTGAATGGTTTATAGAGGTCTTAGTGGGACACACTTGAAGAATCCTGATGTTGCAGCAGAACTTTAGACATTTGAAAGAGGTATAAGTTATACTATGATAATTATAAGGAGAGAGAGAAAGACACCAATGGTTGGGGAATTTGTAAACAACTAGATTTATGATATATTTGTAGACTTGGTGGGAAATGGATATTAGTGGAGAGGGGCTCTTTAAATGGAATCCACAGGTTACCCATTTCCAATGTGAACCGCATGGGTTCCAGTTTGGAAGTGAGATGGAAAGGGCAAAGATGCGTGTGAGGAGGTGAGAACGGATAGAACTTATGGGGGCCTGTGTAGACCCAGTGTCATGCTCAGAAGGAAAGTAGAGAGTGAGTTAGAACTTTGAGGAAAAGCTGTGAGGAAACTTAGATCATTATGAAGTATACTAGTTTATACAGTAAGTCCCCTACCTATGAACTTTCAAGTTGCAAACTTTCAAAGACGTGAACATACGTTCACATGTCCAATCATTTAAGTTAGTTCATGTGTCTGGCGTACATTGTCACATGCATGCATTCTCTACAAGTGTTTGTGCTTTTGTGTATTTTACTATACAGTATTATATAGAGTACAGTAGTACAGTATCTTTATTTCAAGCCCAGGATGTCTGGAAGCAAGCGTAAAAGCAGCGATGATGTAGCTGTTATTGCTAAGAAGTACCAAGCAATAATGATGGAAACAAAAGTGAAAATAGGGCTTCCCTGGTGGCGCAGTGGTTGAGAATCTGCCTGCTAATGCAGGGGACACGGGTTCCAGCCCTGGTCTGGGAAGATCCCACATGCCGCGGAGCCACTAGGCCCGTGAGCCACAACTACTGATCCTGCGCGTCTGGAGCTTGTGCTCCACAACAAGAGAGGCCGCAATAGTGAAGAGGCCTGCGCACCGCGATGAAGAGTGGTCCCCACTTGCCACAACTAGAGAAAGCCCTCGCACAGAAACGAAGACCCAACACAGCCAAAAATAAATAAATAAAATAAAATTTTAAAAAAAGTGAAAATAACTGAGAGATGGGAGTGAGGCGAAAAGATGGTAGACATCGCTCATTCTTATAACATGAATCATTCAACCATCGGCATGATTCTAAAGAACAAGGACAAGGTCATGGAACATGTGAAGTCTGCTGTGCCGATGATGCTGACAATAATATTGAAGAATCGTGGGAAAGTGATGGAGGAGATGGAGAAACTTCTCCATCCTGTGGATGCAGGATCAGCATCAGCACTGAGTCCTGCTCAGCTTAATGCTGTTTCAAGAGAAAGTTAAAAGCCTTTATGAAGACTTGAAGAAGAAACACATTGAAGAATCAGAGGGCGTATCTTTTAATGCCAGCCATGGCTGGTTTCATCGATTCAAGGCTAGAGCCAACATTCACAACATAAAAGTAAGTGGCAAGGCAGCGTGTGTAGATACGGTAGCTGCCCAGGAATTTCCTGAAGTGCTTCAAGAAATTATTGATGAAGGCACGTATTTGCCCAAGCAGGTTTTTAATGTGAATGTGGCAGGACTGTACTGGAAGGGGATACCAGACCAAAGTTACATCAGTAAGGAGGAAAAGTTGATGCCAACCTATAAAGCAGCAAAGGATAGGCTAACTCTGTTGTTTGGTGGCAATACTTCTGGTGATATGAAGCTGAAGCCTCTCTTAGTTTATCATTCAGAGAACCCAGGAGCCCTTAAAAACATAGCCAAGGGTTCTTTTCCTGTTGTGTGGAAGAGTAACCCCAAAGCCTGGGTTACACAGGCCATTTTAAAGGACTAGTTTTTCCACCCTTTATCCCTGAGGTAGAGTAATATTGCTTGGAAAAGGATGTCCCATTCAACATTCTTTTGTTGCTGGACAGTGCTCTGGGCCACCTCCCATTCATAGATGACTTTCATCCCAGCGTCAAAGTAGTGAATCTGCCACTGAATACTTCGTCGTTCATTCAACCTATGGACCAGGGAGTTATAGGGACTTTCAAGAAATATTTATGTCACAATTTTCATCACGCAGTAAAGGTGAGTAACAAATCAGGAACAACCTTGCAACAATTTTGGAAGGACTATAACATCTACAAGGCCATAAAAAAAAAAACCATTGACTTTGCTTGGCATGAGGTTACAGCCGTCACCATGAATGGGGTTTGGAAGAAACTTTGCCCGCAGTTTGGCCGTGATTTTTATGGATTTGAGAAGGTGGATGAGGAGTCCAAAGAGGTCTTCAGAAACTTAGTGACTCTCAGTGAGAAGCTGAAGCTAGATCTGCAAGAGAACAATTTCACTGAACTCCTTGCTGTGCAACACAAGGAGCTTACTAATGAAGACCTGACAGAATTGGAGGCCCAGAGGAAGGACAAAGAGAGACAAGAGGAAGAAGAAGTAACTGAAGAATGAAAGAGATTCACGATGCAGGGAATAGCAAGGGGATTTTCTTTATTTGAGGAGTCACTGTTAGCTTTTGAGGCACAGGACCCGAACATAGAACGGCACACGAAGGTTGCAGCAGCCATTCAGAATGCAATCCAGTGTTAACCGTGTCATTTATGATGAGAAAAAAAGAGCTACTACCCAGACATCACTGGATAATTTTTTCAAAAGGGTAGATAGACTTGAATCCAGCAAGGAACCAGAACATGTGCCATCAACGTCAGGTGTGAGTGAAATTTCAGCTTGCCCTCTGTCTCCTATTGCTAACAATCCTTCAGCTCTACCATCTCCCACCTCCTTTCCCTCCTCCAGTCAGTAACTCTTCTTGCCTGTTCACTCGATGCCAGCCCCTATATGCCAGCTGTTGTACTGTACTACTCTACTTTTCAAGGTACTGTACTGTAAAACTGTAAATGTTTTCTTTATTTTTTGTTTGTTTTTAATGTATTATTTGTGTGAAAAAAAGGTATTATAAACCTAATACAGGACAGTACTATATAGCCAATTGTGTTAGTTGGGTACCTAGGCTAACTTTGTTGGACTTATGAACAAATTGGGCTTACGAACGCGCTCTTGGAACGGAACTCGTTCGTATGTAGGGGACTTACTTTATGTTATGCTTTATATGTTTTCTTAGAAGGGAAGTTCATTAAATCACACTAGATATATTAGTTTTCTACTGCTGAATAACAAATTATGGCAATTTTAGAGACTTAAAACAACACCCATTTACTAGCTCATAGTTCCATAGATCAGAAGTCTGGTTGGGCTTGTCTGGGTTCTCTGCTTAAGGTCTTACACAGCTGATATCAAGGTGTCAGCCAGGCCTGGCTGGGCTCTTACTTGGAGGCACCAAAGAAGAATCTCCTTCTAAGCTCATTCAAATTATTGGCAAAATGCAGTTTTTTATGGTTGCAGGACTGAGGTCCTTGTTTCCTTGTTAACTAGCCAGGGATCACTCTCAGCTCCTAGAGGCCTCATGCAATTCTTATCAGGGGACCCTTTTCTCCTTCAAAGCCAAAAACAGAGAATTTCTCTCAAGTAAAGTTCCCCTTGTGCTTCAAATCTCTGACATTTTCTTCTGTCACCATCTGGAGAAACTCTCTGTTTTTAAAGGGCTCATTTGGTTACATCAGGCCCAGCTATATAATTTCCTTATCTTAAAGTCAACTGAGCCACATAACACAACTAATTATGGGAGTAAAATCCACCATATTCATTTTCCCTGGGATTATGCAGACATGTACACAAAGGAGCCATCTTAGAACTCTGCCTATTTTGTCAACTATAGCTTTTTTTCTTCTCACTATACAGTCTAATGGCAGAACCACAGTCAAGAACACTCATTTGCTATTTCTGGATTCTAATTTTTCAATGACAGATCTATATTGCATGAGCACTATTTCCATCAAATTGAATGCTTAAGTTGTTCTATCCAATTGCAGAAAGGAGCAGTTAATAATCTTGGGTATATAAGGAAGGTGAAGAGACTTAATCCCTTCCCTGTATGTTTCTCCTCATGGGTCCAACTCTGTCACCATTTTTTTTTTTCTCATTTAGTCCAAAAAGAAAACCACTTGGAACCCCTGTTATTAATGAGTATGCCAATGCCCAGCTACACAACCTAGTGAGACGATTGCGTCAAAGAACAGATTTCTACAAGAGAAAGTTGGTGGAAGGTGATATGTCCTCACCTGAAGGCAGCCCCCAAACTGGTGAGCAGTGTGACCTCAAAGTACCAGGAAGAAGGAGGTTATGAGTGGACATGTATTTTGCAAATGTTTTAGTTTGAGGTTCCCCAAAAGCCAACCCCAAGACAGTGATTTAGTTATAAATATTTTATATTGAGGGTGCTCCAGGAGGTGAGTGTGAGCAAGAGAGACAGAGAAGGGAGTTAAGACAATAAAGGTGTGTTAATGAAGCATTACTGCTGTGGGCCACTGGGGCTTGAGCCAGCTGAAAATCTGTGTGGATGACACATCAGAATTATCCTGAAGGAGGAGGAAGCTGGGGTATCAACACATCAATTCCTGTCCTTCGTTGGCTGAGGGTTGCTGCTGGGGAATGTTGCCAATACTCCAGCATTTTAAGCAAGCCAGCTGGGAGAAATCCCCGAGGCAGAGAGATGCAGGAACCTTCTGCACATGACCTCTGGCCCACAGAATATGCACAGGCCAACAACAATATCTGTTATAGCAAGTTTTATTGTAAATATTAATTAATAATACCCATAATAAACAAAGCAATTATAATAAGAATACAAGAATACTACCTGAGTACACAACAGAGCAAAGGACATCAGTGAACTAATCACATAAGGAGAGAGACAATTATCAGTCTATCTAATAATTGCAGAAATGTGCTTATGAAAAATTAATAAGTACAATAAAGTAGAGCACAAAAGTGATATATATGTCATATATACATAGATACATGTTGTATATATGTATATATATAGTATATATACATATATATACCATGATTACATCTATATAAAATGTTTATAAATGTATAGAAAAAGTAGAGAAGAAAGTGTGTTGTTTAATAACAGATAAATAAAAACTAAATTGTTAATTACATGGGATGGAGTTGAGGATTTCCTTATAATTCTGTATGAAGAAAGTTGGATTTTCAAAATGAACTATGTACTATATATAGTTTCTTTTTAAAGAGAAGGGTCTAAAATATAGTCATTATAGCTTGATAAAGATTTGTTGAAAGAATATTTTGAACTTTACTTACCCATAACTGGAAGGATATAAATGAAGCTAAAGACGCATGAAACTAGGGGACTTCCCTGGTGGTCCAGTGGTTAAGACTTTGCCTTCCAATGCAGAGGGTGCCAGTTCAATCCCTGGTCAGGAAGCTGAGTCCCACATTCTTTGCAGCCAAAAAACCAAAACATAAAACAGAAGCAATATTGTAACAAATTCAATAAAGACTTAAAAAAAAAAGAAGAAGCATGAAACTGAAACCTGTGGAATGGTGCACATATGTAATGTTCCTGTTCAATGTAAATCCAAAGCACTAACTATTTATGCTCCAAAATATGTGGGAATGAAACTTGTATTTAAAATATCCTATTTGTAACATCTTTGGGACACTTAATTTAAACTTTAAACCTGCTATTTATTTTCAAATTTTGATGTTTTCATTACTTGGATATTTTCACAAATGGCAATATTTTAAATGTCATGAAATGCCTCATCTGCCTGTATTGAGAGGGGAAGATTTTAGAATGTTTTGATTCCAAGAAATCCAAGCTTTTTCCTCATTAAGCTAACCTAACCTCTTAAAAATGTTTTCTTCTCTTTTTTCCTGTAAAGCAAAGCCCACAGTTGTATCATCAACACAAGAAAGCAGTGCTAAGCTAAAAGAAGAACATTATCAGAAGGTGCCTCTGACAGAGTACCTGAAGCGAATCAGACTTCCAAAAAGCATAGATTCATACACAGGTGCCATCAAAGGGTGGACTATCTCAGTGGGAGGGCTGGCTATTACCAAGAACCCCTGAAACCCAAAGTCACAGATGGCTTCCATTTTCTCTAGCCAGTGTTCTGAACCTACCTAGAAAGCAGAATTTAAACTGTATTATCTGCAGTGGGTTGTTTTCCCCTTTCCAATGAAGATAAGAGATAAAAATATTCCTGTGTGTTTTTAAAATAGTCCAGGGCCTGTCCTGTCCCTAATTGACTTCCAAAAGAAGTCCCAAAGCATTAAGTAATATGTTCACTGAACACCCCCCCAAAAAAATAATCATTATAAAATGTCTGTCATCTTCCATGGCTTCACATTGTTAATTAATCCAATTGAGCAAATCCCCTCCTACAGCTTCCCTCGGGCAGAGGAAAGCCCTGTGTGCAGGGTCATGGACTGCCTTCACTGGCTGATTTGCCCCCTCCCCACTTCAGTCACACCCCTGTGGGCAAGATGTGGCCTTTGGCTCACAAGCTCTGGGTGATCCTGCAGCTTAATTACCAACCAGCATAAAGCCCTTTGAGTCAGTTCTCCTGGACACGGTACCTCTGACTTTTCCTTGGGTTCCCCTTTCCTGATCTAAATAGTACAGTCACTCATAGGGACAGACTCAGTGGCCACTTCTCTAGGAGACAGGAAGAACACTGTCTAATGTCAGAGAAGCTGATAAGATGACTTATCCCTCGTAAACCCCAGTGACTCGGCTCTAGGGGAAGAATTGTGCTGAATGTTTTAAACAGAGTCTCTTACACAAATTGCTAATTTCCAGAAGGTAGTGCCCCAACTTTACCAAACTAAGCAACAGAATTATTTTAATGTTTTTTACATGCCATGTGGATTACTCCAGTTGCTATTTTTCTAGATCGATTCTATCTCCTGTGGCTCTTGCTTGTCACCATTGCCTTTAACTGGAACTGCTGGCTCATACCGCTGCGCATCATTTTCCCATATCAAACACCAAACAACGCACGCTACTGGCTTATTACGGACATCGTATGTGATACCATCTACCTTTTCGATTTGCTGTTAATCCAGCCCAGACTCCAGTTTATTAGAGGAGGAGACATAATAGTAAGTAGGGCTCGGGAGAAGCACAAACTGACAAAGGAATATCAGATTGAACTACAAAAAAAACAAATTAACAGCATTGTGTTATTTAATGTCTGACTGATTGTCTGCATGTATGGGTCTTTAACCACTGGAACCACCAGTATAATAACAATAATAATAACAACAACAATAACAAAACAACCTGAAAGTCTCACTACATTTAGCTATCTATGTGAAATTTGTTTTACACCATCAAATTATTCATTCATTCACTCATTCAACAAACATTTATTAAATACCTATAGTTGACAGATATTCCAGAACTGGAGGATGGAAATATCAATTCCCCAAGGGCTTGAGGGAAAACAGATACCAGATTGAGGTGCTGGAGGCCACAATAGAGGGAATTGGGAGGGTTTACAAGTTTTCCACAGCATTTATGTGCAGTATGTTTCTTCTGAGAATGGTGCTGCACAGAGAACAGAATTTTGATTCAAGGTCCAACAAAAAGAGTTGCTTATTTAAAATGTCCTTTATAGACAGCAGGAATAGAGCTGGGAATGACACCATGGAGGTTATGTAGATATGAGACTTGCACCCACAACACTTTGCTAAGACTGCCAATCACAAGGATCCAGGGAAACGCTCAGAGCCTTCTAGTGACCACGTCTATCAGGCCTGCCATTATAGTCAACTGCTTTTGGTCCATTAGCTACTATTTATAAACTGTTCTAGAGAAAATTAACAACTCCCTTCTCTGTGCTCTGCACATTGTACTCACACTTCTGTTATTTAATTGTTAAACAACAATTAAGTTCACTACGTTGTAGCAGAAACAAATAGCCCAGGGTCAAATTTTGCCTCTGAAATTAACTTACAGCAATACTTGAGAAAAATAAATTTACCCTTTCATTGTGTACTATCTTTGTCATCCGTAAAATAGAACTAGTACCACCGACCTCATAAACTTATTGTGAAGATTAAGTAAGACAATGTGAACACCTAGCCTAGGGTCTGGCTTCTAGAAGATGTGCAGTGAATTGCTGACTGAATCAAATGAATGAATGTCCACACACTAACTTCCTCTTGTCTCCTATTTGTATAGGCAGCTCGCTTTCTTACCTGATAATAAGTTTCTTGAGAGTAGGGACAGTATTCAATTCATTTCCCTATTTATCCTAGGAATTCAGAGGGTATACTCAAAAATGTTTGAAGGAGTGAATTAATGGCAATCTTGGTTCAAGGATTTTCTTCCCTTGAATAACAGTTTAATGTACCGTGTAGTTGTATTATATGATATTATTATCTTGAAACATTTATATCTGTTCTATGTGAAATTATGGAGTTTCTATGAATTATTTAAAAGAAGAGGTAAACAAAAAATAAATATAATAATACCTTAGATGAGGGTCTTCAAAGACTATCTGTTTGAAAAAGATTTAAGTGCAATTATCATACCCTTTCTAAAGTAAGCTTCCTCAGAATAAATGTTGCCTGCGTAATAATGAGGCTTAAAAGAGACAGAGAGAATTAAATAGGGTTACATATTAAAAATAAGTGCCTACAGAGAGACTTCAAGATGGCAGAGGAGTAGGAACTGGAGATCACCTTCCTCCCCACAAATACATCAGAAATACATCTACATGTGGAACAACTCCTACAGAACACCTACTGAACGCTGGCAGAAGACCTCAGACCTCCCAAAAGGCAAGAAACTCCCCACATACCCGGGTAGGGCAAAAGAAAAAAGAAAAAACAGAGACAAAAGAATAGGGATGGGACCTGCACCAGTGGGAGGGAGCTGTGAAGGAGGAAAGGTTTCCACACACTAGGGAGCCCCTTCACCGGCAGAGACAAGGTGTGGCAGAGGGGGGAAGCTTCAGAGCCACGGAGGAGAGCTCAGCAACAGGGGTGCAGAGGGCAAAGTGGAGAGATTCCTGCACAGATGATCGGTGCCGATCAGGACTCACCAGCCCGAGGGGCTTGTCTACTCACCCGCTGGGGTGGGTGGGGACTGGGAGCTGAGGCTCGGGCTTCAGAGGTCAGATCCCAGGGAGAGGACTGGGATTGGCTGCGTGAACAGAGCCTGAAGGGGCTTAGTGTGCCACAGCTAGCTGGGATGGGGTCCAGGAAAAATTCTGGAACTCCCTAAGAGGCAAGAGACCATTGTTTCGGGGTGCGCAAGGAGAGGGGATTCAGAGCACTGCCTAAACAAGCTCCAGAGATGGGCGTGAGCCGCGACTATCAGCGCGGACACCAGAGGCAGGCATGAAAAGCTAAGGCTGCTGCTGCAGCCACCATGAAGCCTGTGTGCAAGCATGGGTCACTATCGACACCTCCCCTCCTGGGAGCCTGTGCAGCCCGCCACTGCCAGTGTCCCGTGGTCCAGGGACAACTTCCCCGGGAGAACACACTGCGTGCCTCAGGCTGTTGCAATGTCATGCCGGCCTCTGCCTCTGCAGACTCACCCTGCGTTCCATATCCCTCCCTCCCCCCAGCCTGAGTGATCCAGAGCCCCCTAATCAGCTGTTACTTTAACCCTGTCCTGTCTTGGTGAAGAACAGATGCCCTCAGGCAACCTACAGTCAGAGGCAGGGCCAAATCCAAAGCTGAACCCCAGGAGCTGTGCGAACAAAGAAGAGAAAGGGGAATTTCTCCCAGCAGCCTCAGGAGCAGCGGATTAAATCTTCACAATCAACTTGATGTACCCTGCATCTCTGGAATAACTAAATAGACAACGAATCATCCCAAAATTGAGGCGGTGGACTTTGGGAGCAACTGTAGACTTGGGGTTTGCTTTCTGCATCTAATTTGTTTCTGGTTTTATGTGTATCTTAGTTTAGTATTTACAGTTTGTTATCATTGGTAGATTTGTTTATTCATTTGGTTGCTCTCTTCCTTTTTTTTATATATACATATATTTTTTTTTCCTTTTTCTCTTTTTCTGAGTGTGTATGTATATGCTTCTTTGTGTGATTTTGTCTGTATGGCTTTGCTTCCACCGTTTGTCCTAGGGTTCTGTTGGTCCATTTTTGTTTTTTGGGGTTTTCTTTTTTTCTCTTTTAGTATAGTTTTTAGCACTTGTTATCATTGGTGGCTTTGTTTTTCGGTTTCATTGCTCTTTCTTTCTTTTTCTTTTTTTAATTACTTTTTAATTTTTTTATTTTTAATAACTTTTATATTCTTATTTTAATACCTTTATTTATTTTATTTTATTTTTTCTTTCTTTCTTTCTTTCTCACTCCCTTTTCTTCTGAGCTGTGTGGCTGACAGGGTCTTCGTGCTCCAGCCAGGTGTCAGGCCTGTGCCTCTGAGGTGGGAGAGCCAAGTTCAGGACATTGGTCCACAAGAGACCCCCAAGCTCCATGTAATATCAAATGGCAAAAGCTCTCCCAGAGATCGCCATCTAAATGCTAGTACCCAGCTCCACTCAATGACCAGCAAGCTACAGTGCTGGACACCTTACGCCAAACAAGTAGCAAGATAAGAACACAACCCCACCCATTAGCAGAGAGGCTGCCTAAAATCATAATAAGGTCACAAAAACCCCAAACCCCACCACCTGATGCAGTCCTGCCCATCAGAAAGACAAGATCCAGCCTCATCCACCAGAACACAGGCACCAGTCCCCTCCACCAGGAAGTCAACAAAACCCACGGAACCAACCTTACCCACTGGGGGCAGACACCAAAAACAATGAAAACTACGAACGTGCAGCCTCTGAACAGGAGACCCAAACACAGTAAGTTAACCAAAATGAAGAGACAGAGAAACACACAGCAGATGAAAGAGCAAGGTAAAAACCCATCAGACCAAACAAAGAGGAAATAGGCAGTGTACCTGAAAAAGAATTCAGAGAAATGATAGTAAAGATGATCCAAAATCTTGGAAATAGAATGGAGGAAATACAATGAACATTTAACAAGGACCTAGAAGAACTAAAGAGCAAACAAACAATGATGAACAACACAATAAATGAAATTTAAAATTCTCTAGAAGGAATCAATAGCAGAATAACTGAGGCAGAAGAAAGGATAAATGACCTGGAACATAAAATAGTGGAAATAGCTACCTCAGAGCAGAATAAAGACAAAGGAATGAAAAGAATTAAGGACACTTTCAGAGACCTCTGGGACAACATTAAATGCACCAACATTCGAATTATAGGGGTCCCAGAAGACGAAGAGAAAAAGAAAGGGACTGAGAAAATATTTGAAGAGCTTATAGTTGAAAACTTCCCTAATATGGGAAAGGAAAAGGTCAATCAAGTCCAGAAGCACAGACAGCCTCATACAGGATAAATCCAAGGAGAAACACGCCAAGACACATATTAATGAAACTATCAAAAATTAAATACAAAGAAAAATATTAAAAGCAGCAAGGGAAATAACAACAAATAACATAAAAGGAAATCCCCATAAGGTTAACAGTTGATCTTTCAGCAGAAACTCTGCAAACCAGAAGGGATTGGCAGGACATATTGACAGTGAGGAAAGGGAAAAACTTACAAACAAGATTACACTACCCAGCAAGGATCTCATTCAGATTCACCATAGAAATTAAAACCTTTACAGACAAGCAAAACCTAACAGAATTTAGCACCACCGAACCAACTTTACAACAAATGCTAAAGGAACTTCTCTAGGCAGGAAACACAAGAGAAGGAAAAGACCTAGAATAACAAACCCAAAACAATTAAGAAAATGGTAATAGGAACATACATATCAATAATTACCTTAAATGTAAACGGATAAAATGCTCCAACCAAAAGACATAGATTGGTTGAATGGACACAAAAACAAGACCTGTATATATACTGTCTACAAGAGACCCACTTCAGACCTAGGGACACATACAGACTGAAAGTGAGGGGATGGAACAAGATATGCCATGCAAATGGAAATCAAAAGCAACCTGGAGTAGCAATTCTCATATCAGACAAAATAGACTTTAAAATAAAGATTACTACAAGAGACAAAGAAGGACACTACATAATGATCAAGGGATCAATCCAAGAAGAAGATATAACAGTTGAAAATATTTATGCACCCAACATAAGACCACCTCAATACATAAGGCAAATGCTAACAGCCATAAAAGGGGAAATCAACAGTAACACAATCATAGTAGGGGACTTTAACACCCCATTTTCACCAATGGACAGATTATCCAAAATGAAAATAAATAAGGAAAAAAAGCTTTAAATGATACATTAAACAAGATGAACTTAATTGATATTTATAGGACATCCTATTCAAAAACACTTTCTTCTCAAGTGCTCGTGGAACATTCTCAAGATGTATCATATCTTGGGTCACAGATCAAGCCTTGGTAAATTTTAAAAAATTGACATTGTATCAAGTATCTTTTCGGACCACAACGGTATGAGACTAGATGTCAATTACAGGGAAAAATCTATAAAAAATACAAACACATGGAGGCTAAACAATACACTACTAAATAACCAAAAGATCACTCAAGAAATCGAAGAGGAAATTTAAAAATACCTAGAAACAAATGACAATGAAAACACGATGACCCAAAACCTATGGGATGCAGCAAAAGCAGTTCTAGGAGGGAAGTTATAGCAATACAATCCTACCTCAAGAAACAAGAAACATCTCAAATAAACAATCTAACCTCACACCTAAAGCAATTAGAGAAGGAAGAACAAAAAAAACCTCAAAGTTAGCAGAAGGAAAGAAATCATAAAAGTCAGATCAGAAATAAATGAAAAAGAAATGAAGGAAACAATAGCAAAGATCAATAAAACTGGGGCTTCCCTGGTGGCGCAGTGGTTAAGAATCCATCTGTCAATGCAGGGGACACGGGTTCGAGCCCTGGTCCCAGAAGATCCCACATGCCGTGGAGCAGCTGGGCCCGTGAGCCACAGTTACTGAGCCTGCGCGTCTGGAGCCTGTGCTCTGCAACAAGAGAGGCCGTGATAGTGAGAGGCCCACGCACTGCGATGAAGAGTGGCCCCCACTTGCCACAACTGGAGAATGCCCTCGCACAGAAACAAAGACCCAACACAGCCATAAATAAATAAAAAAATAAAATTTAAAAGAGATAAGCAAAACATTCTCTCTATAAATTTTATCTTTAAAAAAAATCAATAAAACTAAAAGCTGGTTCTTTGAGAAGATAAACAAAATTGATAAACCATTAGCCAGGCTCATCAAGAAAAAAAGGGAGAAGACTCAAACCAATAGAATTAGAAATGAAAAAGGAGAAGTAACAATTGACACTGCAGAAATAGAAAGGATCATGAGAGATTACTACAAGCAACTATATGCCAATAAAATGGACAACCTGGAAGAAATGGACAAATTCTTAGAAAAGCACAAGCTTCCAAGACTGAACCAGGAAGAAATAGAAAATATAAACAGACCAATCACGAGCACTGAAATTGAAACTGTGTTTAAAAATCTTCCAGCAAACAAAAGCTCTGGACCAGATGGCTTCACAGGCGAATTCTATCAAACATTTAGAGAAGAGCTAACACCCAACCTTCTCAAACTCTTCCAAAATATAGCAGAGGGAGGAACACTCCCAAACTCATTCTATGAGGCCACCATCACCCTGATACCAAAACTAGACAAAGATGTCACAAAGAAAGAAAACTATAGGCCAGTATCACTGATGAACATAGATGCACAAATCCTCAACAAAATACTAGCAAACAGAATCCAACAGCACATTAAAAGGATCATACACCATGATCAAGTGGGGTTTATCCCAGGAATGCAAAGATTCTTCAATATACACAAATCAATCAATGCAATATACCATATTAACAAATTGAAGGAGAAAAATCATATATTCATCTCAGTAGGTGCAGAAAAAGCTTTCAACAAAATTCAACACCCATTTATGATAAAAACTCTCCAGAAAGTAGGCATAGAGGGAACTTACCTCAACATAATAAAGGTCATATATGACAAACCCACAGCCAACATGGTTCTCAAAGGTGAAAAACTGAAACCATTTCCTCTAAGATCAGGAACAAGACAAGGTTGTCCACTCTCACCACTATTATTCAACATAATTTTGGAAGTTTAGCCACAGCAATCAGAGAAGAAAAAGAAATGAAAGGAATCCAAATTGGAAAAGAAGTAAAGCTGTCACTGTTTGCAGATGACATGATACTATACATAGAGAATTCTAAAGATGCTACCAGAAAACGACTAGACCTAATCAATTAATTTGGTAAAGTAGCAGGATACAAAAATAATACACAGAAATCTCTTGCATTCCTATACACTAATGATGAAAAATCTCAGAGAGAAATTAAGGAAGCACTTTCATTTACCACTGCAACAAAAAGAATAAAATATCTAGGAAAAAACCTCCCTAAGGAGACAAAAGACCCATATGCAGAAAACTATAAGACACTGATGAAAGAAATTAAAATGATACAAACAGAGGAGAGATATACCATGTTCTTGGATTGGAAGAATCAATATTGTGAAAATGACTATACTACCCAAAGCAATCTACAGATTCAGTGCAATCCTATCAAACTACCAATGGCATTTTTCACAGAACTAGAACAAAAAATTTCACAACTTGTAAGGAAACACAAAGACTCCGAATAGCCAAAGCAATCTTGAGAAAGAAAAAGCAAGCTGAAGGAATCAGGCTCCCGGACCTCAGACTCTGCTACAAAGCTACAGTAATCAAGACAGTATGGTACTGGCACAAAAACAGAAATATAGATCAATGGAACAGGAATGAAAGCCCAGAGATAAACCCATGCACATACGGTCTCCTTATGTTGATAAAAGAGGCAAGAATATACAATGGAGAAAAGATAGCCTCTTCGATAAGTGGTGCTGGGAAAACTGGACAGCTACATATAGAAGAATGAAATTAGAACACTCCCTAACACCATACACAGAAATAAACTCAAAATGGATTAAAGACCTAAATGTAAGGCCAGACGCTATAAAACTCTTAGAGGAAAACCCAGGCAGAACACTCTATGACATAAATCACAGCAAGATCCTTTTTGACCCACCTCCTAGAGAAATAGAAATAAAAACAAAAATAAACAAATGGGACCTAATTGAACTTGAAATGTTTGGCACAGCAAAGGAAAACATAAGCATGACAAGAAGACAAGTCTCAGAATGGGAGAAAATATTTGCCAATGAAGCAACTGACAAAGGATTAATCTCCAAAATTTACAAGCAGCTCATGCAGCTCAATATCAAAAACACAAACAACCCAATCCAAAAATGGGCAGAAGACCTAAATAGACATTTCTCCAAGGAAGATATACAGTTTGCCAACAAACACATGAAAGGATGCTCAACATCACTAATCATTAGAGAAATGCAAATTAAAATTACGAGGTATCACCTCACACCAGTCAGAATGGCCATCATAAAAAATCTACAAATAATAAATGCTGGAGAGGATGTGGAGAAAAGGGAACCCTCTTGCACTGTTGGTGAGAATATAAATTGATCCAGCCACTATGGAGAACAGTATGGAAGTTCCTTAAAAAACTAAAAATAAAACTACCATATGACCCAGCAATCCCACTACTGAGCATATACCCTGAGAAAACCATAATTCAAAAAGAGTCATTTACCACAGTGTCCATTACAGCTCTATTTACAATAGCCAGGACATGGAAGCAACCTAAGTGTCCATCAACAGATGAATGGATAAAGAAGATGTGGCACATATACACAATGGAATATTACTCAGCCATAAAAAAAAACGAAATTGAGTCATTTGTGTGAGGTAGACCTGGAGTCTGTCATACAGAGTGAAGTAAGTCAGAAAGAGAAAAACCAATACTGTATGCTAACACATATATATGGAATCTAAAAATAAAATGGTTCTGAAGAACCTAGGGGCAGGACAGGAATAAAGATGCATACATAGAGAATGGACTTGAGGACACGGGGACTGGGAAGGGTAAGCTGGAACGAAGTGAGAGAGTATCATGGACATATATACACTACCAAATGTAAAATAGATAGTTAGTGGGAAGCAGCTGCATAGCACAGGGAGATCAGCTCCGTGCTCTGTTACCACCTAGAGGGGTGGGATAGGGAGGGTCGGAGGGAGAGGCAAGAGGAAGGAGATATGAGGATATATGTGTATGTATAATTGATTCACTTTGTCATAGAGCAGAAACTAGCACACCATTGTGAAGCAATTATACTACAATAAAGATATTAAAAAAAAAAAAAGTGCCTAATTTTTAACCATTAAGTATGCTGATCCTCAGATGGCTAAGGATGCCGAATATATTTAGTGCGCCAAAGAAAAGGGGTTTTAGAATCACCAGATAGCATTTTCATTTAATCTAGCAAGTTTTAGTTTCACTTACATTTTTCAGTTATAGGATCACAGACAACCCTGAAAGTAAAGGGATAAATATGCTAAGAACATTCTTCCAGAGTTGGAGGATGGGGTCATACTTCAACTTAACTTCTTAGCACTTGATATGTCTGTCTGTTCCATATGTCTGTTCCCTATAAGCTTTGAAGGAGCTCTTGATATGTGCACTTGGTATGTCTGTCTGTTCCATATAAGCTTTGAAGGAGCTGACTCATCTTACTCAAGCTTGGTACATGATTCAGCGTAAACTTGTACATATACCTATATCTGCCTGTGGCTCAGTAAGACATTTTGTTTCAGGGAAAAGTATCATTAAATAAGCATGTCATATATTTTCTAATATATTTCTGTAAAATTTAGTATGTGCACGTGGGTAGAAATTATAGCCCAAAATATGGGGTGGTGAGGCAGGAATTGGGAACTTGGCTAACAAATCTTAAACACTGTTCAACAGCAATTTTAAATTTCTGAACATGGACAGCCTGGATAATAATTATTAGAAGATGCTGCTTCCATGTGTCCAAGTTATAATACTTTGGTCAAATAATTAATAGTACACAGACAATTTCCTCCTACCTATAAGTGAAATAGAAAAATATAATCCCAATATTAACATTAATTCTGAATGTTAACAAATGCCTTCCTATTCCTCTATCTCTTATCACACATTTACTGAGCACCTGTTGTGTGTTAGACATTGTGTTAGGAACTGAGAAACACAGGATAAATATATTGTCCCTACCCTTTTAAGTAGCTCAGAGTATGAAGGAGGGACAGACAAAAGAAAAATGGTGGAGTTTTGTGATGTGAGTCATGACAGAGGTGAGCCCTTGGTGCTTTTTGATGCAGAGAAAACCATATAAAGGAGGCAACACCTGGTCCAAATTTTGATGGATTAATTGAAATTATCTGCACACCTTCGTCCCCATTAAAAAAGGGAAAAATATGTCCTAAGTTCTGGGAACAGCATAGGTAAAGGCATCAAGGTAAGAAACTCTGCTATGCACTGTTAAACAGAATGAGTATGAGATGCTTCAGGAGGTGAGTGAGACAGAGAAAGTAGAGCTTTGTATATCATGAAAGGGAGCTTGGATTTTTTTTTCTTTAAGTCATGTGAAGTCATAGGATTTGACATAAATAGAATTGTTAATGATCTGATCTAGAGAGATCATCTCACTGACATTGTAGAACTGATCAAGGAAAGCAAGAATAAAGGCAAGGAAACCAAAGCCAAAAGGAGAAAATAGGCATGAGAAAATTTGAGAAAGGAGAATCAGTAGAACATGGTTGCTGGTTGGATGAGGGCTAAAGGAGAGTGAATGGTGTAGGATCACTGGCTAGTGTAGATGAGGATTCTCATAGGATACTCAATAAGAGGAGGAGCATGGCTGGCTTTAGGGGAAATGGAGAATGATGATGGATTCAGGTTTGTTGTAGGTTAAATTTGAGATGAGCAGGACTGCTAAGTGAGGAAGACAATAAGCAGCTGTTGGACAGGTCAACAGCTCCAGATACTACTATTAAGTGGAGGTAGAGGTTTGGTAGCATCCACATACATGGTGATCTTTGAAACAATGAAAGTGGATGAAATTTCCCAGGAAGTAAATATGAAGAGAAAAGAGAAGAGGGCTGAATCCTGGTAAATATTTATTTTAAATGGCTAGCCATAGGATGCAAGAAGGACCCTGAAAACTGGAACTGAAGAAGTAAAGTAAACCAAGAATGGCATTACAGATTCTTTGGAAAGAGAAAGTTCCAAGGACAAAATTGTCCCAAAAAAGTCAAATGCTTCAAAAGTTTTACTCATCTCTTCATGCCTTTACCTATTCATCCACTCAAATATTTATTGGGCTTTTAATATATTATAGTCACTAGTTATATACAGTTGCTAAACAAAATCAACCGTGTCCTGAGATAGATTACCATTTCATGGAGTAGACTGATCTTAAATAAATGGGCCAAGACATATATGTGTGATTTCAAAACGTGGTGAGTGCCATAAAAGAATGTTAGTGTATGAAGGATTCCCTGGGTATGATCATTAGGAGGTTATATTGGTGGCTTTCACAATGGTAGTCTTGATGGAATAAGAGAAGTGAGCAAAAGTCAAATCACCACCAAAATTGCCATGAGTTGAAGAATAAATATGGAGGAAGGATGTGGAGCAAAGCAAGGTAGATAACTCTCTTAAGAAGCGTTAGTGTGACAATTAGAGCAATACAAAAAAAGAAAACAAAGCCAAGGAAGGTTTTTTGATTTATGATATGGGAAGATAGAGAATATTGATAGGCTGATGTTAGAAGGAACTAATAGAAAGAAGTAGCTATAAATATTTTTAAAGTGAGAAAATGTTTAATGAAATTGGCTAAAATTAATATGAATTATAAATATAACATATTTCAGGTGGATTCAAATGAACTAAAGAGACACTACAGGAGTTCTACAAAATTTCAGGTAGGTGACTTACAATTCCAAAGTTGTTCAACTAATCCATTCCCATTTTGACTTTAAGTTCCATCTATAAATTTCTACCAAAAAAAAATCTGCTTCCTGTAAAAATTGTAGCCTTTGTAACAAAGTTTATACAGATGAAGTTTTATTAGGCAGAGTTTTTGCTTCTCAATAATTATACAGTATACTTCCTAGTATGTGCAAATGTGTAATTCAGTATATGGGTCTTTACTAGGCAGAACAAAATCCTAGCGCCCACATTTAAACTCCAATTTAAATGTCAACAAAGGAGTATGGGGTATACTTTGTCTTGTCCATACATAATTCTAGCCTCCAATTCATGTAGCATGATGATGTAAAAGTCTACAAAATTGTTTCTACTCCTATTTCTTTCTTGTTCATATAAGCAAAATATATGCTATGGTATAGCACAGGAAACTCTGCTCAATATTCTGTAATAACTTAAATGGGAAAAGAATTTGAAAAAGAATAGATACATGTATATGTATAACTGAATCACTTTGCTCTACACCTGAAACTAACACAACATTTTTAATCAACTATACTCCAATATGAAATTTTTTTAATTTTTTTAATAAAAATATTTTAAAAATAAAACCACTGGAAATTGTTAGAATGGCATAGAGCAAAAAAAAAAAAAAAAGAAGCAATTATTTAGATAACATGGCATCTTCCTTTTCTCAAATAACAGTATAATATTATTTTTTCACCCATGTGTAGTTTTTTCACCCATAATTATTTACAAAGTACTTTATTATCTTTTATTGTTCCTCCTAACCCCGAGAAATAGGCAGAGATTTGAGGGTGTTCCAAGGTTACCCAATCTGTATGAGTGAACTCCAACCTCCCATTTCAAGGACAACACTTTAGTGGCCTCAAATATTGTTAAAAATACAAATCTGGGTTTAGGTGCCAAATTGTCCCTACTGGCGATCTATAGTGATTAAAATTTCTTTCAATTCGATTTTATCTCCAACTAATTTTCTCTGTAAAAAACTGCCACATACTTAGACATATTCATAAAAGATCTAAACTACTTTGATGAACCCTACAAAGAGGAAGAATAGTTTTGTAAGTGCCACAGACCTTATTCCAAACACTTAATCACTTTCTTGAATTTGAATAAGGGCAACTTAACTCATATATTTAGTTTGGATTTATAAATGTAAATTTTACATGTATTTAATTGCAGTCACGTCTTTTGAATTTCCTTAGCACATCCTGTACGTCTTATGGCATTGTGTTATAGCTATTTCTGTGCTTGGTTATTCCACCATTAGATTGTTAACTTCTTGTGAACAGAAACAATATCTTACTTCTATTTCAACCCCAACATGTTTTGCAAGGTTCCTTATACAGAGTACAGTGTTGGCCAGTACTTAATTCAATTTTCTACAATTCACTGAGAAATAAATCATCTCTATCTATACAAATCCACATTAATGTATTAATATCAAACATGATTAATAACTGCATAGAAAAGTCAAGTGAGTATTTGAGCAATTGGGTCCTGAAATAGCACTAGACAAATCAACAGTTCTGTGCTCCTGCTTCCTTATTTATAAGACATTATTTTAGTAACTGCTCTGTGTACCTCTCAACTTGTTATAAGGCTCAATATCTGTAGGGTAAAATCAATGAGATTTGATGACATTATGCAATTTTTAAGCCAATTATTTTAGTAAGTAATTTGTTTATAGTAGCCAACGTGTGTTCATTCAAACTGAAAGTCCCATTCCTTTTCAATAGCACTAGGCTTTGAAATTGTAGTACACAATTAATTACCTCAATTTTCCATTTCGTACGTATGGCCTTACACAAAACTCTTAACTGCTCTTAATTGTCTTAAATAAATTAAATGTTTTTTTAATGTACGCTATTTTTCAAGATGATGTAAAAAATAATGAAAATGAATAATTATCTTATGTAAAAGAATTTTTTATTGTTATCATTGCAATCAGGAAAGTATGCAAATGTTATGCTGTCATTTCACAATTACCAGAGTAATCGAAGGCCAGAATAATTTAAATACATCACAAATGTAAAATATATTATCTTTAGCTATAATACTATTTTCAATACCTTCTCCCATTGGAACTGATAATTGTAAATGGGACTGATTTCTTTCCTCTCCTCTCTGTTAGCCTGTACAGTCTCTGATAGATACGTTCACAGCAGTTTATTGTTAGCAATATGATACAAAGTAGACAGCAGTAGAAAGAACTGAAGAGTCTGGATGAACCACCAACAATATAATTAGCCCTGAACACTGGAGAATTGCCTGAAACATAAAAATATATCACTACAATGAATGCCCAATTGTTTCACATAAAATCAAGAATGGGCTTGAGTTTCAGTCCAAAAGCCCCAAGTTTAAAACACTATTAAAGTGTATTTTATCAGTAGCAACCATGCCATCTCTTAAATATATGTGACAGCTCAACAAAATCCCAGAAAATGCAGTGTCTAAGGCAAGATCAGATGCATGAAGCTGGAAATGAAATTCATTGGAAGTAGGCTATGAAATAGTGTTTTCAGGGTGCTAATACACCTTTCAGTGACACCATGCATATGAAACTGAAGGCAATTTTGTATTAAACAACAAATAATTCATGGTGACTGGTCAGCCTTTACATACATTGGTATAAATCAATTCGTGTCCTTAAAAGCATGTAAACACAACATAATTGTGAATGTGTTCTTCCAACAGTTGGATGTGGCATCAATAATGCCATTTGATGTTTTCTACCTCTTCTTTGGGTTTAATCCAATATTTAGGACAAATAGGATGTTAAAGGTAAGATAACTATACTTAACTGTCTTATTATAATAATGGAAATCTTAAAGTACTTTAAAATATCCTAAAAGTATCATATTCTTAATTTTTCCCAAACTATCCTCCATTTTTATGCCCTCATCAATGCTAAGAATTTTAAAAGCTGAATGAATGAAAAACATCCCTATTTCTAGTGATGGAAGTTGCTTTTTGTTGTTTTGAGTCTATATCTCATAACATCTATTTTTATAACTTAAAATAGGAATGCCTTTGTATTTTGAAATACAGCTATAATTACAAATGAATATTTTATAATTTTATTCTTTTCCACTTGTCACTATTTATTACATAGTCACTGAATGCCTGCAATACTGGCTGTAAAATGAGGGTATTAGTTTAGATGACCTCTAACTTATCTCACTCATCAAAAATTCTATAATTATAGAAAAATACAAGCACAGTTTGCATAACAAAATTATTTATATACTTAGATACAACTCAAATGTCCATCAAGAGGGAAATAGTTAAATACGTTGCAGTATATCTATAGAGTACTTTGTAATGCAAAAATAAAGAGGAAGTTTTCTATGAAAGACCTCCAAGACAAACTGCTTAGTTAAAAAAAAAAAAAAGCTAGTTACAGAACAGTTTATAGAACAATACTAACTTTTGTAACAGAAAGGGGGAAATATTCTATTTTTCTATATTACATAAACAGTGGAAGACTACCCAAAAAAATCTAATAAAAATGGTTAACTGAGGTAAGGATGAGAAGCTGGAGGGAAAAGCAGGATGGGTAGGGGCAGGAATAGGAGAAAAGACTATGAAGGTATATATTTCCTATTGTTTTTGAACTATGTGAATGTATTACCTATTCAAAAAGATTCTAAGACATAAATATCTTATAACCCATAGCTTTATCCGATACCTAAGAGGAATCTGAGGAGAGTCAAGATGTGAAATTTCATATAAATTTTTAATAATAGCAATGATAGCTTGTATTTCCAAAGACAGCCTTCTTAAAAGGAACACCAAAGATGTTATCAGTTTTAGGTGGCTATCGCTTTGACACCTTGAGAAGACAAGATGACATAACCTGGAGGCTCGGGTGGATCCTGACACAGCTGCAGCTGATATTTATTGAATACATACTTGTAGCTACATACTTTGTTAAACTTCATATTCATTATCTCATTTATTCCTCCAAACAACCTCATTTTAGAGATGAGGGAAATGAGAATTAACAGGGTAAAAAAATCTGTCCAGACACACTCTGGTGAGTGGCAGTATCTGGATTCTATCACATATTTTTCTGACTCCAAATTCCTTACTATAATCAGATGGGCAAATAAACTTCAGGCTGAAGGAGCTTTCCTTCCACGCCCATGATTTTTCCAAGTCAAGAGGGACCTTACTCTATATTCTCGTCCATCCAAGACAACTCTAGAGACTTCTGTTTTGACCACAGAATGTAGGTCTAGATTGAGCAGAACTTAACGTTCCCAGAAGCTTGGTGGCCTGGCCGTCCGTCATCAAATTTCTAGTGTAGGATAGACGTTTCTGGAGGCCACTGCTCAGAGGCAAACAACTCTGAGACAGACTCAGGTCCCTATGGATTTGAGTGTTTGTCTGGCATTATAATAAAAATTATAAAATGCTAACTCTTCACACCCCATCTCTGTGTCCCTTCAGTGTCCAAAAACCTACTCACTATATTAGGTAGTTTTTTTTTATAATATAGGAGATCCTGAAAGCCAACATAGCCCCACAGTCCAGTCATCTTCACATAAGTGTGCCATTTTAATGTGCAGTTCTCTAGGGAAAATATCGTTTACCTATCTCCAAATTATATATGAGAAAACAAATTAAGAATATAAATTTTCTCTACAGTGAACACTTAAGCTAAATTTTAAAATGTGCCTTTGTGCAAACTTCTGTTAAGAGCACAATAAACAAGTTACCACAAATTGAAGTTATCTTAATCTGAATGCTTAATGGATGTTTCCTACTCAGGAATTCTGGAAAAACAAATCATTTGTGTATATTTCTAGTTAAATAGTCATTGCTATTATAGCTGTTTTCTAATTCCAAATGTTCTATTACAGTCTTATCTACATTGGATGAAATTTTGAACTAAATAATCTTTGAACTAAATAATCTCTAATAGCCCTTCCTATCTGTAAGATCCTATGAGTCTAAGTACATTCTCTATTGTCCCCAATTTACAGATGAGGAAACCAAAGTACAGAAATATTAAGTGACTTTTCCAAGGTCGCACAGTTAATAAATGGCAGAGAGGAGATTGGTGTTTGGCTCTGGATTTCATGCTCTTGCTCTTGCATTTTACAGCCTATAGATTAAAAAGAGAAAGTAGGGGGTCAGAGTGCATGTAGGGAGTATCTGTTGCTATAGAAGTGGGTGTAAGCAGAAGAAAACCTTGAGGCAAATAGCAACTGTTTGGATTAGATGCATATAAACTCTCTATGTCTTTGAATAATGTCAAGAATAGATAACAAATGCTAATATTAACTGGACTTTAAATTTTGTTGAAATAAATACACATTTAATGCAACTTGCTTAAAAACAATGCTAGTGTTGAGCAACAGGATTTAACACCTATTTATGATTTCAATGTGTTTTTTACTATTTTACTTATGTTTTGGGGGGAGGTATGATTTTTAATTATTGTAAAATAAAGTTCTACTACATGCTTTAAAAAAGAAAAAAAAGGAAAGAAATGTTTTTAAGCTTGATTTTCAACAAGCATTACAAACAAGATTATAACTAGAGGGCAGACATAAAATAAAGCAAGAAGGTCTGGAAGTTTGGCGCCTTGTTAAAATGCACTACCCGGAGGAAAATACCACTGACAGACCTTAGTTTTTTTAAGACATGAATAGAATTATTTTCAGTAACAAATAAAGTCTATTTTATATTGTTTTATTTAAATATAATAGATGTATTTAAGACTAATGCACTTTTGGATTTCTTTTGCTTGTTTTCTACATAGTACACATCATTTTTTGAGTTTAATCATCACCTAGAGTCTATAATGAACAAGGCATATATCTACAGGTAAAGTATAACTCAATGTACTTCAGGGCTGGGAGAGAGAGCAACGGTGAAATATTTTAGACAGGACTTGGGAAGAATATGGCCTCCCTGCAAAAGAGAAGGGAATAATCTCAGATTTGGGGCTATGCAAAATATTGGGTTGTGTTCTAAAGTAGATTTGAACATTTTGAAGTGAGATAAAAGTATGAAAGTTATATTAGATTTTAGAAGAATACAACACTGAAAAAGAGGACGTATTACCTGCTTCAGTCAGAACAAGGACAGAGAAATGTGCTCTTTCACAAGTTTTTACATCTCTCTCATGACAATTCATTCTAATCTGAATTTTCATTCATTTGCTGTTCTGAACTTAACTTGCCCAGAGACCTCTAGTCAGTTAATCATAGCATAAAATCCCATGAGCTTTTCAGAGATATCCAGTGAAATCAGCATGGTGTATTTTATGGGACTCAAAGTGGAGAGGTGACCCTGGAGGCATATCTTTCAGGGTGTTGACTCATACCATCTGTGAAAAGAGAGGATTTCTTTTTTTCTACCCTGTCAGTCCCAGTCAAGACACTGCAGTCAGAAAACATGTGAAGGCACCATCATTTTATATTGTACTAATGAGAGTTAACAGTTCACAAATTTAAAACAAGGAGATTCAGCAGAGACTTTAAGGAAAAGAAAATGTTAAAAGAGGCTGTATTCCAGGAACAACATGAGTCTTACTTTGCATTTATTCTCCTGTCAGAGCCATTCGAACAACTGGATACTTGCTCTTTACTCTGCACATTAATGCCTGTATGTATTATTGGGCTTCAAACTATGAAGGAATTGGAACTACCAGATGGGTGTATGATGGTGAAGGAAACAAGTAAGTTTTAATTTTGAAGGAAACGTTTATTGATTCTTCTTAATTTTATGTTTCAGTGTGAGCTTTCTTAAGCTAGTGTTTTTTGAAACTGTAAATCACAATCCATTAATGGGCAATAAAAACTCTTTATTAGTAGGTCAGTATGTTTTTAAGTGAAAGAGGATAGACTAGAGGAGGACAGAATAGAAAATATCCAAGTCTGTCATACCTAGTAGGGTGCGTGGGTGTGTGTGTGTGTGTGTGTGTGTGTGTGTGTGTCCTGGATTAACCTGTAAAATGCATTTCTTACTCAGGATCATGAACAAAAATGTTTGAAAGCCTCTGATTTAGACAGCTGAGTGGTAAGGTAACTTTTAATAACTCCTATGCTGATTGTTAGTAATGAACAATGTTAATTATTTAGAGGGCAGATGCAGTGGCTAATTAGTTTACCACTGAAGAGTTTTATGGGTTTATGAGTCAGCTATAACCACTAACTCAATTAAACACTTACAGAGTAACAAGGATCATATACTAAACTTGACAATTAGATATGCAAGTACCCTGAGAATAAGAGATTGTCTGAAAATTTTAGTACAGTAGAATCAGGGCTCAATAACGGCAACTTAGTTATTTAATAGTGAAATTTCCTTTTGGTAGATACAAAGGCCTGGCATAAGGTAGATTCCACTAACTTTCTGCTCCAGTGAAATGACATTGAGCCTATTATAAAGCAATGTCCTTACTGGAAAATAACAGGTCCCAGCATGACTTTGAAGGGCAACTCACAGCAGCCTTGGGGAGAAAAACAATTATAGGATAGAGCAAAAAGAGTAAAAATAGCTCACAAAATTACACCCTAGCTAGAGTGAGCAGGATCTGAATGAGGCATTATAACATTTTTTGAACTTTTAACCAGAACTAATTTTAGAATTTTAAAGTCAGAAGGCCCACTGATCAGGGAAATACACACACACACACACACACACACACAACAAGAAGAAAGTGTATAACCAAATCTATAAGTAATTCCCTTTAGAATGTGAATTAAATATGTATTTAGTTTAATATAAGTAGCTACAAAGAAAACTAAGATACCAACTATATTAAATATTGCCTAGAAGTATGTAATTCAACATCATTAGACCCATAAGTCTGATAAGTGTTTTTATCAAATTAGCAAAATAATATACAGTTGCCATCCAGAAAAAGTGGAGCTATTTCTCTTTTCATACCTGGATGTATTTCTGCAGCATTTCTAGAGAATATATCTTGTTCCCAGTGCCTAGAACATTGTTAAGTATATAACATACACTCAGTATATGTTAGGTATTTAAAGAAGGCAAGAAGGAAGTTTCTTTACTTTCTCTTCCTACTTGCCTTCTTTAAATACCTAACATATAGTGAGTGTATGAGAGAGAGTAAAGAAAAAAGGAAGGGATGACCAAATCTGTATTAGAACAAGAAGAGAGAAACCTCAGCTTCAACCCATAAGAAACTGAAGCTACATTGTTCTAATACTTTAGAAGTCTAATTCCAGCTATAGTGCAGGCCAGATATTCAAAGCCCTCTCACTAGAATACAAAAGATAAACTACTTGAAATTTTTGTTGTATTAGTTATTGTAGTTACTTGTTATGAGATACATTTCTATATAAATTATAATTACAACAGTTTTCAATGATTGCTAAACTCTCTAGAAAGTAAAAGCAATCTCCAAAGTCTAAGAAACAAATGTGTGTACTGAAGCTGGAGTAGAGTGGTAAGATAATCACTAAGGAACAGAAATAGAGAAGATAACTTCTGAATCAGTAGAATAAAAAGAAGATAAGATTGTAGAAACAACTTAAACTATATCAGTAAGCAGAATAAGTTAATATGAATTAAATTCACCACCTAAAAGAGACTGTCAAATAATATTAGTCAAGATAGACTTTAAAACAAAAATTATTTTAGGGAAAAATAAGGTTATCATATAATGGTAAAAGTTTCAATTCACTATCAATATTTACCAGTTCTAAATGCACATGCACCTAATGCAAAGTACATGATGAATCAAAGAAATTCATAAAGCAAAAATTATTAGAAGGAAGAGAAATTTGCAAATACACCATCAAAGTGTGAGACATCAACACACAACTATTGACTGATCAAGCAACCAAAGACAATCAGTAAAGATATAAAAGATTTGAGAATCCATTAAAAAGCTTGATTTAACAAATACAAATAGAACTTTGTACCCAAGAATTAGAAACCACTCATTAATTTTTAACATTTTTTGTTGAGTTATTGTTGCTGTACAATATTATATGTTACAGCTGTACAATATAATGAGTCACAATTTTTAAAGGTTATCCTCCATTTATAGTTATTGTAAAATATTGGCTATATTCCCCGTGTTGTACAATATATCCTTGTAGCTTATTTTACACATAATACTTTGTACCTCTCAATTCCCTATCCCTATAACGCCCCTCCCTCCTCCCCTCCCCCCACTGGTAACTACTAGTTTCTTCTCTATATCTGTGAGTCTGCTTCTTTTTTGTTGTATTCACTAGTTTGTTGTATTTTTTAGATTCCACATATCATACAGTATTTGTCTTTCTCTGTCTGACTTATTTCACTTAGCATAATGCCCTCCAAGTCCATCCATGTTGTTGCAAATGGCAAGATTTCATTCTTTATCATGGCTGAGTAGTATTCCAGTGTGTGTGTGTGTGTGTGTGTGTGTGTGTGTGTGTATCACATCTTCTGTTTCCATTCGTCTGTTAATGGACACTTAGGCTGCTTTCATAGCTTGGCAATTGTAAACAACATTACTATGAACATTGGGGTGCATGTATCTTTTTGAATTAATGTTTTTGTTTTTGTTTTTAATATATGCCCAGGAGTGGAACTGCTGAGTCATATGGTAGTGCTATTTTTAACTTTTTGAGAAACCTCCGTACTGTTTTCCACAATGGCTGTACCAATTTACTTTACCATCAACAGTGTACAAGGGTTCCCTTTTCTCCACATCCTCGCCAACATTTGTTATTTGTGTTCTTTTTGATGATAGCCATTCTGACAGGTGTGAGGTGATATCTCATTGTGGTTTTGATTTACATTTCCCTGATGATTAGCAATGTTGAGCATCTTTTCATGTATCTATAGGCCATCTGCATTTCCTCCTTGGAAAAAGAAACCACTCATTCTTCTTAATTACTCATGGAAAGATTACAAAAAGTGGTCATTTTCTGGGCCAAAAAGCAAGTCTCAATACATTTCACAGCACTGGTATGATACAGCCCCCATTCTCTGCTCCTTTAGACAGGAGGGTTCTCACCCAAAACCAAAGCTCCAGTAATCCTGTTACCAGCTGTCAGGGACACATCCTTACAAATAAAATGTCTTTAAAAGCAGCATTTATATGTATTTTAAGATAATTTGCAAATGGCAGTTATTAACATACTTACATTTTCCCACAGTTTTTAAGCATCACCTGCCCCTTCTATTATTCCATATTACCCTTTGACCATGTAAGCTTAAAGCATTTTTTTAGTTAACCCTCGTGATGGTTTCTGATGACCTATAAATTGAAGGTTGCTTATGAAATCACTGGACTTGTAAACTTTCTCCTAGTTAGAATTATGCAGCAACTGTGGGGCATAAGTGGAGCATTGTGAGCATTTAAAATGAGTCATTTATTACTATTTTATTAATCCTCATCAGAATAATAATGTCTGTTCATTTCAATAGAAGACAAGAAGTCATTTTCATTTATACTAAGTAGATGGCATCTTTCATTTGACTGTAAAATTTGACAAAGTAGGAAAGGGCTTACTTAGCTCAAAAGGAAAACATAAGTAGTTAAGGTTATTTGGTACCCAGAAATGTTCCCAATGTCCCTTAATCCGTATATACCCCAATTTATTTATTTTCTGACATAAATTTTCCAGCGTGCACAAACCTCTTAGCAAATACCTAGCCTCAATCCCTAACACATAGACTGTCAAAAGAAAGAGTAAAAATAGCAAGCAAGTTTGTCATGGGAATCATGACTTTAGATGGGATGGAGAAAGAGTCAGATTGCCCATATCTTAGTGCTAGGGAAATTTAAGATAACTTACTCCCTTCATTTTACACAGGAGGAAGATGAGACCAGGGTGGATGAAGGTATTAACTCAGGGTCCCCTAGATACTTCAGTTCAGACACTGACAAAAAAAAAAAAAAAAGAATGGTCTTTACACTAGACACTAAGACAAATGTAACAAAACCTCTCCAGAACAGCAGAATTCAGTAGACCAGAAGGGAGATGAAAGGCAGCTGGCAGCATGTCTGGAAGGGGATTGCATAGATGTGCTCACAGATACAGCCTTCCTATGTTCTTAAGTCTAAGTATGCATAACCTTTCACTTATTCTTTCAGGTCATTTAACAAATATATTAAGCTCCTATTGTGTAATACCTGTCTTTGAGGAGTTTATCTTCTAATGAGACCGTTCTCCTCCATATTCGGTGCCTTCAGTGATAAATTTACAGAAACCTTGAACTAAGATGGATTGGGGTAGTTTAAAAGTCCATTCATAAAGTATCAAATTGGGTACTTTTAAAAGTTGCATGTCCCACTACACATCCACCACAATGGCTAAAATTAGAAAGACTGACAGTACCAAGTCTTGGGGTAAGAATATGGAGGAACTGGAACTCATACATTGTTGGAGGGATAAAATCTGACAGTTTCTTTTACAACTGAATATAACACCTACCTTAAAAACAAAAATTGCAAGCCTAAATATTTACCCAAGAGAACTGAAAATATGTGTCTAAAAAAAATTATATAAGTATATTCATAGAATGTCTATTCACAAGAACCAAAAACTTGAAACAGCCTAGGTGTTCATCCGCAGGAAGATGGATAAACATACTGTGCCATAGTCATGCAAGGGATAGTGCTTAGCAATAAAAAGGAATAAAGTACTGATACACACAAAAACACAGCTAAATCTCAAAAACATTATTCTGAGTGAAAGACGTCTTACACAACAGTGTATATACTGTGTAATTTCATTGTGTGAAATTCTAAAGCAGGCAAAACTCATCTGAGACAGAAAAAAATTAGAACAGTATTTGCCTGTGCGGGCAGGGATTGACTGGGAAAAGAGAGCTTTTTGGAGTGATGGAAATGTTCTCTGTCTTGATGGGTTTCTGGGTTACACAGGTGTATGGGTTTGTCAAAATTCATCAAATAGTATCAGATAGTATACTTAAGATTTGTGCTTTCAATGTATGTTCAAGATTTTAAAATAACTCTTTACCAATACTTAACTCTAGTATATATATTTTTTTCTGAAGTATATTCTAACATATATATATATATATATATTCTGAAGTATATTCTGAGTTTTATATATATATAAATATTCTGAAGTATATTCTGAGTTTTATATATATATATATACTCTGAAGTACTGTATTTAGGAGGAAGTGTCTACTGTCTGCAAATTACTTTGAAATGCATCCAAAAAATAAGATGGATTGATGGATGGAAAATGGAGGAATACTTGACAAAGAAGGTAGAGTAAAATGTTCATAATAGAATCTAGGTCGTGGATATACGGGTGCTCACTGTGAAATTCTTTCAGTTTTTCTGTTTGTTTGAAATATTTCAAAACAGAATGTTGGGGGAAAAGTTTAATGCTGCATTTGTTTCACAGAGGAAGAATTTCTATTTTCACACTAAATTTTTTTTATGGTTTTATGTCAAGTTCTGCCTTAGTGCTTTAACTTGGGGCTGTATATATAGAGCCTGTAAGATAGCTCAGGTATTAAATCGGCCAGATAGAATCTGCTTGAAAAGATCTATCTGCCCAGGGTGTAAATATTAGAGGTGGATACACTTGACTAATTAAGCTAATCCTAGAAAATCGATAAGATGCCATCTAATTAAATTACAAATCTTACCTTTGGTTGTGCATGTCTGGCTGTAAGACATGACTGAGAAAAGAATCCCAAAATAAACCTCAAAGCATCCGGGCAGAAAACTTCCAATTAACATAGCAGACTGTTTCAGTATGAAAAAATAATTCGAGGCTAACCCTTCAGATTTGGAAAATCAATGCCTAAGTTTTACATTTAATTGTTATTTTCTAACATCCATAAATAAGAAAATGAGAGAAAGTAATTCATGTGTTTGTTCCTCTTAACACTGGAGGGACTTTGCAGGGGATAGTAATCCCAACATTTGAAATAGAGTTGCCATGTAGGGAGAGAATCTGGTCCCTGTCTCACTCTTGGGCTGTACTGGGGTGAATAAATTTCCTTAATTCAAAGAGACCCACAGGTCCAGGACCTGTGATAACACTAAATCAGGTAACAGGAAATTATAAATTGGAATTGAAAAGTTAAAATGCAATCCATAAAGTTAATTCCATACTTCTTCAAGGTGGTTCTCTTTGACATCAAGTTCACTATAATATTTGTAAGTCCAAGGAAGCCCGCTAGAAAAAATATTGCAGAGTAGTAATATTTTTATTCTCTTGACATAGAGGTTTCAAACCTTACCAAAGAGTTAATTCTTTGTCTGTTCCTATATCTACCAGGTAAAACAAACAGACAAAAAACTCATGTCCTTCAAAAAGGTATTAAATATCAAAACAAGTGATTTCTTTCTAGATCTGTTTTTATGTGAATACTGACTTTAAGTGCAGTTTGATTCTTTCTTTGTAAACCTCAACTTCTTAGTATTTGAAGATCTGAAAATTGTAATCTATTTTCACAAGAAAAAGACCATCCTTGTTCAAAGACAAATGTACCATTACTTAAATTGCAAATGTTTATGTCTCACACGCAGACAAGAAATAAAAGCCTGACTAGGGCAGGATTCTGTAAAAAGTGTTGCTTTTCTGTGTTTACTCTGGAAACTAGAATAGCTAGCTGGAACCCACTAAATCCAAATGTCTCTCTGTAACAACATCTGAAGATGTTCTCTATATATGGGACATTTTTCTTCAAGGATTCAGTGGAAATGTCTGATCCAGACCATGTTAACAGAGCTGTATGGAATATACCCAGTAGTATACCTAATTGTGTACCAAAATTACAATATATATATATATACAATGGGGTTGTAATACTAACTTCTATTCCCACCTCACTCTGGATACATGAAACCCTTGACCAAATATAGCTAAGTGAATCTTATATGTTCTGTCCTAATCTTTATCATATTCTTTTCTGTTGCCCTGGTTCCTGATGTTCTTCCCATCTGGGCTATTATGATCTGTCTCTCCATTTGCAACTGCACGAGTTAGGTACAGAATCTTTACCAAGTATATTTCTGAGCATAATTGGTTTTCTTCAATACTAAATTTCTAGATAAATTACCTATTACAACCAAGAGTAATTCCCCTTTTAAGATATAACTAAGTTCTCCTCTGTCTCTGCCATGGTTTATATATTCAATAACATAATAAGATATGAGTAGAAAATAAAGAAGTATGTACCTACTTTCTCAACTTCCCATCAGTAAAAAATAACTGGTTCTAAACTATAAAGGGCTCTCCCATCTCCATAAATACACTTGATGTCTACGATATTCCACACTAATCACTAGTGGGGTAGTTTAAAGGTAGCCTCACATTCTTTACTGCTCCTCTTATTGAGAGGTATATTCAACTATCCCTTCCCTTGAATCTGGGCTGGTCTTAGTGACTTGCTTGGCAAATATACATGGCAAGAGATTAAGACATTGCAGGGCTTCTGAGTTATAAGAAGCCTTATAGCTACTGCCTGGGCTGCTATCACTCTGGGGGAAACCAGCCACCAGACAAAAAGTACATCTACCCAAAGACTTCCATGCTGTAAGGAAGCCCAAGCTAGTCATATGGAGAGACCCAATGAAAATATCCAGCCAGCCCCAGCTGTTCCAACCATTCCAGCCCAAGATCAGACTGTGAGAGAAGATACCCTGGGCATTCCAAACAGATACAACATGGAGAAGAGAGGCACCCAGTCAACAGTTAGAACCAAGTCCTCCGAACTTTGGCCTCAATCAAGTCCTCCCAGTTGTCTCTAACTATTCAAGTCACCTGAGGGTCCACTCATCATAGAGCATGGATGAGCCATCTCTGGGGGGCTTCTTACAAAATACCTGACCCACAATATGATAAGCCTAGTAAAATAGTTGTTGTTTTATACCACTAAACTTTAGGATGATTTGCTTTGCAGCGAGAAATAAGTGGAACAGCTAGTAAATACCCCCCTTGGGTTTGTTTAGTCATTTCACGATGTTTATCAAGAAGTTTACATTAAAAAGGAAGTTTACATTAGTATACATGGTATTTGCTAATGCTGCCTACAGAAAGAAAATCTTGATTAGCAGGAAATGTGTTAAAATCTTGTAGTAATCTATAATTCCAAGCATAGTGTCATTTTACTGTTATAGTAAAGAGCAAAATGTATATCTCCTCTTTTCACAGGTATCTGAGATGTTATTATTGGGCAGTTCGAACTTTAATTACCATTGGGGGCCTTCCAGAACCACAAACTTCATTTGAAATTGTCTTTCAACTGTTGAATTTTTTTTCTGGAGTTTTTGTGTTCTCCAGCTTAATTGGTCAGGTAAACTGAGACGTGAATCCCTGGATACACAATGCTGTCATTTTTGAAAGTCTAACAAGTCTTTATAAACTTTACAGAGAAAAAATCAAAATCTATCTGGTGTTTTTTTACTAATTTCCATCTATTTTGATGAATTGAATGGGGATGTAAATGGATCAACATTGCCTTTCAATTTTTAAACCATCAAATTTTTCAGAAGACTTGTACACAATGAGTGTTGGGTTAGACTCTCAGAGAGTCACGTTTCTAAGTTAACTTCTTACTTGGTGTTTCCTGAAAACTTTAGAAGCTCTCTTTTTTTACTTAAACTTCAAATATTGTCATAAAATCCCTGGCTTAAAATCAACTTAAAAAGTCATTTAAACCAGAGGCTACCAAATGCCGTCTAAATTAATTTAATTAAAAAATCATTGGTTCATAAATGTTTATTATGGTATCTCCTTGCCTTATTCTCAAGGAATCACAGTCTAGTAAGAAAGTAAAACAAATACCCAAATAACTCTATTGCAAGGTATTTGCCATTTGCAAGGGATAGAGCCCAACACCTTTGTAAATTCCCAGATTCACAAGAAATAAAAAGCTCGCAGCATAGCATCTTTAGAAGTTATACTTCCTTGTAAGGCACCTTACATATTATACGTCTGAGAGCAAAAGCCATGTTGAGATTTGTGTATGAGGTAAATAGACAAAATCACAAAATGATTATTACCACTAGATAAATTATTGGTTCCCACTCACCACACTGACAGTGGTATGAATAAAACTCATGCTTTAACAAAATTTAGCAATGAAAACTATTCATTATAACATTTGAAGTTGACCACAAATAGAACTCAAATCCTACATCCATGAATGTCAAGGGGCTGCTATCCTTGGTAAGTTCCAGAGGAGAGTTTGAAAGCTCTGTATTAGGTCAAAAAGGGGAGCTTCCCAGGAGGTTTCATAGAGGAGAATGTATTTTAAAAACCAGATAGGATTCAGTAGTTATAGACAGATAGTTCAATCAATCAGAAACAGTGTGTGAAAGATAATGATAAAGCGCAAGATATGTTTGAGAAAACAGAAAAAGTACCAGAACGACGGGAGTGAAGGACACCTATAAATAAGGTTAGAGATGTATGTAAGGACAAGATATTTTAAGGGCTCTGAATGTTAAATTAAAGATGTTGAACTTTATCCTAAGGGCAGTGGGAAATCAGCCAGGGAAGGATTTTTAACAAATAAGAGATTTAAGGAAGATTAATCAAATATAATATAAATTGGAAGGGTCATACAGTTTTAAAATGTAGGTTTTATTATCATTTATGGATGGTGAGGCCAACAGATCAGGAGACCATTTACATTGAAAAGATGATCTGTTATACAAACAGATCCAAGAAGAGGGGGTCACACCTTGCCAATAGGGCTACATAAGGAGGCACAAGGAAAGGAACTGATCAAGCAGGGTAAAGGGGTTTAAGATTGGCCAGTTCGGATAATTTCAGCAGGCTCTGGGGGTGTAGGGACTGTCTCTAGTTGCCTGGTACCTGGCCCTGGAGTAATTGGGGCGGGTGGATAGTAGCCTAGAATATGAGAGCTCAATAAAGAAGGTTGTTGGGAGTATGGGCTCAGGTTTGGCTATTTTGCATATGAAAGGCACACTCCCAGTAGTTTGCTATCTTTAGGAATCAGTTAACTCTGGGAGGGATAGTCCCAGAAATCAAAGAATCAAAATACAGAAAATAAAAAACATGGTTAATACAGGTGCTCAAGGATATGGCAACTTCAGCCTGAACATGGTAATTGAGTAGAGAGAGAGAGACTGTAAAGGAAACTCTATTTAGAAAATGTTTAGGTTTGGAAAATGAACACCAAGCAGTTAAAAACTATAAGCACAAATTATAATCTTAATGCCTGGGGAGATTACATTAACAGTGATTGAAAATAGGAAGCTGGTGGGGACTTCCCTGGTGGTGCAATGGATAAGACTCCATGCTCCCAATGCAGGGGGCCTGGGTTCGATTCCCCCCACATGCATGCCACAACTAAGGAGCCTGCCTGCCGCAACTAAGACCCGGTGCAACCAAATGAATGAATAAATAAATAAATAAATATTAAAAAGAAAATAGGAAGCTTGTTTATAGAGAAATACAATTAATTTGAATATAAATGGCAAAAATAATATTATTTAATATATTTTTATAAAATATATGTGAGGTAGCCAGATCCCCTTCAATGTTTTCTCAGTTTTGAAGTTGAGTCAACCCCAGTTTAAAGAGATTAAGAGGCAACCCTAATTCATACATGTAATTCATGGTCATATGATAAGGCCATATCATATTGATAAAAATAGTAAAATCTAACATGTATTTAGCACTTACTATGTCCAAGGAAATTTTTACAAGATTAAAAACTATGTCCAGCTCCAGTTAAAATTCCATTCAAAGTGGTCTTTGGACTAACAGTAGAAGCATCACCTGGGAAATTCAAAATTCAGGCCTCATCCCTTACCTACTGAGTCAGAATTTGCATTTTAATAGGATCTTCAGGTGATTCATATGCACATGAAAGTTTGAAAGGGCTGCTTTATACACCACACTGCACCTGCCTTTACAGTGACTTTGAGGATCCAAGGAACAAGAAGAAATATCAAGCCGCTAAAAATGTAGGACTAGAGCCAAAAAGAAAGATTGAGGCAGGAGATAGAGATTTGTGCCTTAACTCTCACAGTGAATAAAAGATGCTGAGAAGGAGAACAGTTAGAAATGAAAGTAAGAAAGCCCTGGACAAAACCTCCACTTGTTCAAAATTCCCGCATATAACCACCCCAAGAACTACACCCTGGATGTGATCATCTCATTTTAACTGCAATATTCTATTCTCACATACAACTCATAGAGACTGACATTTTCTTCCTCTAATCTGGAACACACATCATAGAATATATGTCTTCTTCACCTGCACCATCAAAATTCAGCATTGCACATAAAACATTCAGATTACTCTCACTACAAATTCTCCGCCCCCAACACTGATCAATAATGCTTTGAATTGTCCTTGGATCCCAATTTAAAACTCTATTAGATCTCCCAACCCAATCTCTGATATCCCAATTCTCAAGGCCTTAGGTGACTGGGTAATGTTCATCATCTGTCAGAAATGGCTTGGAAAAAGGAGATCTAGGAACTGAGGTGGTTGAAGAATAGCCCTGGAAGAGTAGGTTAGAAACTAAAAAAGTATCCAGTTTGACTCTCTGCATAGCTCCTCGGGCAGACACTTTCGACAAGTATGAGAACCTATTAACTCTGAAATGGAAACTGAGGAAGGCATCACAATAAAAGAGCCATTTGATCTAGATCTCAAAGAATGAGTAGTTTTTCCATAAGCAGAAAAGGCTAAGCTACTAGAATGAATGAGCAAAAGTGAGGCCCAGGTTTTCCTCAGTATTATAAACCCACAGTCAAAGCAAATTTACAACCACTTGCTTCCCTCTATGTGAGAGGAAGAGTCAAGCTATATATCTTTTCTGTGCTGAGACCTTAAAGATCAGCTTTTAACCTAGAGTGGGTTTTCATGGCTAAGTAAAACCTGACAGTTCCTTAAGTATTGTCACAGCAGTAGATGATGATGCTTCAGTAATTTCAGCACATTTCAACTTCTGCTGAATACTATGCCTTAAGCATAATGAGATTTGATCTTATCTGTCTAAACAACACAAAGGGAAGTATAGAGGTTGCAATTTCGTGATGAATTGAGTCTATATAGCCAGCCACACTGCAAAATCTATGAAGGATGCTTTCTAAGCGAGACTCACCAAAATGGACTAGCCGTTCTGCCAGGTAATTGCTCAACTTTCTTTGCACATTTCTTGCATAAGCACAGCTATATAATTTTTAAAATATCAACTAACATCTTTGCAGTAATATAAAAGTTTGCAAAGAAGATTGGGTGCAGTCACATGCATTATGTGACTGAATCCTCACAAAAACCTCACATGGTAGGTAAAACAGGTTCTATTGTCCTTATTGGGTCAGAAAGAGGATATGATTTGCCTAATATCTTATAGGTAAATGGCTGAAAGTAGGACCCAATATCAGTGTGTTAAAAATCAAGTAGTCAGGGATTAGAATAGAATGTATCATGTGAGAACTCTTAATTCAACTGGGCTTATAGTAACTCTGCTAGTTCCTCTGCTGGGTGTGGAGTGACCATGTTTGTGGTTTTAGATGCAAGATGTAATTGGGGCAGCTACAGCCAATCAGAACAACTTCCGCATCTGCATGGATCATACCGTTGCCTACATGAACACTTACTCCATTCCTAAGATTGTGCAGAATCGGGTCAGGACTTGGTATGAATATGCATGGGAGTCTTGAAGAATGCTAGGTAAGCATGGCAAATTATTGACTAAAACCCTGTAAAACATGTCCTATAATGAAAATCCTATAAGGTAGCAGTGGCAACTAATTGGGTTTGAAAAAGATTGGGAAACAACCAAATAATCTTTAAAGCATTAATTTAATACCACGGGCTTTTTTTCCTTAAATATTCAGACATAACTTACGGGTTATGCAAATCCTTCAAGAGCAAAGGCTAAATTTTATTCAGTGCTCACCAGATGCTAGATATTATGCCCATTAGCTCATATAATCTTCATCAAAAAAAAAAAAAAATGGGGAAAATTTGGTGTCATCAACCCCCCCTTAGGAGACAAGGAAATAGAAGCTCCTAACTGAAAAAATTGGCCAAGGACACAGAGGCCTTAGGCAAATGGCCTAAATGGAACTGAGACATGCACCTGTTCTCCTCTAAACCCTTGCTCCCTCTGCGATATCATCCTCTTCCCAGAGCACAGTGAGTGCTCAGAACAGCAATCTTTCAAGCCACTTTCAACCTGCTACAGGTCTCCTCTAAGAGACCCTTAATCATTCGTGGTGTCTACTATTAGGACTATAACACTGGAGTTAAAAATAATGTTTACTAAAGATGTAAAGTGAGGTAAAGATAATGTGCTAGCTGACAATAATCAGATTCAACTTTTAGTTTGCTCCTCACCATATAAAAATAGGAATTAGTGCTACTGAGAAGCCAATAAAGCTACTGCCCTCAGAATGCAAATTACAATGCGAATCCCAAATTGGAAGAATCAATATTGTGAAAATGACTATACTATCCAAAGCAATCTACAGATTCAATGCAATCCCTATCAAATTACCAATGGCATTTTTTACAGAACTAGAACAAAAAATTTCACAATTTGTATGGAAACACAAAAGACTCCGAATGCCAAAGCAATTTTGAGAAAGAAAAAGTGAGCTGGAGGAATCAGACTCCCTGACTTCAGACTATACTACAAAGCTACAGTAATCATGACAATATGGTACTGGCACAAAAACAGAAATATAGATCAAGGGAACAGGATACAAAGCCTAGAGATAAACCCACGCACCTATGGTCAACTAATCTATGACAAAGGAAGCAAGGATATACAATGGAGAAAAGACAGCCTCTTCAATAAGTGGTGCTGGGAAAACTGGACAGCTACATGTAAAAGAATGAAATTAGAACACTCCCTAACACCATACACAAAAATAAACTCAAAATGGATTCGAGACCTAAATGTAAGACAGGACACTATAAAACTCTTAGAGGAAAACATAGGAAGAACACTTTTTGACATAAATCACAGCAAGATCTTTTTTGATCCACCTCCTAGAGTCATGGAAATAAAAACAAAAATAAACAAATGGGACCTAATGAAACTTAAAAGCTTCTGCACAGCAAAGGAAACTACAAACAAGACAAAAAGACAACCCTCAGAATGAGAGAAAATATTTGCAAATGAATCAACAAAGGATTAATCTCCAGAATATATAAACAGCTCATGCAGCTCAATATTAAAGAAACAAACAACCCAATCCAAAAACGGGCAGAAGACCTAAATAGACATTTCTCCAAAGAAGACATACAGATGGCCAAGAAGCACATGAAAAGCTGCTTAACATCACTAATTATTAGAGAAATGAAAATCAAAACTACAATGAGGTATCACCAGTTAGAATGGGCATCATCAGAAAATCTACAAACAACAAATGCTGGAGAGGGTGTGGAGAAAAGGGAACCCTCTTGCACTGTTGGTGGGAATGTAAATTGATAGAGCCACTATGGAGAACAACATGGAGGTTCCTTAAAAAACTAAAAATAGAATTACCATATGATCCAGCAATCCCACTACTGGGCATATACCCAGAGAAAACCGTAATTCAAAAAGACAAATGCACCCCAATGTTCATTGCAGCACTATTTACAATAGCCAGGTCATGGAAGCAACCTAAATGCCCATCGACAGACGAATGGATAAAGAAGTTGTGGTACGTATATACAATGGAATATTACTCAGCCATAAAAAGGAACGAAATTGAGTCATTTGTTGAGACGTGGATGGATCTAGAGACTGTCATACAGAGTGAAATAAGTCATAAAGAGAAAAACAAATATCGTATATTAATGCATGTATGTGGAACCTAGAAAAATGGTACAGATGAACCAGTTTGCAGGGCAGAAACTGAGACACAGCTGTAGAGAACAAACGTATGGACACCAAGGGGGGAAAGTAGCAGGGCGCTGGTGGTGGTGGTGTGATGAATTGGGAGCTTGGGATTGGCATATATACACTAATATGTATAAAATGGATAACTAATAAGAACCTGCTGTATAAAAAAATAAATAAAATAAAATTTAGAAAAAAAAAACAAAACAAACAAAAAAACACAAAGTTTCTTAGAAGCAGATAAGAATCACTGGTTGTTGATGGTAGGACCTTATCTTCTCCTTTCTGCCAGTCTTAAGAGGTTCCAACCACAGGTTTAGAACCTCTTCCTGAATCTAAATGACAAAAACAACAAACTTTTTTCTTAAACACACACAGCTATTCCTGCAGGCATCTCAAGCAGAGAGGAAGAGGAGGAAGAGGGGCAGTAACAGGCTCTTTCCCTCTCTCCCTGTGGACACTGCTCCAACTCCTTCATTTAGGAAGGAACTAGAGACAAACAGCCCTTGGAAACAAGGAGCTGTGTTTTTATAGAAAAGATTTTCATATTTAGAATCAAGGTTGGAATCAAAATAAGGATATAGTATAGAAATTTTTTTCTTTTCTAAATGGATGCAAGAAAACATCAAAAGTAATCAGCTCTCAGAAACCCATAATATACTGTAGACTAAAAATGGGCAGTTTTATTCATGGACCATTTTATCAGCCTGAAGACCCATCATTTAATTCACATGTAGAAAAATCTTTAATGTATTCACATACTACATTGAGTTAATAAGTAAGTAAATAACAATAATTTGAATTTACTCACTTAACAGATTTCTTCTTTAGATTCCATTCCCAGCTCAGCCACCCACCACTTATGCACAGATGAGTAAGTCACTTACAGCCTCTCTGAGTTTCAGTTCCCCTTTTGTTTCTTCTTTCCGGAAAGTAGAAATAAGAATACTTATCTTTAGGGTTGTCATGAGGGTCCAATAAGATCATGACAGAACTCTGTAAGCTACACGGTATTCATTATTCTTTGCCATCCTTAGGATGTTAGGGCTGGTCTGCAGAATCAGAAGACAGGAACTAGATCCTTTTCCCATCCCAGTTTGTTCGCTAGCCTTTGTCCCATCATCACTAAGCTTTAAAATTTCAGCAAACAAAGAATTCTGGAATTATTCAGAACTATTATGTCACCAATATTGAAAATACTTCTTTCCTTTCATGAAGGTAATAGTGCTATTATGGGAAGTATGTACGTCCAATAGAAGCAATGAAAATATAGACTGTGATGCAGCTGTTTATAAAAAGAGTTGACATTTTGTTTCCTTTATTTTTTTAATTGTCCTTGAACTTTGATGTTTTTTCCTTAATTATTCTCCTTTATGGATTGATGTGTTTATCTTTATGAAGATGAATCCAACCTACTTGAGACACTGCCAACTACAATGCAGTTAGCCCTCACCATTGATGTGAACTTCAGCATCATCAGCAAAGTCGACTTGTTCAAGGCAAGTGTTTTTTCAGTTCATAGGAAGGCACCATATCAATTTCTCTGTAAAAATCAAAGCTCTTGCTGAATTCTTGGTTGATAATTTGTTCTTTGAGCATTTACACTATATTGTCTCCCTGTCATCTGTCCTCCTTTGTTTCTGATATAAAATAAACTATTATTCTTATTGAAAAAAAAACAAACAAACAAACAAAAAAAGCTCTTGCTGAATACAGCATTTATTGTTTTTTTGCCTTTATGTTTACAACATCAAAATAATCTGGAGAATTTATGTGAAATTAGAGTCAAATAAACTATGGCTCTCTCTTCAGCAGATGACTTGTTCTTTAGAAGCCTCTCTCTCCTAACTGGTGTCAAAGAAGAAGAGTTCTTCAAGGTCTTCTTGCATTAATTTAAATATAATTAAATTCTACAGCTCTATGTCTTTGCTACTACACATGTCATCTCCCATTTACGAATACGCCTTGGCAATGCATGGCAAATCAGGTCCCAGATTAGCTCTGGATTGGCCTGACAGTCAGAGAATCATGCCTAATCATGTCTCCAATATAAATGCTTAGGATTTAGATCTTTTACATGGCCAAATTCAAATTTAGAGGGTTTTTTTAAAAGAAAAAATGTATAGCAAAGAAAATTTTAATGTTTTGAATGTTTTTAATTTTCTGCCCTCTTCTCAATGCATTATACGATATGGAAGTTTTTCTCACCTAACACTTATTCTGTGTGTGGCATTCACTGATTCATCTATTTAATTAATTCATTCAACGAACATTTATTAAGTTCCTACTATGTTCCAGGCACCATTTTAGCCACTAGGAATTCAACTTCTAAAAACAAATACTTGAACACATGGGGCTTAAATTCCAAAAGACAGGAATGAAAAATAAATATATAATATGTGTGAAGGTGATAATGCTATGAACAAAATTAAACAGATTAAAGAGGATGAGGGAGGTACTGGGCATGAAAGGTCTGCTCTAATGAAGTGCAGTTGAGCATCTGGGCAGAGGACTGCAGGATGCAAGGGAGTGAGCCATGCAGATATTGGGAGTGGGAAAGGAGGGATGGACAGAGAGGGAATATTACAGGAGGATGGACAAGATGAAGCCCTGATCTGGGAGGCTGGAGCAAAGGCAAAGTGATGTAAAGCAAGAGTAGTCAGAGGAAAGTAAAAACAGGAAGGATGAGTCAGGGGGCAAGTTAATGGAGGGCTTTGGAGGCTGTAGCATAAAATTTGGATTGTACTCTGAGATGCAAAACCCACTAACGATCTTGAGCAGAAGATGATCTACTTGAGATCTGTTTGAAAGGGATTTTTTCCTACTCTGGAGAGTAGACCATGGAAGCAAATATGGAAGTCAGGGAGGCCAAAGAGGGATAACATCTATAGACATCTATAGGGATGATGGTGATCAGACCCAGAATAGTAGGAGCAGAGTTAAAAAGTGGCCAAACATTGGATGTATTCAAAGGAAGAGCCCACAGTTTTTGCTGTTTGATTTTGTGAAGGGAGAGAGAGACAGAAATGAAGGATGTTTCAGGATTTAAGCTGAGGAACAGGAAGAACAAAGATACCATTTGCAAAATAGGAAATTTTAGAGTAAGTGTAGGGTGAGGAGGGTAGAAATAGACTGTTTTTGGATGTGTTGGTTTGAGGTGAGAGTTAGACTTCAGATGGAATGTCATGTAGGCAGTTTGGTAAATAAATCTGAGTTTAAGGGAGAGGTCCAAGCTGGAGCCATAAATTTGGGCAAATCAACATATTGATGGATTTTAAGCTAGGGACTAGATATTATCCCCTGTTATGTAACCCAGACAGAAAGATATGCCTTGAAAATAACGTAATCGATACCATTTTGGGCAAGATGAAGAAGCAAACGCTGTATGGTAAAATGGTTAGGCAGAGTCACCCTCAATGTTAGGTTACCATACAGTGTCCTAAACGGCCTTAGGAAGGAAGAGAGGGGATGGGAGGGAGGATGCCCTGGGGTCAATTCCTGGAGATTATAGGAACGTAGTTTCCTAATTGGAAAGTGGTTCCCAATTTCTAGTGCGAGTGCCACAGTGGAAGCTCTGGTGAGGGAGAAGCACCACGGAATGTATTCAAGCAGTTTTCTGATCTTCCACCAGGGAGACTGGGAAAGGGATTTCTACCTTGGTTAACAGGTTCATCTAGATAAATGGTTTTCAAGCTGCAGCTTGCAATTCATTTAGGGATCATGAATTCAATTAAATGGGTCACAAACAGCATATAAAATAGACAAGAAAATATCAGAGTGCCTCACACATAAGTAAGGGTAAGCATTGTATTACAAAATTTTTGTTTCAGTTATTTATATTTTTAATACACATATACATATCTATGTGTGTACTGGGCACAATGTAAATGTCTTTGTTACTATAAGTTATGGTCAAAAAAGGTATGAAAGCCACAAGGCTAAATTAACAGTATTTTTAAATGCTATAAAACTTTTTACAACTTAAGGACTAGCTTAATTGAGAATAAATGAGAATAAGTGAGAACCAGCTACATTTTAAAGAAAACAAAAGCTTTAAATTATATACCAGTGACTTTTATGGGATTATCTCTGATCTGGGAAGTTGTCAGTTTTCAGCCTCAGAGTTTTTTCCTTTGTTTTTACATATATTTTTGGAAATCCATAAAATCAGCAGCATCTGATTGAGAAAAAAATGTTAAACCTTCACATGTTGCTAACGTACATAAACATAGATTCATTCTTTCCTGACGTTTCCATTAAAGATGTAGCTCCTTCCAGAAAGAAACCATTTCCATTTATATTTCTGTTAAATGAAAAAATTATTTTTTTACCTAAAGCCAAATGAAGTAGAAAATAAGCAGGTATGGAAGCTTTCTAAATTTATTTCTTTTCTAAATCTTGCTAAGACAGTCTTAGTGGTTTGTACAAATCTGCTATTTTCTTAGGGAGGAAATATGCTGACTAGGGATCTTATATGCTTACCTCATAAATTATACCCAGTTGACTCGTGTTGCTTCTGATTCAGTCACCATTCACTGAGAGCCACCTATGGCCTCAAGGGGCTGAGGCACAAAGGAGGAAACCTTTGGAGCGTGTGTGCCCAGAGGATGCCCAGGAAGCTTCAGAGTGAAAAGGGGGAGGCTCCTGGGCAGGAGCCTCATTATCACTCATTAGGACCAAAGCATGGGGTGACAACAAAAGATGAATCTAGAAAGGTCAACTGGAGCCAGGCTATAGTGTGTGGGCCCAATCCTATAGGCCAAGGAAGCTGGAAAGGAGGAAACTGACAGCACAGATTTCAGTTTTATAAAGACAAAAAATGGGGAAACTTTGAAGAGATCAGAATATCCAGGGATAATAAAGAAAGGTGACTCAACTGCTGAGAGCCTCCATATCTTGAATTCTCCCTGAAAATGAATCTTCCATATCTTTAAAAGGCAGGCAGGCAGGAAGAGAGAGAGAAAGAGACAGAAAAAAGAGACAGAGAGAGAGACAGACAGAGACAGAGAGATCTGACACCAAGATTGGAGGCTAGCAGGCATGCTTTGTGTCTTTCCAATCTTCAGGATTAGGATAAATTAAAGGTACTTGAAAATCATTTAACTCACAAATACCTAGTTTAAGATGTCCTAAAGAATATTTTAAGTTTATATCTTGGACCTTCAGTCAAAAATTTCACAAGGACTTTTCTCCATTTTGTAAATTTGTGAAGGGATACAGATATAGTAGAATTTGTTTGCAATGCAGCACCAGATAATAATTCTATGCTAAATAAACTTGCTTCAGTTTTTCCAGAAATATGTCTGTAACTTTAATTGTGCATTGTATTCAATTTTTAAAACTCCAAAAAAGACAATGTGCTTATACTTCTTTCCTTTTAGCCTTGTGAAACTTGTTTATATATTAGTGGAACAGTGAGTATCCTAATGCTTTAACAAAAGTAATGTAAGTAATGCTGGAGTATCACAAATTATAATATGGACAAGGTTACATGAAGGAGGTCCATACTGTCCATGATCCTTCATTCCCAGTATTGTCACCATATACCTTGCTATACCCAATGCTCACATGGCCCCTGTATTAGTCAGGGTACTCCAGAGAAACAGAATCAATGAGATATGTGTGTGTATATATATATATAGAGAGAGAGAGAGATTTATTTTAAAGAATGTCTCATGCAATCATGAGGACTGACAGGTCTAAAACCTTCAGGACAGGTCAGCATGTTGGAGACCCTGGGAAGTGTTAATGTTGCAGCTCAAGTCCAAAGACAGTCTAGAAGCAGAATTCCCTCTTCCTCAGGGAACTTCAGACTTTTTTCTCTTAAGGCCTTCAACTGATTGGATGAGGCTGACCCACATAATGGAGCGTACCCTGCTTTACTGAAAGTCTACTGATTTAAGTGTTAATCTTAACTAAAAAATACCTTCACAATGAGATTTAGACTTGTATTTGACCAAATATCTGAGTACCATGGCCTAGCCAAGTTGACACATAAAGTTAACCAGTACAGCCCCCAAACATTGTCAAGCTGTATGGAATATAATTGACAAAGAAACCAAGCTGTTGCTAAGCCCAATTTTTTTTTTTTCTCTTTTTTTTTTTGGCCGCACTCTATGACTTTTAGGATCTTAATTCCCTGACCAGGGATTGAACGCAGGGCGACGGCAGTGAAAGTGCCAAGTCCTAACCACTGGACCACCAAGGAAGTCCCCCAAATTTTAAAATTGATACATGTATCTTCTCAAAACTAATAGCTACTATTTACTGAGCTCTCATTGTGTGCTACACTGTGTTTTCTTCTTTGTTACCTTCTGTCAATTAATTCTCACAGCAAGCCTCTGAGAAAAGGTTTATGACCAACCCCCCACGCCCATTTTCCGGAAAGTACAAACTACTTACCTGACTGAGGCCAAAGAGCTAGAAGCAATGGGACTGGGTTTGAGCACTGATTTTTCTTATGCTACAGTCTACAATCTTAACCACTCAGTGAAGCCACCTTTCAGTTCTCCACCAGCCCTGTCTGGATAAGTGATAAGACGCTGAGAATTTTCCCTAGAGTCAAAAAACAATGTAAGCTCAAGGCCATACTTTGGTGGTTTTCACAGACTTAGACTTGGCATGCCAGTTAGTTTCACACCAGATATCTAAATTCACACACACTTTGCTATTCTCCTACTAAGAAAAGACCTTGAATCTCATGTGTTTTTTTCTCCCTCTTAAACAAAGCAGGTAGAATTAAAGTCACAGAATTTCACTAAAACTTTGCTTCATTCAACTATGGTTAATTAGTAAGACCTGCTGCTTCTACATGGGGTGATCAGAGTTTCTAAAGAGCTTAGAGATGAATAGTCATTTTTAAAATTTTTTCACAAAAATAATTCTCTTCCTTTCAGATCGCGTGTTTTTCCAGCCCAAGCTCAAGTATTAACCTAATAAGGAGTGATTCATTTCTATGAGGTTGGGCAATTTCCCCTCATTTCTGATGATTTATTATTTTTATGTTGATTTTTAAATATGTTTTATCAAATTAAATGCTAGGGAAGTCACATTTTGCCTCTACCACTAAATTACCAGAAATAGGAGAAAATTTAATAAAAGTTCTGTTGCGCCACCTAGTGTCTAGAATTTAAATTGCATCCTTTAGAAACAAAAAGAGCGCCCTGCTTAATGGTAGGAAAGGAAAGACACCAAAATGGGAATGTTGGTACCACCAGTCTGTCAAGGAAAGCACAATACGCTGCTTTAGTAAAAATGGAGAACCCATCCCAAACAGGACACCTCACTGGGATCTGTGACTCATTGTCATTATATGGCAAGTAGAGCCTGGAAAGGCTGTGACTTCAGTGATAGGAAATATGTGGAGAAAGAATTTTGTATGTGAGTGGCAGACTGAGCCAGGAATGAAATGAGAATGGCAAAATTATTTCTTCCCCTCACACAAGGATCCCCTGGCAGTGACATCCTAATCACATATTTCCTCCCAAGGGCCTGAAATCAGAGCATTACAGGGAGGCTTACTACATTTCATTTTTAACTTTATTTTTAACCCTGGTGGTAAACGTAATATTGTGGCTAGACTTTTTAAAGTATTTTGAACAATAAACTTATAACCCAGGGGAACTCCATTCAACTACACATGCTGAGCAGTTACTCTGTCCAAAGCACTAGTGGGGTACCCCAGATACTACATGCATATAGCCCCTGCTCTCCACTGCCTCCCAGAAGTGTGGGGAAATTCTATATAAATAAGATGACATCCTTAGCTGTTCTGTGATAATTCAGTGACTCAAAACATATAAAGTGTTTATCTCAATACCTCAGATATAGTAAGTTATATTGTTATTATTGCTACTATTACTGAGAAATAAAACTGATTCAGTCACAGGGGAGTCCTCACACAGGTAAAATCAGTGTGTAGCCGTGCTTGATCATAGGAAGATGGATTAGATTCATCCTCAGGGTTTCATCCAACTTGTGACTTCTCACTTTGACTATGTGATACTGAGGCTCCTAGAGAAATAGAATTATTGTCAGTTCTCAGGAAAGCTTGGTGGAGATGACTTTACTTGTGTTTGCAAATGTTAAGCATAAGGTTGGGTCTGATATCACTTAGAATTCAATAAGTTATGACATCATAGTACCTTGAAAATTATTTATCACATTTGACTTTAGCATGGGTAACTGGATTCAGAATTCCTGCCCTAGACATATTACCCATCACTTGCGTAGTGGGAATGGAGTTTAAGATGGGACAAAGCATGTCCTTTTATAATAAACAAGGCTGAGCTGAGAAGAGCCCTGAAGACTGTTTACACTTGAGGGTGACTTAAAGTTACAGTGAGTTATATATTACTGATAATACCTTAAGTTCTTTTTCGAAGAACTTAAGGAGGAATGAGCCTAGAAATGAAGAAATCCTTCAGGACTGAGAAAGTAAACATCCAAAGGTAAATTTTACCAACTTTACAATTGCGTTCAGAGCTTGCAAGTATTAAAAGAACTTCCTGGGTATAGGAACCATCATCTAAAGTATAGGTTATGTTTTAAATAAAAATAAAATTTCTCCCAACTTCATTGAAATCTCCAGAAGCCTTATTCAAATCTGTAACACAGTTTTTATACAGCACTGAATTTCCCATTGTTGAAAATGGAATAATTTCTAATAATTTCATTCTATACATCAGGCCATATTTATTTAGTGCCTGGCATGCCCCATGCCCTGGCAAGACCCTGGGCATATGGAAGCAACTAATATACAAATCTTGCCCTTGAGTTGCTCAGAATGTAGATCAAACACACACACACACACACACACAGATGAGTCTCTTCCTCTGACACCTCTTGCATGTGTGACCTTAGTGAAATAGTCAATAGACTGCCTGAGCCTCTGTTCCCTCATCTAGAAACCAAGAGTGTTAACAATATATTAATTAATGCCAAGCATCACAGGGAGGATGAAAGAATTAAACAGATGAAAATAAGAAAATAAAATGTAATACAAATGTTGTGTTAATACAATGTTAATATTGACATTTACACAGGTACTCTCACTTTACAAAAAAAAGGAACATTTATGAAACAATGACTGTGCTCTGACTTTCTGTGAATCAGAAGTTTTCCTAATTACTTCTATAAAGGAAATGGAGCTGCATTATAAAGAAAAAAATGCTAGCTCTAGGATGTAATTCTTTTTTATCATACGATAATGGAGCACACTGTATCTCAAGAAAATAGTCATTTTGGGGGGAGGGAGGGGATAATTGTTCTCAAATACATCATAAAACATAATGACTTCATAAGGCAAACTTGATTTCACTAAGCCAAAATACAGAAAGGAAGGATCTAGTCATAAATCACAGCTGCCCCAAGGCTGGTGGCACCTGTCCACAAAGAAATCATTAAGGGAAAGAATCACTTAGTTGATGAAGCTTAAATTGTAATTTTTTTATTACATACAACTGTTATGTTCTGCTTACATAGTTAATACATATTCTATGCAAGTACATTGATAAAAACTCATATTTATAATGGTTTAAATGTTTTTCTCTGAGGAAATCCAAGCCATAAGCTAACAGCTCTCCATGTAAGTATTTGGGCATTTCTACTGAGGAGAGTACTAATTGTTTGTCAATCTATTTTAAGGCTTATCTCCTAATTTGGTCCAACACTTCCATTAATTGGGTTTCTTTATAGTGCTTTCTGCCAGTGAGCTAACCTGAAAGATAGAAGAAAAAAGATGAAATGTGTTCCTTCTCAAAGAGGATTTTGTTCCTACAGACAATCTTGGGATGTGTGCTTTACTTTATTTTTATTAATATTAATAAAAGTTGAAGTCTCGTCAATTCTTCTTGCCAGTTCTATTCTCCTTTCTCCCTCCTCAGAGGTGGCCACTAAGATGATTTTAAGCATATCCTTCCAATCCTCATTTTTATTTTACTTTTTATCTATATAAACATCAATGACAGGTAGTATTATTTTGTACAGATTTTTTCATAGTTGGAGTCATAATGAATATATTCTATAGCTTGCTTTTGAGCAGACCACATTATTTGTTGAATTCAATCACATCTAGAGAGAGAGAGAACTGATTTATTGATTTTAACCACTTTATGGTATTGCAACCTTCAAATCTTCAATATTTTTACCTGTCCACAGATTGCCATTTTGTTGTTTCCAGTTTTTTCAGTACTGAAAATAATACTGCCACTCACATCTTTGTACATTTATGGAATTATTGCCATAGGAAAACAGCATTTAAAATCATTAGTAATTCCTATGAATACAATTTAATACAGTTGGGAATTTTCATTAAAGTTCATTCCAGCAGGAATTGTTCAAGGAATGAAAACTTTATTTTGGCCTACAAATTATAATTAAAATTTAATGCCGAAAAAATCAAACTGTGCTTGTGAAAGTAAATGTAAGTGGGTTTTTTTTTTAATCTTCTCTTTCTGATCATTTATAATGCTATTATTCTCCATGGATATGAATGATTGAGAGTTACCTTCATTGCAATGATATTCTAGATATGTTTAAGCTTAAGAACTGCCAAATATATTTCTAATGAATTTTCTCTGAAATATCAAGGACACTAACTTTCTTTAGTGGGTGGAATCTTAAAATCAAGCCAAAGTTTGTGTTTTTTCCTAAGAGAGTTCTGAGTGATCAGAACACCAGTTTCTGAAATGAAATTACTGTGAATCAATGACAGCATTAAAAGAAGTAGGGCACATGAGCCATATATTTAGAGAATTTTTACTAAAAACAAAATAACAATTTTTCGAAGGAAATTAATCTTTGTCATTTGCCTTAGCAAATATGATAACCTATGAGACATGGTAGGGATAAAATAAATATAAATAAAAATTATATACTTTGCACAAAACAAATACATGACAAGGAAAGAAAATGTACATTTCACTATGCCTAAAAGGACCTTTGTGCATCTTTGCAGATACAAATCATACTCATCTTCAAATGACTCAAATTGTGTCACCCACACGAGCACCTTCTTGATGCTTCCCCTCTCTCTCATCCCCACACCAAGATGGAAGTAAAAGCCCCACCTCTTAAAAGTTTTATGGATACTTACCTGGGATAACTTATGATATGATTAACTTTTACCACAAATTACAGCTTTTCTGTTTACTTAAAACCTTATCCCAACTAGACTTACTCTCTGTCATCTCTGATTGCACCAAGGGCATTGTTGAAAGCCTTGCTCATAGCAGCTTTCATGAATATTTGTTGGACTGTATTAAGAAGGTATTCCTGTTGGCTTTTGCCTTTCTTTCTATCTGAGAGAACCAAAAGCTATAGTTGCTCAAATAAATTTTTAAAATTCTAACTTCAAGTTCATCTGAATGCTTCTCACCCATGGCTACTTGAAAATACTTCAATCATAAATCATTAACTCTCCTTATCAGTCAAGCAACCCCAAGGTTTAAATTTCGTATGGATCTAGGTCAAGTGTTTGCTACTAAAATCATTATGGAAACCTGTGATTGCTAAAGGAATGATTAGCCAATCCACAAACTGGGGGTAGGTCCTTTGCTTTTCCGCCTCCTTCCTCTGCTACTGATTAGGATTAGTTCTCTGCAAAATAATAATTTCCCTTAAGGGACAGACAAAAGGAAAGCTGCTACATGTTAACAGCTCTGAGAGGAAAAAATAAAAATATTTGATGAAAGCAGAAGATTCAAAATTGCTATGTAAAGTGAGATTTTTGAAGCATTTACAGATTTTTCTTTAACCTATCATATAGATAAATTACAATTATTTAGACAGAAAACAAATATAGACACATTTTCTAACAAATCAAATTTGTTTCTTACACTATTGAAGTGGATATGAACAGTCATTCGTTTAACAGATATTGTTTTTGTATGTCTCATGTACAGTTATGCTGCCTTTAAGAAGATGACAATTAAGTTGGGGAAGAAAAACATACAAGCTTGCAAAGTTAAATAATAATATCTAACAATAGTATGAAAGATGTTATTAAAAAGAAAAATATTCAGCAAAGATTTTTATCTGTCAGTGTTAATATATTAATAATCATTCACTTATATTACCATAATTTTAATACCTATCATTTACTAAGCATCATGTTAAGTTTCATATGAGTAAAATTTTACCATTATGAGATTAGTAACATTTTCACCCCCATTTAACAAATTAAGAAAATGAGGGCATGAGATACATAGAAATATAGCAATAAGTAGTGGAAACAGGATTAAAACCTGAATATATCAGACCAGGATCTAAATTCTAGCCATCATATCATAAGTATTTTTTTTCTAAATTTTGGGTCAAGACAAGTCCATATCCACCGGCAACTAATATTTTAATGTTAACACAGACAACATCTATTACTGTTTATTTCCATTGCATTTTAAAATCAATTGGAATATTGGCCTTTTAGCTGTGTCTATGAGAATTATTTTTCTCTATTATTTTTTCTTTAGGGTTGTGATACACAGATGATTTATGACATGTTGCTAAGATTGAAATCCATTGTCTATTTACCTGGTGACTTTGCCTGCAAAAAGGTGAGTTCATGCTATTTTTCTAATGCATGACTAATAAATACATCTGAGGAGTTCAGACATAAGTCAAGAGAACAGTTTAAACAAAATTTGTCCAGGGTGAATTCCATAGTATGGAAATAATCATTAGATACAATTCTGTAAAACTATAATGTGCTCTCAGAGTTCAAAATGGAACAAGACAATATGGATTTCATTACTTATAGGATATAAGTGTGGGTGGTCTGAAAAGTTGCTTTTTGTAAATGTAAATCATCAATTGTCACACCCCATTAATTCCAAATACTTAAGGTGGAGGGAAAAGTTACAGAAGTGAAAGGTGGTTCTGTCCTTTTTATGTCTTCAGCAAACTATCAGTTACCTCCATTTAGCTCACCCAGTTAGTAAATAATCAATGCCATTTTTTAAAAAATTTTGCTGTGCTTTTTATGATTACAAAGTAATACATGTTCATTATTTTTAAAATGGGAAACACATAAACGCACAAAGACAAAAACTCCACCACCCAGAAATAACCACTATTAATATATTTCAACCTATCTTTTTATATCGATTGATGGATAGTTAGAGCTTGTTTTATAAAATTGGCACCAAACCTCGCTTATGTTTGAAACTTGTTTTATCATGTCACAATATATCATGGGAACATTCTACATATTATTAAGTAATCTACAGCATCCTTTTTAAAGCTGCATAATATTCCAGTCTATGAATATATCATAATCAATTTCAAAGTGTTTGCTATTACAAATAACTCTAAAATAAACAATTTTGCACATCTCTGATTACTAACTCAAAGGGGGAGAGAAGGAATGATGACCTTGGGACCTTGAGATACATCTTGAGATATTAAATCAATAGTGAAGGCAATAATCAAAATAAAAAGTAGAGAAAGATAAACAGTTCAAAGAAATGAGAGATGATCCAAAACCCTGGGGAGTTCACACATGAGTGAGGGTAAGAAGTACTTATATCATTCCAAAATAATGTGCTAAGTGTGATGGTAGAAGTAAGCACAAGCTGTGGTAGGACACAGAGTAAGGACACTTCTGCACTGGAGTACTGGCAAGATTTCCTGGAGAAGATGCTGGCCAAGCTAAGTCTTGAAAAATGAATCAGCATGAACCAGGAGAAAGAAGAAGCAGGCATTCCAGATAGAGGAAAGAATTCACGTGAGTCAAGGCAGAAAGGAAGGGACTCTGTCTTCGGAGGGAGTGTATGGAACTACAATAAGTCAAAAGCTAGAAAATTTTAGTATCATTTATTCAGTGAAACTCAATAAATAATTTTGAAATACTATGGGCCAGGCACTGTGCTGGGTAATAGATATATTCAGCAGTGAGCATAAAAAGGTGGTTCTTGTCCTTCAAGGGCTTACAGTCTAGTGCCAGGGTATTCAATTCACAGTGTACATCAGAATCACCTGAATTTAGAAATCTGGGCTCCATCTCCAGCAACTTAACTGGTCTGGGTGGAGACCACATATCAATATTTTTAAAGCTCCCAGATGATTATAAATTGAGCCAAAGTTGAGTTATCACTGGCCTGATGGAAGAGACAAACAATAAACAAATAAAATTAATGTGTAACTCCAAAATGTGCTAAGTTCTATGCAGCGAAAACAATTTTCCAGGAGAGGGCGTGGTGGCAAAGGCACTTACTTTAGATTGGGGGACTCAGACAGGGGGAGATTGTCAAGCTGTCAGGCATGATCTTTGTGAAAATCTGAAGAGAAATAGTTCTCTAGCTTAAAAAACAAAACAAAACTGGAGAGGACACTATTTTAGATGAAGACTTGGGACCATGAGGCAGGACAGAACTTGACATATTTAAGGAATGGAAGCAAATGATCAACTAGGATAATGGTGAAAGACAAAGTCAAATAGAGTGAAGGTACTTTAAGGCATCCAGGTAGAGATACCTAGTGCACAGGTGGAAATCAGTCTAGTCCGTGAGAGAGGACAGAACTGGAGGTAAATCTTTGGAAACCGGCATATGATGGAAACTGATATCATAAGAAGCTCAAGAAAAGGTAAATAAAGAAGACCAAGGCTGTAACTTTGAAGAATACTAGTATTTATGGAAGAGGTCAATGAAGAAGAATCACAGAGGGCAACTGAAAAGCTGTCAGAGGTAAAAGAGGAAAAATAGAGGAGAGATTGTGATATTAATGAAACTAGGAATCTAGAATCCCACACAAATTAGTCCAGAATAAATGTGGGCATACTGATGATATAAAATCATTTTCATTAAAATGGGAAATACAAACCACAGCTCAGTTTAAGGACCCCTTTAGGGCAGTGATGCATTTAGGATGACATGGCCTTAATGCACCAAAATGGCCTTTCAATTTGTTCCAATAGCAGCAGGGACTGAAAATTGAGATAACTCATAGAAACTTTAGCATCCGGGCCCACAAGCAGTGAAAATTTGCTTAACAAGTGTGAAATGCAGAGTAGATGCAGCGTTCTCATTTCTAATTTCTTCCTCACATCGCATCCATCACTCAATAATAAAAACAGATCAGTGAACACAAATGAAGGAAGGAAAAAAATAAGCAGGGGGAAGAGCAGAAATGAAAAGACATGAGACTCCAAGCCACATTTCTTTGTTTCTGTTTTTAAGAAGGGATTTAATTAAGAGTAGACATAGACAGAGATGAAAAGTTGTTACTTGTCCAGATTTTATACAGCCAAATTCAGCTTTGTTTTTTATCATTTCCCCAAATCATTGTAGGAAAAGGGAAGAAAAAAAAAAAAAAGGAAAGAAAACATGTTCCATTAGCAGTTGTTTAAATAATTGAAGAAATGGCAGGGCTCAGGACTGAGTTTGCTGACCTACCTAATCCTCCGGATGGCTCCTAAACTTACCAAGTGGGTAGCTTGGACTGCTTCAAAGAGTACTTAGGAATTTTCCCAGGATTAATTTGTAAGAATTAATTTGAGCGTCATAATGCCCCTGTCAGCCTTGGAAATAGCCTTCTACACAGGAACCCTGAAAATTTGAAGCGCTCCCTCACTAAGTGTTACCCCATTGTACATGAAGCGCTTGCATTTCTACACTTTCTCCAAATTAGTACATAAACCAACCAGAAGAGCTTGGTTTGATCTTATTTTGCACATGCTGTCAGCCCTTGCTCTCTAAGGAATGTCTACTTCATTTGAATGCCAATTAAACTTGCAGGAAAGTCTTAAATTAGCCTAGAAATATGCAAGAAATAGTGGAAGTTTTGGTTCGTTGATTATGCCAGATCTCCTTGGAAAATTACTGAAATGATCTTTAAAAAATAATTAAAAGTGCTGAACTATATTTAAGTACCCATTATGTACTTCTACCTCCAGTCAGTTGTAATAACTGCCTTTGAAAAATCATTCCAGTTCCCTGAGAATTACTTCATGCAAAGAATTAAGGAATATGACCCTGTCCTAATCATTACTTCTTGGAGTATCTCTTGAAAAACTAATTTTCAGACACTTTCTCTCATTTTTAAAATAATTCATAGATATTGTGTTGGTTTTAAAGAGATCAGTCTTGATATTGGATTCATTAGATATGATCTGTACATATTATATAGTCAGGTGACATAGGTGTTGCTAGTTCTAATGCTATCATCTGCCAGCCTCGTAAGTTTGCCCAAGACACTTAACTTTTCAAGTCTCTACTACCAATTTTTAAATAAGAATAATGATATGTTTCCTATTTGACCTCACTGGGATTTTTGCAAGACATAAGTGAGTTAATATCTATGAAAATACTTTGCAGCTATAAAGTAGCATGTTCCTTTTTTTAAAAAATTTATTTATTTTATTTATTTTATTTTTGGCTGTGTTGGGTCTTCACTTCTGTGCACGGGCTTTCTCTAGTTGCAGCGAGCAGGGTCTACTCTTCTTTGCTGTGTGCGGGTTTCTCATTGCGGTGGCCTCTGTTGTTGCGGAGCACATGATTTAGGTGCTTGGGCTTCAGTAGTTGTGGCGTGCGGGCTCAGTAGTTGTGGCTTGTGGGATCTAGAGCGCAGGCTCAATAGTTGTGGTGCACGAGCTTAGTTGTTCTGCAGCATGTGGGATCTTCCCAGATGAGGATCGAACCCGTGTCCCCTGCATTGACAGGCCGATTCTTAAACACTGCACCACCAGGGAAGCCTCAAAGTAGCATGTTCTGATAAAACAAACACAGGCATTAAAATAAGGAGCAATGTAAAATCTGATATTATGATTTTAAAAGTACTTTGCAAATGCAAGATGTATTATTAGCACTGATAAGATGGAAATAACTATAATTAGATCCATCTGTATTGGAATTTCTACTTAAATCTACATTTGGGAATAAATATACCTATTTATAGAAGGTATAAATACACAATGCAAAATTTAAATACACTTTTTGCGTTGCTTAGTTAGGGGATGTGCATTCTAGGCTTCCTTTTGCGTCTATTTACTATCATGGAGCAACGATTACTCAGCCAAATATTAGCCAGTAAGCCAATCTGTGCCTTTATTTTCTTTCTGTAAAATGGAAATAATAATACCTACTCTAGCTTCCTTATAAAAGTCATGGGGAGATAAAATGAGAATTTCAGTGTCACAGATGTTAACTAAGAGGTAGAGTCTGAAAATTTTAAACTTAACCTAACAATTATAATACGACAATAAGTAATGTTCAGGAAAATAACCCTTGGTATTAAAGAACTTCAAAACTTCCCAGGGAATAGCTGAATTATAAATTATTCATAAATGAGTGCCTATGTCATAATTCCTATGCTCAGCACTGGAACAAAGTAGACATTGTCTCAGCCATTGCAGAGCATAAACTATAATCAACATTGTTTAATCCTAAATTAATTTTAGTGTATTCTACTCCTTTGAAAATATGGTTAACAAGAATGTTTTATGAACTCAAATAATCCAGTCCCCTCCTGAACCAAATATAAGAGAATTTATTGTATTTATGCTATTTTTAATAGCTCAGGGTGATCAAGACTCAACTCACTAAGACATATAGGCACTGTTATCCAAATAGTCTGCCTAGTATTATGATAACTGGCTTATTTAAAGTTTAAAAGCTTTTCTTCACCCAAGTGCCATTTAGATCTCTTGTAAAACGTATTTATGTTTTTTGGATCCTGGAGTGAGATGTGTTCCAAGGGTCCCACAACCACCCACTAGTTTGGTGATTTGCATGACTCAACATAAAGTTATATTTATCACTTAAGATTTATTAAGGCAAAGTATACAGTGCAGGAACAGCATGAAAAAGATATGCATAGGCAAAGACTAGAGAAATCAGGTGCAGATTTCCTAGATCCTACTTCTGAGAGGCTCACATGGATGCATTTTTATCTCCTACTGTGGACCATAGAGACAAGGGCAAAATATCTCTGCCTAGGAAAGCTCATCTAAATCTTGGAGTCCAGAGTTTTTAAATGGGGCTGGTCACACAGCTACATGACCAGTCATTGTTCAGACTCCAAACTAGATACCAAGCACACACCATAAATCTTTGTATTTACATTAAACAGTGTTGACAGCCTGTAACATCCTGCCACACTACCTGAGGCATACAGAATAACATCATTAACCAGTGTCTATGTGAACATTCCAGGAGCTTAGTTCTCAAGGCACTGAACAAGTGTCATTGCCTTGGCTCCAGAGTCCCCAGAGATAAACAAGAACTGAATAAAACAACCTGCTGAAGGGAGGAACACTCCCAAACTCATTCTATGAGGCATCACCCTGATGCCAAAACCATACAAAGATGTCACAAAAAAAGAAAATTACAGGCCAATATCACTGATGAACATAGATGCAAAAATCCTCAACAAAATACTAGCAAACAGAATCCAACAGCACATTAAAAGGATCACACACCATGATCAAGTGGGGTTTATCTCAGGAATGCAAAGATTCTTCAATATATGCAAATCAATCAGTGCAATACACCATATTAACAAACTGAAGGATAAAAACCATATGATCATCTCAATAGATGCAGAAAAAGCTTTTGACAAAATTCAATACCCATTTATGAAAAAAACTCTCCAGAAAGTGGGCATGGAGGGAACTTACCTCAACATAATAAAAGCCATATATGACAAACACACAGCCAACATCATCCTCAATGGTGAAAAACTGAAAGCATTTTCTCTAAGATCAGGAACAAGACAAGGGTGCCCACTCTCACCACTATTACTCAACATAGTTTTGGAAGTTTTAGCCATGGCAATCAGAGAAGAAAAAGAAATAAAATGAATCCAAATTGGAAAAGAAGAAGTAAAACTGTCACTGTTTGCAGATGACATGATACTATACATAGAGAATCCTAAAGATGCTACCAGAAAACTGTTAGAGCTCATCAATGGATTTGGTAAAGTAGCAGGATACAAAATTAATGCACAGAAATCTCTTGCATTCCTATACACTAACAATGAAAAATCAGAAAGGGAAATCAAGGAAACACTCCCATTTACCATTGCAAAGAAAAGAATAAAATATCTAGGAATAAACCTACCTAAGGAGGCAAAAGACCTGTATGCAGAAAACTATAAGACACTGATGAAAGAAATCGAAGATGATACAAACAGATGGAAAGATATACCATGTTCTTGGATTGGAAGAATCAACATTGTGAAAATGACTATACTACCCAAAGCAATCTACAGATTCAATGCAACCCCTATCAAATTACCAATGGTATTTTTCATAGAACTAGTACAAAATATTTTACAATTTGTAAGGAAACACAAAAGACCCCAAATAGCCAAAGCAATTTGAGAAAGAAAAGCGGAGCTGGAGGAATCAGGCTTCAGACTATACTACAAAGCTACAGTAATCAGGACAGTATGGTACTGGCACAAAAACAGAAATATAGATCAATGGAACAGGATAGAGAGCCCATAGGTAAACCCACGCACTTAAGGTCACCTTACCTTTGACAAAGGAGGGAATAATATACAATGGAGAAAAGATAGCCTCTTCAACAAGTGGAGTTGAGAAAACTGGACAGCTACACGTAAAAGAATGAAATTAGAACACTTCCTAACACCATACACAAAAATAAACTCAAAATGGATTAAAGATCTAAATGTAAGGCCAGACATTATAAAACTCTTCTAGGAAAACATAGGTAGAACACTCTATTACATAAATCACAGCAAGATCCTTTTTGACCCACTTGCTAGGGTTAGGGAAATAAAAACAAAAATAAACAAATAGGACCTAATGAAACTTAAAAGCTTTTGCACAGCAAAGGAAACCATAAATAAGATGAAAAGACAACCCTCAGAATGGGAGAAAATATTTGCAAACAAAGCAACTGACAAAGTATTAATCTCCAAAATATACAAGCAGCTCATGCTGTTCAATATCAAAAAAACAAACAACCCAATCCAAAAATGGGCAGAAGACCTAAATAGACGTTTCTCCAAAGAAGACATACAGATTGCCAAAAAAACACATGAAAAGATGCTCAACAGCACTAATTAGTAGAGAAATGCAAATCAAAACTACAATGAGGTATCACTTCACACCCGTCAAAATGGCCATCATCAAAAAATCTACAAACAATAAATGCTGGAGAGGGTGCGGAGAAAAGGGAACACTCCTGCACTGTTGGTGGGAATGTAAATTGAAACAGCCACTATGGAGAACAGTATGAAGGTTCCTTAAAAAACTAAAAATAGAACTACCATATGACCCAGCAATTCCACTACTGGGCATAGCCCTGAGGAAACCGTAATTCAAAAAGATACATGTACCACAATGTTCACTGCAGTGCTATTTACAATTGCCAGGACATGGAAGCAACCTAAATGTCCATCGACAGATGATTGGATAAAGAAGCTGTGGCACATATATATGATGGAATATTACTCGGCCATAAAAAGGAGTGAAATTGAGTTATTTGTAATGAGGTGGATGGACCTAGAGTCTGTCATACAGAGCGAAGTAAGTCAGAAAGAGAAAAACAAATACCGTATGCTAACGCACTTTTATGGTATCTAAAAAAATGGTACTGATGAACCTAGTGGCAGAGCAGGGATAAAGACACAGATGTAGAGAACGGACTTGAGAGCACGGGGTGGGTAGGGGAAGCTGGGACAAAGTGAGAGAGTAGCATTGACATATATACCAAATGTAAAATGGATGGCTAGTGAGAAGCTGCTGCATAGCACAGGGAGATCAGCTCGGTGCTTTGTGACCACCTAGAGGGGTGGGATGGGGAGGGTGGGAGGGAGGGAGATGCAAGAGGGAAGAGAAATGGGAACATATTGTATATGTATAACTGATTCACTTTGTTATAAAGCAGAAGCTAACACACCATTGTAAGGCAATTATACTCCAATAAAGATATAGATATATATATAGATATATATATAGATATAGATAGATAGATAGATAGATAGATAGATAGATAGATATAAAATACCTGCTGCATTAACACTTTCTTCTCAATATGGAAAAAGAATAATAGCTTAAGGGTCTCATATGCCCCAATTACTAAAATCAGACCTCAATGCTATAGGCAATAGAGTTCACCTTTAGATGACTGTAACCCATGTTTTTTGGATAAACTAAGCAACTTCTTCAAAGCATAGCAGTGGTCACCAAAGCTAAGGTGAATATGCTTACAATCTGTTATTTCCTCTCTCCAATCCCATTCTTAAAACAATGTGCTGACTGAAGTATCTTTGCCTGTCCAGTGATGGCACACAGTGCTCAGGTTCTAGAGGGTATCACTTTCCTTGTAATTTCCTTTCACATGTTATGTCAAACTGATGTCCATAACTACCTCAGGTCTTAAGATAATTATTATTACACTTATATTCCTTGCTTCCTTCATTTACATTTACTCCTCTAGAAGAGTTTATATCTTTTAATTTGGGGCATAATTGTCAAAAATAAAGTGACTACCATTTGCTCTTTATATTTGGCATATAGGGAGAAATCGGCAAGGAAATGTATGTCATTAAGCAAGGAGAAGTCCAAGTTCTTGGGGGAGCTGATGGTGCTCAAGTTCTGGTTACTCTGAAAGCTGGGGCAGTGTTTGGAGAAATCAGGTATCTAAAAGACACCTTGTAATATTGAAGTCTGTCATTTGTTATAAAAGAAAAGTCTTGGGTCATAAAATAAGTAAAGTTCCCGCTCAAATTCACCAATGGTTTGATTGTGCTGACAGCATTGATAAAATAAGGATTTTCACATTTCTATTTATCCTTTCCCTTCCCCAAAAGACCTAGCTCATTCAGCCCTTTAGGCCCAGGACTTAGGTCAGTGCCTAGCATAAAGTAGATGCTCAATATATGTTGAATAATGAATGTGTGAATAAATGAATGGATGAATGATGAAAGAAGAGATTGGGAGAGTTAGTCGTCAGATTTTTGGAGAACTTGAATGCCAGGCTAAGACAATAGTTTTGAGTAGGTGAGTGATAATGATTATCATTGTGGGACCAAATTGCCTGAGTCCAAACCCCAGTACCATCACTTACAATCTTTGCTCCTTTGTTACTTGACCCCTTTGTCCTTCCTCTTAATAATTAGAAGAGCAATAGTGAATATCTTAGAGGGTTGGTAAGTGAATTAATTCATGAAAAGCACTTAGAATAATGTCCAGCATCTATTAGGAGTTCAATAAATATTAACTATTGTTATTATTATTTCCTATTGGTCAGGAGAAGTTTATCTTACAAGTAAGTCCCCAAGAGTAAGAATAGTTGCCGCTTAGTATCTATGAGGATATTGGTTCCAGGACCCCCACAGATACCAAAATCCACCAATGTTCAAGCCCTGTGTATAAAATGGCATAGTAGAGTCAGCCATCTGAGTCTGTGGGTCCCTCATCTGAGGGTTCCACACACCAGGACTCAATAAACCAGATTGCACAACCCATATGTGAATGCACAAGCCATGGATACAAAGGTCTAACACTATGGACAGCAAATTTAAGCATTCTGTGGGCTAAACATTCCATATGTATTATTGTATTTAAACATATTCATGTATTCATCCAATAAACACTTATTTTGAGTGCCTAGTACATGCTAGACAGTCAGGTATTGCTCTAAACTCTGGGAATGTACTGTGAAAACAGTAAACAAGAGCTTACAGTCTTGTGGGAGAAAGCTAACAAAAAATAAACTAGACAAGATAAATTCACATTGTGATAACTGCTATAGAGGTAAAAATTGTTAGAGACTGGGGATGCTACTTTACATATAATGGTCAGGGATACCTCTCTGGACAGATAATATTCCAACTGAGACTTGAGAGAGTAAATGGAGCAGCCATCCAGACATGGGGGAAGAGCCTCCCATATGATGGAATAGCAAGGGCAGAGGCCTAGAGGTAGAGCAAGCGTATTTGACTGAACATCACAGAGGTCAGTATGGCTGGAGCTCAGGGAATAAGGGGCACTGTGGGGAGATGAGGCCAAAGAGGTGAGCAAAGACAAGATTGTACAGGCCTTTTAGGCCATGGTAAGGAATTTGTATTTTATTCTAAATACCAATGGATACCAATGGAGGATTTTAGGCAAAAGAATGATACAATTTGAATTATGATGTTAGAAGACCACTCTAACAGCTATGTGGAAAAGAGGCAGTAAAGAAACGAGAATGAAATAGAGATCAATTAGAAGTCAGTTGCAGTGGTTCAAGTGAAAGATGATGGAGTCTTGAACTAGGATGCTGGCTCTTAGGGTAAAGACAAGAGTGCACTGTCAGGCAGTTATTAACATATCCATTTCATGATTGGAAAAATTGCAATTCCAAGGTGTCAATTATCTGGCCCAGGATAACATAGCTAGCAAGTGAAAGGGACAATATTCAAACATGAGTTTCATGGATCAGGGCCTAGTGATCTTTCCACCACACCACAGAAGAAAGGTGGTTCATCCAACCTCTGATTTCATAGCTGCTAAGAAGTTATCTTGGAGAGGATTAACCAAGATGGCAGAGTAGAAGGATGTGCTCTCACTCCCTCTTGCGAGAGCACCAGAATCACAACTGGCTGCTGGACAATCATCGACAGGAAGACCCTGGACTTCACCAAGGAGGATACCCCACGTCCAAGGACAGAGGAGAAGCCACAGTGAGACGGTAGGAGGGGCGCAATCAGAGTAAAATCAAATCCCATAACTACTGGGTGGGTGACTTACAGACTGGCAAACACTTATACCACAGAAGTCCACCCACTGGAGTGAAGGTTCTGAGCCCCACGTCAGGCTTCCCAACCTGAGGGTCCGGCAATGGGAGGAGGAATTCATAGAGAATCAGACTCTGAAGCCTAGTGGGAATTGATTGCAGGACTTCGACAGGACTGGGGGAAACAGAGACCCCACTCTTGGAGGGCGCACACGAAATAGTGTGCGCATTGGGACACGGGGGAAGGAGCAGTGACCCTGGGGGAGACTGAACCAGACCTACCTGCTAGTGTTGGAGGGTCTCCTGCAGAGGCGGGGGTTGGCTCTGTTTCACCGTGGGGACAAGGACACTGGCAGCGGAGGTTCTGGGAAGTACTCCTTGGCGTGAGCCCTCCCAGAGTCTGCCATTAGCCCCACCAAAGAGCCCAGGTAGGCTCCAGTGTTGGGTTGCCTCAGGCAAAACAACCAACAGGGAGGGAACCCAGCCCCACCCATCAACAGTTAAGTGGATTAAAGTTTTACGGAGCTCTGACCACCACAGCAACAGTCAGCTCTACCCACCACCAGAGCCTCCATCAAGCCTCTTAGATAGCCTCAACCACCAGAGGGCAGACAGCAGAAGCAAGAAAAACTACAATCCTGCAGCCTGTGGACCAAAAACCACAGTTACAGAAAGATAGAGAAGATGAAAAGGCAGAGGGCTATGTACCAGATGAAGGAACAAGAAAAAACCCCAGAAAAACAACTAAATGAAGTGGAGATAGGCAACCTTCCAGAAAAAGAATTCAGAATAATGATAGTGAAGATGATCCAGGACCTCGGAATAAGAATGGAGGCAAAGATTGAGAAGATGCAAGAAATGATTAACAAAGACCTAGAAGAATTAAAGAACAAACAAACAGAGATGACCAATACAATAACTGAAATGAAAACTACACTAGAAGGAATCAATAGCAGAATAACTGAGGCAGAAGAACGGATAAGTGACCTGGAAGACAGAATGGTGGAATTCACTGCTGCGGAACAGACTAAAGAAAAAAGAATGAAAAGAAATGAAGACAGCCTAAGAGACCTCTGGGACAACATTAAACGCAACAACATTCGCATTATAGGGGTCCCAGAAGGAGAAGAGAGAGAGAAAGGACCAGAGAAAATATTTGAAGAGATTATAGTCGAAAACTTCCCTAACATGGGAAAGGAAATAGCCACCCAAGTCCAGGAAGTGCAGAGAGTCCCATACAGAATAAACCCAAGGAGAAACACGCCGAGACACATAGTAATCAAAGTGGCAAAAATTAAACACAAAGAAAAATTATTGAAAGCAGCAAGGGAAAAACGACAAATAACATACAAGGGAACTCCCATAAGGTTAACAGCTGATTTCTCAGCAGAAACTCTGCAAGCCAGAAGGGAGTGGCATGATATACTTAAAGTGATGAAAGGGAAGAACCTACAACCAAGATTACTCTACCCGGCAAGGATCTCATTTAGATTTGATGGAGAAATCAAAAGCTTTACAGACAAGCAAAAGCTACGAGAATTCAGCACCACCAAACCAGCTCTACAACAAATGCTAAAGGAACTTCTCTAAGTGGGAAACACAAGAGAAGAAAAGGACCTACAAAAGCAAACCCAAAACAATTAAGAAAATGGTCATAGGAACATACATATCGATAATTACCTTAAACGTGAATGGATTAAATGCCCCAACCAAAAGACATAGACTGGCTGAATGGATAGAAAAACAAGACCCATATATATGCTGTCTACAAGAGACCCACTTTAGACCTAGGGACACATACAGACTGAAAGTGAGGGGATGGAAAAAGATATTCCATGCAAATGGAAATCAAAAGAAAGCTGGGGTAGCTATACTCATATCAGATAAAATAGACTTTAAAATAAAGAATGTTACAAGAGACAAGGAAGGACACTACATAATGATCCAGGGATCAATCCAAGAAGAAGATATAACAATTATAAATATATATGCACCCAACATAGGAGCACCTCAATACATAAGGCAACTACTAACAGCTATAAAAGAGGAAATCGACAGTAACACAATAATAGTGGGGGACTTTAACACCTCACTTACACCAATGGACAGATCATCCAAAATGAAAATAAATAAGGAAACAGAAGCTTTAAATGACACAATAGACCAGATAGATATAATTGATATATATAGGACATTCCATCCAAAAACAGCAGATTACACGTTCTTCTCAAGTGCGCACGGAACATTCTCCAGGATAGATCACATCTTGGGTCACAAATCAAGCCTCAGTAAATTTAAGAAAATTGAAATCATATCAAGCATCTTTTCGGACCACAACGCTATGAGATTAGAAATGAATTACAGGGAAAAAAACGTAAAAAAGACAAACACATGGAGGCTAAACAATACGTTACTAAATAACCAAGAGATCACTGAAGAAATCAAAGAGGAAATAAAAAAATACCTAGAGACAAATGACAATGAAAACACGACGACCCAAAACCTATGGGATGCAGCAAAAGCGGTTCTAAGAGGGAAGTTTATAGCTATACAAGCCTACCTAAAGAAACAAGAAAAATCTCAAGTAAACAATCTAAAAACAATCTAACCTTACACCTAAAGAAACTAGAGAAAGAAGAACAAACAAAACCCAAAGTTAGCAGAAGGAAAGAAATCATAAAGATCAGAGCAGAAATAAATGAAATAGAAACAAAGAAAACAATAGCAAAGATCAATAAAACTAAAAGTTGGTTCTTTGAGAAGATAAACAAAATTGATAAGCCATTAGCCAGACTCATCAAGAAAAAGAGGGAGAGGACTCAAATCAATAAAATCAGAAATGAAAAAGGAGAAGTTACAACAGACACCGCAGAAATACAAAGCATCCTAAGAGACTACTACAAGCAACTTTATGCCAATAAAATGGACAACCTGGAAGAAATGGACAAATTCTTAGAAAGGTATAACCTTCCAAGACTGAACCAGGAAGAAACAGAAAATATGAACAGACCAATCACAAGTAATGAAATTGAAACTGTGATTAAAAATCTTCCAACAAACAAAAGTCCAGGACCAGATGGCTTCACAGGTGAATTCTATCAAACATTTAGAGAAGAGCTAACACCCATCCTTCTCAAACTCTTCCAAAAAATTGCAGAGGAAGGAACACTCCCAAACTCATTCTATGAGGCCACCATCACCCTGATACCAAAACCAGACAAAGACACTACAAAAAAAGAAAATTACAGACCAATATCACTGATGAATATAGATGCACAAATCCTCAACAAAATACTAGCAAACAGAATCCAACAACACATTAAAAGGATCATACACCACGATCAAGTGGGATTTATCCCAGGGATGCAAGGATTCTTCAATATACGCAAATCAATCAATGTGATACACCATATTAACAAATTGAAGAATAAAAACCATATGATCATCTCAATAGATGCAGAAAAAGCTTTTGACAAAATTCAACACCCATTTATGATAAAAACTCTCCAGAAAGTGGGCATAGAGGGAGCCTACCTCAACATAATAAAGGCCATATATGACAAACCCACAGCAAACATCATTCTCAATGGTGAAAAACTGAAAGCATTTCCTCTAAGATCAGGAACGAGACAAGGATGTCCACTCTCACCACTATTATTCAACATAGTTCTGGAAGTCCTAGCCACGGCAATCAGAGAAGAAAAAGAAATAAAAGGAATACAAATTGGAAAAGAAGAAGTAAAACTGTCACTGTTTGCAGATGACATGACACTATACATAGAGAATCCTAAAAATGCCACCAGGAAACTGCTAGAGCTAATTAATGAATATGGTAAAGTTGCAGGATACAAATTTAATGCACAGAAATCTCTTGCATTCCTATACACTAATGATGAAAAATCTGAAAGAGAAATTATGGAAACACTCCCATTTACCATTGCAACAAAAAGAATAAAATACCTAGGAATAAACCTACCTAGGGAGACAAAAGACCTGTATGCAGAAAACTATAAGACACTGATGAAAGAAATTAAAGATGATACCAACAGATGGAGAGATATACCATATTCTTGGATTGGAAGAATCAACATTGTGAAAATGAGTATACTACCCAAAGCAATCTACAGATTCAATGCAATCCCTATCAAATTACCAATGGCATTTTTTACGGAGCTAGAACAAATCATCTTAAAATTTGTATGGAGACACAAAAGACCCCGAATAGCCAAAGCAGTCTTGAGGCAAAAAAATGGAGCTGGAGGAATCAGGCTCCCTGACTTCAGACTCTACTACAAAGCTACAGTAATCAAGACAATATGGTACTGGCCCAAAAACAGAAACATAGATCAATGGAACAAGATAGAAAGCCCAGAGATTAACCCACGCACCTATGGTCAACTAATCTATGACAAAGGAGGCAAAGATATACAATGGAGAAAAGACAGTCTCTTCAATAAGTGGTGCTGGGAAAACTGGACAGCTACATGTAAAAGAATGAAATTAGAATACTCCCTAACACCATACACAAAAATAAACTCAAAATGGATTAGAGACCTAAATGTAAGACTGGACACTATAAAACTCTTAGAGGAAAACATAGGAAGAACACTCTTTGACATAAATCACAGCAAGATCTTTTTTGATCCACCTCCTAGAGTCATGGAAATAAAAACAAAAATAAACAAGTGGGACCTAATGAAACTTCAAAGCTTTTGCACAGCAAAGGAAACCATAAACAAGACGAAAAGACAACCCTCAGAATGGGAGAAAATATTTGCAAATGAATCCACGGACAAAGGATTAATCTCCAAAATATATAAACAGCTCATTCAGCTCAATATCAAAGAAACAAACACCCCAATCCAAAAATGGGCAGAAGATCTAAATAGACATTTCTCCAAAGAAGACATACAGACGGCCACGAAGCAAATGAAAAGATGCTCAACATCACTAATTATTAGAGAAATGCAAATCAAAACTACAATGAGGTATCACCTCACTCCTGTTAGAATGGGCATCATCAGAAAATCTACAAACAACAAATGCTGGAGAGGGTGTGGAGAAAAGGGAACCCTCTTGCACTGTTGGTGGGAATGTAAATTGATACAGCCACTATGGAGAACAATATGGAGGTTCCTTAAAAAACTAAAAATAGAATTACCATATGACCCAGCAATCCCACTACTGGGCATATACCCAGAGAAAACCGTAATTCAAAAAGACACATGCACCCGAATGTTCATTGCAGCACTATTTACAATAGCCAGGTCATGGAAGCAACCTAAATGCCCATCAACAGACGAATGGATAAAGAAGTTGTGGTACATATATACAATGGAATATTACTCAGCCATAAAAAGGAACGAAATTGAGTCATTTGTTGAGAAGTGGATAGATCTAGAGACTGTCATACAGAGTGAAGTAAGTCAGAAAGAGGAAAACAAATATCGTATATTAATGCATGTATGTGGAACCTAGAAAAATGGTACAGATGAGCCAGTTTGCAGGGCAGAAGTTGAGACACAGATGTAGAGAATGGACATATGGACACCAAGGGGGGAAAACTGCGGTGAGGTGGGGATGGTAAAAAAAAAAAAAGAAAAAAAAAGAAAAACTACAATCCTGCAGCCTGTGGAACAAAAACCACATTTACAGAAAGATAGACAAGATGAAAAGACAGAGGGCTATATACCAGATGAAGGAACAAGAAAAAACCCCAGAAAAACAACTAAATGAAGTGGAGATAGGCAACCTTCCAGAAAAAGAAGTTATCTTCAGAGTTCCAGAGATATGAGTAATTTCAGATGACTTTATATTAGCATAATTAGGTTTTCCTTAGAATCTTGAATCATGTTAATTCTCTGTTGATAATGTGCCTTCTCTTTTTTATTTTTCCTCCTTGCTTAAAACTGGGTGGGCACTCCTATGAGGGTCTTGCTCTGGGGCAGTGGTGGAAACACTTCTCAGAATGTCCAGATCTGTGTGTTCTTTGCCTATTTTCTATCGCTTCCTTACTAGGAGTACTTGCAAAAGTGATTTAATATTTTGGTGACTTAATAATCACTGTAATCTTCAAGGTCATAAAACAAGCAACAGTCTAATCTCAAACGTTGCAGAAATTAATTAGCTGACCTCTCCCAAGGGTTGAGTACTCCCTGAAGAACAAAGCTTTATAAATACAAATATGTTCATTGCTGATATTATCATCACAGTAGGAAATACTCTAAGAATACAATCCAGGTGCTGCTGAGTTGCAATTGAAAGGAATCTTAAATTCTTGACAGCAGCTTCTCAAATAAATCTCCTATTACCCATTGGGTTTCTAAGGCCAAATTGAAACCAGTAGACCAGACAAGCTCTAAATTCGCTCATAATCTGGCTGATTCAAGCAAAAGGGAGATTTTTGCCTTGATTCTCTTCTTGGCTGTGGTTGAAGAGAAATACGATACCCCCAGGCTTCACAGGCCCACAGCTGTCATACGCCCCTGGAGCTCTAGTTATTTATTCCAGCAATGGAGGCATGCCTGCCAAACATCTAGATACTGGAAAGATCTAGTAATTGTGTTTACTAGTCAAAAAACCTGTGACCTTTGTTAAAATGAGCTAAATCCAGCACTATCATGTAGCTTTTTAACGAAGGTTCTTTTTTCTTAGGAAAAAATGAGAAAGAAAAGAACTGAGGGCTTTCAAGGACATTATATACTAATCCAAAAGAGCAAAGCCCTGACTAAAATATAGATTTACAGCCTGTCATGGAGAAAACCCAGACCACATTTCCAATTAACATCTGAGGAGTTCAGACACCCCATTTTTAATAGAGAGACTCAGGGTCTGCCGGGGGATAGCCTTGTAGTAGTACTGACTCCACTGTTTGTTTTTACAATTACAATTATTGCCAAGTCTTATTCACCGAATGTATTTAACCACTTCCTATCCTCCTTCTGCATCTGTTAAAATCTCACTTTTCCTGAAATGCATCTGAATTTTTACCCTTGCTAATGCTATTATGATTTCAGTAGAAATCCCTACTGGTTTCATCTCCCTTTGGAATGTTCTCCCCCTGGAAAATACCTATTCACCTTTCAAGACTTCAATTCAGATGTCACCTCTCTGAAACCATCTCTAACCACCCCCCAAACAACTAGTTGCTCCTTGTTCTATGCTTTCATAGTATTTCATTCGTGATTTTACTACAGAAATTACCACTAATTTATAATCAATTCATTCAAATGGATCTCCTCAACAGACTAAGCTATTAAAATGTATGAACTAAAACTTTCCATCTTTATGTCACCAGCAGCTATATTAAAACTGTACAATGTGTTGATTTTCATTGATATTCTGCCTCCATTCAAAATAATTTGCAGGTGCTATTCAGAAATTTCTGATTAATTAAGCAGTTAATTGTGATTTGATAGAAAAAAAAAAACAGAAAATTATATTCATCACCCCTTACAGTATAATGTGAAGTGCCTCAAAGAAGGCCATGCCTGGCATGGTGAACAAGAATGGTGAGCAAGAAACAATCACTTCCCTCAAGGGCCTTACAAATAAAAGACAAGGAAACAAAAAGATTCCAATACCAGGTGATAAAATATATGGATTGTATCCAATGATGGAGCATGCAGGATGTTATGGAGTACAAAGCCTTCACAAGGACCAATCCTTCAGATTTAGCAACTGCTTGAGGTTATGTGAGAACTGAAGGCAGACCTTTCAGTGCTTAAATGACATGTGGAGAAAATAATGTGTGCAGACAATATGTGTGCACAAAGGTCAGTCCTGATAGCCTGCAGAAGGGGGTATGTAAAGGAGTATTCACATAATGCCTGTAGTGGGTTGAATGTTGGCCCCCACAAAGATATATCCATGCCCTAACCCCTGGAACCTGTGAATGTGACCTTATTTAGAAAAAAAAGAAAAAAAAAAGAGTCTTTGCAGATATAATTAAGCTAAGGATCTTAAGGTGAGTTCATTCTTGATTTTCTTGGATGGGCCCTAAATCCAATGACAAGTGTCCTCACATGAGACAGAAGAGGAGAAGACACACAAACACAGGGAGAAGAAGGGAAGGCCGTGTGAAGACCGAGGCAGAAATTGGAGTTATGCAGCCACAGCCAAGCAACTCCTGGAGCCACCAGAAGCTGGAAGAGGCAAGAAAGGATTCTCTCCTAGAGTCCCTGGAGGGAGCACAGCCCTGCCAACAACTTGATTTTTGACTTCTGGCCTCCAAAACTGTGAGAGAATAAATTTCTGTTGTTGGTAGTCACTGGTTTTACAGTAATTTGTTACAGCAGCCTCAGGAAACTGATATAATACTAAACTTTTTACATTGTTAACTTTTGAAATTTACTGGGGAAAAAAAAAGGTCTGCTTGACACTCCTTCAGTTCACACTACATGGCCAGTCCACCTCTAAGACTTTAAAGTGTGTCTCCAATTGTTTGCACCTTGCCTTCTCCACTGACCCCACTTCCATCCACACCACCTCCCTCTCTCACTGGACAACTTCAGGGCTGCTCCAAGTCTGCCACTCCAACCACCACACCCTCTGTAATCCAGGCCCCACTAGCAGCCAGAGGGATCCTTCACAAACAGGTATGATCATGTCATTGCCCTCCTGCTTAAAACCACTCAATGCTTTCACATGTTCTTTTTTATCTAAAAGTCCTTGCCTGACCTACAAGATCCTGCAGAGTCTAGCCCCTGCCTACCTCTCTACTGCAGGGTGTACCCCACTACCCTTGCTCTCTTTAATCCAGACTTCAGTTCCTTGAATGTGCCACATGCCATCCAGCCATGGAGAGTTGGTTTATTTTTTCCTAATTTTGGAACTAAAAAACTTTTTTATTCAGGTAATATTGGTTTATAACATTATATGTATCATGTATACATTTTGACTTCTGCATATACTGCAGTGTGCTCACCACCAAAAGTTTAGCTTCCATCTGTCACCATATAGTTGACCCCCTTTACCCATTTCGCCTTCCCTCAACTCTTCTTCCCTTCTGGTAACTACTACTCTGTTCTCGGTATCTATGTTTCTGTTTTGGTTTGGTTTGGTTTGTTCATTTATTTTGTTTTGTTTTTGTTTTTTATATTCCACCTATGAGTGAAAACATGCAGTATTTGTATGTATCTTTCTCTCTCTGACTTATTTCACTTAGCATAAAACACTCAAGGTCCATCCACGTTGTCGCAAATGGCAGGATTTCATCTTTTTATGGCTGAGTAGTATTGCATTGTGTATATACACCATATCTTCTTTATCCATTCATTCATTGATGGATACTTAGGTTGTTTCCATATCTTGGCTATTGTAAATAAAGCTGCAATGAACATAGGAGTGCATATATCTTTTAAAATTAGTTTTTGTATTCTTTGGATGAACATACGGAAGTGGAGTAGCTGGATCATATGGTGGTTCTAATTTTTTGACGGATCTCCATACTGTTTTCCATAGCAGCCATGGGGAGTTTCTACCTCTGCCCATATAGGTTTCCCACCCCTTTAACCTAATCTCAGCTACTTTCAGGACTTCTTTTTCTCCATTATAGGGACCACCCAGGTCTCCTTGCTATATTCTCTAGTTGGACTACATTCCTATCTTTCGGAACACGTACCATTGTAATCATGCACTTGCTGCTGCATTTATTTCTTCAGTGTCTTTCTTCCTTCCTCACTAAATCGTAAGCACCAGGACTACTATGTATGCTGTGCCATTCGTGCTCTGCATCAGGATGTCCAGGCAGGGCCTGGGAGAACTGGAATGCAGCCTGCACTGCACTCCTGAGCATGAGCCCTGCTGTTAAACTCCCCCTCATGCACAGGTGCCTTTTACTTTGCAAAAGGGGGCATTTTTCTGGCCAAGCTTTGCACCTATAGGACTGCATTTGCCCAGAGAGGTTGTATTTTTCCATTTTGTACACAGACACAGTCCCTAGCAGACGCCACACCCGATCTGCACTTGATCCCCAGCCCTTAGGGCAGCGCCTGGCCCACATAAGTGCCTAATAAATAGTCATTGGATAAATAAGTTAACGTAATTATCTTTCTATCTTTGCAAATGTACTAATACATGTTCATTTTTGTCATGAATATGCATATCCAGCCTTGTACCCTTTTTGTCAGTTTTTATTATTAAGAATAGGACTGCTACGTTTATCTTTGTAAAATCATTTTGCTTTTCTTTTATTTCTTTGAAGTTTATTCCCCAAAATGAAATAACTAGGTAAAAAGGTAGAAACATTTCTATAATTCTTGGAATATATGGGCAGATGATTTTCTAGAAAAATTGAACCAATTTAAGATACAACATGCAACGTATAGCTATTTTTCTCTAGTATCAGTGATATTACCTCATTATTCTCAGTTGGTTTTGCACTTTAATAGTTGTTTTAATTTTCATTTCTCTAAATAGTGCCTAGAAAATAATAGGTCCTCAATAAATATTTGATAAATGAATTAATTTCCTCTGGGCCTATTTATTTTCATAAATGTGATCATTTATTTTCTGCGTTTCTTTCTTTGTACAATATCCTTTTTTCATCATATATAACAAGTTATTGAGCAGAATTTAGGCAGTGATATAGCATATGTTTTAGATAGTCTGGCTTTTATTTAAAGTATTTAAGTTCTGAATTTTCACCAGCTATATTGGTCAAATCACCCATTCTGCATATTTAACAAATATTTTCTCTATACCATTGTGAAAATGCCAAATATTTTGAAAAATAATTTTAAACCTCTTTGTTCCCTCCAAACAATGTTTGCCTATTTTTCCTGAGCACTCAGTTTTCAGAATGAGAGTACCAAGGTAGACTTTTAGTTTTTTGGACTATTTTTTAATTCCATATTCTTATTCTTCATCAGAATAACTCTGTTATTCCTTCACCCACTACCCTGCCTTTCCTAAAAGATAGAAATAGTAGATACATTGGAAGTATGAGCAGGGGTAAGAAGATTGATAAATATTGAGGGAGAAAACTTTTCATTTCCATTTTCTTCTGGCTCAATCCTGTGAATACTACCTGTGTTAAAATGTGTTTATATTTTCACTACCTTCTTTAATATACAGTCTCTTTGTTTGTGTAGCATTTTTTGCTTAGAGCAAAAAGCAAACTTCATCTAAGTTTCACAATATTCCTGTGAACAACTACATTATCAGTACCATTGTTTAAACATGTATTCAAATATTCTCAGGACTCCTCCTAAACTGACTTCATCTGATGACTCTAATTCTATGAAAATCAAGGCTCTTTACCACCATTTGGAATAGCAGAGAGGGAGTAAAGAATCTGATTGTCAGACATTGGTAGATCTTATCACGACCAGCCCACCTGGCTCCCTCCCTGATTTTTCTAATATCCATGGGCAAATCTGTATCATTAGAACAATAACAATGGCTTCATTAGCAGCATTAGAGTTTAGGGTGTAAAGAAAAGACTCCATGACTTGAAGTCAGTTCTGGTCTTGGATTTGAATTTCTGCAATGAAACTCATAAGTATTTGTTCTGGAATAAGTCACTTCACTAGATTTTGGACCTCAATTTCCATGTCAGTAAGTGTAGGTAAGAACCTACCTCAACAGTTTCATTAATATATGACATTGTTAGCTATTTTGACCCAAAAAAAACACAGAGTTAAGCTAGAATATTAGTTTGTTTGATACAGTATTTTCTAGCCCGAGTATCATATATCCTCCTGGGTACTTGATATAAATAAAGAGGGCATGGAATAAACTGTGCATGTTATTCTTCTTTTCCTCTCCTTCTTTAGAATTTTTACCTAGATTCTTCATCGATCATCCACTTCTTTTTTTTTCTTTTTAATACGTTTATTTATTTTTGGCTGCATTGGGTCTTCATTGCTGCATGTGGGTTTTCTCTAGTTGCAGCGAGCGGGGGGGTACTCTTGGTTGCGGTGCACAGGCTTCTCATTGCGGTGGCTTCTGTTGTTATGCGGGCTCAGTAGCTGTGGCGCACGGGCTCAGTTGCTCCGTGGCGTGTGGGATCTTCCCGCACCAGGGCTCGAACCCGTGTCCCCTGCACTGGCAGGCGGATTCTTAGCCACTGCGCCACCAGGGAAGTCCTGATTATCCACTTCTTCTAAGGCCAATTCAACTCTGAAATCAAGACTTCCTGGGGGAAAGAGGACTACATGTTTTGTATCTGTGAAATCTGAACTCTTTAACTCTGATAAAAATCCATACATAGAGATTTTTCTCAAAAATCTAGGTTAACATGTGTTGCCTTGCAGTAGTTTTATGAATATCAAAGTACCTGCAAAGAGCGAGCAGTCTGCGCAGAGGTGACACTAGAACATCCTCTGATATTTGCTCACCCACAAAAGTTTTGTCAGGATTTATATTTAGTGAAGTGGTAAAAATTTTCAAGCAACAAAGTGTTTTCCAATAACATTGAAAAGAGTAAAAGAATATCTCATAAAAGTCTACACAGGTGACCTAACCTCCTACACTCCAAATATAATCCAGTTGGAAATTTGCTTAATGATAACAGATATATGAAGTTGTAGTCTCTCACTCAGCATTGGATGTGATTGATCTTCTTTCCATAGATAGTATTCAGAGTTAGTTTTATTTCTATTATAGGAAACAATTCTACATATGAGAGTATGCTTTTAGACAAGAAACTTCTTCATTTTAGGAAACATTCTCATTTTTTACAGTTATCAAAGCATTAATCATTCTGAATTGTGTTTATCTGTTTGAGAAGTCTGTCTAGGTTTGCATCCAACTCCACAACAATGAGCTGTGTGACTCCGGGTGAGGTCCTCAACTGAGGTTTCATTTCTTCATCAGTTAAAACAGAGTAATAATAATACATAATTACCTCATAGGATTGAAAAGCATTATATGTATTGATACAAAAAAGAACTTAGAAAAATACCTGGCTCATAGAAAGCACTTAAAAATATTAGCTAGTAATACTACTATTACTAATGTTATTATCAATATTTGTTAGTCGACTAGACAACCCTTGCCCACACTTATCCCACTCCTAGATTACAAACAGCTTGAGGGCAGATTTTTTTTTTATTGAAATATAATCGATTTACAAATATTGTGTTAGTTTCAGGTATACAGCAAAGTGATTCAGTTATACATATATATGTGTATATCTATATTCTTTTTTCAATCCTTTTCCATTATAGTTTACTACAAGATATTGAATATAGTTCCCTATGCTACATAGTAAATCCTTTTGTTTATTTTATATATGATAGTATGCATCTGTTAATCTCATACTCCCAATTTATCTCTCCCACTTCTCCTTTGGTAACCATAAGTTTGTGTTCTATGTCTGTAAGTCTGTTTCTGTTTTTCAAATAAGTTTATTTGTACTAATTTTTAGATTCTACATATAAGTGATATAATATTTGTCTTTGTCTGACTTAACTTCATTTAAAATGATAATCTCTAGGTCCATCCATGTTGCTGCAAATGGCATTATTTCATTCTTTTTTATGGCTGAGTAATATTTCATTTTATATATCTATATCTGTATCTATATCTATATCATCTTCTTTATCCATTCATCTGATGATGGCCACTGAGGTTGCTTCCATGTCTTTGCTACTGTAAATAGTGCCACTATGAACACTAGGGTGAATGTATCTTTTCAAATTAGAGCTTTTTTCTTTCACAGATATATGCCCAGGAGTAGCATTACTGGATCATATGGTAACTCTATATTTAGTTTTTTCAAGGAAACTCCATACTGTTTTCCACAGTGGCTGTACTAATTTACATTCCCACCAACAGTGTAGGAGGGTTCCCTTTTGGCTTGAGGACAGATGTTAATCATCTTTATAGCCCCAGAACTTGGCATCGTATCTAGGTCATTGTGGAGTATGTTATTTCTACACACTTCTAATTTATCACTAATTTCTTTTTTTCCTTTTCTTTTCAATTTATACAGTGAATTCCTTATATGCTTCTGCATGATTGGCCTCCAAAGTAAAATGGTCTGTAAAATCTCAAACTCATAGAAAAAAACTATTTATCAAAAGTTCAGCTGAGAAAGGTAATGTTTAAGAGGATTATTTTTCTCTAGATATCCTAGATACCACTGAAAACAAAGAGAGAGATGAGTATCTGATATGCAGTGTACTGACTGACCTTCCCACCCACAGCATTGCTCCTACAGAACTGGACTTTGGAGTGACACACAGCCTTTACTAAGGACCACATCACAAACAGTGCTGGCAAACTTAGTTTTGCATCTATAATAGAATATGAACATGTTGTCCACCAATTTACATAGTGGCCTCTCTACTAAAGCCCTTCAGCAGATATTTCTGTCTTAAAACTAAGAATCCATCGATTTTTATGATATAAGAGACTTAAAGCCAAATTCGAAGCCCTCTTGTAACAAAGTTTGCATTTTTGTGTGAACCCCATTTTATGTTTCCATTCTTGTTTTTCTTCTGCTCTTCCTTTCAACTTATGCTCTTTTGTATTCTACTTATCCTTGTGAGTGCTTTCTGGATAAACTAGCTCTGTGAAAAAGGGCTGTGCACATTGTGTTCCAGTCACATTATCGTCTGTGTATGCGGTGCACAATATATGATGCTGTATGTGACAGCCCTGGAAAAAAGCTGGAAATGGATGACTGACTAGGGACTATCTGAATATTCTAGCTCTTTCTGATATATACACACATAAATGTATATGTATATGTAAATACATATACATTTGTTTATATGTATATATACATTTGTTTATATGTATATGTGCACATGTACATATTATATGTATATGTATGTACTGTATGTGTATATGTGCATATTATATACATATATAGTATACATATGTGTATAGTATATATATTATACATGTATAATGTATTATATGTATATATGTGTTACATATATAATCTTCATATTGCTATTTATACCTGACATTTACAGAGTTTTGCACATACAGGTCATCTCACTCTAAATATACCTTCTCCCTCTGACATTCACACCACTGATTTCATTCACTTATCCACTTTTGGCACACTAGTACTATGATGGTTAATTTTTTGTGTCGACTTGGTTAAGGAATGCCAAGATAGCTGATAAAACATTATTTATGGTGTGTGTTTGTAAGGGTGTTTTGGGCAGAGATTAACATTTGAATCAGTAGGTTGAGTAAGGAAGATCACCCTCACCAATGCAGTAGGGATCACCCAATCCACTGAGGGTCTGAATAGAACAAAAATGCGAAGAAAGGGCAAATTCGCTCTCTCAGCTTGAGCTGGCACATCTATCTTCTCCTGCCCTCAGACATCAGACATCAGGGCTCCTGGTTCTGGACTTTCAGACCCAGACCTGGACTTACACCAGAGGCTCCTCTTTCTCCCCTTCTCAGGCCTTTGGACCCAGACTAAATTACAGCACCTGCTTCCTGGGTCTCCAGCTTGTAGATGGCAGACTGTGGGACTTCTCAGACTCCATAACCATCACAACAACGTGAGCCAATTCCCATAATAAATCTCCTTTTATATATATCTGTATATGTCCTATTTTTTCTGTTTCTCTGGAGAACCCTGTGTAATAAAATTTATTATACTTATTGTTACTTGTTACAGTTACATACCCCAAATTAGGGTTTAAAACTCCTCAGCCAGGAGTTTTACCTAATTACACCTTCATAATTGAATGTCAGGGGTCTATAAACACCTATCTCTCCCTAAAGATAATCAGATACCTATAGTACAGAAGGTACTAAAAAGTGGTCTTGTTAACCCAAAAGAGAGATTAAGTATCTTGCTCAGAAATACACTTAATAAATGGTAGATTTCAACTATAGTTCAATTTAAATTCTTTTAAATTAAACACTATAAATAAATAAATAAATAAATTTTAAAAATAGTAGAGTTATCTGGTTCCAAAATCTGTACTCTTTCCACAAACCATACCATGCTTTACTATTTTTCTTTTTGCACTACTTTACCTGCTGAATACATGATAGGCACTTAATAAATACATGATTGGAGTAAAAATCTAAAAGGTCCTTAAGTTCTTTTTTAAGGTCACAGCAAACAAAAGTGGACCTAGAATTAGAATCCATTCCCTTGTTTCCTGGGCCATTGCTCTGTTCAGTATTTTTGACCTGGGGACACTTACCATTAACCTCGGCTGTTTGTCCTCCAGCACGTGCTCTTTCAGAAACTATGTGGGCTTGGGAATATTTAGGGATCTTCTTACTAAGCTATTTAATGAGTAAAACTTTCCATTGGTGGAATGCTGGAGAAGCATTTTGTGGACAGGAGGGGAAAAAAAAACATGCTATTTTAAACATTGCTGAGAGAGTTTGGGCAAAATCCATCTGGCAGACAGACTATTTCTTCCGTTCAAAAACTCATCAAGCACTCCAAATGTGTAACCTGTAGGCAAGTTTAATTAAAGCTTGAGAAATCTCAAAATAACTTGACATTTAAATATGTTATTTCCGTTCTGCTCTCATAGTCTGACACACACAGAGACAGTCTCAGGTCCAAATTAAGCTCCCCAGTGCCATCCAGCCTTTCCTAACTACTGGATTGCCCTATGCCCAAGGCAACAAGAATGTGAATGAAATAGGCTCATCCAATCATTGTCCTTCAAATATTAACATCCATTTCATACATAGATAGGCAGGAAGATAGGTAGATAGATAGATAGATAGATAGATAGATAGATAGATGATAGATGGATGACAGAGTAAAGTTTATTTCTCTTACTTAACAAAAAAGGTGAAGGCAGAGATTGTCTTGGGGAGAACCTCAGGAAAGGAGATTCCATTTTCTCTTTTCTCTTAGTTTATCAATTATAATTCTTTTCAAAAAACTTCAGTGTTTGCCATACACATTTTAAACTAAGTTTACCTTCACATTAACACTATACCACTTCACACGTAGTGCAGGAACATTATAACAGCCCTTCCCTACCAGCCCTTAAGACACTGATGTCATTCATTTCACTTATCCATATGCCACAATCACCCAATGCAGTGTTACTTTATTATTTAAAGTCATATTTTAGATAAATTAAGAATAAGGAAAATAAAGGCTTTCGTTTTACCTCTGCTTATTCCTTCTGCCATGTCTTTCACTCTTTATGTAGACCTAAATTTTTAAACTGTATCATTTTCCTTCTTCTCGAAGAATTTCTCTCAGTATCTTTAAGGGTATGTCTGCTAATGTTAAAGTCCCTCAGTTTTTGGTTTTCTGATAAAATCTTCATCTCTCCCTCACTTTTGAAGGATAACTTCACTATACATAGAATTCTAGGTTGGTGATTTTGTTTTTCTCAACACTTGGTATTTCACTCCACTCTCTTCTTATTTGCAGTGTTTCTGATGAAAAGTCCACTATAATTCTTATTCCTGTTCCTTTATATGTAAGGCTTTTTCCCCCTCAGCTCTTTTCAAGATTTTCTTTGTCTTTAGTTTATTACACTTTGAATATGATGTGCCTAGGAATGGGCGGTGGGGAGTATTTATTCTGCTTGGTATTCTCTGAGCTTCCTGGATCTGTGGTTTGTTGTCTGTCATTAATTTGGAAAAGTTCTTGGCCATTATTACTTCAGGTGGTTCTTCTAATACTAGAGAATGATGTATGTTTATGTATATATCATACATATATATAATAACTTTTGAAAATGTCCCACGGTTCTTGATGTTCTGTTCTGGTTGGATTTTGGGGGTTTTTTTTTTCATTCCTTTTTTTCTTTTTGCATTCAATTTGGGAACTTTCTACTACCTATCTTCAAGCTCATCTATTCTTTTCTTGACCATGCCCAGTCTACTGATGAGCCCATTAAAGTCAGTATTCATTTCTGTTATAGTATTTTTTATTTCTAACATTTCCTTTCAAATCTGTCTTAGAATTTCTATCCCTCTGCTTACATTACCCATCTGTTCTTGTATGATGCCTACTTTTTCCAATAGATCTTTTAACATATTAATCATAGTTATTTTAAATTCTCTGTCTGATAATTCCAACATCTGTGTCATATCTCAGCCTGGTTCTAATGCTTTCTTTGGCTCTTCAGGCTGTATTTTACTTGCTTTTTAGTGTACTTTGTAATTTTTGTTGAAAGCTGTACATGACATAATGGGTAGTAGGAACTGAGGTAAACAGGTCTTTAGAATGAGGTTTTATATTAATCTGGCCAGGAGTTGGGCTGTGTTTAATCTTTGCTGTAGTTGTAGGTGCTAGAGCTTCTAAATTTCTCTAGTGGCTTTGTTTCTATCTCCTCTATTGACTTTGGCCTTCCCTCAGTACTGCTCTTCCGAGAAAGTCTGCATTTTGCAGTTATAACCCAATGTTACTATACAGAAACCCCTTTGGTATAGTGCTAAGGTATGGGAGAGAACTCTTATTTTATGATTAAATCTAAGTCTTTTAATGGATCTATTTTCCTGGGGTCCAATCTTCACAGGTGTTTCTTATCCCCTTAGGCAGGAAGGCCAGAGGTGCCCGGGGTGAGAGAAATGCCCTTCCTCCAGGTAGGATAAGATTCTGGTAATCTTTTCCCCTGGATAGTAGACCTTTGTAATGGAGAACAAATATATTCTGGGTGTATTTTACAATGATTAATTATCCCCTTCTACTGCCAGAGCAACAAGCAGATCTTTCTTGGCTCTCAACCATGAGAATCTGCTAAAGTTTCTCAAGGTAAAACCTATAAAAGTATCAGTTTCCCCATAATTGTGGGCCTCAGAGTTTCTCCCTCTCTTGATAGTTTACTCTCAACCTACAGCAATTTGTCAAAATTACCATTAAGGTATTCCTACCAGTTACAGCTCCAAGGGCTTCTGTTCCAGGTAAGCAGGTTTGGCTGTGGCTTTCTGGATTCACCTGTCTCCCCAGATTTGGATGGGAGTTGACCCTGCAACTTCAGTTCTTTGACAGTTCTGAGAAAAGTCATTGGTTTTCAGTTTGTTCAACTTTTTCGTATTGTAAGGACAGGAGTGACAACTTCCAAGCTCTTTACATGTCAGAGCGGAAACCCTATGTTAGTTTTTTAATGATTAACAGCCAGTGAAAATGTTCCCTTTTCTGCAACAACAGCTGGAGAAATACACATGGTCTGATATCAATCTTCAGGCACAGCACTCATGCAGCTTCTCACATCTCATTGCCCCCAAAGGGAGGGCTGTGAAAACGTGAACATTCCTATTGCCAGAATGCTTTCTCGGTCCCTTCCACCCCTGGAGGTTGTTTTTATTAATGTGAGCCTTCTTTCTCCATTTCTAAATGGTGGACTCCGAGAGATTGATTCTCGTGTTACCATCTCACTGCAGAGCCTGTAGTGTTTTTTTTAAACATTTGAAATGTGTTTTTTCTTGTCTTGCTTTCAAAGACCAACCCTTATTTTCCGGATTATTGGTGAATGACAGAAGTTATATTCATTTGTTTTATTCACTCGAGTGTTCATTTATTTTATAACTATTTATTGGTTACTTCCCAAACGCAAAATGCCCCAGCTATGTCCCTGAGAGATATAAAGTCCAGAATTCTCTGACATTCCAAGTGGGAAGCTGTATGAGAATGACTATACTACAGAGCAATTTATGATACTGAGAAACAATTTGATCTGGGAGTTACGTTTAGGAAGAGATTAAATTTACCTAATGTAACCGGGATATCAAGATTTGATGTCAGAGCTTGATCTGTCAGAGTCCAGACAAAAAACTGAAGGTACACTTAAGTAAGTTAACTAAGAAGACTTTAATAAAGGGATTACTGACAGAAGTCAATCAAAGGAAATTAGAAGGAAAATCTAAGACTACCCAACAAGAGATGGTGATACATCTCAAAGCTAGCTACAAGGGAGCTGTTTCCACAGCCAGGCCTCAAGGAGAAAAGGGCAGGGCACATTACCAGAGCCCAGAAAGAAATCTGTGGGAGTTGTACTTCCAGGAGATGGCCAGGAGCTGTGGATTTTGGCAGGAACTGCAGCCATTGCTAACCTAAGGCCTGGCAGGGAAGAATGGGGGAAGAAACGTGCCAACCCCACTCTCTTCCTGCTTTCTGACTTCCTACTGGTATTTCCCATTGGCTGAACCCAAATGAAAATCAGAGAGCAAGCCCACAGAGGTCAGCTTCCTGGAGTGCAAAGAGGATCGGGAAGGATGAAAAGTTAGTCTGAAAGAGCAAATGGAGGATACCCAGTCCAAAGAGAGTCTGCACTTCTGGAATCTGGGAGGAAGAATCTCCCAGGGCTCTGATGGCTACAAGGCCTTGATTTGAGGTGAGAGTTAGATGCAAAACGCGTTGAAATCTGTTGCCACTTCTATTGCCACCACATCTTGACTCTCTCTGCACACTCATCTGAACTCTCACATCCAGGGAATGATCTCTGAAGCAGTATAAATGGTTCTAATATTTGATTTTTTTTTTTTTTTTAAGATTTTGGTGGAGGAAGATTGAAACTGGTGGCAAAGATTCATTTTTCTCTCTTACAGCCTTCTAGCAGCAAGAGGAGGAAACCGTAGAACTGCCAACGTGGCGGCCCATGGCTTTGCCAATCTTTTAACTCTGGACAAAAGGACCCTCCAAGAAATTCTAGTGCATTATCCAGATTCTAGAAAGCTCCTTATGAAGAAAGCCAGGTATAACCTTTAAAACCCCATTAGAGAGGAGTTGGTTTTACTTTGTAAAATCTAAGATGAGAACTGTGCTATGGTGGGTACAATCAACTTTATCCATGAGATTCACTTAACAAACAACTGTTTATGCAGTTATACATTGAAAACTTCACTGATTAGGAGAAATGATAGTATTTCTCGTAAGTTTTTCCATAACTCTCACAGTGCTATCTGAAATGGCCTTTCTGTCTTGTCCACAGAGTGCTTCTAAAGAACAAGGCTCCAGGCACAGGGACAACTTATCCAAATAAAGGACTTGCCTTTCTCTTCCCACCAAAGCAAGAGACACCCAAAATGTTTAAAGGTCTCCTGGGAGGCTCAGGAAAAGCAGGTCTTGCAAGACTACTCATACTGAAGAGAGAACAAACCGTTCTGGTAATAAGGCAGAGGGAAAGGAGGGCTGTAACAGAGACCACTGGACTAAAGACACCCAGACAAGCTCCTACTTTAATTCCATTTCAGACACTGGGATAATCTGGATTCATGTAATGCAAATAATTAATACTTTGTATATAGCACTTACTATTTTACTGTATGCCCATATAACATCACATTTAATCCTCACGGGTTTATTATGGATAGTTTTAATGTATATATACATAAATACAGTCGACCCTCATTTTTGTGGATTCTGTGTTTGCAAACCTGCCTACCCACTAAAATGTGTTTGTAACCTCAAAATCAATATTTATGGTGTTTTGGGGGTCATTCGCAGACATACATTTGCAGAGCAGCAAAAAATTTAAGTTGCTGGAGGCACTTGTTCCCAGCCGAGGTTGAACAAGGAGACACTCTACCTTCTTGTTTCAACTCTCACACTGTAAACAAGTGACCTTTTCATGGTCTATTTATTGTCATGTTTTTTGCATTTTTGTGCATCCCCCCCCACAACAATGTTAAAAATGGCCCCCAAGCATATCGCCAATGCAGCACCTAGTGTTCCTAAGCACAAAAATGCTCTGATGTGCCTTACAGAGAAATATGTGTGTTAGATAATCTTCATTCAGGCATGAGTCATAGTACTGTTGGCTGTGAGTTCAGTGTAATGAATAAACAATATATATTAAATAGGGTGTCTGTAAACAGAAATGCATATAAAACAAGGCTATGTATTGAGCAGCTGACAAAAATGTTGTAGCCAGAGGCTTGTAGGAACCTAAACCTGCATTACCCTTAGGGGACATAGGTCAGGGTTTGCTAACAGTGTTTGTGGCAGCTTTATAGAACAAAACTACCATGAATAACGAGGATCAACTGTATATGTATAGACATACATATACACCTATAAATATATGACATTTTACCAGTAAGCTAATAAACATTTTCACTAATATTCCTTCAATTACTATCACTAATGTTTAAAGTCAGAAATAACCACATAGATTGCATCCAAGATTTTATGTTATAGATGAAGAAACTAAGATCCAGATCAATGTATTTGGATAAGATCACAATCAATGACAGAGCAAAAGCTATTACTCGGGTATTCAGACTTCCACACCTACACCAAGCTGTCTCCCAATTCCTAGAAATGTCAAGAAACTCAAATGTTATTGCTTTTCTCTTTTTTTTTCATATTTCTTTGATTCTCATGATAAGCTTATGAGGGCAGATACTGAAAAACAGAGCAGGAATTCAGGTTTTCTGAATCTAGTCCTTATGCTAACTCTAAAACTGTAAGAAATGGGAGGCTGTGGTTCTTTCAGGAAATTGGTAAAGCAAATATTATAAAAGTCAGTCACACTCAAGAGGCTAAAACTTGCCTCCTCCTTTGCCACACACACAACACTACGATGAAAATCAGTGTATACCAAATGCCTTATTTAATCGGCATAGAAGTAATACTTCGTGTATAAGGCTTATGGGGTTAAAGAACTATGTAAGTCAGTATGTTAAGTAAGGCTCTCAACTTCATATGTACACATTCATACCCGGTACAAGCTTCTCTCAAACTGATCTCAAGCATCACCAGTAAAGAGCATAGTATATTTTTCACTATGAAATTTCTACAGATGACACTAAATACAACAGGTTCTAAAGCCATATCAAACACCCATGGGACAAATGGAGAAGACTGTACTAGGAAAGAGATATGAATTTCTCCCTGAAGTTCTCACATAAACTTATGCAGGAGGAACACCAGAGATTCTAGAGTATTTATATGGTATTCGGTTAATACATTGTTATTAAAAGATAAATATTTAAAATTTCATCTTCATGAAATAAGTAAGTAAATATTTAAAAAGCAAAGAGGGCTTCCCTGGTGGCGCAGTGGTTGAGAATCTGCCTGCCAATGCAGGGGACGCGGGTTCGAGCCCTGGTCTGGGAAGATCCCACATACCGCGGAGCAACTCGGCCCGTGAGCCACAATTGCTGAGCCTGCGCGTCTGGAGCCTGTGCTCCGCAATAAGAGAGGCCGCGATAGTGAGAGGCCCGCGCACCGCGATGAAGAGTGGTCCCCGCACCGCGATGAAGAGTGGCCCCCACTTGCCACAACTAGAGAAAGCCCTCGCACAGAAACGAGGACCAAAACAGCCATACATACATACATACATACAAAAAAAAAAAAAAAAAGAATGTAAGCAGACAAGAATAGCATTAAAAATATAAAAAAAATAAAATAAAATAAAAAGCAAAGAGTCCTGAGCACTAAGTCTAATAATTCAGAGACCATGAGGGTCAATAGGAAGTGAATTCCTTGGCAGGGACAAAAACGCGACGTGGACTAACACCGAATTCAAATGTGACAGCTCATCCCCATTCTCCAGCACATCAGAAAACTTAGTTAAATGATAGTCAATGGCAGACATGATTCCCTTATTAACTTAATTCAGACAGTCTTTGTCTTAGTGGTGATCCTTAGCTATTGCATATTAATCAAAAGACTCCAATGTCCTTGATTATGATTTCAATACCAATTATTTTCAATAACTGTTGCTTCTAGAAAAAAAGTGAAAACTCCGAAGGAGAAGAGGATAAAGGAAAAATATATGAAGATAAAGGAAGAGAGCCAGCAGAGAAACCACTTGAAACATCCAAATGTCGAACTAGTTCTATTACAGCAGAGGAAGCGCCCCAGTCAATTAGAAGGGCAGTTTTACCCAGAGGAACTACCCGTCAATCACTCATCATCAGCATGGATCCTTCTGCAGAGGCTGGGGAAGAGGTTCTGATGATCGAAGTCAAAGAAAATGCTAAGCTATAAATGTTTGATTATCTTCAGATACAATCTAGTTAGTTCCCAAAGAGACTGTAGTCAGGATGGTAGCTTAAACTAATGAGAGGAAAAGACCTTGCTGGGACCCTTGAGAAACCATAGGCAAATCCCTAGCTTAGTTTCTAGGATTTATCTGAGAGTGTGATCTTCTGCAGTGGCAATAAGAAGATTATTAAAAAACCATCCCTATTCTCCGTTGTCATTAGCTTTGCGCAATTGGTATTTCTCCTAATTGTATATAGTAGGTTATTTTTCTTCCGTTCTTTCTTGATGATGTTTCTTCTCTCCATTTTGACTAGGTTGGTCTTGGCTCTGAAATGATTCACTAACTTTTTCTTTTAATTGTGTGTGTGTGTGTGTGTGTGATTGTGTGTGTGTGTTAAAGTCTTGCATCGCACTGTTAGTCTTGGTTAAATGTTCCATGTATATGAATTTGTCTCTTACTTTGGGAGTATGAGATTTTAATAAAATGTCAAAAGTTGGGTGATTTTCATTCAAGGCAGGATGATGAGTCAGTCAAGTATCAAATCAACCCAGCAGCTGGGACTGAAAGGAAGCAAACAAGGGAGCCGATGGATGTAAAACCCAACTTGCAGAGGAGTCCCCTGAAGAGCACTGCTGGTCAGCAGTACTAACAAACCCACAAGCAAAATCACATTGCAGCAACACGTTGGAAAAACTGTACCCTTTACTAAAGAAACAAACTTTAATATTTTCCCTCATATCAACTTAAAAGGCTCATCTGTCTCAACAGACTCAAACAGGAGGAATCAGATTGTCCCCATCTTCATGGAGGCTAAAGTGACATTTCTCAGAAACTTCTGCAAGCATTTACTTCAGAAGATGTCAGATTTCAGCTTCTTGTTTTCAGCTTTAGTAAAAAGTGACGAGGTTAGGAAGGCAGACTGTACACGTCAGATTGACATATCCCTGCAATTTGCAGAACCTACATGTACAGCTGTTTACAAAATCTCCAAGTTAATTAAGTGCGCTTTAGGAAGTAGTCCTCATGAATCAGCTAGCATTAGCATAATTACCAAAGTCTCAAGCTGTGAAGAGGCTAAAAGAGCCAGGCTGCTGTCAGAAGTAATAATACATATAGAATTCCATTCTAATAAATGCCCTGAGGGTATAATATTAAGTTCTGTATAATAAGGCTATTTCCAAGTCCCAGAAGATGGTCATTGTAACAGCACTTTGCAGAGTGTTTTAACAAGTTATATTAGCCAAAAAGCCTACAACATAGATGCATTCAGCAAACCATGTAAAATTAATCACTAGAATAAAATGTATCATTTGGTACTCACCATTTTTTAATATAGTGTTCAAGTATCACAGAAACATGACAACTTTTACAAAAGGTTGGGTGGCGTTTTTCAGGATTTAAGGGAATGGAGAGAAACTGTTAAATAGTGTTTACTTTATAAGTGGGAGTTTATCAAGAGTGATTAGAAGAGCCAGAAAGAAAAGGTAAAAACAGGGCCTGAAAAAAGTCTGATAATAGGAAAAAAAAACAAAGGAGAAAAGTCCTGAACTTGTGAATAATATGTTCTCTCCTTACATTCTGTGTTCTTCCCCTGTCATTTATTTCCCCTCCTAAACTATCCTTTTTTAGATATCTTCATTCTTCCAGTCTCTCAGACTCAAATCTAAGAATAATTAGTAACTCTTCCTTTGCTTATATAGTGTCACCAAATCCTTTTTCTTTCTTAAATCTTTCTAATTGTCTTTTCTTTTTCAACTTCAATGCTAACAACTCAGTTCATATTTTCTGTTCAATTCAAATAGATGATCACTTTTTACCAACTATCAGCTCTAATCATCACTTGTCTACCTTTCTCAATCCTTTTGCCATGGGTAAAATTAGAGCTTTATAAAATACAACTATCTTAGTCCATTCAGGCTGCTATAACAAGAATACCACAGATTGGGTACATTATAAACAACAGAAATTTACTTCTCACAGTTCTGGAGGCTGGGAAGTCCAGGATCATGGCCCAGCATGGTTCACAGCAAGCTCCTTCTCACTGTGACCTCACGTGGTGGAAAGGAAGGGGTCTCTCTGGAGCCTGTTTTATGAAGGCACTAATCCTATTCATGAGGGCAGAACACCTCCCAAAGGCCCCACCTCCTAATACTATCATCTTTGGGGTTAGGACTTCAATACATAAATTTGCTGGGGAGAGGGAGAGGCAGAGGTGAGGGACACTAACATTCAAACCATAGCAACCACTTTTCACCATGTTACTTTTCTGCTCAGGGACCTATTAATCCCTCCTAGTGATTAAATCTTATTTGTGCAAATTTAATTGCCACTATCCCAACCATACCCTCCACTGAAGCTGGTCGTCTTGCTTTTTCTGGAACCACCACCTACCTTTCTTCCTCTGGCATTTGTCCATGCTACCTACCACAGTATGGAGCGTATCTCTCCTCCATCACTTAACTCTTTCCTATGCTTCCAAATCTCTCCACTGCCTCTAAAAACATCAACCCATGATAGTTCTAATTTCAAGGGATTATCACATAGTACAGCATTCCACTGTTCTCTAACTTCTGCTTAATTTTAAATTATAACAAGGCAAAGACTAGCTCTTATGCTTTATTTGTAAATATAAAGACAGAAAGCCCAGGGTTTTTTTTAAAGGAGAGAGGATAGTAATAGTCAACTCATGGAAGCAAAATAAATAGGATATCAACATAGAAAAGATGCTTGACTTTACTTGTACTTAAAGAAATACAAATCAGAACAAAAATGGAATACTACTTTATGCCTATCAAACTGGAAAATATTTGAAAATAGACAATAGTACCAAGTGCTGGCAAGTATGTAAATTGGAGCTACTATTCTGGCAGTACACCTTAGAACTTGGCAGTACTACTTCAGATACATATCCCAGAAAATCCTCAAGCAGGGCCGTAAAAGAAAATGCAAGAGGAAATGCATTGTTTGTAGTACAAAGGAACGGAAGGCAACTGGGGTGTCTACACTAGGAGAATGGATAAAAAAAAATATGGCATGTGGCATATGGATGTGTTTTTAAGATGAAATTCTATTCAGCCATTGGAAATAATGAATTAGATTTACACATAACAACATGGATAGATCTCTTTTAAAAACTAGTGTGGATTTTCTTAAGTAAGAAAAAAGAATGAGATCTTTAGTCATACCATGCATGCATATTTTTATAAAGCCTATCTGATCAAGACTATCAGGGACAAATCTGTAGCCCAACAAAGCCAAGTTTATTAACCTGCGGCAACAAGGGAGACCATTCACCAGAGGAAACGTGAGTGTCCCTCCAAAAACAGGAAAGGACAAGTTATGATAGGATATTGGGGAAAGGTAGAGGTTAGGTAGAGTTTAAATGAAGTGATGTTTTGAGAGGCTCAGATTAAAGCAAGACTGTATGTAAAGGGGTTAACATCAGTCCTGGGCCAACAAGCAGACTCAGGGTCCTGTTTTCTTGGAAACTACTCAGTTAAGAAAAACATAGACTGCTGTGTCCAGAAACCCCTTATCTGAAGGTGTATACCAGTCTGCTTCTCGTGTCAGAATGACTTAGATTCTCCAGGCAAACGTGGAATGTTTCAGTCTGACTGATAAGATTTCAAATAGAAAAGTTTCTAACAGTCTGTGATTTTAGGGAACAAAGTTTCTCAGCATTGTGTCTCTTTGTTGATTAGCAAAAGTGGTGTTTACAGTTTCACAATTTAAAAATATACAAAACAGGGACTTCCCTGGTGGCGCAGTGGTTAAGAATCTGCCTGCCAATGCGGGGGACACAGGTTCAAGCCCTGGTCTGGGAAGATCCCACATGCCGCGGAGCAGCTAAGCCCGTGCGCCACAACTACTGAGCCCGCGCTCTAGAGCCCGCGAGCCACAACTACTGAGCCCACGTGCCACAACTACTGAAGCCCGCGTGCCTAGAGCCCGTGCTCTGCAACAAGAGAAGCCACGACAATGAGAAGCCCACGCACTGCAACGAAGAGTAGCCCCCGCTCGCCGCAACTAGAGAAAGCCCGCACGCAACAACAAAGACCCAACGAAGGCAAAAATAAATAAATAAATAAAATAAAATAAAATAAAATAAATATACAAAACACTATGTATTTCAAAAATATATACATGTCTAACAAACTATGTTAAATGCATTAGAGATGATGGCTATGGGGAGAAAGGAATGTGGAAGTGGTAATAGCAATAGATGAAGTGAGAAAAAATAATAAATCAAGAGCCTCAACTAATGAGGATTATGTGCCATGAACTGAGAAGCATGATTAACTCAATTTTGTGGACTTGAGTTCAGTGTTGTGTCTAGAAATAGGCTAGTGGAGAAGTGAGACCCCCATTAATCAAAGGTCTTTCCTTCAGCCTCTGCTACATCTGAGCCACACAGGCAGCCACTACAGATACAGCCGCTACTTCATCCGCTCTCTGCGGCCTGTCCTGCCAATGAGGCTTTCCTTCTGCATGTGGGCAGGTCTCCACTTGACCCCAGCAGAGACTACTAAGCATGCTTAGGGACCAGCAGAGACTACTAACCATGCTTACTGTTAGGGACTGAATTGTATCCTCTTCAAATTCATGGGTTGAAGGCCTAAACCCTAATGTGACCACATTTGGAGACAGGGTCTTTAAGGAGGTAATTAAGGTTAAACTAGGTCATAAGGGTGGGGTCCTAATCCAATAGGATTTGTGTCCTTGTTTTTATAAGAAGAGGGAGAGATACCAGGGGTGCTGGTGCACAGACAAAAAGCCATGTGAAGACACAGAGAGGGAACTCCCTGGCAGTCCAGTGGTTAGGACTCCAAGCTTCCACTGCAGGGGGCATGGGTCCCCTGGTTGGGGAACTCAGATACCACACGCTGTGCCATGCAGCCAAAAAAAAAGACACAGTGAGAAAACAGCCAGCTGCAAGCAAAAGAGAGAAGCCTCAGGAGAAACCAAAACTTCGGGTATCCTGATCTTGGACTTCCAGACTCCAAAACTATGAGAAAATAAATTTCTGTTGTTAAATACCCATTCTGTGGTATTCTGTATGGCAGCACCAGCAGACTAATACACTTAGTTTCATGAACTATGGCAGAAAATAGCTGTTGGTTGGAGAAGCAGGAAACAAGAATGAGGAATACGTTGTGGAGATTCAAGAGGCAGTGATAAGACAGGCCCATGGAGGTGTAAAATAACCATACCCAGGGAGCAGCTGTGAGTGACTGTACTGAGGCCCAGGCTTAAATTATATCAGCTCATTTGTTAGGTACATGCAAGAATTCCCAGCAACTTAGCTATGAGGAAGAACAATAGTTGAAATATGGATTTGCAACCTCCATAGATGTTGACCACACTTCTCTCAACAAATCTTAATATTACATTCATTCATTCTTCATAAAACCCCAGGGTATTATCATCTATTTCCTAACAGACCCCAGGCCCACAACCCACTCTTGATAATATTAACTTCATACTTTGCTTAAAGATGTGAAATATGTGAGGGGGAGGGTGGGAATATGGTAAAACATGGATGGGGAAGACATTTTCCCCTATGAATTTCAAAAATATTTTCTGATTAAAAATGAAATTTTTTTATAAGGTGGGGTTCCCCCCTCCTCCCCAGGATAGCATAACTAACAGTGTGTATTCAATTAAAGGTAGCTGAGTGAATGGAATCTCCAAAGTAAATGTGGTACCCCTCTGCCCAGTGCTGGAGCCAGCCCCAGCCTCCCTGAGTCTGCCTTTATCACTCTGCCAGGCCTCAGTGTTACCGCTGAGTTTTCTGCTGAAAAAATCTGGCTTTGCCACGCATGGAGTCCTCCAGGTCTCCTTCTTCTATGTTCTCTTCACTTTTCTCAGCTGAGGATTTACAAATTCCCAGAAACTGCTCACCCAAGCTTTCTCTTCCTCATCCAGATCCCCTCAAAAGGCAGCGTTGATCTTCCAGCATTCTGTACTTGATTTCAAGTAAAACTAAGTCTCACTTCTGTTGACCAAGTCTTCCAAATGCTATTGGTGCAGAACATCCACCCAACCTCGTCCCCAAATTCCCCAAGGGTGTGCTGTCTCCTGCCAGCTATCTGCATTAGTGACGCAGCCCTGGTTTCCACTTGCTCGGTATGAGTTAGCACTGACATCCTTCCCTGCAGAACCTCCTTCCTCCACCCATCTCCTTGCCTAAACAGTGTGCTCTCCAAGGAATGCAAAATAAATCTCACATTAGCTCAAATCAAATATCATTAAGAGGGGGCAGAGTCAAGATGGTGGACTAGGACACGGAATTCGCATCTCCGCACAACTAGGGCACCTACCTGGCACCGGTGGGGGACCACGGACACCTAAGGGGACGGGATGAACCCCCAGAAACCGGGTAGGATGTGGGGCATGCAGGGGAGTGAGGGGGGAGGAGAAGTGGAGGCGGGATGGGACTGGCGCCCCTGAGGGGCAACTGGGGGAGGGAAAGGGATCCCATGTTCGAAGGGGGAAATTGGGGGACCACTGGGAGGACAGAGGATCAAAAAGGAGCGTGGCCAAGCTTCCCCTGCCCACTTGAGCTCCTGGGAGCCTGCTGAGATCCCGGGCCTGATCCTCTGCTCACCTACACCCCCTCCAACTGCACGGGTCCTAAGCGAGTGGGAGGGAGGGAAGGGGGAGCAAAAGTAAAGGCCGGACCTACAGGACCGGCACCCCTGAAGGGTGGTTGTGGGAGGGAAGGAGTTCCTACACCCAGCAGGACCCACCCACGGTTATGGGTCCAGTGGGGTGGGGGAGATGGGGGGGTGGGAGGGTGCAGAGAAATGGAAGAGAATGCTGCCAGCACTTTCCCTGTCCACTTAGGCACCCAGGGAGCCTATTGGGCTCCCAGGTGTAATCCTCTGCCCTCAGAGCCTCCCTCTTGCCACGCAGAGCCCAAGCCCCGCCCCTACACCCACACCCAGGGCCCTACCTCTACACTCAGAGACCCCCTGAGATGCACTCCAACATGCTGGGCCTAAACTCCACCCACACACCCTCACCCAGGGCCTTACCTCCAAACTCCAGAGCTCCACACTCAGGAGGCGCCCCTTTGGAAATGCTGCCTCTCCCCTTCCACACAGGTCCTAAGCAGAGGCCCCAACCCACGCTTGAACGTTGCCCCGCCTAGGCCCCACCCCCAAGGCCTTTTCTGGCTGTGTGGGTCTTTAGCCGAGGGCCCGCCTCACGCTCAAACATCACCTCCCACCCGCCTAGGTCCTGTCTCACCCTAAATCCCACCCCTGCCTAAGTTCCACCCCCGCCTAAACTCCGCCCCCATGGCCAAGGCTTTTTTTTTTTCTTTTTGCCTCTTTTAGATGGGGTTCTGTTTTACCTTGTTGATTCATTGTTGTTGATTCATTTATATTTTTTTTTCTAATAAATCTTTTATTTTTCTAATTTTATTTTATTCTTTGTACTTTGTTATTGTTCTGCTCCTTTTGGCTTGTTTCCCTCCCACCCCCCTTTTATTTTTCTTTTTTCTGTTGTGGTTTTATTTTACCTTGTTGCAGTTGTTTCAATTATATTTCTATTTTTCCTAATATATTTTTTAATCTTTCTAATTTAATTTTGTTTTTTATTGTTTGTTATTGTATTGCTCCTTTTTTACTTTTCTTTTTTTTTTTTTTTTCTGTGCCACATGGCTTGCAGGATCTTGGTTCCCAGGCCGGAGGTCAGGCCAATAAGACAGGAATACAGCCTCACCATCAAAAAAAAAAAAAAAAAATGAAACGACAAAAACATACGTTACAGACGAAGGAGCAAGGTAAAAACCTACAAGACCAAATAAACAAAGATGAAATAGGTAACCGACCTGAAAAAGAATTCAGAGTAATGATAGTAAAGATGATCCAAAATCTCAGAAACAGAATGGAGAAAATACAAGAAACCTTTAACAAGGATCTAGAAGAACTAAAGAGCAAACAAACAGTGATGAACAACACAATAACTGAAATTTAAAATACTCTAGAAGGAATCAAGAGCAGAATAACTGAGGCAGAAGAAAGAATAAGTGAGCTGGAAGATAAAATGGTGGAAATAACTGCAGGGAGCAGAATACAGAAAAAAGAACGAAAAGAATTGAGGACAGTCTCAGAGACCGCTGGGACAATATTAAACGCACCAACATTCGAATTATAGTGGTCCCAGAAGAAGAAGAGAAAAAGAAAGGGTCTGAGAAAATATTTGAAGAGATTATAGTAGTAACCTTCTCTAACATGGGAAAGGAAATAGTCAATCAAGTCCAGAAAGTGCAGAGTCCCATACAGGATAAACCCAAAGAGAAATACGCTGAGACACATATTAATCAAACTATCAAAGATTAAATACAAAGAAAAAATATTAAAAGCAGCAAGGGAAAAGCAACAAATAACATACAAGGGAATCCCCATAACGTTAACAGCTGATCTTTCAGCAGAAACTCTGCAAGCCAGAAGGGAGTGGCAGGACATAGTTAAAGTGATGAAAGGGAAAAACCTATAACCAAGATTACTCTACCCAGCAAGGATCTCATTCAGGTTCGATGGAAAAATCAAAAGCTTCCCAGACAAGCAAAAGCTACGAGAATTGAGCACCACCAAACCAGCTTTACAACAAATGCTGAAGGAACTTCTCTAGGCAGGAAACACAGGATAAGAAAAAGATCAACAAAAAACCCCCAAATCAATTAAGAAAATGCTAATAGGAGCATACATATAAATAATCACCTTGACTGTAAATGGATTAAATGCTCCAACCAAAAGACACAAACTGGCTGAATGGATACAAAAACAAGACCCTTATATATGCTGTCAGCAAGAAACCCACTTCAGACCTAGGGACACATACAGACTGAAAGTGAGGGGATGGAAAAAGATATTCCATGCAAATGGAAATCAAAAGAAAGCTGGAGTAGCAATACTCATATCAGATAAAATAGACTTTAAAATAAAGACTGCGGGCTTCCCTGGTGGCGCAGTGGTTGAGAATCTGCCTGCTAATGCGGGGGACACGGGTTCGAGCCCTGGTCTGGGAAGATCCCACATGCCGCGGAGCAACTAGGCCCGTGAGCCACAATTACTGAGCCTGCGCGTCTGGAGCCTGTGCTCCGCAACAAGAGAGGCCGCGATAGTGAGAGGCCAGCGCACCGCGATGAAGAGTGGCCCCCGCTTGCCGCAACTAGAGAAAGCCCTCGCACAGAAACGAAGACCCAACATAGCAATCAATCAACCAATCAATTAATCAATAAAATAAATCTTTAAAATAAAGACTGTTACAAGAGATAAGGAAGGACACTACATAATGATCAAGGGATCAGTCCAAGAAGAAAATGTAACAATTATAAATATATATGCAACCAACGTAGGAGCACCTCAATACATAAGGCAAATGCTGAGAGCCATAAAAGGAGAAATTGACAGCAACACAATAATAGTGGGACTTTAACACCCCACTTACACCAAGAGACAGATCATCCAGACAGAAAATAAATAAGGAGACACAAGCTTTAAATGACACCATAGACCAGATAGACTAAATTGATTTTTTTAGGACATTCCACCTGAAAGCAGAAGAATACACTTTCTTCGCAAGTGCCCATGGAACATTCTCCAGAATAGATCACATCTTGGGTCACTAATCAAACCTTGGAAAAGTAAAGAAAATTGAAATAGTATCAAGCATCTTTTCCAACCACAATGCTATGAGATCATAAATCAATTACAGGAAAAAAACAGTAAAAAGCACAAATACATGGAGGCTAAACAGTGCGCTGTTAAATAACCAAGAGATCACTGAAGAAATCAGAGAGGAAAACAAAAAATACCTAGAAACAAATGACAACGAAAACATAACAATCCAAAGCCTATGGGATGCAGCAAAAGCAGCTCTAAGAGGGAAGTTCATAGCAATTCAAGCTCACCTCAAGAAACAGGAAAAATTTCAAATAAACGAATTAACCTTACACCTAAAGCAACTAGTAAAAGAAGAACAAAGAAAACTCAAAATTAGTAGAAGGAAAGAAATCATAAAGATCAGAGCAGAAATAAATGAAATAGAAACAAAGAAAACAATAGCAAAAATCAATAAAACAAAAAGCTGGTTCTTGGAGAAGGTAAACAAAATTGATAAACCTTTACCCAGACTCATCAAGAAAAAAAGGGAGAGGACTCAAATCAACAAAAGGAGAAATGAAAAAGGAGAGATTACAACTGACACCGCAGAAATACAAAAGATCTTAAGAGACTACTACAAGCAACTATATGCCAATAAAATAGACAACCTGAAAGAAATGGACAAATCCTTGGAAAAGTACAACCTTCCAAGATTGAACCAGGAAGAATTAGAAAATATAAACAGACTAATCACAGGTAATGAAATTAAAACTCTAATTAAAAATCTTCCAATAAACAAAGGTCCAGAACCAGATGGCTTCACAGGCCAATTCTATCAAACATTTAGAGAAGAGTTAACACCTCTCCTTCTCAAACTCTTCCAAAAAACTGTGGAGGGAGGAACACTCCCCAACTCATTCTACGAGGCCACCATCACCCTGATACCAAAACCAGACAAAGATGTCACAAAGAAAGAAAACTGCAGGCCAATATCACTGATGAACATGGACGTAAAAATCCTCAACAAAATATTAGCAAACAGAATCCAACAACACATTAAAAGGCTCATACACCATGATCAAGTGGGATTTATCCCAGGGATGCAAGGATTCTTCAATGTATACAAATCAATCAATGTGATACACCATATTAACAAACAGAAGAATAAAAACCATATAATCATCTCAATAGATGCAGAAACAGCTTTTGACAGTTTTTAACACCCATTTATGATAAAAACTCTCCAGAAACTGGGCATAGAGGGAACCTACCTTAACATAAGACAAGCCATATATGACAAACCCACAGGAAACATTATTCTCAATGGTGAAAAAGTGAAAGCATTTCCTCTAAGATCAGGAACAAGACAAGGATGTCCACTCTCGCCACTATTATTCAACCTAGCCACAGCAATCAGAGAAGAAGAAGAAATAAAAGGAATACAAATTTGCAAAGAAGAAGTAAAACTGTCACTGTTTGCCGATGACATGATACTATACACAGACATTCCTAAAGATGCCACCAGAAAACTACTAGAACTAATCAGTGAACTTGGTAAGGTTGCAGGATACAAAATTAATGCACAGAAATCTCTTACATTCCTATACACTAACGACGAAAGATCAGAAAGAGAAATTAAGGAAACAATCCCATTTACCATCTCAACAAAAAGAATAAAATACCTAGGAATAAACCTACCTAAGGAGACAAAAGACCTGTACCTAGAAAACTATAAAACACTGATGAAAGAAATCAAAGATAACATAAACAGATGGAGAGTTATACCATGCTCCTGGATTGGAAGAATCAATATCATGAAAATGACTATACTACCCAAAACAATCTACAGGTTCAATGCAATCCCTATCAACTTACCAATGGCATTTTTCACAGAACTAGAGCAACAAATTTTACAATTTGTATGGAAACACAAAAGACCCTGAATAGCCAAAGCAATCGTGAAGTAAAATGGAGCTGGAGGAATCAGGCTCCCTGACTTCAGACTATACTACAAAGCTACAGTAATCAAGACAGCATGGTACTGGCACAAAGACAGAAATATAGATCAATGGAACAAGATAGAAAGCCCAGAGATAAACCCACGCACATATGGTCACCTTATCTTTGACAAAGGAGGCAAGAATATACAATGGAGAAAAGACAGCCTCTTTAGTAAGTGGAGCTGGGAAAAATGGGCAGCTACATGTAAAAGAATGAAATTAGAACACACCCTAACACCATACACAAAATAAACTCAAAATGGATTAAAGATCTAAATGTAAGGCCAGACACGATAAAACTCTTAGAAGAAAACATAGGCAGAACACTCTGTGACATAAATCACAGCAAGATCCTTTTTGACCCACCTCCTAGAGTAAGGCAAATAAAAACAAAAATAAACAAATGGGACCTAATGAAACTTAAAAGCTTTTGCACAGCAAAGGAAAACATAAACAAGATGAAAAGACAACCCTCAGAATGGGAGAAAGTGTTTGCAAATGAAGCAACTGACAACAGATTAATCTCCAAAATATACAAGCAGCTCATGCAGCTCAATATTACAAAAACCAACAACCCAATCCAAAAATGGGCAGAAGGCCTAAACAGACATTTCTCCAAAGAAGACATACTCATGGCCAACAAATGCATGAAAAGATGTTCAACATCACTAATCATTAGAGAAATGCAAATCAAAACTACAATGAGGTATCACCTCACACCCGTCATAATGGCCATCATAAAAAAATCGGCAAACAATAAATGCTGGAGAGGGTGCAGAGAAAAGGGAACCCTCTTGCACTGTTGGTGGGAATGTAAATTGACACAGCCACTATGGAGAACAGTATGGAGGTTCCTTAAAAAACTAAAAATAGAACTACCGTATGACCCAGCAATCCCACTACTGGGCGTATACCCAGAGAAAACCATAATTCAAAAAGACAAATGCACCCCAATGTTCATTGCAGCACTATTTACAATAGCCAGGTCATGGAAGCAACCTAAATGCCCATCGACAGACGAATGGTTAAAGAAGTTGTGGTACATATATACAATGGAATATTACTCAGCCATAAAAAGGAACGAAATTGAGTCATTTGTTAAGACGTGGATGGATCTAGAGACTGTCATACAGAGTGAAGTAAGTCAGAAAGAGAAAAACAAATACCGTATGCTAACGCATATATATGGAATTTTAAAAAGTGGTATGGGGCTTCCCTGGTGGCACAGTGGTTGAGAATCGGCCTGCCAATGCAGGGGACACGGGTTCGAGCCCTGGTCTGGGAAGATCCCACATGCCGCGGAGCGACTAGGCCCGTGAGCCGCAATTACTGAGCCTGCGCGTCTGGAGCCTGTGCTCCGCAACAAGAGAGGCTGCGATAATGAGAGGCCCGCGCACCGCGATGAAGGCCTCCACTTGCAGCAATTAGAGAAAGCCCTCGCACAGAAACGAAGACCCAACACAGCCAAAAAAATAAATAAATAAATAATTAAAAAAAAAAAAAAGTGTGGCTGTTTAAAAAAAAAAAAAAAAAGTGGTATGGATGAACCTAGTGGCAGGGCAGGAATAAAGACACAGACGTAGAGAACGGACTTGAGGGCCTGGGTGGGAAGGGGAAGCTGGGATGAAGTGAGAGAGTAGCATTGACATGTATACACTACCAAATGTAAAATGGATGGCTAGTGGGAAGCAGCCGCATAGCACAGGGAGATCAGCTCGGTGTTTTGTGACGACCTAGAGGGATGGGATAGGGAGGGTAGGAGGGAGGCTCAAGAGGAAGGGGATATGGGGATATATGTATACATATAGTTGATTCACTTTGTTGTACAGCAGAAACTAACACAACACCGTAAAGCATTTATACTCCAATAAAGATGTGAAAAACAGAAAAAAACAAACAAATATCATTAAGAAAGCAAAAGTTACCCTGGTACTACTCTCCGAACACGCACAAGGGCGTTTGAATGTGACCAATAAAAATTCTAATGTTGAATTGCCGAAAAACAATAAACTAATTTTTAATTATTATGTGCCCTATCGCAGGGTGACCCACTAATATGAACAATTAAGAAGCAACTATTTTAAAACATGATTTTTAAAAATAATACGTGAGGGAACAGGAAACAATTAGCATATACACACACATGGGAAAAAAAGTTGAGGCAAAAGTAAGTCTTCCATGCTCAGTTTTCAGATAGGCTGAAAATAATAATATAGCATTTACATTATTTATAGCATGTATATGTGCCAGATATTGTTCTGTGTGCTGTGACTTTATTAACTCATTTAATCTTAATAACCTTATGAGGTAGTTATTATTTTTATCATCCTCACCCTTTTCCAGATGAGGAAAATGGGACATGGTAATCATTAACTTGCCCTGGATCATTTTAAGTACAAAGATTTCCTAAGTTAGGATATTGGAAAGGGCTCATCACACTCCACAGAGCATACTCATACTCAATAGGGATTTTATTTAAAGGTAATTGATACATGCAGAAAAAGAGCCCAGGCAAGCACTGAGGGGTGTGGCTAACATCCCATGAACAAGCTCCCAGTGTCCTTAGTTACACAAGGATCTGATCACATTGTTTCAGGACTGAACTACCCATACTTTGTAAGGAATCTAGGCTTCAGGAGAGTTCAGAGCTGAGGTTCCCAGTGGGGGTCTTTTACCCCTGGAGCCACAGATTAAAGGCAGGCGGACTAACCAGTTAGGTCACTTGAAAATCTTCAGTGAAGACTGATTCTGGGGGTCACCAGCAGAGTTCAGCACTTTAAATACCACCTCATAAATCCTACCGCCCTTTTCTTGACCAAGAATCAAAACCCAGACATCTAGGGGTCTCCAGAGATAAAGACTGAGCTTTTCCTTATTTCTTCTTTCTTCTCCTACTACTGCTAAGCCACCTCTCTTCTCTGGACCCTTGAGAGCCCATGTTCATTTATCATTTGACTAGTCAACAAGTAGCTGTTGACTAACTGGCTAACTGATGATGCAGAGATATATGAAAGTTCTTCCCCCACCCCCACCTGGATCTCACTTCAATAATCAGTCACCAAAGGTGTAATGCAAAATAAGCTGGTTAAAAGGAAGGTATCCTAAAAGGTCTGCAGAGAAGGAACTAGAAAGTAGGGAGCCACTCAGCAGACATTCTACACTTTATAAACATTAAACGGTTAAAGAAGCAAAACAATGTCTCTGTACAGAAGTGATTTTTTTTTCCTGTGGGCCCAAGTGTTTACTCAACAAGCAATTTCCTCTGATTGCAAGTGTTATTTGCTCAAAATGGATTACAAAAATTACCTCTTATATTACTTTCATCTGTGACCCTCAAAACTCAGCACAACCTATGAGCTGTTCTCTAGTCTTAAAAAATGCCCAGCTCCACTTTGCATTGTTAGACTGTATCAATTTGCTTTGCTAACTAAAACTTAAGGACTTAAAATAGGAATCATGATTCTGTAGGTTGCCCATTTGGGCTAGGTTCAGCTGGTGGTTCTTGTGGTCTTAGCTGGGGTAATTGAGGCTCTATAGTCAGCTGCTGGACTGGCTGAGGGGTGCTGGTCTAGGAAGTCTCAGATGGGACAGCTTGTCTCTAATCCATGTGGTCTCCCATCCTCCAAAAGGCAAGCCTAGGCCTGGAGTCTGCACAGGGTTCCAAGAGAGAGAAAGCAGAAGTGAGCAAGCTCTTGAGATCTAGGCCCAGAATTGGCACATAATTACTTCTGCCAGATTCTACTAGCCAAGTCACAAGACCAGCCTAGATACAAGGGGTGGGGAAATAAAATCCACCGCTTGATAGGACAACTGCAAAGTCACATTGCAAAAGGGGTAGATATAGACAGAGGAAGGATTTTGGCCGTTTTTACAATCTGTCACCCAGGTAGATTGCCAGAAAAAATACAGGACACCCAGTTGATGAATAATTTTTTAGTATAGGTATGTCCCATGCTATATTTAGGACATGTCTATACTAAAAAATTATTCTTTGTTTACCTGAAATTCAAATTTAACTTGATGTCCTGTATTTTTGTTTGCTAAATCTGGCAACCCTACACAGAGACCATGCCAAAAATAAATAAAACCTTTCTTTATCTAAAAGAGAAAGAGAACTTTGAACTTGAAATTATTTTTTAAATGTACAACTATACCAAATGCTGTGTTAAAATGAGCCAAAAGCTCTAAGTATACCCACAGGAAAGGAGTAACTTGGCCCCTCTCCACAGTCTAGGAACCATCTTGGCTTAACTGGTATTAACTAACCCTAAAATAAAATATAACAGACTATGTTTCATTTCAGTTAAGCATTAGATGAAAAAATGTCACATTGAACACTAACAAGAGTCTGTACTTTCTGTAATTTGGACCTCTTCTATACTTACAATAATTCTTTTACCTACCTAGGAGGAATTTTTAAAAATCTTCAGAAGATATTAATCATTATGCTACCCTGGAATTTATTATATCTAATCATACCAAAGATATCTGAAAGTCATATTTAAGCACCTTACCCATACACTGTAGTAAAATTTGATGCTTTCCTCTATGAGTTTTTACGACTGGCTGATTTTCTCCCACTATAACTTTTGTAACTAGAAGTGACAGTGCAAAGGTCAAATAAATGTGCCTCATTAAGCAATACAACCTGACATTTCTAGACAATAACTCCCTCAGATGAGGAAAGAGAAGCATACCTGAAAGGTCACAGCCCTTCTTACTGTCCCTTTGCTCCTCTGGTCATCTCTGCCCACTACATGCAATGATTGTGCTACAAATTTACAAGGACTTTCTGTGCTGGGACTCCTATGAAATACAGAATTCAGCACACAGTGTGTGCTAATGGTTGTTAAACAAGCTCGTGATGTAGTTTCTTGCACCTAGCTCTAAATAAATCAGGCTCTGTTGTTTATTCCAAAAACCTCAGACTTGAAGAGAAATTTAGAGATTCCTACTCCATGCTGCCATTATACAAAACACAAAACAAAATACTGTGTCCAGGATCACATCAGCAGATGTGTGTGTGTGATGGCAGAGCCCAAGAGCAAAGATACCACACTGTTTTTCAAACATGAAGATGATGGACAAGCTCGATGAAAGTAGCATCCACCTGAAGAAGGACTTTTTCCAATAAACAAGTACATTTCCTGAGATCTCATGTAGCAAAATGACGGTCAAGTCTGCCATGTTAGGACCATATTTATATTCCAAATTTGACAGGAAACATTCAGATTTAGTTTGTCCTTCAGAAATGGACTAACCACAAATTTCTCTAAAATAGGGATGTGAAAGATTAATACAGTTGCAATTTTGATATGCCATTTGTAAAAGTGAGTAAAGAGATTCAGTTATGAAATAAAAGGATTATTACAAGTACATATTCATTTCCCTGTACCAATAATGTTCCCAGCTCACCCTACTTTCTGACTTCAAGCCATGGACAATGTCTATTTCTTTGCCTGGAGCCTCTTCTTTACAATATAACCCTATGTAACCATCAAATCCCAGATGAAAGTGCCAAACCACCCATGAAGCTCTCCCAGCTCTCTCCATTGTTCTAATTGCTCCCCACATTTAGAAGAAAATCTCTCCACTCTAAGCTTCAATATTTTCTCATATAAATTAATTTCTATCCCTACATGTGCTTTCATACATACCTAATTCATTCATTCTTTCAGTGCCTATTAGGGAGTTCCTACGTAATGCCAAGTTCTCTTCCAGACAGTGAACAAAATAAACAAAAATCCATGATTTTCTTGAAACTGACATGCCAGTGGATGAAAAGGACAACAAAATAAATAAAATCCAAACAAGGAAATAAAACCTAGGAATAAACCTTCCTAAGGAATCAAAAGACATGTAATCTGAAAATTATAAGATGCTGATGAAAGAAATTGAAGATGACATAAATAGAAGTTTTTGGATTGGAAGAATCAATATTGTCAAAATGTCAAAATGACTATACTACCCAAGGCAATCTACAGGTTCAATGCAATCCCTATCAAATTACCAATGGCATTTTTCACAGAACTAGAACAACAAATTTTACAATTTGTATGGAAACACAAATAGCCAAAGCAATCCTGAGAAAGAAAACAGAGTTGGAGGAATCAGGCTCCCTGACTTCACACTATACTACAAAGCTACAGCAATCAAAACAGTATGGTACTGGCACAAAAACAGAAATACAGATCAATAGAACAAGATAGAAAGCCCAGAGGTAAACCCATGCACCTATGGTCAATTAATCTACAACAAAAGAAGCAAGAATATACAATGGAAAAAAGACAGTCTCTTCAAAAAGTGGTGCTGGGAAAAATGGACAGCTACATGTAAAAGAATGAAATTAGAACACTCCCTAACACCATACACAAAAATAAACTCAAAATGGATTAAAGATCTAAATGTAAGACTGGATACTGTAAAACTCTTAGAGGAAGACATAGGCAGAACACTGTTTGACATAAGTCACAGCAAGATCTTTTTGGATCCACCTCCTAGAGTAATGAAAATTAAAACGAAAGTAAACAAATGGGACCTAATTAAACTTAAAAGTTTTGCACAGGAAAGGAAACCATAAGCAAGACGAAAAGACAACCCTCAGAATGGGAGAAAATATTTGCAAATGAATTGATGGACAAAGGATTAATCTCCAAAATATACAAACAGCCCATGCAGCTCAATATCAAAAAAACAAACAACCCAATCAAAAAATGGGTGGAAGACCTAAATAGACATTTCTACAAAGAAGACATACAGAGGGCCAAGAGGCATATGAAAAGATGCTCAGCATCACAAATTATTAGAGAAATGCAAATCAAAACTACAAAGAGGTACCACCTCACACCAGTCAGAACGGCCATCATCAAAAAGCCTACAAACAAACAATAAATGCTGGAGAGGGTGTGGAGAAAAGGGAACCCTCCTACACTGTTGGTGGGAATGTAAATTGGTACAGCAACTGTGGAGAACAGTATGGAGGTTCCTTAAGAAACTCAAAATAGAGCTACCATATGATCCAGCAATCCCACTCCTGTGTATATATCCAGAGAAAACCACAATTTGAAAAGATACATGCACCCCAATATTCATTGCAGCACTGTTTACAATAGCCAGGACGTGGTAGCAACCTAAATGTCCATTGACAGGGGAATGCATAAAGAAAGTATGGTACATATATACAATGGAATATTACTCAGCCATAAAAAAGAATGAAATAATGCCATTTGCAGCAACATGGTTTCAACTAGAGATTATGATATGAAGTGAAGTCAGAGAGAGAAAGACATATATCACTTACATGTGAAATCTAAAAAAATGATACAAATGAGCTTATTTACAAAACAGAAACAGACTCACAGACTTTGAAAACAAATTTATGGTTACCAAAGGGGAAAGGTGTGGGGAAGGGATAAATTAGGAGTTTGGGATTAACATATTAAAACTACTATATACAAAATAGATAATCAACAAGGACCTACTGTATAGCACAGGGAACTCTACTCAATATTCTATAATAACCTAGATGGGAAAAGAACCTGTAAAAGAATGGATGTATGTATATGTATAAGTGAATCACTTTTCTGTACACCTGAAACTAACACAATATTGTAAATCAACTCTACTCCAATATAAAGTAAAAATAAAATTAAAAAAAAAACCTAAACAGGGAAGAGGGAAAGAATGTCCTGAGGAAAGAGGTTACAATTTTAAATAGGGTGATCAGCAAAGGACTCACTGGCTGATACTGGAATGAAGACTTATAAGAGGTGAGGGAGCAAGGCTCACAAGTGACCAGGAAGTGTTCTTCAGGAAGGGGAACAGCAAGCAAGTGCAAAAGCCCTGAGCTAGGAGGATGCCGGGCATACTCAAATAAGAGCAAGAAAGCCCAGGTGGTTGCAGCAGAATGGCCAAGGCAAAGACTAGTAAGAAGTCTAGAAAAGAAGTGGGGTGGGGGGGGGGAGGTCACACCATAAAGGCCATTGAACACTTAGGTTAGTGGATAGAAGGTACTGATGGAGAATGATCTGTTGCAGTTTTAGTACTAGAGGGAGTAAACTGGAAAAGTGGATTGTTACTGGAAAATGGAATACTTGGTATGAGTGTGTTTCATGTTTGGTAATTGCAATCATTGTTGCTTTTGTTGTGGTCATCCATGTACAATGCTTGGTGTCAGTCTATTTATCTCTTGTAAAAATAAAATACAGTGTGTGTGTGTGAAAAAAAATAAAAAATAAAAAAAAAAAAAAAGAAAATGGAATACTTGAAATTGAGATTAGGGAGGGATTTGCAATCAATAATGATAAGGTCTAGTATATGTCCTTAGGAGTGAGGGCTGAGGTAAGGGGGAGAATAAAATTATTAGGATGAGGGATAGAGCATGGTCTAGTCTAAGGATATGATATTCAGAGCCGGTTGTTTTAAAGAGTAGGGAAAGCTTATCTGAAAGCAGAAAGGAGGACATAGGGGGACACTCAACCTGCTTCCAAGCCCAGTGGTGGATCAGGAAGAGAAAATAACCACTTTGAGAAGGCTGCAGAGGAAGTAAGGTTCTTCAAGAGAGTCAGGTTTTAATTAGAATAGAAACATGAAGGGATTGTTCAGAAAATGCACTGATATAAAGATTTTCCTAATGAATGACTCAGTTCCCAAGGGCAGAGTGAAAGTGTTTGGGGAGTTGGAGAGAAGTAGGGTGTGGTCAGAATATGGGTTGCACAGAGGAGCCATATGGAGATTAGAGTGAGGGAGATCATGACCGAGCTTCTTGTGAGGACAGGCAGGCTCCATCCTGGTGGTCCTAGGACTGTGGTGGGGGAGCAACGAATGCTGGAGGGCGGGGAGGGAGGAGCATCTTGCCAGAAGCAGTGTTCAGGGTCCCTTCTGTACTCTTGACCATAGATGACTGAAGGCATAAGGTATAGTCTCACTCTAAGCACAAAAGGCTGCCTCACCTTGCTCATTCCTTCTTTGTTTTAGCATCACATACTGCCTCCTTTTTCATATTAGATCATAAGCTCTTTAAGGTTAGTAAGAAATTTTACTCACTTTGGCTTCACCTGTTGATTACCAGTACTAAGCTATTCAATAAATATTTGTTCAAAAACAAGTAAATACTTTTTACTGGATGGAAGGCATGGCTGAAAAGACTATTTCATATTTAGTCTTCTCTCTGAGAACTCTCTAGAGCTCCCCAACCCCTGACATTCTTGAGTCCAGTCCTAGAAGACCAAGTGCTGTTATAAAACCTGGCACATTGTGAGTTTATGAAAAAACCAAAGATATTAGGGCTCTCCTTTCCCTATTGTAAGAAGTCACAATTATGCTTGTAATATTTGCCTCACTGATCATTTCCTTTTAGAAAGAAGAGAATCAATAGCCAAGACAAAGTATAATTCTCCAAGGACAATACAACCTGCTGTGAGTAGTCTGGAGAATTTGGCCGAACACAGCCATGCTTAGTGACAAATGACAAGGGTGATGGTCTTGCTACAAGCAAGGGTTTGGCAATCCTGCAGATCTGTGTCATCATTAGGTGTGAGCCAGCCTTGGAACCATTAAGGAATTGATGATATGGGGCTAACAGGTGATTTGATGTGGAGGCAGGGTTGTGGCAGGAAAAGCCCAGCATTCAGAAACCGACCTAGAACCAGAACTTAGCAAGTGTGTAACCAAACAGCTGAGTCTCTGCCATAAGGTGACCACCACCAAATCCCTCATCAGGGTTTCACCAAGACAAAGCCATTTTGGCCACGCAACTTTGGCAACAGGGTCCCTCCTATCTGCCCTAAAACGTAAGGCCCTCCAGTTTTTCAAAAACACAACTCTGATCACATCAGTCCTTTGCTAAGTCCATTCAGTGGCATTCCATTACTCTTAGCCTAAGTATGAACTCCCTGTATGCCCCAGAGGCCCTCACAGGATGTAAAATCCACCCATCACTCCACCTCATCTCTCCACTCTTCTCTCACCACTTTCCCTCTCGTACTTTGTATTCCAGCAAACTTAAATTCTTTCCAATCCTGAAACATTCAATTCCATAGTTCATAAATGCTTTAAACTTTCTTTATCCAGTGAACTTTCAGGTCTTACCTTTCAGCACATCCTCAAGAAAGGTCTTATCTTTCAGCACATCCTCTAGCTCCTTGACAGCTAGATGGTTCAGGTCACCCCCCCTACAATATGTTATATCACACACTAATCTCATGTCTCTCAATTACTCATTTAATGTTTTCTCTCTCCTCCAATCCTTTATTTCTATGAAGGTGGCAACTTTGGCTGCCTAGGTCACCACTGTAACCCCAAGACCTTGCCCAATGACTGCAACATAATAGTAGCAACTTTTTAAAAAGTTAGGTGAATAAACTGCCCTGCTTAACACAACTGATAAAATGTGAGCACCATAATTCTCCGGCCACTCTAGTTAAGCTGAGAACCTTTCCCTTGGTTCCTCTGCACCCTGAAAAGTATCTTGAATGCATTCAATATCTTTTAAGTGAATATATCCCATAAAATAATAACATCCCCCCAAACTGTTTAATTCAGTAAAATACGGAACACAGGCTGATTAAAATACTAACTTTATTTCTAACTTTTCAATGAATAACATTTAGAGAAAGAATAAAAATGAAAACAAGGCACTATTGTCTCACACCACGAAATAATTTTATCCAAAGGAAATTCAGATGCAAGATACATTTAACATCAATTCATATATTAGTAACTTATACATTTATTATCAAGTATGAGATCCATAAAAGCACGAAATAGTCTCTTGAGATCTCAACCAAGCTTCTAGCTTACCTTATGTGTCACTTCCACGACTATCAATCACACACATAAAGAAACTAGGAGAAATTTACTGAAGATGACTTTCCAGAAAATTTACAAAATGAAAAAGGCAAAGTATGTCAAATAAGGCAGAGGCAGCAACATGGCCCTGAATTTACTCTGGAAAGGTTGCCTAAGGCACTACCAAAACGGACAGTTGTAAATCCCTGATCTGACTTTAAATTTTTATGATCTTAAAATTTTCAATTCTAACTAAGCACAAGGTGACATGACCATGCTAATTGCTATTTTCTCAGTACAGGCAGATGTCAGAAATATTACATCTATCCATGGCACTGTCACCCTAATATATGTTTGTAATATATCTGTTTATACGAAGTGTGAAAGTAAACTTGGTTATTTTTTCTTTAAATGCATTTTAAGAACTAATGGCACTTGCATGAATGGTGGCACAATAGGGAAAAGGACTATTTTAATATAAAACAATACTATATCAGCATGTGATGAGGTAAAATGTTGAAACTATAAGAATTTTATAAAATGATAATTTAGAAATTATAAATGCTTTTATTTGAAACTGAAAAAGGTATCAATTACTCTAATTTGCTGGAATCACAGGTCTTATGAATAATAGCATCTACTGATGAACCAAATCAAGAATGCATAATACAAAATTAATTTTCAAAAGGGAACAATTCTGGTTAAAATCAATATAAAATTATGAAGACCAAATCAATTTGACAGTGGTGACAGAAGTACTGTTATTTGGCCAATAAAAACAATGAATGCTCATGACCAGTGGTTCCAGGTGTCCTGTGCAGGTGACTCAGGTGCTGCCAGGATCTGGTTAAGGAGAGTGAGGAGAAGGTCCAGTGAGTGGGGCTGTGGACCCTGCCCCAGCTTCAAACAGAAAACCTCTACTTCTGTTTTTACCATACATTGAGAACATATGTAAATCGTTTCTTTTAAAGGCTTCACGTGTTTAAAAAAAAAAATTCTGAAAACCACTGTAACATATATATGCTGTTTCCAAGCACACAAAGAGAAATGAAATTAGGACATCTTAGACAACAAAGGCTCCGAATTATTGGAAGAATCATCAGTTTTTTTCTCCCCTAACTGATGTCAAGATGACTTGTCAACTAATGAGACATACTACAGAGCAACAGACTACTAGTTAGGTACCTTCAGGTTAACAACACATATCCAGAGGAGAGCTAGCTAAGTGGGAAATTGTTAACTGCTCACCTGGGCTAAGCAACCACTGTGGTGAGCAGATCCCCTCTCAGCCTGACCTTGGCAATGAGCAGTTTCTGAGAAGCCAAAAGCTGTTCGTGGCTGAGAGCTCACTTGCTTCAGACATTTCAGGGAACAAGAGACCTGAGCTGTGGTGCAAGTTTTCAGTAAGACTGATAGGCTTAGGGTGCATCCATTTACAGATCCGTAATAAACACGTAATTCTCAATGTTAAATTGTTCAAGATGACTGGCCAATACACAGATATGCATAGTACTTGGCACACAGCTCCTCAATAAAACGTTACTGAATCTATTCTGAAAAGGTAATGTTTGCGAAGTATTATTTTCTAAAGGGTAAAAATCAGGAAAATAATTCTACTAAAAAAAAAAGCATATAAAGTCCACTCTATCCTATGCAGCAGTTGGATCTTTTTTAAAGTTATAACAGGTTTTAGGCTTAATACAATACATTCTGGATTTATGAAATAGCACATTATTAAAATGTAAAATATGATTTTAATAACCACTATCATGAGTTTAAAAAAATCAGACTAAAAATGTTGCTTAAAAAAAAGAGAGAGAATACCTAAATGAATCTACACAAATGTACAAATCAATATATGGGACCTTAACAAGGAAAGTATAAACATTGTCGTTTTTAATAAGTAAAGTCTTTCATTGATTAAAAGGAAGTAGAATTCTGAATTTCCCCTTATATGTTTCGTCCTTATAATTTTCCTGGATAAACCAGTCCTAACCATTTTAACAAACTCCAATTAAAATAATCTAATAATGTTGAATCTAGGGCTACCTATCATCAATGCAGATATAGAATCCTGAGTGTTACATACAATCAATGAAAAGGTCAAATCTGACCATGTTTATGGTATTCAATAATGAAAATGAAAGATCTAGGAAGGCAAATAAAAATGGCTTACTTACATGAGGTTCCTTTTACTTGTTGATTGTACAATTTGAAGAACTGAATATGTGCCTTCCCTTCTCATTCGGTACTTTTCATGAAGTCCTATGAGGATGCGTGCTGTTTTGAACTGTGCATGTCTAAATTGCAGCAAAATTCAGGCACAAGTAAAGGTAGTTTTATCCCATGGAATAGCACTAAGTATAGTTCTAGAAACAAATTCAATATCATCTAATTTAAGAAGCTCTTGTCGTCAGGCATGGACATTGGCTTATAAAACATATATTGCCTAGAGCAATGCACAGCAACCTGTAAATCGCATCATTCCAACAATTTTCCACTCTTCCTTATTTACAAACATTCAAAAACAGCATTTTCGTCATATGAAAGTAAACAACCACAAGAAGAAAATCCGCTTTTCTCACACCAGTTTCTGATCCAAATAGCCTCACTGCAATTACTGTAAATCACTAGCAATCACTGAATTGACTGGGCAAAGATTAAGTTAGCACTTTCCTCCAAAAAAAGTAAAAAAGAATGCTTTAAATAGACATAATCCATAGAGAACTAGGTTTGCATCATAAATGCTGGGGTTCGTGAGAAGCATGTAAAATGACAGATTCATGATTTGGGGTCAGAGAGAAATCCATTGCTCCACACAGCACAAAAGACTTCTTTCTGCTCAGGCGACCAGAGCTCCTTTCATTTCGTAGCCGGGTTCTTGGGAGGAAGGAGTTTGTATGTGTTGAAGTAGCCTACCACCTGCTGGGGGATCTCCGCCAAGACACACTGAGCAAGCGCTTCTTTTGGAGCCTTGTGAAAAAATAAAATCAAAGCAATTTTATTAGCGACCAAATTTTTACTGGCATTTTGATAAAAGACTAGGAAAAAGCAGTTAGTTCCCAATTCCCAGCTTGTATCTTGTCTCAGGTACTGTCCATGAAACATGGAATAAACCAATGTTACTTAAGAATGCTTGAGTATGCTCACGAACATTTATCAAGTACTTTTTTGGTGCCTGCATTTTGGCATTTAATGATAATTTTTTTGCTCTTTAACTTTTAAATGTGGGCCTTTCATTCACTTGGTATTAATCTTTTTAACTTTTTATTTTGAAATAATTACAGATTCATAGGAAGTTGCAAAAATAGTACAGAAAGGTCCCACGTACCCATCACCCAGTTTCCTCCAAAGATAACATCTTATATAACTTTAGTACAATATCAAAACCAGGAAACCAACATTGGTATAGTTCACAGAACTTATTCAGATTTCACCAGTTTTACAAGCACTCATTTGTGTGTGTGTGTGTGTGTGTATGTGCGCACATGTGTAGTTCCATGTAATTTTATCATCTGGGTAGATCTGTGTAACTACCATCACAATCAAGATACAGAACTGTTTCATCATCACAAAGATCCCTAACATTACCACCTTTTTAATACACACCCACCTCATTCCCCACACCCACCCCCACTCATACATTGGTTGGTGGGAATGTAAAATGACATAACTGTGCCAGAAAAGTTCAGCAGTTTCTTTAACAACTAAAATGCAACAACTATACAACCCAGCAACTGCACTTCAGGGTATTTATCCCAGAGAAATAAAAACTTATGTTCACACAACAACCTGTACACGAATGTTTACAGCAGCCTTTGTATGTGATAGATGAGAACTGGAAACAATTGAAGATGTCCTTCATTGGGTGAATGGTTAAACAAACTGGTACACCCCCACCATGGAATACTACTTAGCAACAAAAAGGAATACATTTAACAACTGGGAAGACTCTCAGAGAATAAAGCTGAGTGAAAAAAAGCCAGTGTCAAGGTTATATACTGTATGATTCCATTTATATAACATTGTTGAAATGACAAACATATAGAAATGGAGAACAGATTAGTGGTTGCCAGGGGTTAAGGAGGGAATGAAGGTGGGAAGGAAGTGGGTGTGGTTATAAAGGGGCTACATGAGGGAGCCTGCTATAATGGACCTTGACTGTATCAAAGTCAGTATCCTGGTTAGGATTCTGGACCTATAGTTTTACAAGATGTTACCATTAAACTGGGTAAAACAGTTTACTGCTTACAATTTTCATCAAATCAACTTCTAGTTTGGTAAATTCATCATATACTTGCATAGAGTTTTTCTGTTATTACACAGGTAAAGATAAAATATATCCTAAAACATTCACAACAACATCTTTTTAAACAATTTATCACATGGACTGCAAGAGGCACAAAAGTATACAACCTGAAAAAAACCTGCCAAATTTAATCAAGGCTCTTAAAATGGAAAATTCACACACTCTAACCCCAGACACCTACTCAACTGCCTGGTTATGGACCAGCAAAGGTCTGTGTTGAAACACCTTAGAGTGCATGAAGAGTAGGGAGGAGTGGTACTCACGTTCTGGAACTGTCTGAAAGGCACAAACTGGACAATATCCCTGATGGCTACCTCGCCCGACGGGGAGCGGAGACTTCCGCCATCGCCATCCAGAAACTCCATGGCACCAAAGTCAGCACCTCCAACTCCGACAATGATGATGGACATAGGCAGCTTGGCAGCGTTAACGATAGCTTGTCTGGTCTCATCAAGGTCTGTGATCACGCCATCAGTAATGATTAAGAGCACAAAATATTGCTGCCAAGAAAGACAATTATGTCCGCTGAGCCAGCCGAGCTCCCCAACAATAAAGGCAATGGTTAGACTCTAACAAATACCATGTGCTAACACATACATATGGAAACTAAAAAAAAAAAAAAAAATGGTTCTGATGAACCTAGGGGAAGGACAGGAATAAAGACACAGATGTAGAGAATGGACTTGAGGACACGGGGAGGGGAAAGGGTAAGCTGGGACGAAGTGAGAGAATAGCACTGACATATATACACTACCAAATGTAAAATAGATAGCTAGTGGGAAGCAGCTGCATGGCACAGGGAGATCAGCTCAGTGCTTTGTCACCACCTAGAGGGGTGGGATAAGGAGGGTGGGAGGGAGATGCAAGAGGGAGGGGATATGAGGATATACGTATGCATATAGCTGATTCATTTTGTTATACAGCAGAAACTAACACAACACTGTAAAGCAATTATACTCCAATAAAGATGTTAAAAAAAAAAAAAAGCAATGGTTAATGACATCTCCAGCCTGATGAGTCATTTAGTCTCTTTCTTGCTCATTTTCCTTGTCAGTCTCTACCCAGGATACCATCTATATGAAATATTCTAAGATTCTCTGATGACAAGGAAATTAACTGATACAAAAACTGTAGTTTCATTAAAAGTGCAACAGACCACAAAAGAGGGCTGGCATAAATACACAGAAGCAAGACACCTACATGTCAGAGATTAAACTTTCAGTTAGCACTGAAACATTTTGATTTAACTCAAGTACTGAATATGTCAAAGTACCTATCAAGGGAGCAAGTGGCAACTCCGTTCTTAAAAGATCAAATACGGAGGAAGTAGAATCGTTCATCAAACTAAAACATACTTTTTTAAAAATGGATATGGTTCAAGGTGGGGAAATCTTTCTCTCAATCCCATCATCTCTGATAAATCATTTTAGAGAGTGGTAAAATGTTACATAAAGTTGTACTCCATCCTCTGGGCCATTTAAGTCTAAAATGGAAATAAGATTTATAATAGTAGCTATCATGTGCTGAGTGTTTGCTCTGACTCAGGCACTGTGCACTTTATATGAATTATCTTCTCTCACTCTTTCAACAACTGCCTGAGGTACTTATCCCTTATTTCTGAGGATACTGAAGCTGAGTGGGGTTTGGTATCCAAGGTCCAACAGGTAATGACTCTCTAATTCAAACTTCTTTAGTATGGTAAGTAATTTTGCAACAGCTACTGAAGTGGTAGGTCTCCTGAAGCCTAAACTTGCTAAGGCTACTTCAAAAAAAAATTTTTTGAGAACCTACCTGAGAAAATTATTTCAAAAGACAGAGAAAAAACTTATAAGTATACAGGTTGTTTTGTTGTTGTCTTGTTCTTAATGATCACTAACTTAATAACAGATGTTACTCCCAAACCAAGGATGACATATCATTGCTTCATGCCCTGTCTTTGTATCTCAGCAGACCAAATAAACAGAAAAATGGCTCTGGGAACAACAACCAATCCACATTCTCCCTGCCCCCTGGCGACAGGGCACTTACAGAGGCTGTCTGTTGTTGTGTGGCTGCAGCAGCAAACCTGGCCACATGATTTATGATTGGAGAAAAATTAGTTGGTCCATAGAGTTTTATCTGAGGAAGGCAGGTCCGATATGCCTCTATAATGCCTTGAATTCCTAGACAAAAAAAGCAAGATTAAAAATTCTCAAGCACAATTTAATTGTTTACTATTCACCATACTGGCTAATTTATATACCAACATACAGTGCTTTAAACAGTCAAAAGTTCTATATTCAGGAGTTCTCTAAGGTATAGTATTACAAAACTCCATAGCTATGCTCTATCACAAAAAAACCCTATAAACTTTACTCTCCCCCAGTAGAAGGCATTTGCTTTCACCTCAGCCAAATTATTCATTAGTCTAAAGTAGGGTTGTTATATTGCTTAATTTTGATATGTTTTGGGTATAAGACTCTGATGGAAAAAGAACCATACAAAAAATGCTGCAGCATACAACTGATGACAAGGCAAGAAAAAGTAAATGATAAAATGGAAAAACTTTCGCATATATGACCAGAGGTTCTACAAAAATATCATATAAGGTTAAGCATGGTATAGTAGACTATATTAATTGCAAATATTCACTTCCAGGTTATTTATCACATTTTGCTGCAGAAACACTAAAGCATTTATTTATGGGGTGCACCTTAGGCCTGCTGGGTATTATGTAATGGAAGACTGGGCAGGCCCATTTGACTAGCTTTGTCCAGTGCATATGAATGGATATGACATCCATGTCTAAGCAGATGTTTTAAAAATCACGGCCTGTTTTTGCCAGCTCTCTTGCTTTTTCCCTCTGCCGTGGGAACAGCATATCCCAGACAGCCTGAGACCCAGAATGAGTAGAAACAGAGCAACGCAGCAGTCTAGCCAAGCATCAAGTGATTTGCAAAGTGAGCAAGAAATAAATTATTGTCATTACAAGTTACTGAGATTTAGAGACTGTTGATTACAATAGCACAACTTATCAAAAGTTGAATGGCATTCCTGATTAAAGCATGCTGATGAATCTGCCCCTAATACACAACAGAGTGTCTGGGATGTAGGTTAAGAGACTAGAAATCCTAGAAATTCCCAACAGTGCTTTGCTAAGATTAACAAGAAAATCTTAAAAGACTTTTAGTGTAAACCAAAACAGGTCTCTTGCTTACCAAATGTCCAGCAGGACATAGATCAATAAGGAGGAAAAGCATATACTTGGTTTAAAAGCTTCACAAGACCAAGTCTCTCCACTTGCCAATAAACTCCTCTTAGGCACTTTGAGTTCAGGAATAAGTGGTCTTATGAATAACCTTTGAGACTGTAACTAATTCATATGTAGAGGTGATTTTACATGCATAAGGTGAGGCTGGAACTAGAGGTTAGTCGGTCCAGTAGTTACAAAAATAATATTAACATAGGCCAGCAGCAGGATCTTACTGTAATGATATATGCTATAGAAAAATTGAACCCATAACCACAGCAATAGTAATATTTTCTTCCATTTCTATCATCTAGCTTGCTTTTCAATCTGAAGATATACAAAACTGTTAATTAAATTTCTTCATAAACATCAATTGCCTTCCATTCCTCAACTAAAACTAAATTATGCTAAAATCTTTCCACTGCATCAAAGGAACAAGTTAGACATGTTCTTTCTGGGCAGCTAAGGTCGATGATTAATTAGGAAAAGGGGATTAAACTTCCTTGTCTTAAAATAAGGCTGTATTTTTTCTGTGTAGTATTTCCTCTGTCTAACATCAAATTGATTATTTTTTCCAGACTAAACCAAAAGCAGAAAAGCTGTGGCAGCTTTGGGTGGCAGCCCAAAGATGGGCTCATGTTACTCACAGAGTAAATGAACTTCTAAAATGAATTATCCCATGGTATGTTATCCATATTTTCTTGCAATAAATAAAATCTAATTACAACAAATTCCAAAAATTGTTCCAATTTCATCATAAGCATGAAGCACATTTCTTGAAAAGAAAAATATTCCCAGTTTCATATGCCTAGGGATACAAAAGGTCACAACCAGCCACTGAAAGTGCATTAAAGAACACTGAATTAGTACAAGAAAAGAGTTTCAGAAAAAAGGAGAAAATCCTAATGCAAACTACTCCCAACAAAATGGTCATGCTCTTCTACTTTATGAATATTATTTAGGAAGGGAAGGAAAGAACACTCTCCCCTGTTTTATAGTTGTTAAAAGGACCCTTTGCAGAAAATTAGCTTATTGTCTACAATTTTACGTCCCTACCTCTTTTCCTCCTCCAAACTGTTCAGTCTTACATAATTTTGTGGGAGATTTGGCATTTTAGGTTGATTGCTCAATGTGGCAAAAAGGAAGAGGCACTGGAATATTTGAGGGATAAACAGAAAAGTGAAATGAAAGAAATGCCTGTCCCTGTTTTCCACACAAAGGAAAGCCACTCTTGGAGCTTAGTTCTGTGTTTCTTTAGCCCACCCCATCTCCTTACAGAACCCTGTGTAACAAGTAATTTGATGCTAGACACTTTTTCTTCAAAGAGAGTTAACTGCTAATCTGAGAAAAGCATCTGTATACTGAATGACCTGTTTCCATTGAAGGTTTATTTTAAAATCAACTTATATGTGAAAATAATATGCATATTCTTATGGATCTACCCTCAAGATTGAGAATCTTTTGTTCTAGTAAAACTCTTAAGGTAGAAGAATTTAGCCTGCAATCTTCATCATCATCATAGTGATTTGCATTATCATCATTACCATACTAACCACCAACTTGGTGTAAAATTCTACTACTTTACATGATAGAAAATTCAATATGTCACAAAAAGAAACCCAGAGAGGAAATCTGAGTAACTTTTTTCAGTTTAAAAATTCATGTTTATTTTTAACTTACCATTACAGTTGGGATTGGATGGATTAAAGTTTATTGGAAATTCATGAGAGACCTGTCAAAAGATGAAAGAAGGACTGATGAGGCTTGTTTTGCTTCGCTAGGAGGCAAAGCTTCGCAATGAGAGTTCCTCTTACCTGCCACTGAGGTGGGATCTGAGCTCCAAAACCAAAAGCTGGAAACATCTTATCACTGAAAAGAAAATTTGAAAAAAGCAAAAGGTCATTTTTATCTTTATTCATAACAAAACCAATATGAGCTTATTTTCTAAAAATTTGAAATCTTAGAAAAATATAAAAATAAAACAAAGATTAGAACCAATGTTAATATTTGGCAACTCTCATTCTAAATATTTTTCTGTGCATTGAATGAGAAAAATGTCTCTCTCTCTATACTTATTAAAATGGACTTTATATTAATATTTTATAACATACTCTTTATACACTGTTTATCATTTAACTAAATAAATATATAAATAAATCCATAAAGTTTTAAAAAGCACACGTTTTTTCATTTGTTTACAAAAACACTCAGTTGGCAGCAAAACCTGACCTCAACTGACATGAAGTTATTTATAGCCTTTATTTATGTCGCTTAATATGAATATTCATACATTTGGCCACAGAAACATGGTACAAATGCCAAACATTGTAAAACTCTCACATTTCTGCAGCAAAGTGTATGAATATTTGGCCCAAGCGTTTAGAGACAATTATGGACCAGAATATATAACATGATGTGAATGGCTGTTAAGTATTCCACTGTACAGATATTCTCCCCCAACTGATAGACATCCTATGTCTTGCCATTATAAAACATTGTAATGATTACACTAATTTTTCTACTAGGGATATTCTTTTTTATATTAATTCTTAATGGTTCTTTTTGCATTGAGGATAGAACCTATATCTTATATGTCACGATATTTTTCCCGGTCGATAGTCTGTCTTTAAATTTGTTTAAAATATCTTCCCTTTTTTAGTTATTAATATTAATAAATGTGAACACATAAAAATTCTTTCATGATTTTTGCCTTCTCTGTCTTGCTTAAAGGCTGTCCTCACTGCAAGATTATAAACAATTCACATATATTTTATCCTAGAACTTCCAAGCTTTGTTTTTGATGTTAAGCTTGAAATTCATCTGGAGTAGGATGTGAAGCAGAAACTGCTACTCTACACCAGTATCCATTCTCTTCCTTTTAAATTATGGATCCCGTGGGCTACTGGCAACCACACTAGCTGTACTCTAGCTTCTCTGGGCTGGCAGTGGTTAGGTGGCCGGAGATGTGAGTAGAGGGATTTGTCAGCCACTTCTCAATCACACTCTAAAAGGGAAAGTACATGCATTCTCAGTTCCTTGGTCCTCTTCCCACTGGCTAGAGAGCATGAGAATCACAGCAGCTGCCTCGGACCCAGGGTGGAAGCTATAAGCGGCAGAACTGCCCTCTCAGTCCTGAACTACTTACCTCCAGAGATGCAACATGAAAGAGACATAAACCTCTATTTTGTCAAAACCACTTTGTTCTGGGGTAGCCATTTCAGCAATTTTGTCTATAGTCTATACAGAATAGTATCCTAACATACACAGGCATGAGTCAGGGATCCAAATCCAGTTCCTGTCCAGTTTGACAGCTGTTACAACCCCTTTCCCCCAAAATGCCATCTCTATCATACACTAAATTCACATACACTTTCGGGTCTATTTCAAGACTGCTTACTTGTTTTTACTGGTCATGTACTAGTTCCATACTCAATTAATATATGATACTGTATATATGAAACTTATATAATGTTATAAACCACTAAAAAATTAAATTAAATTAAATTATATATATATATAGCTTTAAAATAAGTTTTAGTACCTGCTAGAACAAATTCCCCTTCATTCTTTTTCCCTGAAAAACTTCTTGACTATTCTGATTCATTTTACCCTCTAGAAAATTTTAAGAATCATTTTGTCAGGGTTCCACTGCAATTCTGATTAAAACTGACTAATATAGGGAGAAATGTTATATTTTACATCATTGTGACATCTGCCTATCTAGAATCGTGGTATATCTTTCCATTTAAACAAGTTTCCTTCTTTGTCCCTCAGTACAATTCTGTAGTTCTTCCTCACTAAAGATCCTAGACCTTTTACTAAATTCATTCTCATTTTTTATTGCATTATGAATTGTGATCTTTTATCCACTATAATTTCTTCATTTGGTTTTTGCTGGTTAGTGAAAAATTGATTTTTTATTTTATGTTGTATCTGACCACCTTTTAAACTTTCACACTTTCTAATATTTTTCACTTGATTCTCTCAGGTTTGAATTCATTCCTCATAGGTTTGGTAGAATTTATGTATGAAGGTTGTCTTGGCCGGTGCCTTCGTGAGGAGAGGCTCTTTGACCAGCCACTCCATTCCTTCCACGGTTCCTGGTCTATACAGGTTCTCTGCTTCTTTGAGTCAAATTTGGTAATTTACAGCTTTCTAAAAAAAACATCCTTTAACCTAGATTTTTCAATGAAATAGCATAAGCTTTTACAGAACATTAACATAATTTTTAATTTTTTTCTGAATTTATGCTTATAATCTCTGTCTCATAACGAATATTCTACATGTTTTCTCTTTTTCTTGGGGGGGCAGTGTTGCCAAAGGTTTGCCTAAGCTTTGCTGAACTTGCAAAGAATCATCTCTTCATTTAATTTATTAATTTGGTGACTTTCCAAGTCATTATTTTGTGTGTTTGGAGGAAGCACAGCACAGCAGAGTTGTGAGGGCCTGTCTCTGGAGCCAGACAGCCCAGGTTCAGTCCTGTCTCTGCCAGTTACCAGCTGAGTGACCCTGGACAAGTTACTTTATCACCTATGCCTCAGTTTTCTCACCTGTAAAATGAAGATGATAACTGCACTTATCTCACAACTAAGTATGAGGATTTGATGAATATCATATAGAAAGGATTTAAAATTTTCTCTGACACATAATAGCTAACATGTATATGGAATCTCCTACTATTGCTATATCTATATTTTTCTTCCTATTCTTTAATTTTATTTTGTTGAAAAGCTAGTTCATTTTATATTCAATTCTTGTTTAAAAATAAAACACATAAAGCCAGAAATTTTCCTCTATAAAGACAGGACCATGTACAGTCGCCTCATTACCCTTTATTTCTAGAGAGTCTGTTATTACACTTTGATTTCCTCTTTGATCTAAGAACTACTTAAGAGTTTTTTTAATTTCCATGTGGTAAACTTTTTTTAGTTAACCTTTTGTGTTACCTTCCAGGAAGCAGTCTGAGAAAGTAACCCTGTAAATTTTCTACATTTTATCTAAGTCCCATTACAACTGTGTTACTTTGAAATTTTTATTATATTTCTAGCTATTTTCAATTGAATTATTTTGACAGTCTGTTACTAAACATGTCCACCGTTATATTTTCATTTTGGATTATATAACAAAGTATCCTATAAAGTAATTTTTAAATTATATTTAATGAATTTTGTCTTAAATTCTATTAGGCTGATACTGAAACTGCTACCCCTGCTTTAGACTTGTTTGCATTTGCCTGAAAATTTCATCTCTTTAAATGTCATAACAAATTAATGAAAAGCTCCATCAAATATGTAAGGGCTTTTATCATAAAATAATAGGCAAAAACAAGTGAAAATTTTTACTGTGCCCTAACAGATTGAGAACAAAAAATTAATAATGTGGATTTTTTTCCTGTTGTTTACTAAACCTTCAAGAGGACCTATTTAAATCTAGTCAAAATCTATCCATTGAGAATCTATTCAAAATATTTTATAGCAATTATGTCAAGTTATCCTTCAACACTTGTTGAAAATCACCGTTAAGAAAATAATTTGACAATGACTGCCAAGGAAATAGACATGCTAAGAAATAGCATCTATGAGTGTTTACAAAATGTGTCTTCTGGACTTCAATTACACAGATAACATTCCAAATGAGTAAACCCCAAGGAAACCAGATCAAAGAAACAAAAGCCTTGCCAGCTTCAGTCAGCTGTTAAAGAAGCAAGCTATATATAATACATTATAACTAATCACAGCCAGAGATTAGAGGTCAAAGGTAAACACTAAGACTGTCACAAAGGGAAAAATAGAAAAGATAAGACAAGAGAAATTTTAGGGAGAAAGCTATTCCTCCCCAGCACCCTTATCCCATCAACTATATCAGAGAACCACCAGACGATACAGAAACTGCCCTTTCTGGGGAGTTATGTGTTGGAGTCATACTCACGCATCATAATCTTGAATGACCAGTCCCACAGACCAGATTGCAGTCAAATACTCATTAACACCATTGGGGCTGATGTAATGAAGGGAGTCGGGAGACCTTGGATCACCATTGGAGCCAGTGAAGTCCACTCCCACCTGCCAAATAACAATTGTAGCCCTTACTGAGATGAAGGCAGGGACACCCTTGCTTGATGTCCAGGAAAACACAAACATCGAATTTTGAGACAGAAACATTCATCCCAGAGCCTGCTACTGCCATTTCCTAACAAATGCCTGAGCCTATGGGTATTTCCAGAGACAAACAATTAAAGCCGCAGCACGAAGCAACCTGCTACCCCTATTTTTCTAGATGTCTTAAATCATGGATTATTACATCCATGGCTTTAGGCATAGGGCTTGTTTTTTTGTATGTTTGTTTGATTACTGCTTTTTATTATTTAAATTACTGCAGGATAATCACTGATTTGTACATATCTGCTTTCTTGCAGGAGAAAATATTTAACAAGGCCTAAAGCTTCAGGGTGAATCTAGACAAACTCTCTGAGGAGACCATACACAACAGATTGTATAAATTTCATCACAAAGTCAATTTGGCAGTGAAAGAAAGAACACTGCAAAATGGAGGGAAAAAAAAATCACGTTACAGCCCTATTTTGAAAAATTCAGTGTGTTACTCACAGTAAAATTCAGTTGACATCCTCCCATGATATAGTCAAGGAATGTACATTCCACTGTAATCTAAAAACAAATAGTAAACTTAAAATTAAAACTCTCCTACTATATAAGAAAAGCAAAGAGCTCTCTGGCATATATTTTTAACCATCTATAAACTGAACAGCATATGATACAAACATATGGAAAACACCCCTGCATTTGAATTTAAGGCACCCTGCTCCTACATGTCATGAATCTGTAAGATTTTACTTCAAGATAATTATAGCAATGTGAAGATTAGAATATTAATGGCCAAAGATGAAATACACTTACTGTAATTTTTAAGAAACTAGTAATGAGTCTAATATGTTGAGAGCTTTAATAAGTATAATAAGCAAGATTAAAAACAAAAACAAAAGCTCCCACTTGTTTATAAGAAATCTCTTGGATTTTTTTCCCTTCACTCATAACATCTCATCTTGAAATAATGACCAGGATAGATGCACTAAGTCAAGCCATTTCCACTAGTGTGATGGAAAAATGCCAATGGTGCCTTATATTTCCTAAGATAATGAAAAACTTTGATATTCTTTGTCCTTTGCTAAAAAGTTGTCAAACCTTGGAAGCAAAGTTACTTGGAAGATTTCTCTACTATTTCCTGTTCTCTTCTTTTGCCTAAAGGTGTCCAGTTGCTCATGTAATTTTCAACTGTCCAAACAAACTGTTCATTTAGAAGAACTCGAAATGTGATCTCATTACACTGTAAGTGGTCAAGAGAAACTGACCTCACACTGTTTCACACTGATAACACCTGAATTCTTGTAGCTTTTCTTCTTTTGCCTCTTTTTTTCATTTATGCATTCAAATTCAACCTGTAGGAAGAAAAGACAAAAATGTTCATTATTACTAGTGATATAAGAAATGCCAATGTAAATTTAAATGAATGACTTTTTTCTCTTGGAATCAAACCACCTACTGATATAGGTCTGTTACAAAACACAACTCTGAAACAACTGCATACTATGTCATATATATGAAATATTTATCAGTGATATTTCCAAAAAGCACTTCTAAAATTGTGTACCTTTTAAAATAGTTCCTAAGTATAAATTTTGCCTCTGTAGATCATTTCCTTACAAATGCTCCAAGTAATAACCTTTTTTCTTTATAATAAAGGAAATAAAACATTACTTCTAGCTGTCACCCACACAAAGTACAAAAATACACTGCTTAGAAAAGAAAAAAACCAACCATCAGAAAACAGAAATATATGAAGCCCAACTCTATGGTAAAATATGCAGCAAAGATCATCTCTTTCCACTGGGAATATGTATAGAAGTAGATCTAGTATCTTACATCTTCTCTGTATAGTTTCTTCCCCCAAATAGATCATCTTCCTTTCCACCTCCTATCCACTTATCCCTCTGTAAGGCTTGGCTAAAGTCATCTTCCTCTATAACATCAACTCCTGTTCTAGTCTTCTCTGATCTCCATCTATCTCATTAAACTTCTACAACCACATAAAATTTAGTTACATACTTGGTATTGTTGTCAATTATTTCATTTCATTAATTTTTTTCCATAGCTAGGGTATAATCACTTCCAAGTTATACCTTCAAATTCTCACTGCCTTGCCTAATAATAAGAGATACTCAATGAATACTGGATAAGTCACCTCTTCTGGTTAACAGAAAACAACTTATATACTTTGGACAGAGGCATTACTAATTTTCGAAGAATCAAACATTTAAAAATACTTTTGATACAATGATACAAAACAAAATGATGTTAAAAAAATTCCTTGACAGTTCAGGATCTTGCCAGAGTCTCAGCCTTTATCATACATATTAATTATTGAATATTAGAGATGCAGAAATGCCCTAAACAGAATTGTTATTGGTAAAAAGCTGTATTACTTCACCTCATTTATTCACATTTTTACAGTGTCTACCCAAGTGGCAGGCACTGTTCTAGGCACAGAGAACACAGAGTTGATAAGACAAAGTCCTGTCTTTGAAGAACAAGAGTGGGTAAACCTTGTCACTACAGCAATATTAAAAGCTTCATTCTGTCATGCGGGAGGGAAAGATCAAGTTAGCTGGACTTAGGAGAACTTTACATGCCCCATAAAGTATTATACAGTTAGCTGTTGGTTCATTATCTTCTAAAAACAGGTCACTGACTGGTTCTGGAAAATAACAACAAACTGAAACCAGTGAAACAACAATCCAGATGACTCTTCATATTTAGTTCTTTTAGGTAGCTTGCTTTATTTTAAATGTTCAGATTTTCATTATTTTCCATTATTTCTGCCTTTAAAAATAAAAAAAAAATTTTTTTAAATAGAATATTTACAGCTGAATTTTGCTGTTGTTTTAATTCAAACTGTTAACCCAACTCAATCTCTGCATTTAAACCACTGAGTGTGATTTGAAAGCCTTCCTTACTTCACACAAGCACTTCTGTTATTTCTAGTATCTGGGCTTTGTGACCAGGGTGTAGGGACAGGACTAGAGATCTCTACATGACCTACTGAAAATTCTAGTCCCACTACGTTTGTTCAAAACTCATTTCTCCCAATTATTTAAATCAAACAGCTAATAAGGTTTATTTATTCATTTAGTATTTAAGTTTTTATCTAAAACCAGCAGTATCCTCTTTTGCGTCACCTCACTTACATGACTTCGTAAAAAAGACCTTCCCACCTGACCATAATCTCTTACCTTTTAAACCTCATGTTTAGATTTTCAGAAGCAAATGCTGTATACAGGAGCATTATTCAGGTCTCTAAGCAGGTAATAAACATTTCATATTATTCTAAGTAAGCTATAAAGAGAATTAACAACATATCTTATTCAAACTAGAAAGGTAAATAAGAGGGAAACAACACTTTGGAATAGTTTTTAGGCACTTTGCCTTACAGACAGAAAAGTTTCAAGAAACAATCTTAGAAATGTGTGGGGATGATAACTAATAAACTGAACGTAGTTAAGGTAGACAAATGATCCTAACAAAATTAGTACCATTAGATGGCAGCTTAATATTACATAATTTGAAATAGCGTAACTATGCTTTTATCCTTCCCTTGGGCGAGGTCAAGTCAGAGAGGAAAGCCACAGGCAGAATGTAAAAGCCAATTTGTAAAATGTCCAAAAGAAGAACAAATGAACCCAATTCAAGTCCAGGTATTTGTCTAGTGTAGATATTAATTATTGTGACCAGTGAAATGCCAAGATCTTTAAAACAAAGGATTTTCAATCAAACCATATAAATTGTCTGAAGACAAAGGAAACCAAACCTCTAAACATAAATGAAAACTCATCCCAAGTAAGAATTTTGGATCATGCAACTACTAAACAAATAAAATCCACAGACTTCAGAGCATTACATAATATAGAGTAAAAGCATGGAAAACTATTTTCTATGCCAAGAGAAAAAAATGAATAAATACAGGGCCAAACTATAAGGTATATGCAAATGACAAGGATGCAACTTACAGGTGAATTTCTGGAGGCTTCTTTCAGTTTTGTCATGGTGGTTTGAAATGTTCCAATGAGATCATGGGACCCATCATTGTCATAATCATAACACTCTACCTAGAAGTAAGTATAATAAAAATATATAAAAATCAATATAATTTTGTTAAAAAGTATTGGCTGCAATAAATGGGACTTACCAAGAAGTGTACTTTTAATTAAAATTAGTGAAAATGTTTAACATACAGTCCTACTTGGAGAAGTAGGAACTAACTTCCTAGAGGAACAATACTGAAACACTTTCAAACACTCGCTATTCTTGGAATGGGGTTCTAGGACACATCACAGGCAGATGAAAAACACAAATACTGTTCAAATTCCACATTAAGCAGTTTCCAGTTCCTGTACATGCCTTTACAAGTGCTGATAAAATCAAAATGGAATTAGACCTTCTTTCTCATCTGCTTTTTACCTTGTTATCATTTTACAATGGCTAAAAGCCACTATCTATCTGGAGGAAGAAAGGAAGTCAGTATCCTAGGCAGCTAAAAATTGTATAATTAAATTCTAGATGATTAGTAACTATGGAAAACGTATTTCATTAGCTGCAATTTGGTGAGGTTAGGCTTCTATTAGGAGTTAGATATGATGAAGTCAGATTTGCATTATGCTGAGGATCACAACTCTCACAATGAAAAGGAAAATTCCAGGAAGACTGTTTTTAATCCACTGAGGAAGTATCTATACTGGGTCATAACTATTTTATTTCCATGTAAGACAGGAATCTTGGCTATGGCTCTCATTAAAGGCTCGCTCTTTCTTGAAGCAGACAGAAGAGAGCTGAGGGTATTTGATTTCCATGTAGTTTTGCACCAGGTTGACAGATGTAGCCAGAGTAAATATTCACAAGAATACTTGAATATTCATTGCAATGAGAAAATAAGGTGGTGTGAACTCTTAGCAAACAGAGGTGTTCACTGTGATCATAAATAACCGATGTTTTTATAGTGCTTTGTAATTTCAAACATTTCTTTCTGCAAACATTTATTGCATGCATTGCACACACTGTCTACTGAGGCTTGTCAGGTAGCAGAAGAATTAAATAGTCTTAGAAGATGACATATCTTGTGTGGTAACCAACTAAGTAAATCTGTACCAAGGAAACTTTTGAATCCTTCTAGAGCCTATGATTTAAAATAAAAGCCTGTAACTGGGAAGCAATTTGCATCTACCCTATGCCAATCTTCCATCCTGCTATAATCCTTTACAAAGTTATATTAATCACCAAGCTAAAATGCTCAGGATTTATATATATTCACCTAGCAAAGTGATTTATTTTCTTCTCAGTTCTCTAAGAGGTGAATTCAGTGTTTATCATAACAGGAAGTCTTTCACCCCCTATATTTTCATTATTATTCAGGAAGACTAAAAATCAAACAATCAATAAATAAAAACAAACAAGGTCTAGAACTGCAATTTTGAGCAACAGTAAGGGTTTTTATTTGTTCCCAGCACTTCAGTCACTGACCAATTCTGACCTGCTAGCTCTTGCCCTACATATCCGATACTCAATTTTTAAACCAAAAGCCCTTTATCTGACAGAAAAGAAAATTAATGACCTTAATAATTTTTTCTAGAGGAACTAAAATTAAGAAAAAGTCAAAACAATCTTAATATTTTAATAATTTCATTTTTAAGAGTCTTTTTTTTTTATTATGGAAAACAGAATGTTACATTTTAGGCTTGCACTCAGGAAACTCCAATTTATACCTAAGACAACAAGATCAAGCTTTGATAAGGCCAAGATTTTATTCAAACAAAGCTTATGGACGAGCTAAAACTATTCATGTTTAGACTGTCCGAAACTTCAGGGAGTTTAAAAACATTTTTAAAATGTAATTCCCAATAACTCACTACAATAAATATATAAGAAAAGTTCACAGTTGCCTCATTAAAGGCAAATGTTTGATGCTAAAGGAAAATGTGACATTTATAATGCTGGCATATGTTCAGATACAGCTTGAGGTAAATGATGTAATGATTTGTGTCATTTAATTTCTCTTCTCAAGAATTTAAAAACTAGTAATATTGGCTGTTTTAAACAACACCATCAGCAGTGTTTGTGAAACTGAAATGTATGCATATATACATATGTGCATATGTATACATGTAAAAGAATGCACACATCACACAATACTACATTCACTAAGGCATTCCCCGTTTAGGCATGCATGATTATTTTTCTTATTTGCACGATTTTATGAAAATAATAATACATGCTAGAGTGATAACACTGGCACGTTCATACTGCAGCAAAGAAACTGATGATTCTGACTCTATTCTCTGCTCTATAACTCTTTACTACAACTCTAACCAATTTCCAAACACCAAGAGAATCACTGATGCATGACTTTCTGATATTGCAAAGAAATATAGAGCTAAAGAAATAAAGACAGTGATGGTGTGGCAAACCAAGTTGTATATAGTTAAAACAAATGGAGAAACTTTTAAGAATTGGAAGACATTCATCAGAGAAAGCTCAGAAAATCAATTTACTTACTATAACAAAATAGCCCTGTAAGCATGCCACTGTGCATAAAAAAAAAAGTTTAAAAAAACATTGTTTCATTGTTAACATATTATTACAATCAATCAAATAGTTATGGTTTAGGCATCTTTTTTCCCCAGCCTTTCTTGCTTCTCAGATCTAATGAAGCTTCAACTTACTATTTTTAATGTGAAAAGCAAAAGTTCTAGATTTAATATAACAGTAAAAAGTAATTTGTAAAGCTACTTTTCTATTATTTACTTTGTAGCTAGACATTCACTGCTATTTGAAATATCACACAAATCACACTCATTGATTTTTAAAGTTCTCTGCAAACTGAGGACAAAATTTATGGATCTAAGAAATGAAGTAGTTTTCAATAATAACAGCACCTCTACTGTGTTTAAGAGTTTATAAAACTTTTCACTTTCATTAATTTAATCGTTACGTTATTTTGTTATGGAGACAGTATTTTCTCTACTATATAAGTAAAGAAGTTAGATAACCTGCCCAAGATCCCTTAGCTGGTTAAGGGCCTAAGTCAAGTCTTGGACTACGGTTTGACTCTAAGTCCTTTGCTTGTTCCAGGCCATCACCTTTCCTGCTTTCACCATACTAATTATCAAAACAAAAACAAACAAACAAAAAAACCAAATAAACAAAAAACTCACCTCAGTTTGCTGACTTCTGAACATAAGAAAAGGGTTCTATCTGGAATCTTATGTAAAGAAGTGACTCTAGTATAAAAGTGTCTTAAAAATAATGTATCTATTTTGATAAACGGCTATAAGTGAAAACATTAAAAAAAATTCTTAGCTATCTGCTTCTGCTCCCTGTTCCCACTCTGCTTTCCTCTAAAAACTCTACAACTAAAGCCATCCAAATGTTTTAATAAATTTTATCTTACTGTGAAAAAAATCAGTGACAGAAAATGTCACCACTATTCTGCTCTGTGCTAAGGGCAGGGGGAAGCTCTGGGTTCTCAGTTAAAGTAACATCTGTTTTTATCTGCAAAGGACACACCAAAGGCAAAGAGTGTAGTTAAAGGTTCCTATTCACAGAGCAGAGGAATCTTATTAAAAGGAAGACTTAAATTAAATATTTTATTTAAAAAAATAAAAATCACAATGTTTGATTAAGCAACAGGTCAACAGATCACTCAAAATGTCTGCTCCTTCAAACTGACTACTTACCAGAAACATTTCTATTTTATTATTCATAACGTAAATGAAATTCAAACATTTCTTTCTTTAAATACTATCTAATGAATTAATTTATAAAAGCAGTGAGTGTGTGTATATATATAATATATGTATAATTTCAAATTACCTTAATAGTTTTATCCATATCTCCATAGCACAGGGAGTTAAGAGAGATTTTAAAAGGCCTCCAAACAGGATTCAAGTTGTTTTTAATAACCTATAAAAAAAAAAGATTTAAAGACAAGTTAGAAAAATATTCCATTCATTAATGCTCTGTTCTTGCCTTTCTTAGAGTCCCACCACTCTCATCATTCATCCTTCACCTCTTCACCCACCCAACTTTGTCAATGAAAACCTAGCTAGGATAATATTATATACCTGTTACATGAAAAATGTGATAGATTGTCTAATTGTGATACATTGTGAGAAAGAACAAAACTGGGAAATATGTCCACCCTTTATAAGGTGTACTTAAAAATTAGAGAAGATTATTGGTTTTGTTGGAAACCAGAGTTTTCACAGCAGGACATAAGATTCAAATATGGAATAAGAAAGGTTGAGAAAGAACCTTTCTATGTTGGTTGTGAATTGGAAAAATAGTCTAAATTCATAATTTAAAATTTTAAAAATATGTATATATAATAAACATATATACATATTTCTCAGTTGTGTCCGTTGAAAAGGTCTAAAAACAACGACATCCCAGTAGAATGAGCACTCATATACCCTACTGTCCAAATACTACTACCCTCTTAAAGGAATAGGGTTCCATAAGAGAAATAGCTCATTCCAGACTTGGGATAGGTTAAGTACACATTGAATTAAGAACATAATTTCACATAAAATAAGAGACTGCTTAAAGACTAATGGAGTCATGTTAAAAGAACCCAAGAACCATTTGAAGGAGCTCTTCCTGGTCAAATTTGGATTAATATGAGCAGCAAAATTCATGACAGTAATGGATTATAAACACAGTGAATATACTATAACAATCCATGAGTCTATAATGATACTAAAAATAAAAAGTGAGAGAGATACGAGTATCTGCAACCCCCAATATAAGTGATTCAGGTATGGATCATCAGTGGATGCGAAGACCACTGGGTGAAATGGAGGTTATTCATGCAGTCTCAAAGAATCACACTGCTATCACTTATTAATTACAAAAGGAAAAAAGTGAGACTTTATCATGGCACAATCTGGTGGTCACCAGCTTAACCTAGTAGCCCAGACTGGAATCATCAGTACTGGGCATCCTGACACATCCTGATGATGGAAGATACACATACTGTGTTCTTGATGGAAATGTTTGATCTGGACCTAATTGTGAGGAAACAAAAGAATCCAGTATGTTGGACATACTGATCTTGATTACTCAAGAGATTCATAGCCTGAAGGTATAAGGGATGTAGGGAGAAGAGGACTATATTGGGAACATAATAGCCAAATGCAAAACGTGAACCTCGATTGGATCCTGTATTAAACAAAACAAAACAAAACATATATAAAACGTGGGAAAATTGGGGAGATCTGAAGATGAATCGTATATTAGATGATGTTACTAAATCAGTGTTAATGCTCTCAGTTATGGAGGTGTAGAGAAATGTCCTTGTTCTTGAGAAATACCTACTGTAGCATTTAAAGGTGAAAAGCCATGATGTCTGCAGCCTACATTAGGATAGTTTTGCAAAAGGGCATGGATATGTGTGAGAGAGAGATAGAGAACACACATGTATGCAGTTATGACCATTTGATAAATCTAGGTGAGGGATACACTTGTATACATTTTAGTGTTCTTTATAGGGTTTTAAAAATTAAGCATAGTAGCACCTTCTCATTAAAAGAAAAAAAATGAGCATGCTGACTTTGTGTCTCTGGCAATTATATATGTCTGAACTCAGATTAATATTTTTATAAATACATAATTTTAAAAAATTCAGATTACTACAATTCCAAAGGAAACCTCAACCCTACTTTTCAAGTTCAGATATTCACCTCTGTTCGATGAACCATTAGCCAGTTTCCATCAGACATCTGCTTGTGGAATTCCAGGTATGGATCTGACTTTCCAAATAGATCCTACATTAAAATAAAAAAGCAATTATTCTCCTCCTAAACCATGTGAAACCACACTTTATACATGTTACATGTTAGCAGTACCTGAAGTTTAACTCTATAGTAAAGATATATACAGTACAATACAGTAGTAAATACAAATCCCAACACCTTCCTCACAAACATATGAGCCTGCTCAAGTCTACTAGGAGAACTTTTAAGGCACTTGTGATAAATGCTCATAATCCTGTGTATCACACCCTTACATGATGGCTTTAAAATACAATGATCAATAGGACCCGTTATCAATACGTTTTTAGCTTGTTTTCATTATTAACAGTGTTCATTCATTCACATAGCACTGAGTAGTTTTATATAAATGATCCCATACATTAGTCATACTAACTCCATGAGAGACAGAAAGAGAAAATGGATTCAGAGGACTTAAATGACTTTGCCAAGATCACACAACTAATTAATTGATGGATCTGAGTCTTGAGTTCGTATCTTACCCTTCTATGTCCAATACTCCTTCAGCAATCCCACACATTTCTTTACACACACAAGGGAGCACACACAAGTAGATATGTGGAATGCACAACAGAAGTACTTCAAGGGCACAAAGTGCATTCCCTATTTCCTCTGTAATTCACCACAGCACAGCACTCCTGTATAATGCTCAAGTACAATGAGTGTTCAAAAATACCCTTATCGCCATCTTACACACACACACGCACACACACACACACTCTTACACAGGGAGATAAAATTCTGGAAGAATGTACAAATCGTTCCCAGAGGTAAAACTCAGTTAGTAAGACTGTGGATGATTTTATTTTCTCATTTTTATTTATCTTCATTTTGAAATTTCTATACTCCTTAGCATATATTACTTATTATTTGTGAAATCGAAAGGACACCTGTTAATCTCACAGTAATATACGCAGATATGTCGCTAAACTGAAGATTTTTTTCAGTCCTGAATTTACCTCAGTATTAAATTAAGAAGATAATATTACTTCCTTCCTCAGCACAGTCTAATGTTAAGAAAGTAGCACCTTCGGCACAGTCAAAAATATAAACACAAAGACTAAGCAGAACTTTTAAAATTTAATCTTATCTCTAAGAAGAACCTTAAGTAATGTAATAAGCCTCTCTATGCCTCATTTTATAGAACTAAGAACAGCATTATACATAGAGAAGTTAACTTTCCAAAAACACATTAACATGCTCTGTCTCACTTATCTTAGAAATAATCTTTTGAGAAAGGCAGAATATCACTATTACCATACTGAGGGTCAGAAAACAGACCTTGTTTGAAAGTTCATTAATATGACAGTAGTAGAACTAAAATAAGAATTAAAAGTCCCCGACTCTGGGATAAGTTAAGTCAAAAAAGCAAGGTAGAGGAACGTATGCATAATATATTATGCTACACTTACTCACGGGCTGAGACTGGGGAATATAAATATAAATACATACATACACACATGCACACACATATCTATCTATATAGGTATACACATGTATGTCTATTTGTATGTTTATATATACACACAGACATACATATACATATGCACATGTATAGACACACCAAAAAAACCTTATTCTTTTTGGAATATGAAGGATTAAACCATAAAATATAAATTTTAAAAAAGTATTACATACAGCCAGGAAAGAGAAAAAAATATAGAGCAGACAGGGGAAGAAGCTAAATTTCTTGAACATACCTTGTTTTGTAGATTTGGCTTTGGAACCATCTTATACATGATGGTAAAACAAAATTAAATCAAAAAAACAATTGTAAAGCAATCCCTAAATATCAAAAGCAAAATTCGATTATGTGTTAATGTTATAGCATAACCATTCAGAGAAGAATTATTTGAAACACAAGAGTTGAACTGTAGAACTCAAGTGGAATATATAAGCCTAAAGACAAAAAGAACTTCAAAGAAAGCTCAAACTGTTTTCAGTAAAAATATTTTAATTATAACATGAATATTTATATTCTTAAACTATTAGATATTATATAGGACAAAACAGGTAAGCAATTATGTTAGTATCTTTGGGAATCAACATTTTTGAAATAAGTGAAAAGAGGTGTTAACTACAGAATTAAAGAAATACAGCCTTGTAATTCTACATCTGAATTGGAAATTGTTGTACAAATATATGATTTAGTTTCCCTTAAAAAAGAAAAGACTTTCCTATATCTGTCCACTGAAAAATCCTAGAAACGATGAGTGACAACCATCAATAAATGTTAAGCACTTCTAGTACCACATTGTGGACTCATTGTAGAAAGGCTCCCTTTCATCTGTCAATCTGGAGCAGAAATTAGATAAAATAAGCCTGGAACATTTGTCATGCCACAGAGCAGGAAGCTATCCAGAGACCTCTCGGGTCATGCCAAATGGTCTCATGAACAAACTTAAATAGGTTCCCTCCCATAGGCTAAAGTTGGGATACTTTAGGCATCAATAAGAATTAATCAATATAGTTCACAGCAATACTAAGAATTTAAAAAAAAAGTCCTCATTGGTCACATATAGAGGAATTTATTATTTTGAAAAATGGTAAATATGATAAAAAAAAAATCAAACATTTCAACTTGCCTTGTCTGGACAAACTGTATCTCAGAATAAATAAATACCTAATGTGAAGAAGAATATTTCTCTCTGTAGAAGTATTCTCACAAGTAAATGAAGAAGCAATGATAGCATGATAATATCACTATTTTAAGACCCTTAATAAAATAATATATCTAGGTAGTTGTCATCAATGGTCACTAATACCCCAAAAGACAGAACTTGACAATGTGTGCCTCTTGATGGAATTAATGCCACCACCTATGAACCTCATACCAATTCAAGATACCACCAGATCATACCTCTATATTCAATTCCAGCTTACAGAAATCAGGAAATAAAGGTGGAGAGATGAACATGTTACATGACACCACAGGGATTTAATTAGCTTATGCAGTGTGTGGAAACTTCTATAGGACAAAGGAGTCAGTTTATTGAATAAATTCCATGGATGGATGGATGGATAGGAGGGAGGGGGAGAGAGAGAGGGAATAAGAGAGGAAGAGAGGGAGGAAGGGAAGAAGTAAAAGGAAGGGGAGAATTTATAGATTAAAAAAATTTAAGAGACATATTAACGAATTATATTATTTTAAAAGTCCTTAGAGATACACCAAAACATATATGGATGAACTGATGTGACGTCTGGGAGGAGAGAAAGTAGATATGGGTAGGGATGAGACAAAATTGGTCATGAGTTAAAACTGTTAAAGATAGGTGGTGGGAACATGAGATTTTTTAAAAATGCTTTTCTATTTTTGTATATGTTTAAACTTGTCCAAAAAAAAAAGATACTGGCTACTAGTCTAAGATATTTGCACACTGAATTGTAAAGTATATGAAAATGATGAAGACTATTGGTTGGATTACAGGATTATATACAAAAATCACTCAAAGAATTATTCCAATCCATGCTATAAACTAAACTGTTGTGTACTTATGTACTGGTACTCATTCTTCAAAAAAAATTGACTGTTGAACGCAAAGAGGAAAATCTAATTAACAAAGCATGGAATTTTCACTTTTTTCCTTAAGTAATCCAAATACACTCTCAAATGCCTCTTACAGTAACATTAATGATTGTATTAATTCCTCTTTTAAGCTATACAAACACTTTGATTACATCTAGAGGAAAGAGGTAAAGAGAAATGGCTTCTGCTTAAACACACACACAAACAGAAAGCAGAATTTGGGAGTAACTAACACTCAAAGTGATGCTTAGATGACAGAGTTCATAATATTAATTCCATTATTATTTTCTCAAAAAGGAATCAATGTGAGGCAAAACATGATACCCTTGTTGAAATCTGTATCACCTACCTACCTTATTATCCAGTTTTCTTGCTTCCATTTCAAACAAGACAGCTCTGTTATCCTTTATTTCTTCAGCTGAAATCTATGAGTAGACAAGGTAAGTGAAAGAAAATGTTTTGGGGATTTTGATATACTCAGGAAGTACTGAATTATTCTGTTATCTAATGGTATATAAAGTCTATACTAATATAAGTGAATTCTAAAAGGTTTAATAACAAAATGGTACCATTAAGAAAGATTTATCACTATTTCTTTTATGCATGTGAAATAAATATTTTCCCAAAATATGCCTAGCCTGCATTATGCAACTTCCTTTTCAATGTTGTTGCCCAAACTGGATCTTCCCTCTTCCAGTGAAAAATCAAAGCCCTGGAAGATTGCACAACACTAGTGAGAGCTCTCCAAACATTGAGAAGCATGAGTAAATCACACATTATAAATTCAAATATCAGATCAATATTTTTCATCCAAGGTAACTGAAAGACTTATTCTACTTAAAAATAAATTCCAGGCTATCATGACCCCAAAAGCAATAAAGCTAACTACTGATAATGATCTCTGTCCCACACACAGAAGTCAACACCCTCAAAAGACTGAACATTCTTATGCCTCAGGAATCTAAACTAGGGCAAAACAGCTGCTCAGAGAAATGTGTTTGATAATCGTAATAATCTTCAAACATGGCTTTCTCAGAGAGCCAGCCTTCTCAGGCAGAGCTAAAGTAAAACAACTATCTCTTCAGGCAGTGACTACCTGGACAGAAACTCTAGAAGATAAAATATGTAAAAGCATGGCATTATATAATTTGAAATCTGAAACAAGATAATGCATATATTCATTTGCCCAGGTCCAGTAATCAGCAATGGAAAATTTGGACAGCAAAGTGCAAGCACAAAAGAAACATGGTTAAGAGGTTCAATGGCCATGTCATAATACGAGATCATTCTGGAATCAAAACCATTACAGAAAGTCTCTGCCATGTTTGCTTTGTTGAGAGCCAAATTGATCCATTCAGATTATTAAGTAATTTCTTTCTCACTTGGGAATTTACGCTTCCATCGGGGACAGGCAAGCATTACCAAGATGTGCCTGACTCTATAGGCAACTTAAAAAACTCAAAGAAGGGATTCCCACACTGCATTTTTCTTTCTTTTTGGCACAACACAGTTTCCAGTTGTGATCACTTTAAGGCAAGGCAACATTTGGGATCAAACGATAAAGCACGGCTGTGGAATATCTGTCTGATATATACAGTTTTAGCATGTCCTATTATGCTAAATCTTCGGAGGAAAAAAGACAAATATCTTATCGTTACCGTAATGCTTCCTTTCCCTGCAGGTCTGCCATTTTTAAGCACCAGTGGTCGAGTTAGTTTCTTACTGGAAACAATCTGTTAAAATTGGAAAGTGATAGAAAGAGCTATTTCACTTCAACATGTGAATGTTTAGACTGAATGGTTTCAAAAAGGGTTGAGTATAAAGTTCACTTAAAGTCATCAGAAATGGAAACATTAAGTCCATTCCTTAAAGACTTAGAGATTATAAAATGCATCTACACCCACTGAAAAAGATTTCCAAGGAGCCAATCCTGATAGATAAAATCTCCCCACCCACTAGTTTCTTTATCGACTACTTCAAAGTTAAATCCTTCCTTGTAATGAAAAAAGAGGGCCAGATTCTCATCACATATACAAATCACTGAGCTGAAATGAAACCCCTGTAGGTAAGAGGTGGGTCTTAGAATACTCAATAAATGGGATTCAATTTTTCAGCTGACACGTAACTTCAGTATATAATCCCCACAAGATATCATTTTGATTAAAATAATATAGTAGACCTAGGTACTCTCAAATAGATGTATTTCTCAAATTTATTATAATTTTAGATACAGTCTGATTTTTTTCCAAACAATAAATACTTCTTTAATTTTCTCTTTGATACTATTTATCAAAGTTTGAGAAAACTGATCAGCTCCATGTTGTCCTTGAGACACAGGAAATACCATGATCTCCAAAAAATTCAACACTAAAAAATAAACTCATAAAAGACAAATCTTACAAATAGATGTCACCCACTGAAAAAAAAATGACTCCTCCCTCCTGAAGCCTTCCCCATTCTATCATAAATGGTCATGATCTCTCCTTACAAGTCAAACTGAGCTAGAAGCACAACGGTGAGCCCACAGACACACCCCTGCTCTGACCCAACCTGTCACAGCCTAGAAAGACAGACAATTAAGCAACTACAATAAAATATGGTGAGTGTTAAGGTAGAAGCGGTAGAGAGGACCAAGCGAGCACATGGAGGTGATCCAAACTACTCTAGGGCATCAGAGAAGGCTTGCTAGGGGGAGTAAGGTCTATACCTAAGGTTAGAGGAGGAGCAAGCCAGGTAAAGGGATGGTGCTGGGGCAGGGGTGGTCAAGGGGCACCAGTCATGCTAGTTAGAGCATCAGAGAAGCTACTGTTACTTTGACAGCATTTATGACTTAAACATAAGAACAATAATGTACTGAAATCTGTAAACAGCAGACAAGCAGTTAGAGCAATGGTATTATTTATTGAAATGTTGAATGAAACACCCATACACACATGGTCCCTACTCTCATGAAAAATAAGATAAATTCTATAATGTTCCAGCCAAACATACTAATATATGAACTCAGTCTTTAAAGCGATTACAGTGCTTTTCAACTTTAGCAATTAAACTAATGAGCACTTATCAGAAACACCCAATTCTTTGGTTCAAATTTAGACAAAACATTTATACTATATATACTCACTTGTCCAAGGGTACATTCACATTCTCCTAAGAAGTCGTCATCACTCAGCTCGATAGTTTTGTTGTCAATGTCATAAATCCCAAATTTCAATTTCTGAACCACTTCAAAGTAGTAATCAATAATAAATGTCTTGGAAAATTTGGGATTCAAGCAATTCTTAATCCTCTCTGTGCGCTCAACCTATATTCACTCCCCCAAAATAAAAAAGTTTCTTCAGATCAAAGGTGCATTTGTTTAATATCTTTACATACTACATGTAACTAAATACAGGCATGGTAGCTAAAGGAAGTGTCTATATGTGTATGAAAAATTTCACAATCAAGGACAAACTTGCCCAAAAAACTGCATTAACAGATGAGATGGTTTTATTATTTTTAACATTTTTAATAAACTCTTCATATTATCAAAAGAGCAATACAGATTGCTTTTCACCTACAAGTATTTAACATTACCTCATACCACTGTTGACCACTCGTATTCAAAAATAACACACATAAAGGGTCTGACTTTGACCCTACATCTTTATCCAAAAGATTGTCACAGGAAATATTCAGCTCCACCTTTGTGACACACTGGGCAGCCATCTCTTGAGCTGTGAGAAAAACAAAGAAATGAGAAAGCCAGTGAAATGGTGCCTTTAAGAAGCACATGCATTCCTTGGGAATTCCCTGGCAATCCAGTGGTTAGGACTCGGCACTTTCACTGCCAGGGCCTGGGTTCGGTCCCTGTCAGGGAACTAAGATCCTGCAAGCTGCGCGGCATGGCCAAAAAAAAAAAAAAAAAAAAAGAGGCACATACATTCCTAATGAAATATCTGATTTCTTAAGACAAATTGTCAGAATAGGATAACAGAGTGAACTTGCTAGAATAAGACTTTGTTATACGTGCTTCCAGGCAATTCAGATGTCTTATTAGCCCATGCCAGTGATATTGCTTCAGTCAGATTCTCTTGCTGGGATAAAACTCATTTACTGTGTGACAATAAAATGAAGCTTTGAAGATGGCAAAAAAGACATATTAATCTTTTCATCACTACAAATTTTACCATTCAGAAAAAGTCCAAGTATAATCTTGACCCTTCTTTTAAACATAGCCTTCTGCTACAAAACAAAACAGATTAAACCTCAATCTTAATTTTATCTTTATTTGACAAGATACTGAGTAAGATATTTGCCATTTTCAAGGAAATTCTGGCTAAGACCCAAGCCTGGGGAATAAAAGACCCCAAACACCTCTCCTCTCCTCACCCCATCCCCACACATTTTACAGCAGTGGTTCTCAAGCTTTGCTGCTTTTGGAATCACCTGGGGAGCTTTCAAAGCCACTGATGCTGGTGTCCCACTCAAAGAGATGTAATCTAATTGGTTTAGGGTGTAACCTGGGCATTGGCTCCTTGGATGATTTCCACGTGCAGACAAGGTTGACAAACCCTTTCTACAGAGAGCATCCAGCAAATAGGCATGGCTCATCTTTCATCAAGACTTGCTAAGAAACACCAGAGTTAGCCTAACTTTCACCCAGCCCTCCTTGCCCCAACCTCCAATCATTATATGAAGAGGACTGGGGAGAGGGCGGATTAGCTGGGGACTGGCCCTGAGAGATGATGCAGTGTTGAGGGTGAGCTACTTTCCTTCCTGAACCCAGGGAAAGAAAGGGCCTGCAGGTGTCACCAAGAAGAGGAAGTAGGCATTACATGCCCCAGCTGGAAGTCCACTTAGCCAGCTGTCTAAAGCAAAGTGGAGGTTGCAGGTTCTGGAGGCAGAAAGGTACCTCCTCCCCTTGAGCTGCTGGCAACATCCTTAGAATGTGGAGTAGTTAGTGCCCTTGTCTTCCACTCTGAGATTTAGCTGACATTCTGGGACTACAGGAACAAATCTACTCATCATCTTGTTATATTCAAACAGGATTTCTGTGCTGTACAAAACTTGTGATCAGTTCTGAAATAATAAGCATCACTATTAGAAGAGCTCTTTGGCAGTGTCAAAAAACAACTCATATCTTATGGAAACCAAATACTCTGTTAGACTCTAAAAACTGCAGCAATCCTCGATATGTGTCAAAAAATCCAATACTAGCATTTAAGATTCCTAAATTAAACAGAATAATAAGGTAGGTTTTGTAGTCTTAGTAGCTAAAAATTCCTTTTAAAAGCCATGATATATGTATGTCCCTTCACCTGAGAAGAGAATTATTCCCTAATAAGCAACAAACTTCACAAATTCCCAATTTGCTTCCTAAATTCCCTACGTAGGGATGTTGTAGTAAGACTAAAACTACTATGGCCTTTTACTATGAAGTCAGATTTTTTTTTTTGGCCACTTTACATGCATCAAAATTATTAAGTGGTAAAATACACAGTACTGACAACCTGTAAGAAAGATACTAAGGTCAAGGAGAAATCAATAAAGCAGACAGAGGAGAATTAACAGTATTAAGAGTGCAGGTGAGACTAACACTGCCCGGGCTTTGAAATCTCATTTAAACAGGTGAAGAGGGAAACAGCACAGGGACAGGAAAGAACAAGACAAGAGAAGCGAGCATCTGTGTCGGGGAAAGCCAAGCAAGACAGAAAGCGGGGCAAGTTTAGAGTGTCCTGAGAGCCAGGTTGAAGGACTCAGTAGGTGCGTAATAAGGCACTACTGCAAGTTCTCAAACTGGGGATAACAGGATGAAATGGCTTATTTTAAAATAAAATAAATAAAATAAAACTAAATAAAATAAATTCGACAGACAAATGGATAAAGAAGATGTGGTACACATATACAATGGAATATTACTCAGCCATAAAAAGGAACGAAATTGGGTCATTTGTAGAGACGTGGATGAATCTAGAGACTGTCATACAGAGTGAAGTAAGTCAGAAAGAGAAAAACAAATATCGTATATTAACGCATATATGTGGAACCTAGAAAAATGGTACAGATGAACCGGTTTGCAGAGCAGAAACTGAGACACAGATGTAGAGAACAAACATATGGACACCAAGGGGGGAAAGTGGCGGGGGGGGGTGGGAGGGGTAGTGTGATGAATTGGGAAATTGGGATTGACATGTATACACTGATGTGCATAAAATGGATGACTAATAAGGACCTGCTGTATAAAAAAATAAATAAAATAAAATTCAAAAAAAATAAAAATTAAATAAAATGTCACTTGTGTCAAACCTCTTCTAATTTTATCTTGGAATTTAGAACACTCCAACATATGAAGAAAGTCTCTTCATCCAGTAATACGCAAAATACAGAATTTACCAAAATTAGCATGTCTTCACACCAATTTAATTCAGATGATTAGTTATTTATTTTCTGAAATATATACAATACTAGAGGGCATTTGAAATAATAGTGTGAATACAATCACCATTCCTTCTCACTTTGATTTATGAAAAAAGAAAAAGTGCTAAAAACATAATAAGAGGCAAGAAGAAACTAGTAGGAAAGGGGAGATACCTCAAAACTCAAAAGCACAGAGACAATGGTCCAGGGACTTTGAAGCTATGCACATCCAGGAAGTCTCTGGCATATTGACACTGGGGCCTCATCCTCAATCTCTTCTTCCTTTAGATTGTGCATGCCTAATTCTCCTCTTCTCTGCCTTTGACTAGTACCTCTTCCCCTCCCATCCAAGAAACTGTGAGCATCCCTTTAGGCTCTGTCACCTCCTGACCTTTGTCTACCTTTACTTCTTTGACCTGACCCCTCTCAAGGCTTCAGCCATCCACTTGGCATAAGGTTCTCCCAAACCTATATCCTTCACCCCATCCCTATGCACGATTACTTTTCCCCTATTTTACATCTACCGTTTTCAGCCCTGAAGCATCCTCCCTTGATTGGCTCCTTCCTCTTCATTGCCTCATTTCATAGGCTCTGGAATCAGACTGCTGAGTTCTCATCTGGATCCCACCACTGGCTTAACGTGTGACCTTAGGCAAGAGCTTTAACCTCTCCGTTTCCTCATCTACAAAATGAAAATAATAACTGTTCATAGGGTTATTGTAAGGACTAAATGAATTAATACATTTAAACAGTGCCTAGAACATGGTAAAAGTTGTTTTATCATCATTATTATTATTATAATTTTTATTTTAAGACTACCTGCCTCCAGGGTCTGATCCTCTCCTATCTATCCCATGTTTCATATTTTTTATTATTCCATTCCATGTTTCCCAATTATTCCAACCCACACCAAGTCCCTTGTTTGAATTACTGCTGCATCAATAGTAACAGATTACTACAGTACAGAACAAGATCAAATTTGGAGCAATACATACCTGGGTCAAATCCTGCATCTGGCACTAGCTGTGTGACCTCATATAGGTTACTTTCAGAACCTAGATTTCCTCATCAGTAAAAATAAAGACACTGCAAGTGAACTCACAAATCTGACATGTGCCAGGCATCTTGCTTTTCATATTTAACACAGAATCTATGGAATAAATGTTAATTGTGTAATTTTTTTTCTTTTGCATAAGGTAATTTAGAGTCTCGTAAGCTGCATGGATAATGCAGTACCTTGCGGAGGGACTTAGAATGAGCAAGGACCTCTAAGGCTCCCACAAAACAACATGTAAAGAATTCTCTACTAGCAGCCAGAAAGCCCTCAAATTTCCAAGGATGGAGAACAGAGAATGAAGATAATACCTATGTGTAATGTCAGTCTCATAGCAAAGAGACACAACACATCAGAAGAGCATTATTTTTTTTCCTTAACCATGCTCATACAAGAGCTACAAAAATAACGTGCCAGACACACCTGATTATTTAGTAAATTGCTGACAGTTACATTACTGCATTGTAGCCGGGACACAAATTTCCTCTGTTAGCAGCAATCCCCCACTGAAAATGACTCTTAGGGCAGCATCATTTTTATCTAGAAACCCATTATGGCTGAACGGCAAATGGAAGCAATTACATAAACACTTGGGTCTGAAATGTTCTTAATAGCAACATTTATGAAGATTTTCTTTTCATTTCCTTTCTAAGTAATTATCCAGCACAGGATAATTTTTATTATATTAAAATAACCAGTTTTTAAAAGAGCAATAGGTATTCTTTTATGATGGAAGAAAACAAAACAAATGTTTTATACCCTTTAGTATGGAAAATAGGAGATTTGGCTGGGATGAGTGGCCAGGCAGAGGAATGCATGTGCAACTAAAGAGCAATTCTATGTATTTCACTCCTCAAAGAGCAGGATGATGGAGAGAAAAGACAGAAATAGCCTCTAGGATTAGACAACAGCTTCTCTACTGTATAGATTACTTACTGGAGAATTGTTTGGTTTCTAAATGCAATTAACGCCTAGAAAGCGTATGAACCATTGTCCCAGTCACCCTAACTTTCCTGAATCAACACAACACAGATAATTCAAAGGAATTAAAAATTAAGACCTAATATCTGAAGTAGGACCTGATGTGTGAAATTTAAGGCATATGGTTATTCCCATGCCCTAGCTGAAAATCCTCATGTCCTGTCTGCTACCTCTTTTCCCATCTTCCCTTAGACTCACTCCTTAGATCTCTTCAGTAAAGGAGATTCTGCCTACTACAACCCCAAATCTCTCCAATGCGGAGGTGCGGAACCTTCCCTATACCCACAGTCACAACTACATCATGTCTTCTGTAGCTCTCACCTGCCTACTGTAATAGTCTCCCAACTGGTATTCCCACTGCCATTTTCTTTCAATTCACATTATGATTTTATCCCTTCTGATTTAAAAAAAAAAAATCATTACTGGCTGCCCAGGGTGTACCCTAGTCCAATCAGTTACACCTAGAATTTATGGCTCTGTCTATATCTGCCCCAGCCTACCCAAGCAGCTACCTCTGATAATGACAGGTTTGCAGCATGCTCAGCATATATGACACACTACGAATGGTAGCAATTATTATTTTATTAAGTAGTCAAATATTTTAATTGACTGTCTCAGCATTGATGGCCTATTATTAAATAGTAAGACACAAAGCACTTTTTTCATCCTTGTTTATAAAAAGCTTCTTGAAACAATAATAAAAGAGCCTCTGGGATTTACATAAAATGAATTTGCCAAAGTAGCCAGCCTTGACTATACATAAGTGTAATTTTCCTAAATTCTCTCAGTAGAGTTTATTTATCTGAGCTACTTCATAGTTGCTGCGTGGGGACCAGTGACCAGTGACAATGACTCATTATTTGCCCTAAAACAATTGGGAGGGAAAAGTCGGTGCCCATCCACCAATGCCTTTAGTAAACATCAGTCTTTAGCTACAAAATGAGAAGTTTGGCGATATTAAAATGTGCTCAAAGGTTTCTTCTGGTTCTAATACCATGACTCCCTAATTGCTATCCATAGTGTGTCCTGCATGACCTCCACTGAAAGCGAGCTGGGGTCACCCTGGGGTAGCTGGAATGCGGCCCAGCAACATCAGCAGTACATGCCTACAGTGTTTCTCAAATTGTGTGGCTCACAACAGTAATAGGTATCCCCCTCCTAAAAAAAGTGGGAAAAGGGTAATATGTCAGTAAATCCAAGAGCTGCTACACTACTTGGAAGTCCCAAGTCAAACCAACAGGTGTATATATTAAGAGGTTACTGTATACCCATTACTATGCTAAGGATGGGGGTGAGGGGCATGATACAACAATAGAAGACCTTAGTGCTCATTATAAGTGTATCAGGTGATCCAATCACTCAACACTGAATATCTTCTATGCGTTGTAAATACAGAGGGTGGAGGGATGCAAAAAAAAGGCAAAATAAATACCTAGCTATCTCTGTATACATAGAAGTATAAAACTGTGTGGTGCAGACAGAGAGCAACAAAAGGCCTCAGAGGTTTTTAATCCTCAGAAGCCAAGGATTAAAACTATATTCCATTACAAATGAATTTGCATTCATATTGTCACTTGCTGCTGGATTTTTTTCCCCCTTAAACTTAAAGGTAGAGAGTGTGGGAACGGAGAAAGGGAGGAAAGAGGGAAAGGAAAGATAGTTAATTCCATACATCTGGATAATTTTGGGGTTTGCTTTTTGCAATTTTCAAAGTGCTTCCAAATAATATATTATATTCTGTGCTTTACCAAAAAACCCGAGAGAATTGGCCAGGCTAAGGAGAACTACTATATGGTAAGAGGTCAATACATCATAGCTATAACTATAATACTAACCATGCAAATATCTGGATTGTCCCAAAATATGTTCATAATTTTCAGCACATTGTAATTTTCAAAACAATGCATAGTGTCTATTAAAAAAATGAATTTCTCCAAAAAGGTTAAATTAGTTACCCAACATAAACAAGATAATAAGCGGCAAGGCCAGGGCAAGAACCCAGGTTTTTTTCCCCCCTCATGCCAGAATGCCCTGAGGGCACTAGAGCCTCTAATTAATCATTACTTAATATAACAGCAATATTCTCTAATTAATTTCCTTATGACTTTTTAGTAAGTATATCAAATGTAATATTCAGCCTGATACAACTTAATGAATAGGATCTTAAAAATTACAAGATTAATATTTATACCATAACTATCACTATCTTTCTTAAACAAATGTAACCAGAAAAACAGTAGCTTGCCAAAGGAGTAGAAGAGCTGAATGGTTTATAGTTACATCACAGCAGTTCCTCTTCAAGAGAGCCCATTAGATTGTAAATTACTTAAGGCTAAGAAAGTATTTGCTCTGTGCTAGAGAGTCTCCACACACACAGATCTACATGGGGGGTCACTGGATCTCAGTGTTCTCTGAGCGCACTGCTGGACCATCTTAAGGGAGCAAAACTAATTCTCAGGAACACACCACATTTAATATCCAAGACTCTGATATCGAAAAACTTACAATAAAGAAAATTACACTACGTTTGACCAGTATTCAGAAGACAGCGATGCCCACATTTTTACTTAATCCCTACCACGGGATACTAGCGATGGGGATACGGAATTAGGCCAAGTACAGAAGCACAAAAAACAGAGAAAAGGGCACGCTTTCTTTTCAATGTGCAAAAGGGACCACAGGAGGTCACTGGCTCAGGAATCAGAAAAACTGGACTGCAGTTCTGCGTCAGTCACACCATAGGTGGGTAAGTGCTGCAGCTTCTCTAGGCCTCGGGTTTTTTCAATCGTTAAATCTAAGAGTGAGTCATTTTAACCTGTAAGGCTGCTTCCAGTTAGTGTTCTATGACCCTAATTTAATTACAGTGAACATGACACTTGTTTAGGAACTGGTAGTAAAGGAGTAGGAACAAAAATTTTTTTAAAGGGGGGAAGAGAAAGTTTATAATCACCAAGAAGAGAAATAAAAGGAAAAGGATAAACTTTTCCAAACTCAGCCTCTATCTCCCACTATTGAAAAAGTTGTATCTGAAAACAATATTTATTCAGTTACTCTCCCACTGAAAGAGGTACCTTTGCCTGAAATTGTTATTCAATCCCCCAACCCAAGATGACTGGAAAAAATAATGCATATCAACAAACAAAACAGAGGGCCCAGTCTATTAGGTACATGCAGCATAGTAAGGAAGTAAATTTTACTACCACCCATGGAATCTCACATTATTAAACTCTCAGTTCATATCATGGCAGCAAAGGGAATCAGCTTTTGGCCACCGTGTGTTTTTTTAATGAATTTCCAGATTCTTCAATTATACTGAATAAAATCTAAATAGATCTATTGCTGATACCTGAACATGCAGAATTGGAGACAGCAGGAGTTAATATGAAAGTGTTGACACTTGATCACTCTTTTCTTTCCTTGAACACAAGGAGTAAGTGCAGTTCTACCCTGTCCTCATTGCTACAAAGTGAGCAATCAACTAAGGCCCCTTCCTTGATTTCTCTATGAAATCTCACCTGTTCTATGATTCATAGCAGGCTACAGAATTTACTTAACATGTGTTTCAGGTTATACTGCTTTACTAATCCCTTGGCTGCTGTATATACATTTTAGAAATGTAACATTATATTTTCAAGCATATCAAATGAACAGTTCATCATAGGTGCAGTGAGTGATGTGTTAATAAAAGTTAGAAGCAGTGACAACATCTCAGTATTGCCTCACCTTATGAAACATGCATCTTGGCAAAGTTAGCTACACAGTACATACCTTACCTACTTAAGTGAATCATCTTTTACCAAAAACTGCCTTGATAAAAATCAGAGCTGCATCCCCTAGGAGAAAATTCCAGGATGCTCAATTGAAAATTTTGTTAAGTTACAATAAAGACTCAGTAAAGCTGCTGGCCAGCTGTGCAGCAGGCAGTTAGACATTATATTAAGGCACAGCAACCTGCTGAGATTGAATTCCCTTGGGGTTCTCATTCCCCTCAGGGCATTTTAAGAACTTCCCACCTTCTGCAATCTCCCAGATGTTGGACCAGAAATCAGAATGTCTCACCTACCCTTATTATCCAACTATGCCCAACTCTGAAAGAATGCTTTCTAAAACTTGGCTCCCTTCCTCCTCTTCTCAGTTGGGCACATGTACTATCTAACTGGGCAAGACAGGCATTTCACATTTTAACACTACATGCTCCTTTCTAGTTCATGGTGAACAATGACATGAAAATTCTTTCCACTCAAAACTGCAACAATTACAGAGTTTAAAAGCTTGGTTTGTCCTCAAGGTTTAAAAGTTTGTATGTTGAGAAAGAACTGTTGAGATGTTTATGCATTTCCTGATTTCAAGAATATTCATTTTATGGTTGCTTAGCATACACATTCCAGCTGTTTTTAACTTTCTGGCAAATCGCTTTATATTTCCCAATCATGAACAGTTTAATAGTACTGTTCATTCACTCAACACTCATTCAACAAATACTTACAGAATGCCTGTGTGTCAGACACTGTTCTAAGGGATTAGGAGTCAACAATGAACAAAACAGACAAATATCCCTGCCCTCATGTGGTTACACTGTAGGGAGATATATAGTATGATAGGTGATGGTAAGGGCTAAAGAGAAAAACAAAGCACAGAAGGGGAGCAAGAAGTATTGAAGGTGGAGCGTCATTTTAGTATTTTATCAACTTATTTTGACAACACCATTGAAAAGTACTTTTTTTAATTTTCCCTTCTTTTTAAAAAATTCTGACCCCTAAGCAGATTGTACATTGGTTTTTCCATTAAGTGTTTCTAGGAAAGACAAAAGCTTAAACTCGGGGTGTGGATGAGTTAGATTGTGTCTAACAAGCAGTGCATTATGAAGCCATGCGATACAGGCCCTGCTGGTGAAATGACCTGTTGGAAAGTTGGAGGTTTGGGTGAGCTTCCTGCATGGATCGCTCAAGGGGTGTTCTTCCCGTGGACCGGGAACGCAGAATCTCTAAAGAAACCCTTTGCTCTTAAGATGTAATTTACATATTTGCTTTCAGTTGAAATAACTGAAAATATTAAACCTAACAGTTGTGTGTCTAATATAGAGAGTGTCATATGTATTTAAGTTGTGTATTTTTATAAAGTAAGCCAAATACCAAGAAAGGGGGGAGAGGGAGCAGACAAATTTCTCCTTACAGTTGCAGATCTCTATTTTAACATCTACTATCACCTTAGGGTCTAGAGGCATGGTAAACTAAATGCTCAGAGTATTGAAGTAGCCTGATGACAATGCATATTGCAACCACACTGCTGCTTTGGTAATTTTCACAGGAACCGGACATAATACATCCACTTGGTAAGAGGACATTTCAAAATTATTTGCCAAGATGAGTATGTAGTATGTCACATTTTTCATGGAGAAACAGTGTTAGTATACTATCCATCTAATTTATATTGGTAAATTTGACTATTACATTGACTATTTTAATGTCTTTTTAAAAATTATGATTGCATACTCATAAGCTGTTATATATTAAAAGAATAAACAGTCTCTCCAAAAGAAGCCCAATACCCTCCCCTCACAACTTCCTCAAATACATTTAAACCAGCATAACTGGCTTAAATGTAGTTATCATAATCTTATCAAAAAGTAGAGCGGTGATCATTCTGTAAAGTATAAAAATATCAAATCACTGTTGCACCTAGAACTAAACATAGTATTGTAGTACTTCAATTTAGTAGCACTTCCTCATATTGTACTACTTCAATTGAATAAATAAATAAATAAAAACGTATACATAATGTCTGCCTTCGATCATCATATTAGAAACTTAAATAATGTAGTCAAATAAAATCTATGATACTTTACTTTTAGGTGCTAATTTAAACCTCCTTCTAGCCAGTCTTTTAATAAATCTTCTACCAAGTATTCTACCTAATTGTTTGGACTTTAACCCGATTAGCAATCCTTATAAGGTAAGTAAGAACATGAAGGGAAAATATTGGTGGGAAGGAAGCTGGCCTGTAGGTAATAATGGGTACATTAAAGGAATGGCCAAGTTTGGACTCTTCAAACTTGTTGAGTGCCACCAATGAAAGTAGTATTTATCCTTGCTAAAAGATCCACCTAAAAGATCATGCTTTTGATGAGCAGTGGTGGCTAGTCACAAATCCTTGAAGGTCAAATGTTATTTAATCATATTTCACATCCTACAATCTCTTGGTTTTGCTGACAGGCATACTTTCTAGCATAATAAATCACTGGCTAAAGAAAGTTTTGAAAAAGAAAGAGAAAAGAAAACTCTAATAGTAGGAAAAAAGCACGGCAATCGCCAAGAAAGAAAGAGGGCAAGGAACACTATGTCTAAAGCTATACCAAAACTTGACAGGAGTTAGGGTACAGTATGAATCGGGTATCTGAACCCAGGCTACAAAGGAAATATTCAGGGCAAGAGTGATACCACTGTAAAGAGTATATAAAAATATGTAATACTTTGGTTGCCTTAAATTTATGTGGAAATGAAGACCATTGTCTATAAAGTGTTCACAGCTATAGGTAAAATTAGGAAGAGGTGTTCAGTCATTAAGCAACCCTTAAAAGGCAAAAAACCATTTTGTTTCCCCCGTCCTGAAATTTCCTGTCCTTCTCCTTTCTTAGGGGCTCAATCTGAGAGAAGAAATCCTGAAAGGGAACTGCACACTTGACTGTGGGGTTATGCCAGGCACTGTGCTGAATGCTGTGCAGTGCTGAAATGCGGCTCCCCCTCAGAGGCAGAGAGCCTCAGCATGGTCCAGTCCCAGACACCTACCTCTCAGAATGTCTTCAGCCCAGAGTGGGATGCATTTCTCCAATTCATCAGCTAAAAGGAACTGCCTTTTTAAAAATTCTCACAAAGGCAAAAGAGTGGCCCTGGGTACCATAGATTAATCTATTGATGTGCCTATAATTGCCATCATACATGTCATCTGTTCTCAGTTCTCCATTCTTTTCTTATCCTTTTCTGCCTCCCTCTACCTATGTTCTAGGCCCACACAAATTGTGTTTGGCTCTAGCTGGCAGCACTCAGAGCTGGAGTTTGCTGTCCTCAATTAATGACAACAGCAGGATATATGTAGTTATATATAGCTTACCACTATGTGCCTGGCACTTTGCTAAGTGTAGTCCAAAAATGATCTTATTTAATCTTTATAACAACCCTATGACATAGGAGGTATTTTATCTCCATTTTACAAATGCAGAAACAGGCCCTAAAAGATTAAGTAACCTGCTCAAGGTCATACGGCTAACAAATCTCAAAGTATAGATCTCATACCTAGGTATCCATCTTATCCCAAAGAGTAATAATCTTCTTTACATTAAGCCATAAAGCCTGTGCTCAGAAATCATACAGATCTGAATTTCAACTCTAATGCTATCACTTAACCATTTGTGCAGTTTGGTAAATTATTCAATCTGAGTTTCCTCGAGTATGAAATGGAATAGCAATACCACTTAAGTTGGCAGTTGTGAGCACTAAATGAGCTAACATATATAAAAGTTGTCGAGCAATGCTTGTGGGATACTGTAATCAATACTCACTGCGTTCAATCCCACCCTTCCTTCCATTTGATTATCAGTTATAGAGGCAGACACGAAAAGATAACACCAAGGGTAAGCAAAAATTGTGGATCATCATCAAGCACAACGTCAGTGGTAGGCTTGCTCGGTCTCCCAGAGGTTCCGGCACTGCAAAACTAATGTAACCGCACTTCCTCCACGCCCCTGGTTGCAGTGAGCCCCAAACAGAAGAAATTCGAAGCTGGAGCCTGAACTGGAGCCGCTAGGATACGCAATCTCGCAACCTCCTGCTTTACACCAAAATCAAGAATCACCTTTGCCCACCCCACCTACCTAGCAGCTTCCCCTGGAACCATCGCCTACTCTGAGGCCCACCCCATTCCTCTGGGTATTCGCTAAGCGCAGAGCGGGGCGTGTGACCCAGTACCTCTCCCGGCTAGGAGCTGCGGCAATTTCTGGGCGTGTCACCCTTCCCTGGGCCGCAGGCCTGACGCCCCGCCTGGAGGATCCCGGGCACCGTCCGCCCAGGTGCACGAGCACCAGGTCCAAGATGCGCCTCGCGGCCCGGAGCTGAGCCCGGAACGCTGGCTACACCGGGAGGCGCGGGGCAACCCTGGGTCTAGGCAGGCCGCCGACCTCGCGTCCAGCGGATCCAGAGGCCCCGCGCGCCCCGGCCTATCCCTGGCCGCGCGTAGCCCAGGATGCACTTCCAGCGCGAGGACACGGCAGGCCGAGTCGCGCGGAGCCTGCGGGCCCGATTCTCCCGACCCAGACTCTTCTCCTCCCCCAGGGGACCGGTGGGTTGCGGGTGCCCCGCCACCCCGGGCCCAAAGCAGAAAGAAGTCTGCACTCACTTCTCCGTCTAAGGGGTAGAAGTCGCTCCAAGGTAGAGACCAAACAGGCACACACCGCGGAACCTCCCAGCCGCCTGGGATTCACGGAAACCTGGGGCGGATCCGGCTGAGGGGCGGGGCGGGGCAGGGCTGAGGCCGGCTCCGCCCACCCCGGCCACTGCCTGCCCAGAGCTCGTAGACACTGATCTGTTCCTGTAGGTTGCTGCTTCAGGGCTACGTAGATCGCTTGCTTACCGAAAACTCCAAGTTGACTTCAGGCGTTTAAGTAAGTTATTTGGTGCACCAAAATAAATTCCTGAAAATAAAAGAAGTTATATTTGAGAAAATTTATACCGCACGCTGAACCAGGAAAGAATCAGCTTCAGCATGAAAGTGGTGAAATGCTAACTACTAATCATTCTTATTTAGAACGCTTTCAATGTGCAACTACCGGAGTCATTTGATATTCTTAATTTCATTTAATCCTCACAATTTTGTAACGGATTAGTGCCATTATCCCCATTTCGCAAGTGAGAAAAATACGACTGAGAAACTGGAGATTTGATAGCTAAGTAATTGGCCTACTTGCCCAAAGTCACAGATTCAGAGTAACCTCTAAGCGCCCCACTTGACTGCGACTTGATGCTGCTTGAGATTAAACTACTACGGAAAATATTGCTCCATCTGACTGCTTGAAATTTGAATTTCTGTCCAAAAAAACAGGGACAAAATCAATAGGCATACACATGGGAAGCAATATTTGCCACAAACCTGACATTCAAAAAAAAGGGTTAGTATCTTAAGTATAATTGCCTTTAAAAAATAGAAAAATGGGCAAAAGATAACTTTTTTAATTACAGAAGAAATGGAAAAATGAACCAAAGAAGAAATATAGACTTTTCTAAGCCAAACTTTTCTTTTAATCCAAAAAAATGCAAAGTAAACACTTTTAAATAACTGTATCAGTGCAAGTGAAGATTCATTCCTTTATTCAACACCTCCTGGGTGCCTGTTATGTGCCATACATTGTTCTATAGAGACTTGTGATAAAATAGTGACAGACAGAAGCTTCTACCCTAGAGGGAGAACAAATAATAAGTTATTAAAAGGAAGCAAAATGACTTCAGATAGTCATAAGTACTGTGAAAGGAAAATCAAAATGGAGTCATTATTGCTAAAAGAGCTTTCTAAAATGGAGCCAGGAGCCCACTGAGGAAGTGTGACTTATGCACATCTCAGCTCAGGTGGAATCTTAATAGGCGCATCCAGAACATCTGCCCAATGTTCATGAAACTCAAGATACTTATTAGACCCTTGTGATAGCCTATCCATTAGGAACAAGTATCTTCTTTTTTGCATCAGAATCAACCATAATTCTTGCCAGACAACTTTAACAACCTCGTAGTATCTGCCTTTATAAGCCCCTGGCTCTTTCTCTTTCCAGAAACACTCTTCCGGTTTTACTCAAGTCTGTATCTCCCAAATTGCAATTACTAAGACCCCCCAAATAAAGCTCTTTGTTCATTGCAACCTTGATATTGATTATTGTTCACAGTACCATGAGGAAAGTAATACAGGGTAATGTGATAGAAAGGGACTTGGGGATAATAAGAACCTTTTCAGACAGGGAAGGTCTCTCAAAGGTGGTGATACTTTATGTGAGAACTGAAAAATAAGAAAGACCCAGTCGTGCAAAGATCTGAAGGCAGAGCAATGATAGCAGGGACAAAGGCAGGAATAGACTTAGCAAACTGCAGGAACAGAAACAAGGCCTTCGTGGTTGGAACATAGTAGGGAGGAAAGAGAAGTGTTTTATTTTGTTTTTACTAAAGGTTGGTAAAAACAACCTTTTTGTTTTATTTTTGATTCTGTTTTTACATTAAAGCAAAGGTCCTCAGGTACCACTAATTTAGTTGCAAGTTTCAAAATTTCCAGAATACATAGTATCAATACCCAATTTTCATCACCTTTGTCTCCTCTAAAATAGGGAGTAGAGACAATGAAATGGTTTTGTACTTTTAGTACCCAATAAGCAATCTCTCAATTAAATAGACAGTGCCATAGCTATTCAATGTACTTATTCATTTTCCTCAAACTATAGTCTAAATTCCATTCTACTTTTGTACATATTCATTCTCCCATTTATTCAACACATACTGAATGCATACTATGTATCAGGCATAACAAGGTTCTAGAAACAAAGAACAAATAGGCATGGGACTTAACACCTGGTGGAGATTTAAAGGGATGCTAAAATGAATGAGATATTCACAAAATAGTCTCTTGGCGTTCTTCTACCTCACTGGTTGTTCCTTTTTATCTCCTTTGCTTTTTGATCCTCATATTCCCAGTTCTTACACTGGAGTACCCCAGGGTTTAGTTCTTGACTTTTCTTTTTTCTATCTTCATCCACACCTTTAGTTACCTCATCTAGCCTTACAGCTTTGAAATCCATCTATATTCTAAAGGCTCCCAAATTTCCAAATCCTGAAACTCTAGATTCCAACTCCCTACTTGTGAGTTGTATTAGTTATCTACTGTTCCATAACAGATTATACCAAACTTAGGGACTTACAACTAAGTAGTCATTTATTATACAGCTTCTTTGTTTCAGGAATTTCAGAGTGGCTTAGCTGGGTTCTGGCTTATCATCTCTCACAAGAGTTGCAATCAGGTATTATGCAGAGTTGCAGTCATCTTATGGGGCTGGAGGATCTGCTTCCAAGGTGGCTTACTCGCGCGTTAACAGTAGTGCTCTTTGTTGGTGGGAGACCTCGGTTCCCTCTCCAACGTGTACCTCTTACTAGAGCTGCTTGAGTACCCTAATAGCATGGCTGCTGGCTTCCCCCAAGGCAAACAATCTGAGAGATCAAGGGAGAAGCTTCATGAGTTTTATGATTTAGCCTCAGAAGTCATATACCATCACATTTGCAGTATTCTATTGGTCAAATAGACAAGCCTATATCTAATGTGAGAGGGAATCCCACAAAGGAGTAAATCCAGGAGGTAAGAACCACTGGGGGCCATCTTGAAGGCTGGCTACCACAGATGCCTAATAATCATTTCAAATCTCAATGTACAAGTAAACCCTCCTGATCTTCCTTCCCAAATTCGTATCTCCCACAGTCCTCTTTATCTCAAGTAGTGGCAAAGCTTCCTTCCAGTTGTTTGGGCCAAAACACTTGGAGACATCTTTGTCTCTCTCATACCCCATCCCAACTGGTCCAGTGTGTTGGCTAATCCTGTCAACTCTACCTTCAAAATACACCTGGATTCTGACTACACCTATTTTCCAGCCTAGTCTGAGTCACCTCTATTTCTTTCTACATTTCTGTAATACCCAGTAACTGCTTCCCTTCCTGCTCCCCTTCAGTCTATTTTCAAAACAGTCATAAGGATCTAATTAAAATGTAAATTAGACTGTGTCCCACATGATCATACAAAGAAAAAAAGCCAAAGTCCTTACAATTGCCTACAAGGTCCTACATTACTTGGTCCCCATCTCCTCTCTGACCTTATCTCTTAAGGTCACTCAAGACCTTAAGAGTCTCCTTCTTGCTCACTCAATCTAGAGCGGACTTATGTTCAGAGAAAATGCCACTTGCCTTCCCAATTCATGCCTTTGCACTTTCATTTCACTTGGCATGATATGCTCTGCCCCCAGATATTTTCATGGCTCATTCCCTCTTCCCCCTCAGTGAGTTCTTCTGTGGCCACCACCCTATTTAAAACTGTAATGCCTACGCAGAAATACACTCCATACCCCTTTCTGCTTTATCTTCCTTTTTCAGCATTTATCATCATTTATTATATCTTTTATGATCTATTATATCATTTACCTTGCTTACTATCTTTCCCCAACTGGAATATATACTCCACTAGGAATTCGCATCTAAAAGAATACCAGGCATATTATAGATAAGCAAAATATATTTCATTAGTGAATGAAGAAATTGTGCCAGGCCCTGTTATAGGCAAAGGCAGACATGTCATTGAGTTTATAGTACAGTGAAGGCACACATTACTAATTCTTATCAACTCTACCTCTAAAATATACTCAATTGACAAATAATCACAAATATAAAAATGAAATTATAAAATGTGCTTAGAGCTATAAAGAAAATGAAAATATATTAAGGGGAATCAAGAAAAATTTCTCTGAGGAAGTAACATTTGGACTGAGAGCTGAAAGATGAATAGGAATTAGCTAGGTCAGGAATAGTGGAGTGGGGTAGGGGGAAGGGGGAGAGTGCTAAGGTAGTGAAATGGGAAGGAATCCTGAAAGAATATCACATAGGGAAGTCTGAGGCTCATGGGAGGCAAGAAAAGATACTGTGCCTGAAGCCAAGAGAGAAATATTACAGACTTAAATAGACTAAAGAAACAGGACAATTAAATGCAACACATAATCAGGATTTGATACAAGTTGGGGAAAAAATGGTTGTTATAAAGGACAGCATTGGGACAATAAGCAAAACTTGTATATTAAATAATAGTATTCTATCAATTTCAACTTCCTGAATTTGGTAACTGTACTGGGACTAAATAAGAGAACGTCTTTGTTTCTGGGCATGAAGAGTCATGATATCTGTAATCTATTCTAAAAAGGTTCAACAACAGAAAATAATAATAGGAATAGAATATGCATATTATATGTAGTATATGTAAAGAAAGATAAAGAAAATGTGGCAATATGTTAACAATGGATGAATCTAGGTGAAGAATATATGGGATTTCCTGCAACTTTCCTAAGGATCTAAATTTTTTTTCAAAATGAAAATTTTAATTAAAATTTTACTCTGGCTGAAATATCAGAAACTCAATCTCAGGATTATGATGGCATTCAGTGGTATAAACATATTATTTAGCAATACTGAGAAAACTACCAGTAGAAATATGTAAAAAAAGAAAGTTTGGAAGAGGATCTATATATCTTTTAAAATATATGTTAAAAACAAAGAAAATAGGGATATCACTGATGTAATCATAAAGAAATATGGTTGATTTAACGGGAAGTGGTGGAAGGAGCAATCAATAGAAGAAGCATTGGACTTATCGTTAGAAGACATGGATTCTAGTCTTCTACCAATACCTACCAGCTAGGCAACCTTGGTTAATAAATCTCTTTGAGCTATAGTTCACTTGTTTATTAACTTGGGATACCACTTACTTCACAAGGTCGTTGGGAAGATCAAATGAAATAAAAGTGTTTGTTAATTCACTACATAGTATTGAAAGTACTACATAAATGTAACCTAATTTTTTAAAAACTATAACTATCTTCCCTTATTGCCCATAAAAAAATTTCATATAATCCATATAGTAGGTTTGCAGCTTGTGTTTTCTCCCACATCAACTCTGAAGTAGGATTCAAAACCTCTTCATCCCCTCCAAAAGAATTCCAGTCCAGTGAAAAAGCAATACCGACCTTACTGAATATTCTGAGGGGAAGCCAGGGGTTTTATACGACACATCCCAAAGCATACAACGCCATCAACCTTCTGTCAAGAGGCCTCCTCTCCCTAGTCTTTCTTGTTGGATCACTGTGGGCTGGTCATTCTTTGCCCGTCTCTGGCTTCTCCCTTCTCCCCGAGAAACTCCCCCTCCAGTCTCTCAACCTCTTCCATTCCCTTCTTTATGTAAAACAGTTTAATTCTAACAAGGGTTTATTTCCTAAAAGTACCCTCCAGTACCAGGATTCTCCCCACCTTTGAAGGCACCAGAGAATTATAAATAACAAATCATTATTTGCTTGCATACGGAAATTCTTGGGTCTATTTCAGCGCTTTCAAGTCTGTTCTGGTGATCTATCCTTGAGCCAAAGCCAAAACAGACACCCAGGACGGCCAAAAGCCAGCAGCCCGAAGGGCGCTATCTCCCTGCCCCAGTCCACTCGGCGCAGGCGCAGCAAGGCCACTAAGTCCCACCCAATCGAGGTATTTCCCGCCCCCCGAAACCATGGACCGGAAGCTGCGGAGAGGAAGAGGAGCGGGGCCGGAAGCCGGCAGACGCTGCTTTTTGTGGAGAGACTGGGGCGCTTTTCGCTCCGCCCCGCTTCGTAGCAGGCAAAGGGGTGAGGGGTCAGGCTTGGGAGCCGCGGATCATGGCGCTATCCCTGCGACTCTGGCGCTCCCTTCCTTTGGGACGTAGCGCTGCCCTGGGACCTCGGCTCCCGACGGGTGCTGCTGGCAGCCGGGAGCAGTGCGTTCTTTGGCGACTCCGCGGCGCTGAGGTACCCTCGCCGTCCTGGCTCCCGCTTTTCTCCCCTACCGGCTGGGCTCCGGCGGCCCCTTCCTTCTTCAGGCTCGGTGGCCCCGCGTCACCTTAGGGTATGTGGTGAACTGAGGAAGGAGTTCGGGGCCTGGTGTGCCTGGAGCTCTCCCGGTGACCGCGACGGACAGGTCCTCTCCCTTTCGCAAGCCCAGTTCCTCTCTGAAAACGGGTCGGAGGAGGAGGAGTGAGCCCCCCCCCCCACCCCAGACGCTCCCGTCACTCCGGAGAATCTGCCTCATGCCTGTCTTTCCTGTGTAAATGCAAGGAGAACTGTAGGGGAGAAAGACCTTGACCTCTGTGAGATAATGTTAGCTTTCGGTGACGGCCAGATATGGTAATAGCACCTGAGGCTGTCAGTCTACCGCACTTTGAGAAGTTTGCTGTGTGATTTTGAAAGTTCCTACGGCTCAGAACCAGAGATTTATGCACTATTTAGGTTTAAAAACTATTTTTGAGTTTCTTGTTTCATCTGCATAACGTTAAGGAAGGATGTTGGGATGTTAGATTGTCATCCCAATTTTCGCATTTCTGTTAGACTGATTGGCCTAGGTTTATCTCTGAAAGGGGATTGAAGGGTGAGGGTGTGCACTGGATATATATCATTTGAACTAGGTGCTTCATTATTTTAAATTATTTTAAATATACATTTTTGACTGCCTGCTATGTGTTCAGAGTTGTGGGGTGGGGGAGGGTTGAAAGACAGTAAGGCTTGATCCCTTTCCTTGGAAGAGCTTATAGCCAGATGGGTTAGATGATATGAGCAGAGGGATGGGAGGAGTACTAAGTATGAAACTAGCCTCAAGTTTCCAAATTAGAGCTTTGGTGAGTTTAAAATTTCATTTTAGTGGAATGATCCACTATTATTAGATAATAATAACATTTATTGAAGGCTTACTATAACCAGGTGTTGTGTTAAGCACTACCTGATTTAGTTGTGTACTGAAATGTTTCCATGCACCCTATGAAATAAGAACTGTTATTTTATCCATTTTTTTAGAAGAGGAAATTGAAATAAGGTTAAATAATGTATCCAAGCCACACAGCTAGAAAGATGTATCTCCAGATACTCCGAGTATCTACAGAGCACATGAGCTGCATATGGCCATTGTGCTAAAAAACTGAAAACTAGAGAAGCAAGATAGAAAAGGACAGAAAAAAATCACAATCATGAGATACTAGAGAGATTTGTAGGTAGTAAAACTCTGCCCTAAGCCAAAGGCAATAAAGAAAATTCTTTCCTCCCTCTAAGTATAGTGAATTTTTAGGGGGGTGGAACTATTTATTATTACCAGATTTCCAATTTTTCATGTGTTTTCATAGCCTTATCATTTCTGTTTTTCTGTTTCCTAGACCTTCCTCCCTGCTTGATGTCAATAAGTTGAGTTTGAGGTATTTATTCCCCAGGGGTTTGCAGAGATTGGGGGCTACTTTTGAGTAACTCAGACTTCATTTTTCTGTCTTTTTCAATTTGTAGTCTATACTGCAAAACACTCATCTCTGAACGTTTATTTTTCAGCAAATTTGTACTGAGTGCTTACTATGAGCAAGACTATTCTAAGCTCTGGGGGTATAATGAACGTGAGAAACAACCCTTTTCTCACTGATCTGACAGAAGGAAAGGTAGTTATTGAGTAAATGTAATGAATGCTAAGTGTTAGGAAAAGGGAAGCAAAATTACACCTAACCTGATCTTAAAGGGAAAAGGGGAAGTGTGTAAGCAGTTAGAGATGTGATATAAACACTTGATAAAGGGAAGATGAGCACAAAAGAACATGCCTGTAGAGAGTAGCATGAGGATTTGAGGTAAGAAAAGTTGGCATTTTTGAGGAACTGAAAGTATGACTGAAGCCTGGAGTGGAAGAGTAAACTGAAATAAACCAAGGCTGAAAAGTTAGGCAAGTACCAGTTTATTAGTTATCTATTATTGATAACAAATTATCACAAAACATAATGTCTTAAAGCAACAAACGTTTATTATCTCATGGTTTCTGTTGCTTAGGAATCCACATGAGGTTTATCTGGGTGCCTCTAGCTGAAGATCTCTCATAAGGTTGAATCAGCCTGTTCAGTTGCTAAGGGCTCGTGCGAAGGCTCAACTTGAGGGTAAAGGGAAAGTTCTGCTTCCAAGCTCATCATGTGCCTGTAGGCAGGCCTTTGTTACTCACCAGGAGGGCTTCTTCTCAGGGCTGCCTCATGACACAGCAGCTAGATTCCCCCATGGCAGGCATGCAGTCAGAAGGAACACATGAGAGAGTGAGTATCAAAGATGGAAGCCACAGTCTTTTTATAACCTAATCTTAGAAGTAACATCTGTTCACTTCTGCATATTCTGTTTCTTACAAGGGAGTCAGAAAGTTCAGTCTACATTTAAGGGGAGGGGATTGCACAGGGGAGTGAATATCAGAAAGCAGGGCTCATTGAGGCCCATTTTATTTTATTTATTTTTAAATTGAGAGATAATTGACATGTATTAGTTTCAGGTGTACAACATAATGATTCAGTATTTGTGTTTGTATATATTGTGAAATGATCACCACAGTAAGGCTAGTTAATATCAATCTCCACACATAGTTACAATTTTTTTTCTGGTGATGAGAACTTTTAAGATTTATTCTCTCAGCAACTTTCAAATATTGCAGTACATTATTATTAATTATAGTCACTGTGGTGTACATTATATCCTCAAGATGTATTTATTTTATAACTGGAAGTTTGTCCAACTTCACCCATTTCACCCACCTCTTCCACACACCCCCAGCCCCTCTTCCCTTGCTTCTGGCAACCACCAAGCTCTTGTACATGAGTTTGGATTTTTTTTTTTAGATTCCACATATAAGTTAGATCATACTGTATTTGTCTTTTTCTCTCTCATTTATTTCACTTAGCCTAATGCCCTCAAGGTCCATGTTGTTGCAAATGGCAAGAATTCTTTTTTTTCCAATGGTTAAATAATATTCCATTTTGTGTGTGTGTGTATCATTTTGTTGTTGTTCATTCATTGATGGACACTTAGGTTGCTTTCATGTCTTGGCCATTGTAAGTAATATTGCAGTGCAACATGGGGTGCATATATTTTTTCAAGTTAGTGTTTTTGTTTCCTTTGGATAAATACCCAGAAGTGGAATCGGTGGATCATATTGACATTCTATTTTCAATTTTTGGAAGAACCACCGTACTGTTTTCCATAGTGGTTGCACCAATTTACATTACCAACAATGGTGTACAAGAGTGCCCTTTTCTCAAATCCTCTCCAGCACTGGTTATATCTTGTCTTTTTGATAATGGCCATTCTAACAGGTGTGAGGTGAGATTTCATTATGGTTCTGATTTGCATTTCCCTGGTGATTAGTGATGTTGAGTACCTTTTCATGTACCTCTTGGCTCTCTGTATGTCTTCTTTGGAAAAATGTTTCTTCAGATCCTCTACTCATTTTTTTAATTGGATGTTTGTTTTTTTGCTGTTGAGTTATATGAGTTCTTAATATATTTTAGATACTAACCCCTTATCAGATATATGATTTGCAAATATTTTTTTCCCTTTCGGTAGGTTGCCTTTTCATTTTGTTCATTGTTTCCTTTGCTGTGCAGAAACATTTCAGTTTGATGAAGTCCCACTTGTTTGTTTTTGCTTTTGTTGCCGTTGTTTTTGGTGTCAAATTCAAAGTCATTGCTAAGACCAGTGTCGTGGAGCTTACCCCTATGTTTCCTTCTAGGAGTTTTATGGTTTCAGGTCTTACAATGAAGTCTTTAATCCATTTTGAGTTAATTTTTGTGTATGGAGTATAAGGTAGTGGTCCAGTTTCATTCTTTTGCATGTGGCTGTCCAGTTTTCCCAACACCAAAAAGACTGTCCTTTCCCCATTATATATTCTTGACTCCTTTGTCAATAATTACTGACAACATAGGCGTGGGGTTATTTCTGGGCTCTCTATTCTGTTGCATTGATCTATGTGTCTTTTTTTTATGTGAATACCATACTGTTTTGATCACTATAGGTTTATAATTTAGTTTGAAATCAGCATGATGCCTCCAGCTTTGCTCTTTTTTTCTCTGGATTGCTTTGGCTATTTGGGGTCTTTTGTAATTCCATACAAATTTTAGGATTGTTTTATTTCTGTGAAAAACACCATTGGAAATTTTATAGGGATTGTACTGAACCTGCAGATTGCTTTGGGTAGTATGGGCCTTTTAACAATATTAATTCCTCTAAACCATGAGCATGGAATATCTTTCCATTATGTCCTCTTCAATTTCTTTCATCAGTGTCTTTTAGTTTTCAGTGTACAGGTCTTTCACCTCCTTGGTTAAATTTATTCCTAGGTGCTTTATTCTTTTTGATATAACTGTAAATGGGATTATTTTCTTAACTTCTATTTTTGATAGTTTGTTATTAGTATATAAAAACAACATTTTTTGTATATTGATTTTATATGCTGCAACTTTACTTAATTCATATATTATTTCTAACAGTTTTTTGGCGGAGTTTTTAGGGTTTTCTGTGTATGCCATCATGTCATCTGCATATGCTGATAATTTTACTTCTTTTCCAATTTGTATGCCCCACACCTTTTTTTTTTTTCTTGCCTAATTGCTCTGGCTAGGACTTCCAATACTATACTGAATAAAAGTGGCAAGAGAGGGTATCCTTGTCTTGTTTCTCATCTTAGAGGAGAAGCTTTCAACTTTTCACCATTGACTGTGATGTTAGCCATGGGTTTGTCATTTATGGCCTTTATTATGTTGAGGTACATTCCCTCTATACCCACTTTGTTCAGAATTTTATCGTAAATAGATATTGAATTTTGGCAAATGCTTTTTCTGCATCTATTGAGATGATCATATGATTTTTGGCATTCATTTTGTTAATGTGGTGAATCAGATTGATTTGCAGATGTTGAACCATCCTTGCATCCCTAAAATAAATCCCACTTGGTCTTGGCTTATGATTCTTTTAATGTATTATTGAATTTCATTTGCTAATTCTGTTGAAGATTTTTGCATCTATGTTCATCAGGGATATTGGCCTGTACTTTTTTTTCTTGTAATGTTCTTTTCTGACTTTGGTATTAGGTTAATGCTAGCCTCATAAAATTAGTTTGGAAGTTTTTCCTCTTCTGTTTTTGAAAGAGTTTGAGAAGCATTGGTATTCATTCCTTAAATGTTTGATAGAATTCACCAGTGAATCCATCTAGTCCTAGGCCATTCTTTGTTGGGAGGCTTTTGATTACTGATTCAATTGCCTTAATTGGTAATTGGTCTGTTCAGATTTTCTATTTCTTCATGATACAGTCTTGGTAGGTTGTATGTTAGTAGGAATTTATCCATTTCTTCTAGGTGGTTCAATTTGTCGGTGTATGATTGTTCATAGTAGACTCTTATGGTCCTTTGTACTTCTGTGGTATTGGTTGTGCTGTCTCCTCTTTCATTTATAATTTTATTTATTTGAGTCTTCTCTTTTTTACTTGGTGAATCTAGCTAAATGTTTGTCTGTTTTGTGTACCTTAAAAAAAACAAAAACAAAAAACGCACGTCTTCGTTTTATTGATCATTTCTCTTGTCTTTTTAGTCTCTATTTCATTTGTTCCCCCTCTGATTTTAGTTATTTCCTTCCTTCTGCTAGTTTTGGGTTTTGTTTGTTTTTCTTTTTCTTTTTTTTTTCTTCCAGCTCCTTGAGATGTAAAGTGAGTTGTTGAATTGAAATCTTTCATGTTTGTTAACATAGGCATTTATCACTATGAACTTCCCTCTTAGAACTGCTTTTGCTATATCCTACAGATTTTGGTATGCTGTATTGCCATTTTCAGTTTTTTCAAGGTGTTTTTTTAAAAATTTCTCTTCATTTCTTCTTTGAAGCATTGGTTGTACAGTAGCATGTTGTTTAATCTTCATATATATGTGAATTTTCTTCTTGTAATTGATTTCTAGTTTCATACCATTGTGGTTAGAAAAAATGCTTGATATGATTTTAATCTTCTTAAATTTATTAAGACTTATTTTGTGACCTAACATTATGATCTGTCCTGGAGAATGTTTCATGTATGCTTGTATATTCTGTTGCTTTGGGATGGAATGTTCTATATATGCCCATTAAGTCCATCTGGTTAAACATGTTGTTTGAGGCCAGTGTTTCCTTATTGATTTTCTTTCTGGATGATCTATCCATTGATGAAAGTGGGGTATTGAAGTCCCTTACTGTTATTGTATTGCCATCTATTTCTGTTGTTAGGTCTGTTGATAATTGCTTTATATATTTAGGTCCTTCTATGTTGGATGCATGTTTACAAACGTTATATCGTCATATAATGACATTCTTTGTTTCTTATTACAGTCTTTGTCTTAATGTATGTTTTGTTTGACACAGCTACCCCAACTTCCTTTTGGTTTCCATTTGCATGGAATATTTTTTCCATCCCTTCATTCTTCATTTTCAGTCTTTGTGTGTCCTTAAAGCTGAATTGTTTCTGTTGTAGGCAGCATATAGTTGAGTCTGTTTTTTTCTTTTTTTTTTTTAATCCATTCAACCACTCTGTCTTTTGATTGGAGAATTTGGTCCATTTACATTTAAAGTAATTACTGATAGGTATGGATTTACTATTGCCATTTAGTTAATTGTTTTTTGGTTGTTTTGTAATTCTTTTGTTCCTTTCTTCTTCTTTTGCTCTCTTCCTTTGTGATTTGTTTATTTTCTGAAGTGGAATGCTTATTCTTTTCTCTTTCTCTTTGGCATATCTCCTATAGTTGTTTTTTTTTTAATTTATTTATTTTCTTTTATTTATTTTTGGTTGTGTCGAGTCTTTGTTGCTGTGCACGGGCTTTTTCTAGTTGTGGCGAGTGGGGGCTACTCTTCGTTGCGGTACACAGGCTTCTTATTGCGGTGGCTTTCTTGTTATAGAGCATGGGCTCTAGGCATGCGGGCTTCAGTAGTTGTGGCACGCGGGCTCAGTAGTTGTGGCTCGCAGGCTCTAGAGCGCAGGCTCAGTAGTTGTGGCACACGGGCTTAGTTGCTCTGCGGCATGTGGGATCTTCCCAGACCAGGGCTTGAACCCGTGTCCCATGCATTGGCAGGCAGATTCTTAACCACTGTGCCACCAGGGAAGCCCCTCCTATAGGTTTTTGCTTTGTGGTTACCGTGAGGCTTACATAAAACATCTTAGAGTTTTAACAGTCTACTTTAAGTTGATAGCAACTTAAATTTGAATGCATTCTAAAGCTGTATGTTTTTACTTCTCCCCTCCCCCCCACATTGTATGTTTTTGATGTTGCAGTTTATTTCTTTTTATTTTGTGTGTCTGTTAACAAATTATTTTTACTACTAGCTTTATAGTCAATTAGCTCACCACCTTTACAACATTAGATTTTCCCAATTTTCATATGTATTTACCTTTACTGGTGAGATTTGTACTTTCATATGTTTTCCTGTTACTAATCAGCACCCTTTCATTTTAAATTAAGGAAGTCCCTTTAAGGCTTCTTGTAAGACCATTCTAGTGATGATAAACTTCTTGTTTTGCTTGTCTGGAAAACTGTTAATCTCTCCTTCAATTCTGAAGGACAACTTTACCAGGTAGAGTGTTCTTAGTTGGCAGTTTTTCCTTTCAGGACTTTAAATATATTGTGCCTAACTCCCTTCCCGCCTGCAAAGTTTCTGCTGAAATATCTGCTGATAAGTCTTGGGGTGGGAGGGAAATCCCTTGTATGTAACACGTTGCTTTTCTCTTGCTGCTTTTAAGGTTCCCTGCTTGTCTTGACTCTTTAATTTTCATGTGTCTTGGTGTGGGTCTCTTTTGATTCATCTTTTTTTGAATTCTCTGGGCTTCCTGGATCTGGATGTCTGTTTTCTTCCCTGGATTAGGGAAGTTTTCAGCCACTGTTTCTTCAAATAAGTTTTCCGCCTCTTTCTCTTCTCCTTCTGGGACACCTATAATACAAATATTGGTCTGTTTGATGTTGTCCCTTAAGTCCCTTAAACTATCTTCACTCTTCTTTATTCTTTTTTTTTTTTTTCTTTGTGCTGCTCTGATTGGATGAGTTCCATTGCCCTGTCTTCAAGTTCACTGATACTTTCTTCCACTTCTTCTAGTCTGCTGTTGAACTGCTCTGTTGTATTTTTCATTTCAGTTATTGTATTCTTCAGCTCTATGATTTCTGTTTGGTACTTTCTTATATTTTTTGTTCCTTTGTTGAAATTCTCACTTTGTTCATCATTCTTCCTCTGAGCTCAGTGAGCATCTTTGTGGCTTATTTTGAACACTTTATCAGGTAAATCACTGGTTTCCACTTTATTAAGGTCTTTTCCTGAGGTTTTATAATTGGAAAGGATTGTAATTGGCCCCTAATATGTGTATTTAATTAGCGACCTTCCATTTAGGCCTAGCTATGAATATAAGCTAATAGGCCTCTGTCACAGAAAGCCTGGAGGTGCATTTCAGTCTGTTTTCTCTGTACAGTAAGTCCCCTACGTACGAACAAGTTCTTTTCCGAGAGCACATTCATCAGTTCAATTTGTTCATAAGTCCACCAAACTTAGCCTAGGTATCCAACTAACACAATCGGCTACATAGTACTGTACTGTAATAGATTTATAATACTTTTCACACAAATAATACATAAAAAACAAACACAAAAAATAAAGAAAACATTTTTAATCTTACACTACAGTACCTTGAAAAATACAGTAGTACAGTACAACAACTGGCATACAGGGGCTGGCATTGAGTGAACAGGCAAGAAGAGTTACTGACTGAAGGAGGGAGGGGAGGTGGGAGATGGTAGAGCTGAAGGATCATCAGCAACAGGAGACGGAGGGCAAGCTGCAGTTTCACTCATGCCTGCCATTAATGGCACAGGTTCTGGTTCCTTGCTGGATTCAAGTCTATCTACCCTCCTGAAAGAACAGTTCAGTGATGTCTGGGTAGTAGCTCTTTTTTTTCTCGTCATAGATAACACAGTAGCACTGGATTGCATTCCGAACAGCTGCTGCAACCTTTGTGTACCATTCTACATTTGGGTCCTGTGCCTCAAAAACTAACAGTGCCTCCTCAAATAAAGAAAATCCCTCTGCCATTTCCTGCGTTGTGAATCTCTTAGGTTCTTTAGTTATTTCTTTTATTCCTTTTGTCTCTCTTTGTCCTTCCTCTGGGCCTCCAGTTCCATCAGGTCTTCATTAGTAAGCTCCTTGTGTTGCATAGCAAGGAGTTCAGTGAAGTTGTCCTCTCGCAGATCTAGCTCCAGCTTCTCACTGAGGGTCACTAAGTTTCTGAAGACCTCTTTGGACTCCTCATCCACCTTCTCAAATCCATGAAAACCATGAACAAACTGTAGGCAAAGGTTCTTCCAAACCCCATTCATGGTGACGGCCGTAACCTCATGCCAAGCAAAGTCAGTATTTTTTATGGCCTTGTAGATGTATAGTCCTTCCAAAATTGTCACAAGGTTGTTCCTGATTGATCACGCACCTTTACTGCCTGACAAAAAGTGTGACGTAGATAATGTTTCTTGAAAGTCGCTGTAACTCCCTGGTCCACAGGTTGGGTGAGTGACGTAGTATTTGGTGGCAGATGCACTACTTTGACTTTGGGATGAAAGTCACCCATGAATGGGGGGTGGCCTGGAGCATTGTCGAGCAACAGAAGAATGTTGAATGGGACATCCTTCTCCAAGCAATATTTCTCTACCTCCGGGATAAAGTGGTGGAAAAACCAATCCTGGAAAATGGCCTGTGTAACCTAGACTTTGGGGTTACTCTTCCATACAACAGGAAGAGAGCCCTTGGCTATATTTTTAAGGGCTCTTGGGTTCTCTGAATGATAAACTAAGAGAGGCTTCAGCTTCGTATCGCTGGAAGCATTGCCACCAAACAACAGAGTTAGCCTATCCTTTGTTGCATTATAATCTGGCATCAACTTTTCCTCCTTACTGGTGTAATTTCGGTCTGGCATCCTCTTCCTGTACAGTCCTGTCTCATCCACATTAAAAACCTGCTTGGGTAAATATGTACCTTCATCAGTAATTTCTCAAAGCATTTCAGGAAATTCCTGGGCAGCTACCGTATCTGCACCCGCTGCCTCACCACTTACTTTTACGTTGTGAAAGTTGGCTCTAGACTTGAACCGATGAAAACAGCCATGACTGGCATTAAAAGATGTTCCCTCTGGTTCTTTGCCATGTTTCTTCTTCAAGTCTTCATAAAGGCTTTTACATTTCTTTTGAATCAGCATTAAGCTTAACGAGACTCAGCGCTGATGCTGATCCTGCGTCCACACACTGAGAAGTTTCTCCATCTCCTCCATCACTTTTCCACGCTTCTTCGATATTATTGTTGACATCATCGGCACAGTGGACTTCACATGGTCCACAATCTTGTCCTTGTTCTTTAGAATTGTGCCAATGGTTGAACCATTCGGGTTATAAGAATGAGTGACGTCTACAATTTTTTTGCCTCGCTCCACTCTCAATTATTTTCACTTTTCTTTCCATTGTTATCGCTTGGTGCTTCTTAGCAGTACCAGCTACATCACTGCTGCTTTTACACTTGCTTCTGGACATCCTGGGCTTGAAATAAAGATCCTGTACTACTGTATTGTGTACAGTACTGTATAGTAAAATACACAAAAGCACAACCACTTGTAGAGGATGCCCACACATGACAATGTATTGCAGACATGTGAACTAACTTACATGATTGGACATGAGAACGCATGTTCAAATCTTTGAAAGTTCTCAACTTGAATGTTCGTATGTAGGGAACTTAGTGTACTGTGCCCTGTGGGGGTGGGGAGTTAGCCACTTTAGAACTGTTTTTCTGTTTGTTACAGTTCTGTGAAACTCATGAACATAAGCCTCATTGGCCACCAGAGTCAAGCGAACAGGGGGTGTCCCCTGGTGGCAGCTGCAAAAACCGGAGCACCAAAAGTATGCACAGACGCTTTTGGGGGAGATACTGGTTACCTGGAGCATGGCAAAGCAAGAGTGCTTTGATAGTGCCCACCCTCTGAGATCTCTGGAAATGATTACTGTGTGTTAAATTAGATACCTGCTCCTCTGGCTGAAGATAAGATAAGCAAATAAGTGTCTTTCACAGAAAGTCTGGGTGCTTTTCAGTTGACTGTCTCTGTGCTGGGCTCTGGGATGGGTGAGTGTGCATGAGCCCTTAAAGACCTGTTTCTCAGTTTGCTATAGCCTTGTGGGTCTCATGGACGCAAGCTCCATTGGCTTTCTAAGTTAGATGTTTTGGGGTTCACCTCTCAGGTACAAGTCTTTAAAGTTGGGGTGCCCAGTGTGGGGTTCAAGCCCTTTGCTCCTCAGGGAGAAGCTCAGGGTTGTGAGTTCGCTCCCAATACTGGGTCTCCATGCCAAAGGTGTGGTTTATGGGAAAATTTTGTCTCAGCCTCTCCTACCTGTTTTGATGTGGGTTTTTCCTCCTTTGTCTGATGTAGAGGAGTCACTCAGCTAGTTTGGGGGTTTCTTTCAGAGGAATTTGTTCTATATGTAGCTGTAGATTTGGTGTGTCTGTGGGAGGAGGTGTGTTCAGCTTCCTCCTATGTTGTCATCTTGAACCAGCACCCATTGGGGACCATTTTAGAGGCTGCCTACCACAACTAGATTCTGAAAACCTTGTAGACCATGTTAAATATTTTTTATTTTATTCTAAAGGTTATAGGAAATCATGAAAGAGTTTTAAACAGAGAATTCATAAGATCAGATTTGAGTTAAAAAATAACTTTTTCTAGTGTCAAGAATAGATAGGCTAGAGTGGATGCTGGAAACCAAATAAAAGATCATTGCTATAGGACAGGTGAGATTATGTGGTGGTTTGAACTTTAGTGGTAGCCATGGAAATGGAAATAAGTGGATGCAATAAAAGGATATTAATGATGTAAACTAAGTGGACCTAAAAGATAGCTTTGATGTGGGAGTTCAAAGGAAGAAGTCAAGGATGATTCTCAGTTTTCTGGCTACTCTAGCAGTGTGGATGGTGGTGCTATTTCCTGGGATAGGACCAAAGAAAACAATTTGGAGGGATAAAGGAGGAGGTGAGTTATCTTTTGGGGTAATTAAGGTGAATATGATGAGATAGCCAAGTTAACATGTGGAATAGACAGTAGTTTGATAGGTCTGATTTTTACCTTCTGATGCCTGGGCTGGAGATCGAGATTCAGGAGACTTTAGCATATAGTTGTAAATGATGCCATGGTAGAAGTTGAAAGTACAGTTGACCCCTGAATAATGCAGGGGTTAAGGGTGCTGACCCCCCAAGCAGTCGAAAATCTGCCTGTAACTTTACAGTCAGTCCTCTGTATCTGTGGGTTCAACTGTTCAGTACTGTAGTACATATTTATTGAAGAATATCCACATATAAGTGGACCCACACAGCTTAAACCTGTGTTGTTGGAGGGTCAAATGTATTTAATAGTAAGATGAGAAGAAGGCCTATCACAGAGGAATTCCAACATTTAAGAGGAGGAGGAGCTGGCAAGAAGTAGTAGAAAAACCAGGAGATGGTGGTGACACATTCCTTTCCATCTAGTGATGAGTTTGTATATTTGAGTTCCTTCTAGCTTGAAATCATTATAATCAGTGTTGAAGAAAAGACATATTTAAGAGATAGCTTGTTTCTTTTGTTCAACAAATTTTTTTTTCAGCAAATATTTTTTCAGAATTCATTGTATGGAAGGCATTGTGCTGAGTAATGGCTAATGTACAAGGTGAATACCATGAAGGGGAAAACTGAGTGAAGTGGACTTGAGGGAAACAATAGCTGTTTTGGCTGATACTTGAGATGCCTGTTATACTTCATGTGGAGGTAAATGTTGTTTGGGCAGCGGGATATATGATTCTGAAGTTAAGCGGAGACCTCTGGGCTTTTAAAAATTTGCATGTTTTTGGCATGTTGATGGCGTTTAAAGCCATGAAACAAAATGAGATCACCAAAATGATATGTGTAGAGAAACGAAGGTCTGAGATTAAACCCAGGACACACCTGGGCAGTGAGGTTTTGGAGATGAGGAACCAACAAAAGAGAAGGAGCAGTTATTGAAATAGGAGTAAATTCAAGAGAGTAGTATTACAAAAGCTTAAGCGAAGAGTGCTTCAAGAGTGAGAGAACACAGCAAGTACTGAGGAAAGGGGTTGGATGAATTATAAAAAGACGAGGAAATTTGGGGGATTGATGGATATGTTCATTATCTTGATTGTGGTGATAGTTTTACGGGTTTACGTATATCTTAACACATGGTACACGTTATGAATATGCAGTTTATTTTATGTCACATATCTCAATAAAGCAATATTTTAAAAATTTCTTATATTAACCACTTATGATTTTTTTTTTAAAAAAGGAGGGAGTGAACCGCTGTCAAATGCTGTTGATAGATCAAGTAATATGAGAGTTTACTAGGAAATAGCATCCTTGGTTACCTTAACTAGAATACCATCAGTGGAGTTGTGGGGGTAAAAGTGATTTGTGTGAGCTCAAGAGAAAATGGGAAGAGAGAAAGTGGAGACAGAGCTCTAGACAACTTTTTGAAAGAGTTTTGCTGAAAAGAGAATTTGGAGAATGAGACTGAAGGGAGATGTGAAGTCAAAAGGAAGCTTTTTGTTTTGTTTTTAAGAAGGGAACAATTACAGCTTACAAAGATAGTATAGCTTGTTTTTATACAGATGGGAATAAATTGACAGAAAGGACAAAATTGATGCTATGTGAAAAAAAAGGGAAGAATTGCTGCAGTGATATCCATATATTCCTTTGCCATTGGTCTTGAGAATTCTGGCCATAATTATGAAAATTAATTTCTAAATCTGTTTTGATATGCTCTTTATTTTATTCATGGTTTATTTTAAAACTGGGTTTCATGGATCACTTTTGAAGATAGCTTTATTTAAAGCCATGTATATTTTTTATGTGTAATTACCATATTTGATATCTTTCATCTTGTCTGTTCTTAAGGTTGATATTAATTATATTGGTCTCTTATTTTATTTCAAGAAATTATAATATCCATGCTTCCTCAGATAAAATGTAGATCTTCCAGTCCAGCACTTATCAGCATAACTGTGATTGTTACATAAGCTACCACCATCAGCCATTGTTAAGAATCTTTTCTTAGCAGGATATGCTCTCCCTATAAAGTAATTATGTGAAATAGTTTTACTGAAGAATTTGACAAAGTAAATTTTGAGCTTCCAATACTCATAGGATTGATTGTCTTGGGGGTAGGAGAAAATTGATGTAATCTTTGCTTGGGATAGCAGTTTCTTCAAATTTTCTAAGTTTGTTAACCCTGACCATAATTCTTTCCATAGGTGATAGGAAACCCAGGAGCTTTCAAAAGAAGTCTTTTATTCTCTGCCTTGTCTTATTTGGGTTTTGAAGCTTATCAAGTCATTTCCCAGGCTGCTGTGGTTCATGCTGCAGCCAAAGGTAAGCCTAAGGTAAACATCAGGAACACTTAGAGTTGTTTGTGTTTGTTATATTTGGTTAATAACTTATTATTTTTGAATAGATAATGCAACTAACATGTTAGAGACTAGATTATTTTCAGCTTTTCTCTACTTGTCTATATGTCTCTACTGTGGACAGACAAATATTTAGATATAGATATAGATATAGATATACGTATATGTATATATATCAGACTGACAACTAGAGAAAAGCAGAAAATAATCTAGCCTCTAATATGTTAGTTGCATTATCTATTCAAATATATAAAATGTCTTCTAGGAGCTAGAGCTCCTTCAGTGAGAAATACTCAATTAATACTTTATAGTTTTATAGGGCCCTTGGGCTAAGAATGTTTTTTACATTTTTAAAGGGCGGAGGGGTTGTGGGGCCGGCGGGGGTGGGGGAAGAATATACCACAGAGACCATATCTGGCCCACAAAGAATATTTGCTCTTAAAATATTTACTCTCTGGATCTTTATAGAAGAAGTTTGCCAACCTCTATTTTTTAAAATATTTATTTATTTATGTATTTATTTGGCTGTGCCTACTTTATAATGATACAATGATTCTTTTGTTTCCTTAATGCCGAGGTGTTACATTCTTCTTGATGTAGTTAAGAAAAGTCTAATTACTTTGAGATAAAAACATTTTATTTATAAACAATGCAATTTGGTACTAAATATCAAATAACTGGCTGAAAAATAGAAAAATTCCATCCAATTTTTTATTTTTTAATTTAGCAAACTATAGATATATAAACATAAAATAAGACTTGCCATATTTTAAAAATTAAATTTAGTTAAACCAGTTGTATATGTAGACAGAGCCAAAATTCAGTCTATTAGAGAAAAACTTTTAATTTATGAGTTAATAAGCCTTTTTGTTTTTCACAGTCCTCACTTTTTAACTATCAAGAAGGTACTTGGGAAAGAAGAGATTTGATTTTGAATAGATGTTCTTATTAAAGTTCTAGTAGATGAAGAATTTGAGATTAGCTAAAGAGTACTAGTTATTTGTTGATTTCATTTGCCCATGACTATTCTTACATTTTTAAAAAAGCAGATACTTGAATTGCTACGTTTTTGTTTTATCTTTTCTTTTGTTTAATGTATCATTTATTTTCATGAAGGACAAAGTAGAGGACTTGGTTTTGTCACTGGCTCAATGACATATTTTGGCAAATACTTAAAACTCAGCTTTTTAATCTCCCTAGACTTTTCATCATAACTTTAACTCTCACAGCAACCTTGTAAAGTAGTTAGGAGAAGCCATATTTTCACATTACAATATTAATTTTTTTTTAAAGCATCCTTGAGAGACGTGCCCAGTGGTTGCACTTCTAAGATTTTTCTGTGTGTGCCCCATTAATTTTTGAAAAGAAGCTCAAAAAGTTAAACTTCTTCAAAGTACCAGAGCAGAGACCTTACCTATTTCTTTTCACGTCTACACTTAGTTTCAGTGAGCTTTAGCACCATTACAGAAATTAGTGCAAAGTCTTAGGGCTTCCCTAAGGAACAAAATATGGGACTTTGAAAGGCAAAGTCAAAATTATTTATAGGCTTAATGATCATAGTTGGTTTTTTGAGAAGCGTCCTAATGACAGAAAATTACTGCATATTTGGTAAATTAAAAATAACATTTTAAGGTGCTAGGCCCCTGTGAGGCCTGCATGATCTGGGGTGTGGCCTTGCGCAGCCACAGTAGTAGAGGGTGAGGGGGGGTGTCAAACCGTCAACTGTTTCCTGACTTTGTACTTCAAGGTACTTTGATGTGGCTTTCCTCCATTTTCTTCCTCCACCTCTTGAGTGAATGGCTGTGAACTGGGCTACAGGAGTCCTGTGGATCACCAAGTGGGTAGGCTCCCTTGCCCAGAGATCGCTCTGTGTCCCAGCCAGACTACACATCCTGCTGAGCAATGGCTGACCCTTCACTCCCGTTTCCAAGATGGCTACTGTCAAGTGTGAACTTATTAAGAATTTCACTTCAGAGGAAACCGTTCATCACAATAAGATCTCCATTATAGGAACTGGATTGGTTGTCATGGCCTGTGCTAATAGCATCTCATTAAAAGGCTTGAGTGATGAACTTGCCTTTGTGGATGTTGATGAAGGCAAACTGAAGGGTGAGACAGTGGCTCTTCAACATGGCAGCCCTTTCATGAAAATGCCAAATATTGTTTCCAGCAAAGATTACCTTGTCCCTGCAAACTCCAATCTAGTGATTATCACAGCAGGTGCATACCCAAGAAAAAGAGAAACACACTTTTATGTAGTCAAGTAAAATGTGCCCATCTTTAAATTAATGATTTCTAGTATTACCCAGTGTAGTCCTGGCTGCAAACTGATATTTGCTTCCAATCCAGTGGATATCTTAATTACGTAGCTTGGAAGTTGAGTGGCTTTGCCAAAAACCATGTTACTGGAAGTGGCTGTAATCTGAAGTCTACCCATTTCCATTTCTTCATTGGGCAAAGGCTTGCTATCCACTCTGAAAGCTGTTATAGATGGATCCTTGGTAAACATGGAAACTGAAGTGTACCTTTGTGGAGTGGAGTTAACATTGCCGTGTCCCTCTGAAGGATCTAAACTCAGATATAGGAACAGATAAAGATCCTGAACAGTGGAAAAATGTCCACAAAGAGTGATTACCGATGGCTATGAAATGGTTAAAAGGAAAGTTTATATTAATTGGGCCATTGGCCTAACTTTAGCTGATTTAACAGAAAGCATTTTTAAGAGTCTTAGGAGAGTTTCCACCATAAGTAAGGACCTCTATGGAATAAATGAAGTGTTCCTTAGTGTTCCTTGTATTCTGGGAGAGAATCGTATTGCACACCTTACAAAGATAAAGCTGACCCCTGAAGAGGAGGCCCGTTTGAAAAAGAGTGCAGAAAAACTTTGGGAAATTCAGAAGGAGCTCATGCTTTAAAGTTGTTTAAGCTACCATTCTGAAGTTATTGAAGAGATAGTAGTTACAGAATTGTATAACAAACTTGAGTAAACATGAATTCGTAGAAGTTGGAAAAAGGAAATGGGGTATAGTGACTCCCCTGTTTATTTAGCCCTCCAGCTTTTTATTTAGCATCCAGATGCTGGATGATACTTACATTTTTTTGTTTTTACTATTCCTAAGTAAGTGTATCTGACTTTGTTTCCATTGTCATACCAGCTGTGACTTTCTTCTTCTGCTTCCTGCTTCTGCTTTTAAGGACTCTTGTAATTATACTGGACCCACCTGGCTAAGATAATTTACTATTTTAAGGTTAGCTAATTAGCAACCTTAATTCCATCTACAAGCTTAATTCCCCTTTGCCCTAGTAACCTGTACATTTTCACAGGTCCAGGGGTTGAGATATGGGCTTGTCTGGGGCCATTATTTTGCCTACCACAAATATTGACTAAGAATGCTGAGACTATTTACTTCCTACTACTTACTCTTGAAGAATCTTTGGCTTTTTATAACCCAAATATGGAAAATCAGCCACTGATAAAAATATAGAATAGAATGAAAGCAAACTTAAGAAAATTAACTGGCCATGAGAAGAATATTGCTAAACTATAGCACCTAACCAGACTGAAGTAGGATTATAGAGGAAAAAAAAATCTTTATTTTAGGGTTTCTTTGCTGTTGTCATTTAATTTTTCTTAAATTAGTATAATTACATGATGATTTTAACTTAAAAAATACTTCAGTTTACATAGTTGTGTCATATATTTATGAGGTTTTTTTTGCTGGTCTAGATTTTAATTTTTCATAAACTTAAAAAAATTTTAGTGCACATGTAATATATAATATTGTACACCAACTGTACTTCAATGAAAAAAAAATTTTTTAGCCTCACATACACTATGATTAAAGCATACTAAGATAAATAATAAAGTAACTTGACGGAACATTTTGGAATGTTGGCTTATACGTAAGACTAAGTAATACAGCACCCTTATAGAAGACAAAATTAAATGTGTATGTTTGTTAGTAATAATTGGAATATCTGAAATTCAGACTAACTGGGTTTTTTAGTAACTAGTCAACTTTTTTAGAGCATTACACTGTCTATAAGTTTTATGGTTTTTGTTGTAATATCTAAACTCATTAATGAGTTGGTTGAAGCATAGTGCCTCTGATTTAAGTTTCAGATCCTCTGTGTAGTTAACTTCATCTACATTTTTTGATGACAGATTTGACTCTTTTTCCATAACAATGTCTGTATAAGTTAGATCATAAAAAGAATCTAGTAAAACAGTGTGTTGCATTCCATGCAAATTAATAATTTTCCGTGCTGTAAGTGGATATCATATCATTTTCTGCAATGGATTTTTCCTTCACAGCGGCAGCAATAACAAAGGCTTTGTGTGGAGGGTAAGGGTACCATAAATTCCTAACAGAAAATTACTTTTTTCATTTTTTAAAATGTGTCATATTAAGTCAGTACCAGAATAAGTTTTCTAATTTTTTATTTTCCAAGGTTTTAATAAATCACTTATTATGTGTGATAGCTTCATACTTATTTCGACTATACTTACATCTCAATTGTTCAGAATTTCTGATCTTTCTTTATAGGTGATTTCTGTATCTAATTTCTTTTGCTTCTATATAAAAGTGTTCATGTTTCTTAGAATTATTGCCATCTGGCTTGGGAAGACCTACTTTATTGTGTCTTTTTCTTTTATAGTCTTCAGAGTTGAAGAAATCCTTGAACAAGCAGACTACCTATATGAAAGTGGAGAAACAGAAAAACTTTACCAGTTGCTATCCCAGTACAAGGAAAGGTGGGCTATGTGTGATAGGCCTGGGTTTGTGGTTTCCTGAAATTTTTTGTTATTTAACAATTAAAATATTCTTGGTGCTTGGAATTTTTATAGTTTTTAAAAGTTTTTACTTCAAAATAATACATCTTAGAGTTTAATTTATAGTATGATTTTTTTCTTAATGTTAAGTGACTCAAAAGTGCTACCTATATCTCATTCAGAAAAGGTGGTTCTACTTACTCTAGTTGAATGTTGAAATTTTTTTTCATTTTGTTATTTTACTTTGAATACAAGGTAGTCATTGAATAGATGTTTATCTTATCTATATGTATATTTCTCATTTCTTCTAAATTAATTTCTTATTGCTTTAAGATTTGAATGAGCTAGGATGATTTTTTGTCACCATTGAATGATATCTGTGTATCGCTGTGAAGCACAGTCTCATAGAGGAACTAAAAATACCTCCTTTTTCTATTTTTAGTATTAGCTTACATGCTTAGTCTGGTGTATTAATGTGCCCTCATTTTTTGGGGGGAGGATGGAGAAGGAGGGAGATTCAGCCCAATAAAATAAGTCAAATCAGGCTAGATGGCATTTCCAGATCACTGATTTACCTCATCTCCTGAACTGAAAATATTGAGTCATTTTCAACTACCTTTCTTAGATTCCCCAAACCAGTTTTCCCCACAAGACCCATCAATTTTACTTCCTAAATATCTATAGGATCCAACTTTCCTTCTGCATTGTTCCCTCAGTAACTTGAGGTGGTTGGCTTGGCATTTTATAGTCATTTCAGTTACTTGAAAAGTAAGCTACAAGGTAGTTATTCCATATTCATTGAATTATAGTTATACTATTGCTACCTTTAGTTTCATTTAACTTTATGTGAATAGTATTTTTGTTAAGAAATGTATAATGTAGTAGGCTTAAAGACAAACATTTAATAAAAAGGAATTTAAGGTTAGTTTTTAAAGAAATATTCCTAACTTTTAATCTTGGTTTCTGTTTTATTTATTAGCCATTTCAAGTCTTATATAATTATATTTAAATGGCAGTTCTTCAAGGAGTCCAAAGCTTTAAATATTTCATGCATCATGGCATGGATGATACATTCAAAGATAAGATTTATTTTGAGATTACATTGTATTTAATCATTCATTCATTAACAGATATTTATCATATATTTTTTTGTGTGCCAGGTACTGTATTTGGAGCTATGGATACAGCATTTTGTTTTATAGAGCATGATCTTGTCTATAAATTTATGTATTTTATGGTACTGTCTGAACCAGTTAGTGAGCTGTCTGAAGCACAGTGCCACTGAAGTCAAGCTTCCAAGTTATATGTTGAATTTTGTAGGGAAAGTGTTCAGAGAATTCAAATACAGATATTTTCTAAGGAAGTTAGTATTTTAGATATTATAAGTAAGTTAATGTTTATGTATAATATTGGATATTTTGTAGGAAATTTTGTCAAATACAGTTTTTGTATGGTAGAAAATAATAAATTTAACATGAAAAACGGATTTTGATATCATATTGCTCGCTGTATCCTCACTGACCTGAAAGACCGTATGTATTCATTAGTGATATGACCTTTAACAATTTTAAAATTGAGCTAAAATGGTTGTTGTTTTATATTTATTTCAAATCAGTGAAGATGCAGAGTTATTGTGGCGTTTGGCACGGGCATCACGTGATAAAGCTCAACTCAGTGGAACCTCAGAAGAGGAGAAAAAACTCTTGTTGTATGAAGCCCTAGAGTATGCAAAAAGGGCACTAGAAAAAAATGAGTCAAGTTTTGCGGCTCATAAGGTGAGGTGCTTACAGTACTGTAACTGTTACCATGTACTGAGAGGGACATTGGTCTGTACTTACCTACTGTCTCTAATTTCCATAGGAAAGAAATAGCTCTCTTTTAAAGAAATAGGGAAGAGGTTTATTTTTATAACATTTTTTTCAAACAGAAGTAGTTCTTTGCATTCTTGAACATTTATTCTAAGTTCATTAGTATGTTTGATAAATTACTTTTGTGAAGGCTTATTTTTAAACCAAAGTGTTAGTAGTTTCATGAATTACCTCAATCTTCATTTCTAGTAGTACGAACACTGGACAAATGTTTTCTCATTTTCCTCACATTATATTTCTGTTTTATGTGGAGGTAGGAGTATAGCAGCTGGACAGCTGAGACCTAGTATAACTTTTTACATGTAACTCCACTAGCTTCTGGATTTCCTGACTGGTTTAGAATGTTATTCAGTGGATACTGTGGGGAGACTAGGGGACATTATTGGTATTTTGGATTAGGACATCACTTTATCATACTAGACTGTCCTCAGTGGAGCCCCCAAATCATTGTGACAACCAAATTCTGTCTCCATGCGTTTCCAAATGCTCCCTTTAGGGGATGGTTCTGTCTCCCCCCGACCCCCACTTCTACCACTGCTTGTTTATATTAAGGATGAAACATACAGACCCTTTAAATTTGCTGAGACTTGTTTTATGGCCCAGAATATGGTCCATATTTGTAAATGTTCTTTTTGCACATGAAAAGAATATTTATTCAGCTGTTGTTGGGTATATCTCATAAATGTCATTCAGGTCAAGTTGGTTGATAGTGATAGTAGTGTTTGAATCTTCTATATCCTTACTGATTTTCTGTCTACTTCTATAAATTATTGACAGAGGGGTGTTGAAATCTCCAAGTATGATTGTAAATTTATCTGTTTTTGTTTGCAATTTTTTTAGTTTTTACACCATGTATTTTAAAGTGCTGTTATTAGGATTATAAACATTTAGCATTGGTATTTTCTTGATGCATTGACCTCTTTATCATTGTAAAATGATCTGCTTTATCTCTAGAAATATTCTTGGTTTTATAGTCTACTTTGTCTGATATTAATGTAACCACTCTTGTTTTCTTTCGATTGTTAACATGTTACATCCTTTTCTGTCCTTTTATTTGTGCCTTTATATTTAACTGTACTTCTTGTAAGGAGATGCTAATTCTTGCTTTTATTTTTACTTGTTTTATATTCTTCACATTATGTAAAATTCACCATTGTAATGTATACACTTCAGTGGTTTGTAGCATATTTCACTATGGTGTTCAACCTTCACCACTATCTCATTCCAGAACATGTCCATTACCCCCAAAACAAACCCCATATCTATAACCAGTTAGTCCCAGTTGTCTCCTGCTCCTGTCCCCTGGCAAGCACTGAGCTACTTTCTGTCTCTATTAATTTGCCTATTCTGGACATTTCATGTAAATGAAATCATACGTTATGTGGCCTTTGTGTGTCTGGCTTCTTTCACTTAGCCATGGATGAACAACGTTCATCCATGTTGGTATATGACAGTACTTCATTCCTTTTTATGGCTGAATGATACTCCATTGTATGGAAATACCATTTTTGTTTATTCATTTATCAGCTGATGGGCATTTGGGTTGTTTCCACTTTTTGGCTATTATGAATAATGCTGCTATAAATAATTCCGTACAAGTTTTTGTGTGAACGTCTGCTTTTATTTATTTTTTTAATTGAGGTAAATTCACATAACATGAAAGTAACCATTTTATACACTTCGCATTTTTATACCATTAGCATTTATACATTTACAGTGTTATGCAATAGTTACCTCTCTCTAGTTCCAAAACATTTTCATCACCTCAAAAGGAAACCCACTACCCATTAAACAGTCACTCTCTATTCCCTCTTATTCCCAGCCCCTGACAACCACTAATCTGCTTTCTGTCTCTATGGCTTTACCTACTCTGGATATTTCATAGAAGTGGAATCATACAATATGGGATAATTTGTGTCTGACATCTTTCACTTACATTGTTTTTGAAGTCCATTCACCTTGCAGCATTTATCAGTACTTTATTCTTTTTTATGGATGAATAATATTTCATTGTATACCACATTTTGTTTATCCATTCATTAGTTGATGGACATTTATTTCTACCTTTGGCTGTTGCTTATAGTGTAGTTATCAACATTCGTGCACAAGTATTTGTTTAAATATGTTTTAAGTTCTTTTGAGTATATACCTAGTAGTGGAATTACTGGTTCATGTGGTCATTCTATGTAATTCTTTTTGAGGAACTGTCAAATTATTTTCCAAAGTAGCTGTACCATTTTACATTGTCACTAGCAGTGTATGAGGGTTCCAGTTTTTCCACATCCTTGCCAACACTTGTTATTGTCCATTTAAAAAAATTATAGCCATCTTAGCAGGTGTGAAGTGGTATCTAATCTTGGTTTTGATTTGCATTTTCCTAATGACTAGTGATATTGAACATCTTTTCATATACTTATCGGACATTTGTATATATTCCTTGGAGAAAATGTCTATTTAAATTCTTTGCCCATTTTTAAACTTGTCTTTTTATTGTTGAATTGTAAGAGAATATTTTCTGTATACTAGTCCCTTGTTAGATATATGACTTGCAAATATTTTCTCCCATCCTGTGGCTTGTCTTTTCACTTTCTTAATAGTGTTCTTTGCAAAAGTTTTTAATTTTGATAAGGTCCAATATATTTATTGTTCTTTGATTGCTCGTGCTTTTGATGTCATATCTAAAAATCTTGCCCAATCCAGTGTTACAGAGGTTTTCACCTATGTTTCTTTCTAAGAGTTTTATATTTTTTAGCTCTTACATTTAGGTCTTTGGTACATTTGGACTTAACTTTTATGCATGGTGAGAGGTAGGAGTCCAAATTCATTCTTTGGCATATATATATCCAGTTGTCCTGCCACCATTTGTTGAAAAGATTATTCTTTCTCCACTGAATGGTCTTGGCATCCTTGATGAAAATCAGTTCAACATAAATGTATGGGTTTATTTTTGAGCTCTCAGTTCTATTCCATTGGTCAGTGTGTATCCTTTTGCTAGTACCACAATGTCTTGATTACTATTGCTTGGTAGTAAGTTTTGTAATAAGGCAGTATGAGTCCTCCAACTTTGTTCTTCTTTTGTTTTGACTTCTTTTGTTTTGACTATTCTCAGTCCCTTGAATTTCCGTATGAACTTTAGGATCAGCTTGTAAAGTTCTGCAAAGATGCCAGTTGGGTTTTTCAAAGGGATTTCTTTGAATTTGTAGATCAATTTGGGGACTGTCACCATCTTAACGATATGTTCCAATCCATGAACTTATGCATTCTTCCCTTTATTTAGGTCTTTTTTTTTCCATCAGTGTTTTGTAATTTTTCAGTGTCAAGTAACTGTCAAAGAGGATCTTCAAAGTAGCAGGAAAGAAGGCTTTTAGGCAGAACTAGAGTAGCATTTAATTTGGAGGGGGTTTTTTTGTTGTTGTTGTTTTCCTTACAACTGATATTCCTAGATCTTTGTGAGCTCTGGATTTCTAAACCTTTTGGGTGGTTCTTTTCTCAGCCTTGGATAGTCTCTTCATATGCAAGCGATGATCTTTACTCAGCTGAAAAGGGTGACCCTCTGCAGTTCTTCATCTGGAGTTCTAGCTCCGGTCAGCTATTTCTTCTACAGTATTCTGCTCTGTGAACTCCAGACACCTGGGCTTCCCCAGACTCCCAGTTCCATCTCTTCAAAGCAGAGACACTGCTTGGCCTATTTTGCCTCCCTGGGCTTCAACCTAGAAATTTCTCCAGGGCAGCCATGGGGCTCGTTTGTTTCTCGTCTGTGAGATGTCACTGTTGCCTGATGTGTATAATATCTTGAGAGTCTTTATTTCTTATATTTTGTCTGCTTATTTTAGTCTTTCAGGCAAGAAGGTAGGTATAGTATCTATTACCCCTTCTTGGCTAGATTATCTGTTATAAAAGAAAAGTTTTCTTTAAAAATAATGTAAACTCATTACAGAAAATAGACATTTTGGAAATTGAAAAAAAGTACCAATATGGAAATAAAAATCACCCATGATCACAGCTCCTACCATCAGCTCTTGCTAGTATGATCATTAATTAACAGTCCTATGTAGTAACTAAATGCCAATCTAAGCAGAATGTTTAGGATTCATCCATAAGTTTGTGTTTGCTTTGATATAGATGATAGTTAAATGCATAAGAGAAGGTGATTTTATCTAGAGCCCTGATATGTGGGAAAAGATCAGAGCACCAAATTTGAAACGCTGTATGACACCTCTAGTCATCTGAATTTGGGCAGCTGGGTGACTGTCAATGGAGATTAAATGAGCATAGTCAGTGCGTGTTTTAAATTATACTCTTTTATTTTCAATAAAAATATCAAGATACAAAAGATTTTGGTGGAGAATAGATTTAAACAGAAGTTTAAGTATTAATATTTTTATGGTTATAATTATTAAAATTTCACAGATATAAGCACAAACAAAAAGAAATGGTGCGTGTTTATAAGAAACTATTGTATCTCACAGAACCCAAAGGCAAGATGCATTTAGGCTTCAGGAAAAACTGGCTCAATTGCTCTGAGGCTTCATTGTCTTTCCTCTTTGCTGTTATCTGCAAATCTTTTTTTACTTTAGTTTTTTTCTCATCCTCAGTTTTGTGACTTTCCACAGCATCTGGGTTTATGAAGCTTGGATATTTTGGTTTTGGTTCTTAGGGAAGAAACTCAGATTATCTCAGTTTGGGTCTGTGTCCAGCTATGGGTGTGGGGACAAGGTCACAATTGACAAATGTGGCTGTTATTACTATAACAATGAAGGTGTGGGAGAAGCAGCAGCTCCAAGAAAATAGAATAAGAAAATAAAATGATAATTATTAAATCGCATGTTTCTCTAAATTTATATTCATACCATAAATATGAATCGTTATCTCCCCATTGTGTTGGTAACTTTCTTAGAGATTCACTACCCTCTGCCTTGTATTATAGTTCTCTAAAAACATGTCCAAGTTCCTTGAGGGCCATGTCTACTTTTTCTTGTATATTCCAGTATATTTAATACAGTTTTTGTGCTCGGCTTTTTATTAAATGAATACTGAGGAATAAATATCAATAGTTATTCAGTTTTACCTTGTATTGAATGGAATACTGTTGAGTATTATTATTCTTACACCTTTTTTTCTTCTATTTTTAGTGGTATGCGATCTGTATTAGCGATGTTGGAGATTATGAAGGAATCAGGGCTAAAATTGCAAATGCCTACGTGATCAAGGAGCATTTTGAGGTACTGATGAACTTTAAAAGTCATTAGTTTTCTGAGTAGATTTCTGTTTCACTTATCTCTTGCTGTATAGCAAACCACCTAAAACTTAGTGGCCTAAAACAATGACTATTTCTTTCTCACAGTTCTGTGGATTAACTGTGCACAGTGGTGCTTCTGTTCTGCTTGTTGTGGCTTAGGTCATTTAGAGGGCTACATTCACCAGGACCCTCAGCTGGGACGGGAATGTAGAAGATGCCCTCTCATCTACAACAGTTTCTCTCTACTTTTCTTCTCATCATTTAGTAGTGTAGCCCAAGCTTCTTTATAGCATGGTAGCTGGCTTCCAAGAGTGAGCATTCCAAGGGAAAATTTCCATCGTGCAGACTTTTATCAAGCATGTTTGCATCACATTTGGTAATAACCTGTCGACCTAAACAAGTAACGTGGCCAAGGCTAGAGAACGTGGGAGAGGCTTATACAAAGTCCTGAGTGCCAGGAGGTGTAGTCTCATCTAACAATCTAATACAATTGACATACTACTCCCAAAGGTAATAGTACTGTATACGATTATGATCTCTGTGTGTGTTTTAATATTTCCCCCAAAGTTAATTTACTTATTTATAGTAAGCTCTTCCTTAGGTGCCAGAAATTCTCCAGGGGTTTGTATATTTCATGATGTGCATACACACTATTCCGTTGTACAAAAACAAACAACAAAAAAACTGCAGCTAAAAACCCAGTGTATTTGTCTGTCTGTCTTTCTTTCTCTCTCTCTCTCTCTCTTTCATTTTTGGCTGGGTTGGGTCTTTGTTGCCACGCGCGGGCTTTCTAGTTGCAGCGAGTGGGGGCTACTCTTTGTTGCGGTGCGTGGGCTTCTTATTGTGGTGGCTTCTCTTTGTTGCAGAGCACGGGCTGTAGGTACGCAGGCTTCAGTAGTTGTGGCACGTGGGCTCAGTAGTTGTGGCTAGCGGGCTCTAGAGCGCAGGCTCAGTAGTTGTGGCGCACGGGCTTAGTTGCTCCACGGCATGTGGGATCTTACCGGACCAGGGCTCGAACCCGTGTCCCCTGCATTGGCAGGTGGATTTTTAACCATTGCACCACCAGGGAAGTCCCTGTCTTTTGATATTATAGACCATCTCAAAAACACACAGGAAGAGAAAGTGATGAAAACAAACATTTATCGTTATAGTCTCAATTCCTAGTTAATGTAATGACTAGTGGAAAAGAACATTGGACTAGGAGTCAGGAGACCTAGCTTCTTATTTGGGCATCAGTAGTGTATATATATATATATATATATATATATACACACACACACACACAAACACACATATATACGTATATATTGATACACATACATATATATTTCAATTTAATAATATACATTTTTCACGTTTTAAGACCTTTGAAATCAGATTGCATTATATATAATCAGTGGTATCTTATAATTGGCAGTGCTTTTTTCTTAGTGGTATATAAAATAATGATGTGTCATAACGTTTATGGTATCTTAGATTCAGTGAAATATAGTAATTTACTTAGTGTCATTAGATAAATCATTTAAATTACTCTGTACCTTGGGATGTAGAAATACCTGACAGATAACTTCCAATGTGAATAATGAAATACTGCAGAAAATATATTAATGTATACTTTAAAGAAACAGTGAAGGCTATGGATTATTTAAAAATAACCAATGTTTTTCGTAAGTTTTCAAATGTGTATGTGTTATTTAAAAATGACAGTGTTAAGTATTTACATGCTAAAAGATCATTTATACTACTTCTATTCAGATTCCATTATTACATCTAAAGTCATAAGGAATTATTATCTTTGCATTGTTTTTGAAGACGTTTAAACTAATGGCAGAAAGAATTACAAAAGAAAAGGTTTGCTTGAGAATAGCCCCTCTCAATCCATCCCAAAAGAAAATTAAACTGTAATGCCCCAAGGCATCCATTGTGTATGATGAATTAACTTCTCTTCCTTGCATCAAAATGGACTAGCTCTGTACCATTCTTGGTAGAATGGAAAATGTAGTTACTCATATAATTTTTTGTAGGGCTTAATTTTCTAGTGGAACTCTGATTGGGAAAGGTTGCTTTGAATATAAGTTGTATATACTTTAAAATATATTTTGCTGTGTAAATCATATCACTCTACTTATAGAAGAGTAAAAATTAGGTCAGTGCTTATTCTTACCCATATTATTGATAACAGGATTTCTGTCAAGTCATACTTGATTAGCCTTATTTTAGCTATTATCTCTCCCGTTACTAACATTATGATCAGTGGTGGTAATAAAGAGTCTGAAACTTATGAAAGGTAAAAATAATGATGATCCTGATGACAGAAAATATTACTGTGTTAAGCACCTCCTGTTACTTGTTCATTTAATTTTCACCACAACCCTATAAGGTAGGTGTACTACTTTCTTGATCCTATACAAGAGCAAACTCAGGCATGGAAAGAATATAGAACTTGCCAAGGTCAAAAAGTAAGAAGTCATTGAGCTGTGATTTAAACCTTGGTGGTCTGGCTTCAGAACCACTCTGGTAACCAGTACAGGTATTTGAAAATGTGTATCCCACACATTATCAACTGAAAGTGAAAATATGTGTCTATAGAAAAGCATAAGCTAGGGAGTCCTAATTTTTTTAAACTTTTTTTATCATTAGTAGGATTAACATTAAATCTATGAGATTTCCTGAGTGGTTTTCAACAAAATAATGGATAAAAGGAGGAGTCGTTTCTTTAAAGTTATTCTGTAGTTTATGTTTTACATTAGTTCACATAGGACTTTCACATAGTAAATAGAAATTAGGGAGACTTTATCAATATATTTTATATAATACATAATAAATTCTGTGAACAAGTAGTATTTATTTTTCCTTTGTTAAGTGTAGGTGGGGAAGTTAAACAAAATTTGCACATAGAAAGAGACTTTCTAAAATTATTTTGTATTTTGTTCTTTTAACAAAGAATACTTTTACTCAATAGTCATATAGGATTTGCCAAAAAGGAACTTTCTTATTTATTTTTCCTTTAATCTAGAAGAAATATTGAGAGCTATAGATTATTAGTTTTCAAAATTAGATTTGTTTACAGATTTTGTATTTTCTTCATCTTGATAAATCCTATCATTTTCTGAATCTTTTTTTAATTTTTAAAAATTTTTATTTTATTATTTTTGGCTGTGCTGGGTCTTTGTTGCTGCACACGGGCTTTCTCTAGTTGCGGTGAACGGGGGGCTACTCTTCGTTGCAGTGCACGGGCTTCTCATTGCGGTGGCTTCTCTTGTTGCAGAGCATGGGCTCTAGGCACGTGGGCTCAGTAGTTGTGGTGCGTGGGCTCAGTAGTTGTAGTGCGTGGGCTCAGTAGCTCCGGCGGCATGTGGGATCTTCCTGGACCAGGGATTGAACCCGTGTCCCCTGCATTGGCAGGCAGATTCTTAACCACTGGACCACCAGGGAAGTCCCTCTGAATCTTATAAAATAGTAACCTTAGTATGAGGCATTGATAGTGTACTGAAATAAATTTAATTAAAGAATTAGGAGGGGTGCAAGAGGGAGGGGATAGGGGGATATATGTATACATATAGCTGATTCACTTTGTTATACAACAGAAACTAACACAACACTGTAAAGCAATTGTACTCCAATAAAGGTGTTAAAAAAAAAATTAGGAAGAAAGTTGGTGTTGATTATCAGAAAAATTGAAATGCAGGGTTGCAATTGTTTTTAATCATGGTTTCTTCAGCAAACATAGTAAAGTACTTATTGGTGTTTAGGAAACAAATATGATTCATTTTCTCATTTCTTGTTAGAAAGCAATTGAACTCAACCCTAAAGATGCTACTGCAATTCACCTTATGGGTATTTGGTAAGAAAATTTCTTTAAATAAATATTTCAATGGTATTTAGTATGATCTTCTGTAGTATGTATACATATCTTCTTTGGTAGTATATAAAAAAGCAAAATGTAAAATATTTAAAAATATTATTTGGCAGTCAAGAGTGTTTAATCCATTATATTAACTAGCAGTTGTACTGGTTATTTAGTGTTTAGTATTTAGAAAATACTAAATTTGATTGTGATCTTGTTAAACATTGTTATTCAGATCATTTAGAAACGTACTAAGACTAAAAAGGCATTGAAACTTTTCGTTAGACCTTTAAATTCCTTTTTTTGGGAAAGACTATTCTTATTTACCAGACTTAATGGAATTGGATTAATCTAACTATAGTAATACAGTAGGATGCCCTAAGAGGGTCTTGGTATCTTCAAGGTGTGTCAAATACAGTCTGATTCATCTGAGGTATAATATAATCTGACTTTCAGTATCTTTCCATTTTTATGTAACCTTTGTTCAGAGCACATCATTATTTTGCTGGTATGAGCGTACACCAATGTGTTAAATGCGTACTGGTTTGAGAGTCTTTCTTGAGACAGGTTTGCCACTGTTTTCTTTGGGTGTAGTCTACAGAGCTGAGTATTTATTGTCTTCTATGAGGGGTAACAGTGTAAAGTCCCATATCAAACTCTTTTAAAAGAGAAGTAAATATCCTTCAGGATAAAGGACACATTTAACTAAGAAAACACTTACTGAGAATTAATGACAGTTGAGGGACAGTCAGTAATTAAGATGCTGGCAAGCAAACATGAATGAAGTAGTTTCATCCTCAAGGAGTTCAGACCCTAATCAAAGATCCAACACTTTTTTTCCTACTTATTTCAGAAAATTGTCAAGAGCTTTGGATGTTAAATATTTGCCACACCCTTTCAAATATGTAGACTTTAAATTGTTGGTTGCCATTGTTATTTAGGTATATCATGTTTAGTTTTGTTATTTTTCTTTTTTTTTTAACTTCTCTGAGTTAATTTTTATGTAAAAAAATAGGGGTAACGATTGTAAGGAGTAGATGAGAGAATCACTTAGCTCAGCACTTGGCACAAAGTGAGCACTCAAAAGGTGAATGATGTACCGTATTATCATTACAGTTATAAATATTACTTACTATTTTTACTGTCACAGTATACACTGTAATTGATGGATCAACATAAATCAGTCCCTAGATAATTCAGTATAAATATTAACCTACTGGATATTATGTAAAGTACAGACTGTTTAAACATATAATAGGAGAAGATTCCTTTTATATCTGTTAAGTTGCTTAGTTCTCTTTAAGAACTAATTTGAATGTACGTGTCATTTTATTTCCCTATAGGTGTTACACATTTGCTGAAATGCCTTGGTATCAAAGAAGAATTGCTAAAATGCTGTTTGCAACTCCTCCTAGTTCCACCTATGAGGAGGTAGTGTGATGTCCTTTGTTAAGTTAGTACTGATTTCTTAACTGCTGTGCCACTCTACAGTGTCCACACATCTGGAGTTCTGATCAGTGAGGGACTTGAGCACGTTTCTAATGATGCAGTGCAACTATCTTATCAGAAAGGCTTAATAATTATTATCTGTGACTGGTGAGTGTTTTTTTTTCCCCTTTAGGTGAGTGGCTGATAATTCTGGTATATTGTCAGCTAAAATAACCCATGACTAAAATCTACCTTCATTTTCTGCTTGAAATCTATACCATATAAAAATGATAAAATAGAACAAGAAATATAGCATTTGCTTCTTAGCATGTTTTAGGTACACATTCCGTAAGGTAAGAGTCATTTACCTGGACATTAAAGCATGTGTTTGTATTGATAATGAATTTGTAATTCATTGTGTTTGAATTGTAATGAAGAGTAATTATAACATTTTTTTCACAGCAGGTTTGAAAGGCTCGTGGTCTTTCATATTTCCAAGGCCTTTTGCTTCTCCTGTTAAAAATAAAATTTGAAAGGGATTTCTGGGCAAATATTTTGGGTTTACTCATCACAAAATTTTCAGAGTAAGGAAGCAGACAGTTGAAAAAGTTGTTCCAATACTTGTATCATAATGTTTTCTGTGAAGCTATAGTGCAGAATTTGATGCAAAGAATATTTAGTTGTATAGTTAGAACAGAGTTGGGAAATATTTGTTATTAAAAAGAATGTGCTTTCTAAGAAAAAAAGACACGATCAGCAGGGAGTTTCAGACTGACCTTAAAATTTTATACAGGAATTTCAGTAATAAAGGACTTAAAAAAATTCATTGGCATGACTTATATCACTGAATAAACTCAGCTTTTGATTTTATCTAGTTTTTATTGGTAGTCCCTGTTATGATTTAAGAAGAGAAAGGTCAAAGTATCTGAGTTGCACATGATCATGTTCTTTCCTCTCTGCATGTGATGCCAGTTTGGTACGAGTTCTAAGTAGCAGTCAAGTTATTACTAGAAATGGTCCACATAATTGTAATCTGTATTCTGATGATTTAATAGTGTTATGGTCAATTTTGCTATATTAACCTCTCACTGTTGATGAATTGACCATTATTTTTTTTTAGCATCTTTATTGGAGTATAATTGCTTTACAATGGTATGTTAGTTTCTGCTTTATAACAAAGTGAATCAGCTATACATATACATATATCCCCATATCTCCTCCCTCTTGTGTCTCCCTCCCATCCTCCCTATCCCACCCCTCTAGGTGGTCACAAAGCACCGAGCTGATCTCCCTGTGTTGTGTGGCTGCTTTCCACTAGCTATCTATTTTACATTTGGGACCATTATTTTAAGATGTTTTAATTTACTTCCTGTCTTATATTTAATATAGGAATAGATCTTTTGAGAAAATGCTTTTTTAAAATTGACTCTGTTTTAATACTTTTCATTGTGTTTGGGTTTTTTGTCTTTTTAACAGGCCTTAGGCTACTTTCACAGGGCAGAGCAAGGTAACAAATTTTTTATTTCACATACTAATATACTTAAAATTGTATGAATGCTTCACATATAATAGGAATTTTTTAAACAAAAATAAGTTATTCTGATATACTTCATAAACTTTTTTTGAGCTAGACATTATCAAATAATTTTTAAAGTCCTTATTTAGTAGCGATCACCTGAGTAAGAAATAGACTGCTACTGAATTTAGAGCTGTAATTCTGGAATGGTCCTTCATTTGATGTAATTCAACCTTCCTTTTTGAGAGGAGGCTTTGACAGATTAACTGTTTATTTAAGATCACGCAGCTAATCAGAGGCATTTATTTATTTTCATTTAAAGTTTTTATTTTTTTTTAATTGAAGTATAATTGACATATAACATTGTATTAGCTTCGTGTGTGCAACATAGTGATTTGATATTTGTATACATTGCGAAACGATCACAACAGCAAGTTTAGTTAACACACCTGTCACCTTACATATAGTTACAGGAAAATACTTTTTTAAGATGGACTCTCTCAGCAAGTTTCAGATGGCACTGAAATGAGAACTCTCTGGTTTTAAAACAGGCCAGTTTTTGTTCTATTGTAGATACTGTCTTTTGTGACAAAGAGTTTCCTGCACTCTTACTTTGAAGAAATAGCCAGCCTAGAGAGCATCAGCCTATCCTAAGATTATCCTTCCTAATATTAATAGGAGAAACTAAAGAAGTAAGGGACATAAGCCTTTGTTACCAAGTACACCCCCCCCCAAAAAAAACCATTGCAAATATATTTCTATAAAACTTAATCAGAAGAAAATTAAAGACAATTTATTAAATTTTAGAGCCTACTCATATGGACTTGTTCAAATGTTTTCATGATAGCAAAGCATTTTTTAAAACACATTTCTTCTAAAGAATTTTGTCTGAATTTTAACTCTATCTGTAATACATTAATTCTGATTTACTGTTAACTACCTTCCATTGATATCCTCTCAAGATGGTAGTTTTACATATCATGGATATGATCTGGGAATGCAGTTTCCTCAGAGACTTAGAAGTGTAATTGCAAAGTTAAAATAGGGCCTTAGAGGCTTAAGGATTCGGGTTGTTGAAAAAAACATGATCATACTCTTGTGGAACTAAAATAATCCTTGGTAATTCCAGTCATCCTCCAGGTTTTACCTTCAAGGTCACTTCCTCTAGGGGGGGGCCCTCTCCTTATGGCCCATGTCTGGTTTAGAAGCTCCTCCTATGCTTTTAGTACCTTTTACTTCCTCCATCATGGCCCTTATCACTCCATAGTATGAATATTTGTTTACATGTCTAAAACTAAATTCAGGGAAGATGGGGACCCTGTCTTCTTGCTCACAGTTGAATCCTCATTGCTTAGCACATAATGCTTGGCAAATTTGCTGAATGAGTAAGTAGATGAATGAATGAAGGAATGAATTTACTTAACTCCAAGGAAACTTTAAGCACATCAACATGGCATCTCACAAATATGTTCAAATTAAAGAAATAAAACAATTTTGGGTTAAGGGGCAAATGGAGTTAATCATAAATTATATCCAGGAAGAATTATGCTTTGAATATAGAAGGGTCCCAGGTTGATAGGAGGAAACTGTAGAAAGAATTAATGAAGTTAGTGAGACAGTCCCATGCTTTCATTCATAGGCTTTTTGTTCACATTTTTGCTTCAGCCAAGAATCCTGCTAAAATTCTATTTAGCCTCCAAGTTAGCCCAGGTGTAACCTCTTAGTTAGTTGCTTTTTCTTTGGTTTCTCATAGCACTTTAAAATTTGTACACCTATCAAAGCATTCCTTTTATTCCTATATTACATTTAGTTGTGCTCATGCTTGTCTCTCCTTTTCATTATAAATTCCAAAAGAGCAGAGACTTTGTTTTATCTATGCTTAAACACAGCCCACATTCAGTAAAGGTTGACCAAATGTGTGTGTGTATACACACACACACATATCATCATGATTTCATTTACTCATTCAGCAAATGTATATTGAGTACAGTTCTAGGCACTGTTCTAGGCACTTAGGATGCAGGGAGCAAAAGAGATGATAAAAAGAAAACCCTTGTCCTTCTGGAGCTTACATTCTATCAGGACCCTCAGTTTTCCATCTATTAAATAGAGTACCAATTTTATAAAATTGCTGTGAAAATGAAAAAATGTGTGTAATATAGTGCCTGGCACATAGTAGACACTCAGTAAATGGTAATTATGAAATTTTTTGATATGAATAGTTGAACAAAAGAGAATTCTAATTAGCCTAATCATTTATTGACCACACAAGTATATTATTGGAATTTAGATGAAAAAAATTAAGCCTTTAAAAATAAGAGCAATACTATTTCATATGAGATAAATTTAAATTGTTTTTCTTATCTACAGTGGATCCAAACTTCTATAGCAAAAACTTGCTCCTTCTAGGAAAGACATATTTGAAGCTACACAACAAAAAGCTTGCTGCTTTCTGGCTAACAAAAGCCAAGGACTATCCAGCGCACACAGAGGAGGATAAACAGGTAAAACATCTCCAGTAAAGTAAGGCAGATAGGTTTCCACTGAGGCACATTAAGTAAAGGTGAATCAAGAACTTCTTTAAAAACATAATTGTCCAAATGCGTATTGTTAAATAACAGTGTTTATTTCAAATGTGTATAGCAAATATTTAGTTACTATCAACAAACATGTATGAATTACTTGCTGCAATATAGAATTATTCCTGTTTGACATATATATAGCAGATCGAAAAAGATTTCTAAAACATAAAAGGCAAGGGACATGTGCTAATGTGGATGCGTTAAGTTCTCTAAGAAATTTTATTCTTACAATGTGCTATCCTGGTTTTTTGGAATTTCTTAGAAACTATAAACTTGTTTCACAAGTTGATCTCTGTGCTGTACTGTTTATTTATAATATGTATTCTTCCATTTTAGATACAGACAGAAGCTGCTCAGTTGCTTACAGGTTTCAGTGACAAGAACTGAGAATTTTTCAGTGAAATATCTAAGAAGCAGTGCCTTTTCATCAAATTATAAAGATAATAAATACATTAACCATACTGTTCTATGGTTGTTTTCTCAGTTCTTTTAATGTTGTGACCATTTAACAAGTTAAATATACAAAATTCTAGATTTCTTCACAAATAACAAGGCAAAAGAAATAATTGCTACAAGAGTGGTAGAGAGATATCCATGGCTTAGAGGCTGAGATTATTGTGCACCTGAGACACCAGCAATACAAAGGGTATGAATTGGATCACATCAGGATGAGAGATCAAGAAAAGAAAGCTCTGTGGAAGAGGTGGCATAGGGGGAGTGCATTTTCTAGTTGGATTGATTCAAAGCTGAGATCTTGCAGAGAAGGTACAGTGAGTTAGGAGGTTAGGATGATGAGAGTTCTTCGTATAAAGTATTTAAATGATGTATCTTGGAGCCAACCTGCATAAGGAAAGAACTCAAGTCATGAGAGGACTGAAAATGGAGTGGTTTCTTTTTTAAAATGTGAGGTAGTCTTACAAGTGGTTTGATTTTGTCACTAGGCGAGCTCAAATTCTATTCCCTAATGGGGTGAAAGGAACACAGAACTCAAGGGGGAAATGGAAATTAAGATGTTTTAAATAGGCAGGACAGTGATACTGGGGGTGCCACCACTACAAAAATCTTAAGTTTTATAAAAAGTAGTATCTTGAATGCCACTTACAGAAATCTGAGTGTATGTGTAGGTGGATTTTTCTCAAAGGGAAAATGCAGGTAATGTTGTGGGTATGTGCTGTTTCAGTTTATCATGTATATTTTCAAACAGAAGGGAAAACTGCAAGTATTGGACTCTTATAAACCCATCTCTGGTTCAACAACTGCTAATCTTTTGCTATATTTTACTTATGTGTGTATATATTCGTATTTATATATATTTCTAAACTTTTAAAATTAATAGCAGACAACATATTTCATCCCTAAATACTTCAGCATTCATCATCTCAGAATAAGGACATCCTTCTAAACAAATACAAGTCCATATCACAACTAGAATGTTAACAGTAATTCTTTATCATCATCTAATATCCAACCATATTCAAATATCCTCAAATGTCCCAAAATGTCTTACACTTTTAAAAACCAGGATTCAAAGATCATAGATTGCATTTAATTTTCTGCCTTAGTTTTTTTAAAGCTAGAACAGCAACCTCATCTTTTTTTTCTCATATCATTGACTTTTTGAAGGGGCCAGTCCAATTGTCTTATAGATTGTCCCTCATTCCAGAATGGCCTTGCTGACCACACTTAAAGAAACACTGTTCCTTCTTATTTTCAGGGACTCAAGTTAATTATATGTATATTAGATCTTCTTTGCCTTTTATATTTATCACTTCCTCTGATTTTTCTTTTACCTCTCAGTTTCATTTTCTTGTCTTTTTTCATTTCTATCATCTTCCATGTCCCTTACTGTTTTATGTTTTCTTCCTTAGATACTATTTGTCTTCACTTCTGAGATGTTTTTGTCTTTTTCTTCAATTTTTTTTTTCCTGATTGATTTCAGTTAACAGGCGTTTCACATCCTCATGTTGTTTGTCCAGTTTTGAATTTTTGAATTTCTAATTTGGATTTTTTTCATGTCTGCAGTTATTTATTTTTAATTCATACTAGTATATTGTGCTTAAGAATTTTACTGTTTTCTCTGTGTTGAGCATTTTCATCTGAAATTTCCTCATTTTCAGTTTTCACTTTAGAGTGACTTTGAATGTTATTTTTTGGAGGTGTGACTTTTGTGTGTGTGCTGAGTTACCAGCAACGCCAGGTTATCAAATGGGAGGTAAGGGGTTTGGATTAGTTCAGTAATAAATATCGTGTGCTACACAGTTTTTGTAAAATAAGGTATCTTTCAGTAGTAAAGCCTTTTATGGAGGGGAGGCTCTGTCTTGGATATTATACAGGGCTTTAAAAAATTTTTTTTTCCTTTGAAATAATTATAGATTCATAAGAAGTTGTCAAAAAATAGTACACAGAGAGGTCCTGTGTATCCTTCCCTCAGTTTGCCTCAATGGTAACATAACTATAGTACAATATCAAAACCAGGAAACTGTACAGTCCACAGACCTTATTCAGATTTTACCGCTTTTAAGTGATCTCACTTGTGTGTGTGTTCTGTGCAGTTTTGTCACGTGTAAATTTTTGTAACTGCCACAATCAAGATACGGAACTGTTCCATCACAAAAATTCTTAGTGCTATCCCTTTATAGTCAAACCCATTCCCTGCCATCATCCCTAATTCTGACAGCCGCTAATCTGTTCTCTATAATTTTGTTATTTCAAGAACATGATATAAATGGATCGTACAGAATGTGACCTTTTGGGATTGGCTTTTTTCATTCAGCATAACTCCTTTTTGAGAAGTATCTAAATTCAGTCAATAGTTCCTTTTTATTGTTGATTATATTTCATTGTATGGGTGTACCAGTTTATGGAACTATCCACCTTAGGCCATTTAAGCTGTTTCCAGTCTTTGGCTGCTATGAACTTAAGGCTGATATAACTGTATCAACAAATTTTCATCTCTGTGGGATAAACGTCCAGAAGTGTGGTTGCTGGGTCTTTTATAGAGCTGCTATCTTTTTTCTCTCTTTACAAAGGAACAGCTGCCTTCTCCAAGAGGTGGTACCTTCCCAAGATTCTGATTATGTGTGCTTCCTCAGCCTCTTTCTTTTGACTTCCCAGGAGTCTGACTTACCAGTTCTCACACTGGTTCTTCGCATTTCTCCACTCAGGGTGGGATCTACTACTTCCGGGAATGAACCCCGCGACCCCATTATATTCTCCTTACTGTGCAGTCCCTACTTGACTTGGTTCTTGTGTGTTCCAGAGCTGACTGCTAGTTTGAGATGCCTGTTTCTCCACATATATGTAAACAGAAGTTTGTAGTATTCTGTCTTCTAAACACATTACAGACATGGGCTGTGGGTGATTATAACTGCCTCTTATGCATCTGTTTCCTTCCTTCTTTTAAGAATGAGAGAAGAAATCTGATTTGGAATGTGGCTGTTATCCTACTATAATCTGAAAGCTCTCAATTAACTCCCTGTTACCAGAAATTTTCCTAAGTGTTTAATCATAGACTGTGGACTTTGTAAAAATGAATTCTCTCAGACTCACTTTTTAAAATAAGCATAATTACATGGAGAAAACAAAACAACAAAAAAACAATAACCTAATGGAATTGTGAGGATTAAAGAACATGTATTTACCGTATCAGTAAATATTTAAAAATGCTATTATCATCTGATTGTGTTCTCCTTGGTCAAGACTGGGGAGAGAAAATTTGGAATTTAGGAGATGCCGCTTTTGTTCCAATTTCAGTATACGTGCTGCCAAAGTGAGCACAGGAGAGGCCACTTTTGGACTTTTACTCTGTTGATTTGGGGGGGGGGGGCGGTTTCCCCTTCTCCTTTTATTTTTTTGTTGCATTTATGTGGTGTTCACTATACAGCCTGTTTGGACTGTGCCTGGGCATTATTGGGAAGAAAAAATAGGAGGGGTTGATTACTTTGGCAAGGGCCATGAAGTTTTTATTTAACCAGTGTCCTGGTCTGGCCCATTGCACTGCCCTGTATGTTTCTGTCTTGTGACTGAAGAATATACAGTAGGTACAAAGGAACCTCATTAAGGTAAAGGCTCCTCTGACGTGGTCTGGGCTTTTCCCTTGAGAGACAGACCAAATCCCCAGTAGACTTCAAGTCTGGCTTTTAAGTTCAATGGATTAAGAAAAGTGGGGACTGTTATAAGAGAACCTTTATTCTCTCATCTGCCTATTTCAACCGGAGATTTCTGTTTGACTTCCGTAATGCCCACTAGAGGATCTTCTTAGGTTCAACCAAATATTCAGACTCAAAAAGCCCATAGTAGGCTTCATCTGGCCCCAATTTACTCAGAAGCACAGAAACCATAGCTCACCCAGCAGGTCATTTTCAGGCCTCCTTACATTCAAAAGATGACCTTACAGCAGCAGTCTGTGTAGCAGCATATCCATGCAGCTCCCAGGAGTATCATCTCCCCAGGTGACAGCTCAGGAATCTCAAAGGGAAGTACAGTTACAAGTGTCCACATTCTGGAAAGTCCAAAGCTAGGGTTTCCTATCAAGTGCCTGGAGTGTTCCCAGTCCAGATGCAACACACCAGTCAGGGGCCATTTTAAACAGAAGCAGCATTGCCTGACATTGTTGGCCCACACCACTCTATCTAGTTTTGAGAACTGGAAAAGCTAGGTGGTTGACCTAAGGCTGGAGGGCAAAGAGTTTTGTTAATCCTTTTGGCTTTAACTGCCCTGGAAGTACTAAAAACAAAACCACCACTTGTAGCTTCTTTTCCTGGAAGACAACTAATCTGATTGCTGAAACTGTGTTGTACCTGTGACCCACTGACTGGGCTGTTTACCGTGGTGGTGGTGGGTAGTGGCACTGAAATGAAGTGACAGTATGAACCTGTTTCTGAGCCTCCCTCGTTTGCTGATTTCCTCATGAAGTGTCTGTGTTCAGGCGAAGCAAGCCCTGCACTTCTAATTTCTCTATGCCTGGCCCAGCACAGGACAGGGATGGGAAGAGGGGGGAAAAACAAGTCTCAGGTTTCTCTGACTGCCACTGAGTAGGTATAGCAAGACAATAAATCCTGCCTATAGGTCTGGATTTCTATAATTAATATGAAAGATAGAAGGACCTGATGAGTTCTCCAAACCAGCCTTCTCCAGAAAGCTGGTTTGGTCTCTCTCTAGGCTCTGTGTAGCCTCATCTGTTGTACGGTAATTTCTTACCTGAGGTGAGAAGGGGGGATGGGCACCCTGAAAGCTTCCTGTCTTCATTCCAATCTGCTACATGATGTTCTCTCACACTTCTACTGAATGACAGTAACTTCTGTCCGCAAACTTCATCAGCAGTGGTACTTTCATGGTATAATTTAAGCAGCCCTTTTGAAGACTGGTCACCCTCTATTGCATAGTCTGTTCTGTACATTAGTTTTCTTGTTTTTTGTTTGTTTTTTATTCTTTAGGCATGAAAATAACTACAACATTAATAGTGAGGATTTTGGGAAAAGAGTATTCAACCAAGTAGATCACTGACTTTATTTCATCTTTACTATGGATTTTGAATAAAAATGCAGAAGACCATCTAAATTAATACGTAGAAAAATAAAATTTTGGCAAAACAAAAACTACTGTTTAGGGAAGTTAAATTGTATACTAGTATCTTCTGTATATACTTAGTAGTGAAATATGTTACAGTTAGCATTCTAAGACGTCAGTTCCATGGTTGTAAAAAAAAATTTTAAGTTAATGAAATTTACAGTACATACTGAAATAATGATACAAGTAGAAATTTAAATTTTTATATTAATAAGGAAGCCCAGCTTGCTAAAGCAGCATTAATATTCACATCAGATTTTAACTTGTTATACATTTTTGTAGTTCAGTAAATGTCCTTGATAATGAAAAACAAAAAGTGTTATTGGGACAAAAATAATAATCTGTGTAAAAAAGGGGGGAAGACCAAAATATTTTTTATAAGCTTATTCAGATACATGGAATTTTCATGAATTTAAGAGGAATGAAGATATGCAAACAGTAATAGAAAATCAGTAGACTCATTTGAGTTTTCAAATGCTTATGTAAGTCTTCAACCCATCTGGTTTTATAAAACCAAAACTTTGAACACAAACAAAAGCAGAAAAGTTCACATTACCTTTTTATATGTTCCTAAGTATCAAATTGCATCAATTTATTATGAATTTAAAGAACATCACATATTTTAAAACTAAAAGTACAGAAGCGCCTGATTCTTTTTAATTCCACAAATACTTAGCATCCCAAAGTAACATGTAAACAAACCTCTATGCTACTCAGTGAATTCTCTCCAATTTTTAGAATAAACTAAATGGTAGTAGATCTAGTTTATGACTTTCATGTAAGTTACGGTTTCATTCATGACTTTGACTATATTAGAGATGTAGCAAAGAGGGAAAATTTTCAACTACTGTATTTATTTAAAACAAACTGACAGGTTCAAGCACCCATCTTAAGAAAAGCCAGCAGCATTTTTTAACATATTCAAAGTAAGATTTTGGCCTAAGCCCTTAATACCTTCCTGAACAGCCATGCAACAAAACACCCTCAAGAGGTGTTACAAAGGGAAAAAAACATGGAGTAATTTGTACTTCTTCCCCTGGATAACAGAAACAAGGTAAAGCAAATCCAGATTATTTTTGGATGAACGGCTGTCACGTTTAATACACTCTGAGCTCTATAAAACTAGAGCCACTATCATATATGCTTATATAGATATATACTTATTTTTAATAAAGTCTCTTGCTTGCTTCAACTTCAAAATTTAAGGATGATTTTTTTCCTAGTCAGTCACTTCAAGGGAACAATAAATAAAGTAGAAAAGGATGAACTGTTTTGCATATTTCTGTGGAAGAACGGAAAACATTTATACTTTGAGAGGTTCAGAAAATTCACTGTACAGAATGAACAGCTTATATACACTATCTGTGCAACTTTTCTTGGCTGGGGTATTTAAATGCAAGAGCTCCTCCAAGACAAGAAGCCACATTCATTCTTGTCCAAATCCCTCTGTCTCTTCTATTGCAAAAAGAAGTTTTTCCTTTAGTTGTTCATAACTCTTATATGGTGGTAGATCCAAGCGATTAAAACTGAACAAAAACAAAAACAAAATCAGATGTGTTTTCAATAAAACAAACTCTGAAAAGACTTCTAATACAATATTTTTTTAAAGCACATCTGAAAAACTAAATAGAGGAAGAATGTAAAAATTTTGCCAGAAGTATTCTAACACACAATTTACTACTGTATTATTACTTAACATATATAATATTAAATATACAAATTTTCTTACAGCAGTCAATTCAAATTTAAGACCTAGTCACAAAAATATTTTAACGTTTCCCAGAGAAAGCTGGAATTACCAATAATAATTGTAGCAATGTGGATAAAACCGCTGGAATTTTTTTTTAAAAAAGCACTAATTTTTCTCTTTTCTATACTATTATTGTTACATTGTGTCATGAGTCCCCCTAACTTCTCTTGGGTTAAAGAGTCCATTTCTTTCACTCACTCACCCACCAATTCATTCATCAGTTATTTATTGAGAATCTTTAATATATCAGGTATTTTTCCAGGAGCTGGTGATACAATGATGAAAAAGTAAAGTCCCTGTCCTCATTGAACTTACATTCTAGTGTGGAGAGAGTCAATAACCAAATATATATTTTTGTCTTTTCAAATAACATCGTCATATGTATAACCGTTTCTAAAATAATATGCTTACAGTCTTGCTAGACTCAAAGAACTCCCTGCTGGGATTAACTGATGAAATATAGAAAATATTGAAAATGCTTAAAACATCAATGTATTGTTTTACAATTTACAAAGGTGTGAAATAACATTTAATTTTTTAAGATACAGCACTGAGTAGCTGGGTGGGTTAAGATTCAGGAGTTTTGGATTTCGGGTTTTGGTCCCCACTATTAGTGTCTAGTGAAATAGCTCTGAGAAGTCAAAACCTTTCTGTACTTTCATTTTCTCATGTGGAAGGTTTCTATAGATTATCCAGTTCCCTTCTACTACTCCTACCAGTTATCTGCCCTTGTAACAGTCATGAAACCTGTAAATCAAGAAAGAGCCTTTTGAAACAAGGCAGCCAATTAAAATGGTATTCTTCTCAGACCACGTTATTCTGTTTGAAAAGTTGTTAATTTAACAGTAACAATTAAGAGGACTATATATCTTCCCATCATGTGCCCCCCTCCCCACCCCCACCTTTAAACTATGCCTCAAGGTAGTCTGATACTGAGCTGAGGTCAGGAGAAAATTTTTCAATAGAGCCCTATACTAACCAGTCACCTGCCTCTGTCAAATTGTCATTCTATTTACCAAATCTCCCCCATCTTTTCCCTCCTGATCATTTCTATTGCTGCTATATTTCTCCTATATATACTTCCCCATCATCTTTTATCTAGACCATCAGTATTTCCTGCCTACTGATCTTGCATCCTTTTTTTTTTTTAACTTCTTCACAACCTATCTAGCCTTATATCACTGCCAGGGGTACTTTCTTAAAAAGACATAATGGTTTAAAAAACCTCTGCTGCTTCTAGTGACTATGGATGGGGAAGTGGGGAAGGAAGCCTATGCTGTTTGGTATAGCCCCTATTAACTTATTTCATGTTCTCCAAGCATACCACACACTTTTCTGTTCTATGACCATGCTCTTATGGCTCTCCTATGTTCTGGAATACCCTTTTCTGCCTATGATAATATTACTAAAGAATCAGTCCAAATGCTACAACTTCCTCCAAGAATTCTCCTTGAACATGTTAAACAGACTTAATAATCCCCCTCTCCATAAGCTCTTTTTTTTTTCCCAAAAGGACGAAGTAAAAATTTTATTTTTCACATGTGAGGACCTAGCAAATGCTGTAAGTTCTTGGATTTGGTGAAAATTAAAACATTATACACAAATTATGGTCATGTTTATCCATGTATATAATATGGAAGGTGAATATATGTAGAGAGTTGGCATTTGTAATCCATAAGCTCTTTTTATTTCTGTTTTAGCATTTACTTTACTCTGTATTATGACTGACTGTTTTTTTCCATTAGATTCCAAAACCCACAAGGGCAGAGTCATCTCTACTCTCCTAACACAGATCCATTCTGTACACAGTAGACATTTCGTAAATGTTGAGCTGAACCACATAAGAAAATGTATTACTTAAAAACATCCAAAACAGGGTTCTGTTTTAAGACATCAGCCATTATGTTTTTGTGCTGGCTTACAAAAGGACAAAGACATACTAAAATCTATTCATCTTTTATTGAGTACTTACTATGTGAATATCAGAATACTATTTTAAGTTTTATTTTAGCCTTTGTTTTAGTTTCAGCTTTGAGTAAAGTTTGCTACTTCTATTTTCTTATATATAAAAAGGGAAGACATCAATACTTTTCTCATGGACTCTAAGGGAACAGTACGCTATTGGCTTGCTATACACTGTATATAGCCTGTTGCACCCCTGCCCTGAAAGCTGCCACCTCACTAAGCAAAGCACTGGGGATGACAGCACTAGGACCCAATCTGAGAATAATCAAGACTGCTTCCACCATAGATTATGGCACTGCTTACCTCAGTCACTACCGAAAACTCAAGTCTTTCTGGATCATCTATTTTCATCTAAATTCTCATCCCAATACTGATCAACCGTATTTCCCCTGATCTGAATTAAATCCCCACCTGTGTCCTCCATCTCAGACCTTTCCAATCCATTCTTTTGGACTTATATTTTATGATTTGCAGGCTTCTACAGTCTTAACAACTCCTTTCTTGACTTAACTGAAATCCAGCTAGTCTGAAATATTCTATTTCCTCTGCAGCCAGTCAACAAACTTTCCTCCTCTGAGGCAAACACAATCTGGCTATGCAACCTTCTTTCTGCACTTTTTGCTATCACCTGTTGACCATGTTCCTTCACTCACTGAAAGCTCTGGCACCTGCTTCATAGTCCTCTCATTCACATGGGTGACATGCAATACCACAGCCTCTCAATTCTTGCCCTTCCTCAGTGACCTGTTCCTCTACTTCAGTATCATACCTTGAACCTTGTCATCACCAATAAAGGAAATTACTAATTAAAACACTCTATTCTCTGATTATCTGTCTTTCCCAACTTATTTCAATTAAAATGCCAACCTATTAATCCATTACTTTCTCACCATCCTATCTTGTCCTCAGACTCTTCCTATCTTCACTTTTTACTTAAGCCACAGCCCATCATTACAATTACTTTAGAGGTCATGGTCCATCATTATAATCACTACCTTGCAAATATTTTAAAACCCTCTCTCTCCTTTTTGAACTTACTCAAAGTCAAACCCTGAATGAATTCAACCTTCTACTTTCTCATTCCTTGTACCTTAGCAGTTGAAAATTACTGCGGGGAAAATCTGACAACTTAGGTAGATTAGTGTCACTTTAGATGAACTAGTAGATCCAAGTGGGCAATCTAATGTTGTCCAGCATTCTCAGCCATATTTCTACTCTCTGACAGCTCTCCCTTTCTTTCTCCTCAAGTCTTTCCTTTCTTCACTGTTAGCCAGTGACCTCAACCTTATACCCTGAGAAAACAAACCAACAGTGGATTAACTCTATTATTCTTTCACAAAATCTAAAATCTATCTATAGTTTACATCCAACTTTTCTTCCTTTTCTGTTACAACAAAGGAAATGTTCTTGTTTTTATAAAAAAGGTGAATTCCTTAACTCACACTCAAAATCCCAATTCTTTTCATCTTTCTTAAAGAATTATCTTCTTTGGTTATGAACTCTCTGTCCCTGCCTCAACAATCTCTCCTCTATTGGATTCACCAATTTAATCTAACCTGGTGTTCTCAAATGTTTTTGGTCACAGGATCCCTTTTCACATCTAAAAATATTGAGAAACCCAAAGAGCTTTTGTTTATGTGAATTATAGCTGTTGATATTTACCATATTATAAGTTAAAGCAAATTTTAAAAGTAATTTACTTTGAAATAAAAGTAAAATTTTTATGAAAAAAAAAGACTTTTCAAAAAAGTAGTGAAAAGAGTGACCTTGTTTCATAGTTTTGCAAATCATTTTAATATCTGGCTTAACAGAAGACATCTGGATTCTGATACCTATGTGAGCATTTATTCTGTGGGACTATATTGTTTTGGATTAAGCATATGAAAACTGTCCCCATACAGATATGCAGTTAGAAAACAGAGATGTACTCAAGTCATTTTTTTCAGATAATTGTGGATATTATTCTTTGATAATATACTAAATTTGACAAGGTTATGCATAATATGGGTTTTGAAATCATATCAAAGAACTTTTTGTACTCTGTTATATGAAATCCACTGGTTTATTTTACACTTTGAATGCATGTTTTACCCATGCATGAGTTTGTAACATCATGCATCGGTCATTTGGAAATACTGGTTCACCAAGTTATAAAGAATTTTCAAATATTAAAAAAAAAAGTCTTGGGAAGCTGTCAAGCTCAAGGTGGTATATACAAGTTTTCCAAAATTCTGGTTTTTGCATGAAACCTCAATTTTATCATCACCAACAAATGCTGTTAGTTGTTTTCCTTAAGGTGACAAGTTTTACTTCATTAATTTTCAAGGAAAAAAGTCTGAATAAACACAGTTTGTCTGTCATGTTTTCAAGTAGAAAAAGTGTTCCAAAAAGAAAGCAAGCTGTTCAGCTTACAACTCAACAACTGCCTAAGAGCTTCCACTCAAGACAACCACCAAAGTGCTTTATGCAGACTTCCCATTTTGTCATACAGAATGTTAAAAAAGCTACATACATACTTCAAGCATCAAGATTTAATAAAGTTAATAGTTTTTAATACTTCATAAAGAACAACCTTCAACAAGCCTGGCTTTTTTTTTTTTGCTTTAAACTGCAAATGTGTGGTGTTGAAAAATACAGAGATAGCAGTTTTGTGCCACTGCCTTGACTTGTGCTAAGTCAACAGCAGTTGACCCACCATTACTTTGGTACCACAAGTGCAAATGTCAAAACAATAAAAGGCAAAAAATGACAGTGTGAAAATAGTTTTGATCTCCTCAAAGAACCACGTACATTTAAGCCATCACCATCTTTTGCCTGGATGACTATAAGAGTTCTATAACTAATCTCCCCACACTCACTCATCCAATTCCCTCTCTCCTCTGTTGCCAGACTGATTTTTCTTGGATCTCATTATCTGCTATTTAAAACTCTTCAAAGGCTTCTAATTGTTCTTAGAAACAAATTCCTTATAATAGCCGATAAGGCTCTACATAATTTAGCCCCTGCCTACATTTCCAAATTCTTTTATCCCCTCCCCTGATTCATTAAGTTCCATTCACACCAAGTCATCTCTTATTTCCTTGAAAAACGACCCTGTACAAAGAGTGCACTTCCTCTGTTTCTTCCTACAGCATGCTATTTATCAAACTCAACTTAAACATCACTGTTTCCTAGAAACCTCCTTGACCACCCAATCCAGAGGAGGTTCCCCTCTAGTTGTTCTCTTGGTTTCCTTTGAAGGACTCCTAGCATTTGCAAAGAGTTGTTTACCTGTTTGTCTTTTGTGTCCCCATCCCCAGTGGAGCACAAACTTCATAAAAGGCAGGGAGCACTTCAATCTCATTCTATACATAGTGGGTATGCTAAATATTTGTTGAATCAATGGCTACATTTCTCAAGTATTTATATTAACCAATCATTCTAATGTGTTTAGTTATAGAATACTATATTAATCAGCCTGTTATCAAAATTGAAATTCTGACTACTTTAATGAATAAGAAATTATACTGGGTCTTACATTAAAAAAAAAAAAAAAAAGACTCTGGCTTTCACCTTCCTATTTAAGATTCTTGAACTTACCATGTGTGGCTTCTTGGTAACCAGGTATCTTTGCCGACTTTTTCAATGCAAAATTTTTGAGGCCCATTACTTCCTAAATCAGGAAAATAAGACAAAATTTATCTGGTCCTTTAAACTTTTTGGTTTTGATAACTAGTCAAATAATAGAAAATGTCACATAGTCAACCTGAATGATACAGAATAAACTACAATGTAAGTTACTTCTGCCTAGAGAAGCTTCTTACTGCTGCAAAGATCCAGCAATAAGAATTACAAAGTGGAAAGATAAGTATATCTACAGAATCTTGCTCCCTTCACAAAGCAATGGCCAACCAGGCTTTGTGAGCAGACTTTCAGTTTTGTCTTACAAGTGTATTCGATATTAACCATTAATTTGTCTTTCTTCTGGTAGATGCCCTACATAAAGCACAGAAGAATAACCCTTAGGTTCAAGTCTGTTGTATGTCTAAATGCCATTATTATCCCAAAATTATCTACAGAGAAACTGCACTTACCCATGAGCTCAGCAAATCCTCCTAGAGGTAAACGGCAGGTTCCAGTGACAAACTGCAGTAGTCGCATTCTTACTTCATTGTCTGTCTCTTTCACAAACTGTGTTAACAAAATCAAATTTACTTTAATATAAAATAAATACTAGATTATCTTCAATAGTGAAAATAGTAGAGCCTTAAATTATTCTTAAATTTCTTCTGGAAACTTAAGAATTTAACTTGAAGAAGAAATTTAACACAAACTAGTTTTAAAACATATGTGGTAAGTGGCTGCAGCATTTATCATTTATTCAGGCTAGGCACTATGCTCAGTACACTACCCATCTTACTTCAATTAATCCTTACAGTCACACCATAGGTTGGCCACTATTGTTATTATTATATCCATCTTACAGAGAGGAAATGGAGGCCTAGAAAGGTTGTCATTTGTCCACAGTCAGACCACTGACCAGGGCAGATGTTGTGGCTGGGCTGCACTATTACAGCTATCACCTGTTGAGGGCTCCTGCCATGTGCTGTGCCATATGCTTTTTGTGTATTTGGCCCTCACAACAATATTATGAGATAGCTACTATCATTAGCATCCGCACTATACATGTATGAAAATGGAAGCCTGGAGAGGTGAAATAACTTGTCCTTCTCAAACTGCTAATAAGTAGCAGAACTAACATTTGCACTCAGGTCTGGTTGAGCTCTAAACCACCGTTATCCTGACCCGAGCCAACTACCCTTCTCCGCTGTAAGCTACCAAAGATGAACAAATACTTCCCAACTGCCACTTTCAATAGTTTGTTGTATTTTCTTCCACTAAACACCATTTTCCCAACTCTGTTCTTCATACTTGAAAACCTAAAGTATGCATTCTTCTAAAAATATATCTAGTTCATAGACTATCTCTTTTCAAAGTGGACATAAATGGGTAATGTGAAATACTGACCTGAACTGGTCTGAGTATCTTAACAACAGAAGGCAAGGAACTTAGGGAACAGTCTGAGAGTAGAAATGTATCTTAAAAACAGGGACTAAACTTTAGCTAACAATAGGACAAAATGTTGTGCTAATTATGACCAAAACTGTTTCTGCACAGAATTGTGCTGAGGCAACGTATTTCATCCAGACAAAGAAATACAGCTTATTACCAGGTCTGGCATAAACCTCACCACTGTCCCCAAAACAAACCCAATTCAGAAAACACAACTATTCATTTGGATTTACATAACCCAAGGCTTAAGCTCCTCGGGTATATAAATACAAAGTCCAAAGGGAAAGTCAGGGAACCAAAGGAGTAAGGAAGCTGGTAATAAGCCTAAAAGGGAAGATTACAGATACCTGCACACATTCTGTATGGGATGCAATTCTGATGTTTTAGGCTTGAAAATACAGTTATTCCTACCTTTTTGTTTATTTCTTTATTTTTTTTTTTTTTACAATAGATAATACATGCACATAGTGTGGAACTCAAAGGCAGTAGAAGGGCATAGCAGGAAGAGCAGCCCACACATGCACCTCTGCCTCAATGTCAGCTCTCCTCTGCAACTGCTGCTCACGTGCCCTCTACCTTTACAGATGCTGTATTCATACACTAGCAGACCCTTTCTCTATACAGAATATATATTTTCCTTTTAACCAAATAATATACACACCTTTTTCCCCCTTAATATTGTATTGAAAAATATTATTCTCCAATATTTTTGTTAATTTGCATTAAGAAAAAGAATGATGACAAGGTACAGAATTACATAATGGATATATTACAATTTATTTACTCAGTTCCCCCTGATGGACATTTAGGTGTCTCAAGCCTTCATTAGTGTACCAATAATGTAGCAATAAATACTCTGGCATGAGCCATTTTGCATATGTGAAGTGTATCCATAGGATAAATTTCTACAAGTGTCCACACTTCTTTAAAGTATGGAGCAATAAACACATGACATATCCTTATGAAAAGATGCAACCTTTGGAAAATCTTTCTATAGTAACAGAAAAACCCAGGCTTTTCACCTGAAAGTGAAACAGTTAAGCACAAGTACACCAGATGTTCAGTTACTAAGTTGCTCAAATGAGTCTCAATTAGTAAATTTATGTGGATAATATCCCTGGCCTAGAGATTTTAAATTTCAAACAACACACAAACACAAACAAAAGAAAGGAGAGGGAGAGAGAGAGAAAAAGTGAGAGAGACAGAGAGAGAAAGGAGAGAGAGGAAAGAAAAGTCATTCCTGGACATTATCCTCTAGATTGTTCTAATTCCCTGGCATATTATCACCTTTAGAGGGAATTAAGTATCTGCACTGACTTTCTCATTAAAAACATACTTCCTCATTTACTTCTAGAATTAAGTGGAATTTATAGAATACTTTCATACTACTAGAAGAAAATGTTATACCTACAACTATTACCATTAAACTATTATTTAAAGAAGACAGTCATTTATTCTTTCATTTAGGAAATAAGCAATGGAAAATCCTTTAACAAGTATTCAGACTATCCACTTCTGACTTAAAATTCAAAGACTAAATACCATGTCTAAAAGCAGTCTCAACTTTAAAAGTGAACTGTTTTCAAACCCCCGTTTCATTAGAAAACATTTTGAGTACTTTGATTCAAAAAGATAAAAGCAAATACCTGCCAAAACCAGATGATTTGCTTGCTGTTTCTGGTATAATGTCGATACACGGTGTTTCTCTGCCAATCTGCTAAGTCAACCTCCTGCATGCCACACAACATGACCTGGGAAAGGAGCACAGTATCAGGTCACAGTAAAGATTTAGTGAAGAGAGTAACCATATGACTGAAATCTGCTAAAGTCCAGCTATGCACATGCATAATTATGTAAACAGCTATGTGTACATCAAATAAAGGTCACAGTAAACTAATCCAACAAAATTTGTGGCAATTTAACATGCAGAATTCTGTGGCACTTTATCTTACCCATGTTTACTGAACTTAAACTGAAAACATTTAAAGTAACTATTCATCAAGAAAAACATCAGCTGTGTGCCAAAACAATCTCTTTTACTATAAATATATCTCAAATTAGATATACAAATTACAAGTAAGTTTCAAACATAAATTTCTAGTTCTTTTTTATAAATCTATGCTACCTTATCTATTTAAAATGAAAAATATACTAACCTCTTGTTATTCATCTATCCAGGCTTTGGGAATAAAATATTCTACATACGTGAAATTTTCAAATAACTCCAGTTTATGATATATGGGATGAAAACTATTTTTGGCATAATAAAATAAAAAGTATAATACTTAATTTATTTCTCATAAGTCAACTATGATCTGTAATTTACATACAATAAAATGTGCATATTTTAATTACAGAGTTAGATGCTTTGATAGATGTATACACCTGTGTAACCACTACCATAATCAAGAGGTAGAATATTTCCATTGTGTCCCTTGTCGCAGTTAAAACCACCATCCTTATCTTTGGCTCTAGGTGATCAACGATTTCACCACAGACTAGATTTTTGAGAATATGAGACAATACTACACATATCCCCTCTCTTTTCTGTTTTCTTTTCCCGTTTAGCACAATGTTTATGAGATTCATCCACGTTGTTGTGGGTACCAGTACTTCTTTCATATTGCTGAGTGGTATTTCATTATATAAATATACAACAATTTATTTATCCATTCCCTTGTTGATGGACATTTAGGTCACTTCAAATTTTTGATTTTGATGAATAAAGTTGTGACGAACACTTATGGAAAAGTCTTTGTGTGAAAATATATTTCGTTTCCACATGAGTAAACACCTACTAGTGGAACTGCTAGGGCATAAAGCTGATGTATGTTTAACACTGTAAGAAACTACCAACAGTATCCCAAAGCGGTAATTCATTTAGTTTGAACTTGCAATTCCCCAATGACTAGTGAGCATCGAATGTTTACGTGCCATCAGTATAGCTTCTTGGGCTTCCCTGGTGGTGCAGTGGTTAAGAATCCACCTGCCAATGCAGGGGACACGGGTTCGAGCTCTGGTCTGGTAAGATCCCACGCGCCACGGAGCAACTAAACCTGTGCGCCACAATTACTGAGTCTGCGCTCTAGAGCCTGCGAGCCACAACTACTGAAGCCCGCGCGCCTAGAGCCCGTGCTCCACAACAAGAGAAACCACTGCAATGAGAAGCCTGCGCACTGCAACGAAGAGTAGCCCCCGCTCGCCGCAACTAGAGAAAGCCCACACACGGCAACGAAGACCCAACACAGCCAAAAATAAATAAAATAAATAAATTTATTAAAAAAAATACACAGCTTCTTTTGTAAAGTGAGTCTTTACTCACTTTAAAAAAATTGTCTTTTTACTGAGTTACAAGTTTTTAATATATTCTGGATACAAGACCTTTGTCTCAATAGTTTCTCTCAGTGTGTAGGTTGCCTTTTCATTTACTTAACAGTGTATTTTGACAGGAAGTTTTTAGTTTTGATGAAGTCCAACATCCTTTGTGGGTGTGTGTGGTCTACTGCTTTACTGTGTTCTTCCTAAGACACTTCTGTCTACACTAAGATTTTTCTATGTTTTCTTTTTAGCTTTCATATTTATATTTATGATTTATTTTAAATTAATCTTTGTTTATGAGCTGAAGTAGGGGTTAAGATTAATTTTCTTCCATATGAATATCAAGTTGATCCAGCATCACTTGTTTAAAAGACTTTCCCTTTCTCCATCAAACTATATTACTTTTGATGAAAACCAATCAACAATATACATATGGGTCTACTTCTGGACTCTCTAGGTGTTCCACTGATCTCTTTGTCTATCCTTGCACAAATACCACACTATCTTAATTACTATGGCTTTGTAATAATTCTTGAAATCAGGTAGTTAACATCCTACAAGCTTGTCCTTTTTCAAAATTGTTTTGGCTAATCTAGACCCTTTGCATTTCCTTGTAATTTTAGAACTAGCCTGTCAATTTCTATAGAGAATTCTGCTGGGATATTGACTGGGATTGCATTGAATATACAGCTCAATTTAGAGAAAACTGACATATTTACAATATTGAGTCTTCTAATACATAACATGGTATATCTCTCCACTTACTAAAGTCTTCTTTAATTTTTCTGAGCAATGTTTTAAGTTTTTAGTGTAGAGTTCCTACAGGCCTTTGGCTAAATTTGCTCATTTTTTTGATGCTTTAGTAAATGAAACTTTGAAATTTCAATTTCTAACTGTTTGCTGCTAGCATATAGAAGATATACAAATGATTTTTAAAATCACTGACCTTGTACCCTACAGTCTTATTAAATTCACTATTATTTCTAGTAGTTTTTTGGTAGGCCCCTTAGGATTTTCTAAGTCAACAATCATGTTATCATCTGTGAATAAAGGCAGTTTTACTTCTTTTCAATCTTTTTTGCTTTTTGCGTCTACTTTTGCCTTACTGCATTGGCTCAGGAATCTGGTACAATGTAGAACAAAAGTGGTGAGAGTGGACATCTTTGCCTTGTTCCCAATCTCAATGAGAAATATTCAAGGTATCACCATTAAGAATGATGTTAGGGTTTATCTTTTTTGTTGATGCCCTTTATCAAACTGAGAAAGTTGCCTTCTATTCCTAGTGTGATGGGAGTTTTTTTTATAAAGAATGACTGTTTTATCTTCTTAAAGTTAAAACAGATTTTAACCTGTAAAAAGGGGCATGGCATGATTATGAATAACCATTATTTTGGATAATGGTGTGAATATCCCTTACTGTGGTATTATTCATGGTTAAGAGAGACAATGAATGGGAGTAGAAGAATAAGAGGAGAAAAGTCAAGGCAAAGCAAAACAAAACAACACAAATGTCCATTTTCTCACAGCTCTGTACTATGAGCTAAAGGTAAATCAGTAAGCAATAAGGGCTTTAGTCTCCTTCTCTGTGTAAGGAAATTATCATATGGCCAAACTATTTCACAAGGCTCTATGTAAAGACTGTAAACGCTGCCAAGGGTGATATAAAGTATGCACCTATTAATATCCTTCTCGATTTACTGTTTCAGTTTCATCTCAGCTCTAATGTCAGGCTCTTGCCGTAACATCCCTCTTTCACTGAGTGGGCCTCTAAAGCAGGAGTTCTTAATCACGGGTATGGAATATTTTAGGTATATGCATTTCGAGTATACAGAGTTGTTTAATTTTCTTCAGATTCTTAATGAAGTCGGTGATTTAAAATATGATTAATACTACTCTAAAAAGTATCTTCCATTCTACTAACGCATTTCTGCTAATTTGTGTAAGCAAGCTATTAAGAGATGTTAACCAGGTTTACAGAGTCTACAAGTAATTCAGGCTCAGAGTCCTGATTTTCATATACTTCCCATGTCAGAGTTTCTAGAAGGCTAATTCCTACATAGGGATATTACTGTATAAAATTTAAAATGCTAATTTTTCATATGCACATTTGATTACACGAACAAACCAAGTTTCTTAATAGAGAACCAAAGATGGCTGAAGTTTAAAATACTGCCCCCCAAAGGAGGTGGGGGGAAATGCAAACACCTTCCTAACGCCCTGCCTGTGTTCTAATCTATGTGGAGAAGACTTGGAGAATTCACAATAACTAATCATTAGGGAAATACAAATCAAAACCACAGTGAGCTATCACCTCACATCCATTAGAATGGCTATTATTAAAAACAAAAACAGAAAATAACAAGTATAGGCAAAGATGTGGAAAAGTTGGAAGCCTCACATACTTTTGGTGGGAATGTAAAATGGTGCTGACGCTATGGAAAACAGTGTGGCAGTTCCTCAAAAAGTTAACTAGAGAATTACCATATGATCCAGCAGTCCCACTCCTGGGTATATATTCAAAAGAACTGAAAGCAGCGTCTCAAAGTGATATTTGTACACCCATGTTCATAGCAGCATTATTCACAATAGCCAAAAGGTGGAAGCAACCCAAAAGATCCATTGACTGATGAATGGATAAACAAAATGTGGTATATATGTACAATGGAATATTATTCAGTCTTAAAAAGGACAGAAATTCTTACATATGCTACAATATGGATGAACCATGAGGACATTATGGTAACTGAAATAAGCCAGTCACAATAAGACAAATACTGTATGATTTCACTTATATGAGGTAACAAGAGTTAGTCAAACTCCGAAACAGGAAGTAAAATGGTAGTTGCCTGGGGCTGGGGAGGAAGGGGAAATGGGGAGTTGTTTAATAAGTATAGAGTTTCAGTTTTGCAAAATGAAAAAGTTCTGGAGATTGGTTGCACAATACTGTGAATATACTTAACATTACTGAACTGTACACTTAAAAACATTCAAGATGGTAAATTTTATGTTGTGTGTATTTTATCACCAAAACAAAAAGGAAAGAAAAGAAAAGAAAGAAAAAAAGCATTTCTGATATATTGTACTTCTAACAATTCTAAAGTACAGTTAAGACCACTAAGAACTCATGACTTAGAAATCTAATCCTTGGGGTAACTCACTACTAAACCAGGAGTTCCCCAAATTATTAATAAGGTTGCACTCACTCTTTAGGAGCCCTAACAGTTGGCATTGATTGATGATTCTGTGCTCATGACATCAGCACATTTTGGAGAACTTAAGACCCTTACCCAATGCTGGGATTTTAGTACCCCCTGAACATTTGGATGAATGAGAGAGAATTGAAGATTGTGCCACAGGATTCTAAAACCTGTGGACATTCTTTTGTAAAAGTGTAACAACAGTTCCTCCTCCCATTAACATTCCCTATAATAGCATACTAAAAGATCCTAACCTCCAATTCTTTTTCATCAAAGTACTGCAGCCACTGAAGGGGAACAACCTCATTAAAACCATCCAGGAAAGCTTTGGTCTGTTCTTGTACTCCTCGAGAAAAACGCCACTCTGTCATTAAACTGAAAATAAAGATGGTATTTAAAAACAGGTAATTTGTATGTGAGGTAAAAGGCTAGAAACACAGAGTACTTCTTAACCATCATTAAAAAAGAAAGTGAAGAAAATCAGTATGCTGTATGAATCGTAGAATTCAAGAGAACACAGTTTCAAAACAGAAGTTGTGGTGAGCACTAGTAAGAGTAAGTTAAAAAGGGAAAGTGAGGGCTTCGCTGGTGGCGCAGTGGTTGAGAGTCTGCCTGCTAATGCAGGGGACACGGGTTTGAGCCCTGGTCTGGGAAGATCCCACATGCCGCGGAGCAACTGGGCCCGTGAGCCACAACTACTGAGCCTGCGCGTCTGGAGCCTGTGCTCCGCAACAAGAGAGGCCGCGATAGTGAGAGGCCCGCGCACCGCGATGAAGAGTGGCCCTCACTTGCCTCAAATGGAGAAAGCCCTCGCGCAGAAACAAAGACCCAACACAGCCATAAATAAATAAATAAATAAATATTTAAAAAAAAAAAAAAAAAAAAGGGAAAGTGAGATGGAATAGGAAATGAGCGTTAGAGTGCTTAGGCAGGTGTGGCTCCAGACTTGGTTTTGCTACGATCAAACAGAGCACCTCTGTCTCCTCATCTAGAAATGAAGAGCCTGCATGGGCTTTGTAAATTCCTTTTTTAGCACCAATGTTCTCTGATTCTTGATCGGGACAAAGGTAGGATGCATACAGCAGGTGGCAGTGGGAAAGTGAAGGTCATCATATATACTCTTATTTCAAGAACACTGGTACTGTTGAGAAGAACTTAAATGTATGTCAGAGGCAAGGGAACTGGGGTGGGTTTTTTTGTTTTTTTACTACATTTGATTTTTGAGCAGTGTCAGAGCATGTTTATGAATTGAGAGGAAGACTGAGTAGAGAGAAAAAGACTAAAAAGGGTAAGTGAAAGAGGGAATGAATGTGGAACATCTTCCCAGAGGCGCAAACAAGGGATAAAGGTAAGGGTATAGATAGTTCTAACATGCTCTAGTAGTTATAGAAATTAAGGTCAATCAGGTAATCACCTTACCCAATATATTCATCTTTATTCTCCTCCGTCACCAGGATATTTGAACCTCCCAACTTCAGGTCATGTGAAGTAACTTTTCCCAAAATCTCCATGTCAACCGAAAAGTACATTTCTAAGCCACATTCTTCAATGTTGTTGTCTCTGGGTGATATAAATATATACAACCACTAATTAACAAAATATGTAAAACTGATTTCATGAAAATACCTTATTGAAAGATAAATCTTCAAACCTTATCCAGATAAGGGAATTATAAAATTCAGTATCAATAGATTCCAAATCCTTAATAGTCAGTTTTTTACTTAGCATACGCTTGTAGAAGGGTAAAGAGAAACCAGTATCAATGAACTTTCCATGAAAAAGTGCCTGCCAAGAAAAACAAAAAATGTTATTTAAAAAATTACAAAGTAACAGTTTTCTTATTCAGAGCACAATGATAACGGAGAAATCATGAGGCTTTACGGGCAAAAAAAGTAATAAGTAATCAGCATAAAGCATGAAAACTAAAATATTATATAAAATGCTAAGTATGAAAAACAAATTTACAGAGTTAAAACAGCATCTCTTTAACTGAGGTCAAACACTTAGCTCTATCATGTCCTACCCAAAACTGTAAAAGAGGATGACAATGGAGCTTTATCAAACCCCCACTCCTTCTAATGTGTTTCACGAATTACATTAACCCCACTGGATGGAGAAATGAAGGCATCTCAGGGCCCCCGTGCATGCACCTGGAAAGACCCCACCCCCGCTTTCTTATCCCACAGTTGCCGAAGAGATCTTCAAGACTAACCCCGTCACGCCCTCACTCCTATTCACAAGAGTCAACGCAGGAAGTCCCAGACCTGCAGTACCTTGACTCTCACCACCATCTGCCTGTCCACTTTGATATCTGATTCCATGTCTCTCATCTCCCCAAACTCTCAAAACCATCTACTGTGTTTTGCCCTCTGAAGCTCATGATCCATCGTATTAGCAGAATCCCCCACATCCTCCACTCATTCTTTGAAGGTCCTTTAGCATCTTGTTGTAACACAAATCTGGCATTTTTCTGAGGACCCTGCTTCCTTTCAAATCCTCTCAGAGGGGTGGCTGTTTCTCTCCTATCCTCCCTCATGTCACCAGGCCTAGGAATGGGGTGTGTGTTGCTTCTCGTTACTAATGTCACCTCCCTAACCCGCCCCAGCTTTCAAGCCCATGCCACCCCACTGCCTTCGTGGCTCACCACCCCCCCGCCTCCTTGCTGCAGTCATCCTTAGGTCTCCGGGTTTCTCCCCTTTACTCCTTCAATGCTGTGTTTTTAGACATGACCACCATCATTTTGAAGATTTCAACATCTACACTGATGATTCTTTTACTACCCTGGCGTTATAGTCCTTTCCAAGATCTTAAGTCTTTAACTTAGCTAAACATTCTCAACACCACACCCTAGACACTGTGATTGCTAGCTGCAATCCTGCATAAACTCAGTTCCAAACACCTAATTTTCCAGCTCACTGTCCTTAGTAGTAACACCAGCAACGTTTGACTCCACTGGGATCTAAAAAAATCAGGGAACCTGTTACCTTATCACTCTCTCTCTCAGCCCCCTCGTGAAGTTCTCTCTCCCCTTACTCAGTTTAGATTCCATCTTCAATCATTAAAGTTACTCGCTTGTACCTTCAAATCCTGTCTCCCTGGTATAAAAATACAATACATCAATACCTTTGTATTTCTGGCAAAATCCAAAGCCTAGCTACATACAACTGTCCCCCCACTCCATGCCTATGCCTGGGCAGTGGAACATGCCAGAAGTGAACATGCAACCATGCTGACTGGTTCATGACCAACGCCCTCAAGTGGGAGCCCACTGCATTCAGTCTCCCGCTCTCCTAGACGACTATTTCATTCCTCAAGTGCCTCCTCTCTCTGAGCTAATGATCTTGCTTTCTATTTCACTGAGGAAACAGAGCCATCATAAGAGAACTTTTGTGTGTTCCACCACATCTGCTCACTAACAGCATCTGAATCTATGTACTCTTACTATGGAGAAGCTCTCTATTACTTCTCTGTGCACTAAACAGATCTCCTCCTTGCTCTCCTATTCAAGGTCATTGCTCCCATATTCCCTATCTCGTTGACCTCCTCAAATTCTTTCTTCTCTTACTTATCATCATCAGCGTATAAATGTTTTATCCTCCTCCTATTCTTGGTTCCTTACATACTTCTGGTTACTGCCCAACTTCTCTATAATCCTTTATAGCAAGCTTCTTTAAAAAGATCTGCTTATATTTGCTGTCTCCATTTCTCCTTCCATTCTCTCTTGATTTCACTCCCTCCAATCTTTCCTCTCCACTGCCCCTGAATATCATTCACCTGGCCAAGTCAAACGGTTACTTCTCAGACCTCATCTTGCTCAGCCTACCAGCAGTGGACACAGTTGACCACTCCTTCCTTCTTGAAACACACTTCCTTCTTCCTTTGTCTTCTGGAAACCGTTCTTATTTGATTCTCCTATCTCCTCCTCTGCCTCAGCTCTTTTGCTGGTTCCTTCTTATCTCCCCAATTTACATGTCCTTAAACATCTTCTCTGTCCACTTATTCTTTAAATGGTCACACGCCTTACCTAGATATCCCCTCATGGCCAGCCTTGTATATCCAACTACCTATTCTACATCTCCACTTGAGTGTCCGCAGGCATCTTAAACAAGCTGAATTCCAATTCTGGACTCCCTCCACCCCCCACATGTCCTCTTGCCACAACCCTGCCGTCCTGGGAAATGGCAACTGCAAGCAGACAGCTTGGTGCCGTACTTCACTCTCTCTCACACCCTCTCACACCCTGCATCTAAATGGTCAGGAGACCCTGTTGGCTCCTGCAGAATATATCCAGAATCCAAAGCACGCCTCACTACCTCCGCTGCTATACCATTCAAGTCCAAGCCACTACTGCCGCTCACCTGGGTTGCTGCAAGTGGTCTTCCTGCTTCTCCTCCTGCATTCCTCTGCCCTCAACTATAGTCTCTTTCTACAAAGCAGGAAAGTCAGCTTAATAAAACCTAAGTCACATTATGTTACTCAGATTATGTCACTCCCTGCTCAAAACGCTTAAGCGAATTTCCCAAAGATTCCACACACTACCTCTCAACCTCATCTCCTACCACATTCACTCTCAGATACTCTGCTCCAGCTATGACATTTTTCATTCAAAAACGTACTTCCACCCAAGACCCATTTTTCTTGCTGTTCCCTATGCCTAGAATATTGTTCTCCAAAATATTTGCATGATTCAAACCTTTACTTTCTTCTTATTTCTGTTCATGTGTTACCCATCAGAGGCCTCCTCTAATCATATTAAATAAAAGAGCAACACTGCCTTTCCTTCAGTGCCTACTTATTTATTCTTTGCCTCCCTCTAACAGAATTTAGATCCCTGAGAACAGGGACTGTGTCTTTTTTTCATGGTTTCATCCCTCTCATACTATGATGCCACAGTAGGCACTCAATAAGTATTTGCTGAGTGAATGAACAGACAATAAAGTGCAAATAAATAAATACAAACACTTCTCAAGAAGGCCATAGTCCCACAAGACCTTCTGCAAAGCTCTGAAAATTCCAAAAACATTAATTGAGTTCAATTATTATACAACTCAGATTTTCCTGTTATAGAAAAGTGGTCGTACTATAATTAGGCTTAAATGAAAGGACTTTTAAAGACCAAGTGGCTATACCAATAATCTTCATATTCATAATCTTGATTTCACACAGGTACTCAAAAAATAAACTATATATTGATACTCTCTGGGCAAACTTCCTTGGTAAGAAAATTTGTCAACACACATAATCAAGGATAATGCATATAATTTTTTATAAAGTCCTCTCTAAAATACTTTCGAAATAAGCAAAGTTTAAATAAATAAATAGGTAATGGAAAGTCAGGACTCACCATAGCAATAAAGCGACCAATGAAACAGAAGTATGAAAGATGGTCTGGATTAATGGTTGATGCTGGATTTATCTGTAGACAGTAGTTGTTCTTGCCAGCATACTCAAACAAGCAATACATGGGGTTCAAAACTTCATGTGAAAGCAAGAAAAACCATTCTCTACAAGAAAATAGGTCAACATTATTTTTAGCACCCATATGTATGAATTTAAAAACAGATCTTAAATACATCCATACATACATCATACCTCTGCTCAACAGCCTTTAACAACTCCGCTGTCCAATTCCTTAGCCCTCTATTTAAGTTTCTCTGCAATGTAGCCCTCCATTCCAAGTTACCTACCAGTTCCTGAGTTGCCAAACTATAAACTTGGTGTTTCTGACATAGAGTGTGCTTCTTCCTATGCCATATTTTTGTTTGTGTATGAATCCTCCACGTCAACTCAGCCTATGGGGATCCCACTTTCTCTTTCAAGTCCAGCTTAGATCAATTCCACTTTAGCAGTTTTTTGAAGCAATTTTCAGTGTATTTCAGTGTCTCAGTCACTGAATACTTTGTGGCAACAACCTCACAACAGTAGTCATTTTTCTGCACTTGACTGGCCCACTTGACCACTACATCCACCAGACTGTAAGCTCCTCAAAAACAAAAGCCATACCTCTATATATTTTTTATATCTTTAACTCTCATAGGCATCCTACAACCTATATGCAATAGGTTTTAATAAATATTGGCTGGTGATACTGAGATACACAGCACTGCTGCTATGGAACAGTTTTAATTTTTTTTTGCCAATGCATTAAAAATGGAACTAAAATTTTAAAAGATGAAATCTTTAAATGTGATAGGCATTCTCTAACTTACTACCACCTAGTTTGCCTCATTTAAAAAAGTCCAGTATACAAAACCCAACTAGATAAAAGATTAACAATTTATATTACAAAATAAACTCAATTTGCAAAGACTCTCTTCAACAGCAATTTCTTCTAATGCAGGGTTCCAAACTCAAATGTCTACAGGTATCAGTAAGTGAGTACAAGGGGCTTCCTTCTCTGCATGGGCTGACATTCTCTACTTAGCCACAACTCCCTATTCCTCGTTGTATCCCTGATAAAAGTTATGATCAGTCTTAAGGAAGAATTACTTCCAGGCATATAATCATAGTCATTAGACAACTTGGCAGTGGTGGGCAGGAAGTGAAAAAGAGTGTATGCTACCCTATAGGGGAAGAAGCTACTCTGATTCAGTCAATTGATGCCATGTGAGAAGGTGGGGCAAGTGATTTTAAAGATAAGCCAGAAATCTTGATTCACAGGCAAAATCTAGTGATTTCCTTTAATGTCGTTAAATAATGTAAAAAAATTTAAGATCACAGTGGGGGGCCATCACTGTGCAGGCTAGATCTGGCCTGGCAGCCTGTTTACAAATGTTTTTCTAAAACTTTTAAAACACAATCTTGGAAACTTACTGAAGGGTAGAGAAGGGAGTCTAAATCAACTGAAAAATGATAAACACCAATTTATAAAATGAAATCCAGTCCCAACATAAGTAGCTGAACCAAGTCGGCTTCACACTGTAATGAGGCAGAAGTAAGGCATGTACCCAGGGAAGAGGACGGAACAGATCTAGTGAGAATGTGTTTAGACACAAAAACTAGAAATAAAATTCCCAGTTGTTGCAGATCACTTTTAGCAAACAACAGCCCAGAGAAAACTGAGTAAATTCAAAAAAAGAATGACTACAACATGGCATCTAACCTATACTCTAATGGTAAGAAAAAAGAAGGAAAAATTCTAACTAGCAAGAGGCAAAGAGTTCCGTTTTAACATATTCTTCCATATACTCTCAAATGAACTAAAGAGTTACAAGAGGTTGAAAAAATTATTAGACGACACATGAGCTAGCAGAGCCTAGAGAAGAAAACAGTAAAACCACTAACAATGAAAAATCACATTAGAAGCAGCAAAATGTAGGGCACTACTGCAAACAGTGACATGAGGATAGGCTTCAGAAAAATCAAAACAAAATGAAAAAGCACAAAGATAAAAATGATCAGAGAAAAGTTGACAGACATGTAAGACTGACAAAGGAGATTCCACATACCCATGATTGATGTTTCTGAAGAAAAATGGAACAAATGGAACAGAAAAAATATTCAAAGACATAATAGAAGAAAATTTCCCTTAAATTAAGGATGATCTTAATATGTTTCTAAAAAAAGATATAAAACAACCAACAATGAAATTAATGAACTTCAAAGAAAAGGCCTATGTGGGCACCCAGAGGAAAAAGCTTCCTGCAAGGTGCTGGCCTCCCACTTCACAGTGCTTACATTCAATACTAGAAGACAGGAAAACAATGTCTACAGAGTACTGGAGGAACTGGTGTTGTGTGAGAAACTTATATCTAGTGAAGTTGTTGTTTAAATACAAAAGCAACAGAAAACACGTTCCCAAGCATGAAAAACTACAGGAATACATCACCCTTGTGAACTCCTGACTAAACCAAAACCAATACATGAATCAAAATAAAGAATTTGGGAATAAGAAAAACATGGTGTGGAGTAACTGACTGCATACATTATATGCATTAAAACCATCAAAATATAAAATAAAACCCAAACAGTTAAGGTAAAAAAGGGTTCAGATAAGAATGTGACTGTTATAAAGTCAGACACTGTAAAAATAATACCGTATTTCATTTCTAAGATATACCTTTCTTTTTAATGTCTGAACATTTCTGAAATTGAGACAAATCACAATAGATGTGATATGAATATCCACTGTGACAGGTAGTGTTCCTTTTCTGAAAAAACTTAATAATGTTTTAGATGAGAAAATATGTTAATACAACCAGTTCTGATAATCCCACATATATACCTCCACCAGTTGTACCTAGTCCCGTATCTCTGTTCAAAAGCCAGCTGTACTAAAATTGTGATTATGTAATTCTGTACACCGGTGAAATATGAGTTCAAAAAGAGAGTTGTTTCTATGAAAAGTTTAATACGTTGGAAATATTTAATGAGAGTGTTTTACTAAAAAATAAATTGCTGTCAAATTAGGTTTGGGCAAAGCAACTGAGGGGAAAAAAATTAAATAAAAAGGATTGCCCATTCTTATGGCTTCACAAGTGCCTGTTAACAATATACTTAGTGAATGTGGAAAACTTTATTCTCAAAAGGACTCAAACTGGATTAAAAACACAAACATAAAACCAGCATAAATTGATACAATAGCAAAGAATAAGAAACAACCTTATGGATGCTGATCCATTAACTATGCTATCTCCAGTCAACGGAGTACTGTGCAACCATTACTATTAGCTCTATATACGATATGGAAAGATGTCTATGATATACAAAATAACAAAATCAAGCTGCTATATTGTGCATACTGTATGATCAATTCTGTTTAAAAAGACAGCAAATATGTATGATATCACACATATATTCAAATTTATATACAGTTGACCCTTGAAAAACATGCTTTTGAACTTTGTAGGTCCCCTTATATGTGGATTGTTTTCAATAAACATAGTACCTGTATTTTCATTTTACAAATCTTTAAATTAACTAAGTGTGGGGAAAAGTTTGTGTTCAATTAGAGATAACAGTGTGTGGAATCAAAAGAACTAGGGTTCGAGTCCAGATTCTATCCAAACTGCTTCTAGCTTCCTGCCCTTGGGTGAGTCACTTATCAATTCCTTTGTTTTGTTTTGTTTTTAATTGAAATATAGTTGATTTACAATATTGTGTTAGCTTAAGGTGTACAGCAAAGTGATTCAGTTATATTTTTTTCAGACTATATTCCATTATAGGTTTGTACAAGATACTGAATATAATTTCCTGTGCTATACAGTAACTCCTTGTTGCTTATCTATTTTATGTATAGTAGTTTGTATCTATTAATCCCATACTCCTTTGTTTCTGAAGCAGAGACAGCAGTACGCAGATTTTTGACAATGTAGGGGTCGGCATCCCTAACCCCCATGTTTTCAAGGGTCAACCAAATAGGCAGAGAAAATGTACAGGGTAACCAACATAATAATAATAATGGTTACTGCTAGACTTATGTGAATATTTCAATTTTTGTTTTTAAAAATAATTTTGCATTGCTGTTGAAAAAATGTGTCATTTCAAGAATATATCCACTGCACACAATGGAGATACACTTATTTCAAAGCAGGTATGTTTTTTATTTTACCTTGCTAGACCACCATAATCAAGTCCTTCTTCTCCTCTAAATATTACATATAATCGCCTCCTCAAGTCATAGGGTTTTAATGCCATAATCTAATTAAAAACAAAAACAAGGATATTTAATCACTCACGTATAACACAAGTTTCCTCCAAAACAATTTTATTTAAATTTCATCTGCATTTTCAAAAATTACACATTTCCTTACCTCATACAACAATGCTTTTAACTCAAGAGATAACTGGGTTGTTCCACAAACTAGCAAAGATGTATCTTACTTTCCTAAGCTTTCTCCGATACACTTTCATAAATCTCTTTCCCCTCTTCTGGTATTAAATGGTAGTTCTACTTTGGGTTAGTAGCAAGAGAGGAACAGTTTGACACAGAAAAGTTTTTAAGGTTAGAAAATATTCCCTCCTCTGTCACTCTCCAAATTTTACCAGAATCTTGTAAAAGGTGACTTGTAAATTTTTTTGACTAGCAACACTTAATGAGAAGCAAAAGTTATTGCCCTGGGTCCTGCTTATACCACACATTCCATTTCTCAGTAGGAACGGAACTCAGCTATTGTGAAGAATTATTTATAAGATTATAAATTTAAGCATAAAAAAGTATATCTTAAAATAGTATCTATACCAAATTTTTATAATCCTTAAAGGCTTATACTAAGGTTACTAGTA